>NC_081356.1:44401271-45059943 GCF_030684315.1 Stegostoma tigrinum | reverse complement strand
TGGCATCAAAACACAAAGTGGCTGGCTATTGAGAGTCTGAGGAAGGTGGTTATGGTGATCAGGTGGTTAAGGTGAATTTTATTTCTGGAATTATAGAATTCTAGACAAACAGTTGCTTGGGAGTCAGAGTGGAATTAAACATCAAGACCACTTGTGCATCTTAAAGAAAACCTTCATCACCACATTTCTCCAGTTGATATGTTCCCTGCTCTACTCATGGTCATGAAACCACCTGTTGATCATGGCCAGCTGTTTACTTTGCATTGATGCTACAACAGCAGCATTTTTAAAAAAAATTTGAGCTTTGTGTTCTGTGGGTTCCTACTACCAAACATTAGGTGCATTTTTTTAACTGGGGGAATGGTAGTTTTGACTCAACACATCAGTAGGTGTGTATGTGTGAGGCCTGAAATGGTTCGAGCTGAAAGATTGAGGTGTCAGTAATTCCAAAGAAGGATGCTGAAAAGTTGCGTATGCCAATGTCAGTGTATATTTAAGTGGTAGCTAAAACTTTGGGTCATGATGCTAATGATGATGCAGTTATTGAATGATGTGTTTGTGAGTGGCATCTGACCTTGAACATTGTTGCCAAGCCATTAAATTTCTTACGCCATGAGAGCTTTGTTTTGGAGTTTATCACTCATCCTGTGTGATCACTATTCCGTGTCATTTACCTCTGCTTAAGATTTTGGGTTCATTTTAACTTGAATTGTGAGACTTAAATTAATGGCAACTCCAGACTGAGCTGAAAGAGCAATCAAAAAGTCTGAGTCCTGATTATTTAAAATACAATTCCAGGTGCAAGTGTGCTGACATTGTTGCATCTGGCAATCAATCACATGACAATTGATCATTAATTAGGCAGTGGACTGATTAGATTCACAATGCCGGCTCATGTCCAGCTAACTGCATACATGTCTCTTGTTCGCTTCCATTAACCGAAGATTTCCGTCTATTTTCAGTCATGTTACTGCTACCAAATAGGTAACAGTTCCTAATCATTAACTCTTTCTAGCCACTGACCCCTGTGCATGATCTGAGACATCTTGAACTCTAGCTGTCTTGTCAAAAATAATAGTTGAAATATAACTCAATCTTACATTCAGCCTTCTTTCTTCTTTCTCGTGAAAACCATTCCTCCTCCCCTCTACCTCCTCCAGGACTTGCACTGCCACATTGGATAGTCCTGTCCCAATGTCCTTCAGCCATCTTTCCATGCTGTACTTCGTCCTAGCAAGTGCACCCTACATCTTCGATGAAAATGGATAAATGCAGTCTGCATGTGCAAGTCCCGAAAAATCACATTTAATCATGCGCTTGAGTGCTAAATCTGCTCATATTCATGTCAGCAAATGCAGGCATGTTTAAATTATTATCACCAGAAAATTGTGCAGTAAATACAGAGTTTGAAACCAGCATTTCTTAATCGTCATTGCATGCCTGTTTCACCTTTTAGTTAATTACTCACAAATTCACATTCGAGCCCTAAGTCTCAAGAACAACAAGAAGCCACCTAACCACTTTTTTTTTAAAAGTTTTTGAAAAGACTGATGATGGATTAAACTGCTTATCTGATAAGAAACCTGTATTGATCTTTTCACATTATGAACTGTCTTTATTCTATTTGAGACAGGCCTTTACTCTGAGGAAGCACGCAATAGAATATATTTCCTAGCTTGCAAAATTTTGTGGTGAAAACCTGTAAAATTGTCTTCAGACCAAAGCATTGAATTGAAAATGAAATTATTGAACTTTGAATGGTAATAATGTGCCATTGACATAATTGACCTAAAAAAATGAAATAATTCTAACCAAATAACTGAGCAGTTTACGTTTCAGGACTGGAACAAATGCTGGTAACATGGTTTAATAGTTGAGGCAAAAAAAAATTGAAGAAGTGCAAATTGGGCAACTAGCCAGAACTGAGATAACTGTTTTGTGGATAATGTTATTTGGGCAGTCGTTCATCAGAATAGAAATACAGGATGAAAAACAATCTAACTGAGAAGGTCCTTTGCGTAAATTTTAGATTTAGCAAGTTAGAGGTTTTGAATGAGTCATGTGTTACTTATTTTGAATTTGCCTCCACTGGAGTCAGAGAATGGGAAGACCACTTCCTAGAATGGCAAGTCAAGTTTCAGTGCTGAGTTTGCATGCTGTTGGTGAAATTTAAAACTTATCCCTATAAAAGATTAGCATATACAATTGAAACACGTGGAAATAGGGCTAGTGTTGACATGGATAGAGATCTGGCTAGCAGACAGGAAACCAAGATTAAGTGTAAAC
The DNA here is from genome assembly GCF_030684315.1 of Stegostoma tigrinum. Taxonomy (NCBI): domain Eukaryota; kingdom Metazoa; phylum Chordata; class Chondrichthyes; order Orectolobiformes; family Stegostomatidae; genus Stegostoma; species Stegostoma tigrinum. The sequence continues at coordinate 45,057,657 of NC_081356.1, read as the reverse complement.
AGGTGTGTTCAAGTACAAAATGGCATAGATTGAAGTATGGAGGCATGGATGCCTTGCTGAAATTGTACAGCGATTTGGAGAGACCAGAACCTAGAGTATTGTGTGTCGTTTTGACCTCCTTATCCGAGGAAGGATATACTGGCTATGGGGTGGGTGCAACAACGGTTTACCAGACTGATCCAGCCATCGCAGGAATCAATGCATAAAGAGAACCTGGATTGGTTTGGACTAGATCCTCTGAAGTTTTGAAGATTGAGGGGTGTCTCATAAACTTCTAACAGGACTGGACTAGGTAAATTCAAGAGAGATGTTCCTGATAACTGGGGAATCCCAAAACAGATATCACAGTTTAAAGATATGCAAGAGGCTGTTCAGGATTGAGATGAGAAGATAGTTCTTCATGCAGACACCGGACATGTAAGGGGAGGAACTAAACAACTAAACAAGAAATCAGAATTACTTACAATTAGTGTAAAATGAAAACCATGGGTAACTGTAACATACATTTGGACTGGACAAACCAAGCTAAGAATATGGTGAATACAAAGTTTCTGGAGCGTTTACATGATGGCTTTTGGGCCAACACATCAAGGAACTGACCAGAGAAACAGTCTACTCTCGACTGGGTATTATACAATGAGAGGCTTAATTAACAATCTTGTTATGCAGTGCTCCTTGGCTAAGAGGGACCATAATATTATAGAATTCTTGATTAAGATGGAGAGGAAAGTAATCAAATTTTAAAGGAGGGGCCTGAATCTCCAAAAGGCCTGATGTGCAAGTCAGCAAAGATGGATTGAAGATGTTTATTAAAATTGCTGACAGTGGCTAGCAATAGTTAACCAGGTAAAGAAATTTGCATGAATTATAACAACTAATGATTTCTGTCTGGTCAAAACTCAAAAGAATGGTTGCTCAACCATGCCTTACAAAATAAATTGGGGATAGTGATAGATCCAAAGAAGAGAGATATAAAGCTCCTTCTGCATTTGCTTTTAAAAAAGAAGCAAGCTTGAGGATTTGAAATATTTTAGAAGTTAACAAAAGAGAAAAGAAAAAGTTTGCTCAAGAAATGGAAAATAGAATATGAACATAAGATTGCAGGGAATGTAACAACTGAGCAGAAAAACACATGAAGAGAAAATGATGAGTAAAGATAAATGTAGGTCCCATACAGTGAGAATCCAAAAAATTAAAATGGTGAACAAAGAAATGGCGGAAGAATACTTTGATTCTGTTTTCACCAAAAGAGATTACAGATAACTTCTGAAAAATGATGTGGACTCAAAGATCTATGAGGGAAGAATAGAAGGCAATCTGTGTTACTCAAAAGTATTCCAATAGAAATTAGTGAGTTCAAAGTTTGACTAATTGCCAAGGCCTGATAATCTACATCCCAGAGCACTAAAGGATGTGGTCTTGGAAATATTGAATAACTTGATAATCTTCCAGAATTCTCTGGATGCTAGAACAGTTCCTACAAATTAGAGGGAGGCAAATGTAAGTTCGCAGAAAATTAGTGACCAGCTGGCTCGACATCTGTAGTGAGGAAAATAATGTCATGGAGTAAGACAGCATGGAAACAGGCCCTTCTGCCCAAACTGGTTTGCTGACTATGGTACTGACACAACTAGTCCCATTTGCCCGCTTTTGGTCCATATCCCCCTCAACCTTTCCCATTCAGGCACCTATCAAAATGCTTTTCAAATGTTCTATTGTACCTGCCTCAATCACTTTCTCTGGCAGCCCATTCTATATATGCACCACTCTCTGTGTGAAGAAGTTGCCCCTCAGGTCCTTGTTGAATCCATTCCCTCTCACCTTAAACATATGCAAGTCTAGTTTTAAATTCCCCATTCCTGGGGAAAAAAAGATTATATGCATTCATCCTATCTGTGCCCCTCATGATTGTATGCACATCGATAAGGCCACTCCTCATTCTTTCACGTTCCAAGGAATAAGGACGTATCCTGGCCAACGTGTGCGTACAACTCAGGACTATTAATCCTGGCAATGTCCTTTGCACACTTTTCAGTATGATTATGTCTTTCCTACAACAGGGTGATCAAAACTGTATGCAATACTCCAAATGCAGCCTCACCAACATGTACAACTGTAACATAACATCCCAACTCCTATCCTCAGTGCCTCGACTGATGTAGGCCAGCATGCTAAATGCCTTCTTCACAGTCCTGTCTATCTGTGATACCTCTTTCTATCAACTTTGTACGTGTATTCCTAGGTCCCTTTGTTCTACAGCACTCTTCAGGACATTACTGTTTACTATATGAACCCTATGTGGGTTTGACTTTCCAAAATGCATCACTTCACACTTATCTGCGTTGAATTGCATTTGCCAATCCTTTGCCCATTTCGCCACCTGATCAAGATCCCAAAACAAATTGGGAAATTTAAAAGTGGTCAATCCACCTAATCTGCATATCTTTGGACTGTGGGTTGAAACCAGTAGCACCCAGAGGCAAGCCACGCAGACATAGAGAGAATGTGAAAATTCCACAAAGAAAGTCACCTGAGGCTGGAATTGAGCATGGGTCCCTGGGGCCATGAGGGAACAATGCTAACCACTGTGCCACCCTGATAGTCTCTATTGGAGAAGATATGGTAAAGGAACACTTGGGAATCGTTAACAGGATTGAACAAAAGAAGCATGGGTATACGCAAGGGAAATCAAGCTTAACAACTCCATTGAGTTTTATAATGATATAGTTATTAGAATACATGAGGGAAAACAGTAGATGTAGTATTTCGGATTTTCAAAAAGTGTTTGGAAAGGTCCCATTTAGGTAATTATGGGCAAAAATAATATTCATGGGATAAAGGGTAATATATTGGCTTGGATTGAGAATTCATTGATAAACAAGAAACAAAGATTGGAAATAAATGGGTCTTCTTCTAAGTGGGATGCACAGAGACTATAGTTTATGAGAGCACAAAACTGGATGGCATAATGAAAAGGACTCAAAGACGCTTCAAGAATATTTCGACAAGTTGAGCGGACAAACACATGGGAGATGCAATTTAACATGGCAAAATAGTATAAACTTTGTAAAAAAACAGGCAGGTTATTATTTAAATGGAGACACATTGGGAAATGTGAATGTATTGGTTTTGGGTGGCCCTGTACAATGAAAGGAGACAGGTAGGTGTAGCAAGCAGTTTGAAAGACAAACGGTATATTGGCTGTCATTGCAAATGTTCTGAAGTAGGAATACCTTCCTGAAATTACAGAAGATCTGCATGAGACCATATCTGGAGTATTACGTGCAGTCTGTCTCCCTACCTAAGAAAGAATGTTTTGGACATAGATGTGCAGTGGCAGTCATCTAAGCTGAAAGGACAGTCTTGCTGTCACCACTCGGAGGAGTGATTCATTGTTTGGATCGGTATTCACTAAAGTTTAAAAGGATGAAATGCAATCTGATTGAAACATGTGAAATTCTAACAGGCCTGGGTATAATAGTTGCAGGAAGTATTTTTCCTCCTAGTTGCGGAATCTAGAATTGGGATTTCGGTTTCAGGTTGCAGGGTAAGCTATTTGGGACTGAGATGAAAAATGTCTTCACTCAAAGGGTAGTGAACCTGTGAAAACCTTATCACAGAGACTATGGAGATCAAGTCACTGAATGTATTTTTAATTTTTAAAAGGCATGAAGGGAAATGGCAGAAAGCAGGAATATGGCATTTAGTACAATATTAGCCATGTTCAGCAGAACAGACTCAAAGGGCCAAATGGTCTTTATTTCCTGTTCATTTTGATAGTTCAATCTTCCTAAGTGGATGGATGATGTCAGATCCATGTCTGGCCATCAGAAATGGAGGTGGGATAGCCCTGCCTGATTAGTTACTGCTACTTAATTAGGCTAGTTAATAAGATCCCTTAGTTTTGGCGGTGATATGTTTGCATGGATAGAGAATTAGCCAACTAACAGAAAATAAAGTTGAGCTAAAAGTAGCATTTTCAGGGTGGCAACCTGTAATTAATGGTGTACCATGGAGATCATTGTTACAGCACAATTATTTACAATTTAATGGACTTGGATGAGGATGTAGAATGTTTCATCGCCAAAATAGATGGGAAGGCAAGTAGTGAAGATGACAGTGTTTTGTAGAGTGATTTTGGCAAGTTGAGAAAATGGCAAAAACATGGGCAGAAAAATCTAAAATAATGGAATAGAATGATGGGAAATGAGAGGTTATGCACTTTGGCAGAACAAATAAAGGATATGAATATTACTTAAATGGAGAAAGACCGCAGAAAGTTGTAGAATGGAGGAATTTGGGAGCCCTTGTTCATGAATCACCAAATGTTAGCATTCGAGTTTGGCACATAATAGGGAAGCTAAGTGGAGTGTTCATCTTTGTTTCCAAGAGAATGGAGTATGAAAGTAGTGAGGTTTTACTAAAATCATGCAAAGCATCAATCAGACTACAGTAGAAATACTGAGAACAGTTTTCGGACCCGTATTTTAATGAAAGATGCACTGACATTAGAAGCAATCCAGAGAAGGTTCACAGGGCTGATCCCAGATATGGAAACACTGTTGAAGGAGGAACGGTTGAATAGATAGGGTTGACACTCACTGGACTACAGGCAAATGAGAGACATCTTTCTTGAAGCATACAAGGTTCTTAATTGACTTGGGTGGATGTGGAAGACTGTTTCCCCTTGTGGGGGTGTTTAGAACCAGAGGACATAATCTCAGATTAAGGGGTCACACATTTAACACGGGAAGAAATTTCTTTGCAAAAGGTCGTGAACCTGTGAAATTCTTTTTGATAGTGGATTGACAAGGCTGGTTCATTAGTATAATGAAATCTGAATGGCCACTGTCTGCTCCTGTGTCTTATTAGTTACAGCCATTACATATTTCTCACCAATTTCGGTTGATCACCATTTTGACTGGGCAGCAAACACAATGAGTTTTATGTGGTGTGCTTAAAGGGCCAGTGATTTCAGCCTTTTGAATGCTTGCTCAATTATGAGTTTTCAGATATGCTCCATGAAGCAGGTGTTCTTCAAGTCTGTTTGAAACATGCCATCTCAGTCAGTTGGTCAACCAGCTTAAATTGGAGTTGGGAGATATTTGATAGGAATATTTTAAAGCTCTTGGCAACTACACATGCCATCATGAACTTTAAAGAGAAGAAAGATTTTTGAAATGGTTTTTGAATCAAAGAGCAATTGGTTTTCAGGTACAGAATGAGTAGATGATTTTTTTTAACTTTGAGCATGTCAGACTCTCCAATGTTACTGTAAGACTCATGGATTCTGTTCATTGTTGGCAGATGGGAGGTATGGTTTGGTTGTAATGGGAAATGAGGGATGAGGGCTTTGTGACCTTGGAATCATCTGCAAAATTGGGCCTATGTCCCCACGAATTGGAGATACCTTCCAACTTGTATCCACCCTCTTTGACTTGCAATGACACTCCAGCCCATTTCCACAATCCCAGAGTGAAAATGAAACATGCATACACATCCAGTCAGACTGTTGCACAAGGTGCCAGGAAAAACCTGACTCATGATTCCGAAACTAATAATGATAATACAGTCCAATGATTTTGTTTGCAACTTAAACAGGATGTTGCAGAGGTCATATTTAGGGAGATGTTGCCAGCAAAATGTGCATCATCCCAGAAAAAATAATTTCATCAGTGCTTCCCTGGATTAAACGCTATCTGCCTTAACTTCACAGTGACTGTGAACAACAACGTGAAAGATCATTGCATTTTCCCCAGAAGATGGACAGTTTAATCCTTCAGTGTTTTCTTACAGGCTTAATGAACAGTGGTTAGGTGGCTTCATGTTGGTGTCAAGCCTTAGGATCAGACTGTCACACACTATATGACCAGTCATCCATTATCCTTTTTTTTTCTGCTCTGAACGTTGAACTACTTGGCTTCTGCATTTCACGTGTTGCAGACAATGCATACTGATCAGGTATATTCAGCACCTGGGGCACAGAGGTGCTATTGAGCATTCTTCCACCTGACTAGTTTGTCATAAACATTTTTTGTGTTGCTTCAGTTTAGTATAAGTGGAGCTAGTTGCGAAAAAAATGTATTTTGTTTGCAGGTGTGTTAAGACATGAAACAGCATAACACAGGAAACTATCAGAACATCAGCATCAGAGCAGGGAGTAGGCCATTTGACCCCTCAAGCCCACTCCTGCATTTGATAAAGATCAAGACTGATCTGGATAAATTCTCAGTTTCACACATTTTGTCTGGCCGTCATAGCTCTTGATTTGTGTCTGAACTACAAATCTATCTAATTCAGACTTGAATAAATTCAGTGACACCGTGCCCACTGTATCCTTGGGAAGAGAATTCTACAAAGATCTTAAAGGAAAAGAGTTTGATATCTCAGCCTTAAATGTGATGCTCCAAATCTTAAACTAATCCCTTCATATCAGTTTCCCCGATGAGAAGAAAACACGTTTCAGATATTTACCCCATCCAGTCCCTCAGGAATTTTTACCTTTAAATAAGATTACCTTTGCCCTCCCTAACTCAAATGGATGTTGGCCCAACCTGTTGAACCTTCGTTCATAAGGTCAGCCTTCATCTCGCGAATAAGTCAGGTGATCCATCTCTGAACTGCTTCTAATACCATTGTCTACGGATCTGCTTCCAAATAAGACAACTTAAGCTGTAGAGTGTTACACTGTAGCGTGTTCAGATGGGGTTTCACCAAAGTGCTGCATAGATACAGTAGATGTCCCAACTTTAATATTGTATTCCCCTTGCAATAAATGTTGTATTTCACTTGCTTTCTCAAAGATTGTTGTATTATTAACTTGCTAACATGATTCATGTACGAGGGCTCCTCGAGCCCCCTCTCACTCCAAGATCTGCAACCTCTTTAATTTTAAATAGTAAAGTGTTGACATATTCTGCCGGCCAAATTTAACAAGTTCATGGTTTTCTATATGATCCCTCAAAATAATGTTTTGTTCACTCATTTAAGCTAGTTATATCCCTTTGTGGTCAATTTATTTAGATAGACTTTCACTGGTTAATATCGTAGGACTAATGTCTGGCAGTACTTTAGCTAAGACTAAAAACAAGATCCGTTTATCCCTAAGCTCTGCTTTCAGTTAGGGGAAGTCGGGGAAAGGGAAGGTGAGTGTTTGGGTGAAGACATTACCCAGAGGGCGATATGTAAAAGAACATAGAACAATACAGCGCAGAACAGGCTCTTCAGCCCTCCATGTTGCGCCGACCTGTGAACTAATCTAAGCCCCCCTCCCTACACTATCCCATCATCATCCATATGCTTATCCAAGGACTGTTTAAATGCCCCTAATGTGGCTGAGTTAACTATATTGGCAGGCAGGACATTCCATGCCCTTACCACTCTCTGAGTAAAGAATCTGCCTCTGACGTCTGTCTTAAATCTATGACCCCTCAAGAAGTCGATTAAATATGGAAATTATGCAAAGCAGGCCAGGACAGAAGAAAAGCCGAATAATGAGTAATAAGAGCCAAGGTTGAGAAAATGGGTGACCTTGCTGAATGCGGCCTTATAATTTGATAATAAGTCAAGAAAGACATGGGAATGGGTAACAGAAAAGTTGGGTTAGGAACACTGTTGAAGTGACACCCAACTGGAAATGCGGTATCATTTTTGCAAACAGAATGTAGGTAACTTGAAAAGAGGTCCCCCAGCTTGTGTTTTATCTCCCCAGATAACCCATATTTTGAAAAGTAAATGCAGTAGAATAGATTGAGTGAAGTACAAGCGAAGTACTGCTTCACTTGGAACATATGCCTAAGGCCTTGGACGATGAGGTTAGAGGAAATAAATAAACAGATCATACACCTTCTGCAATTGTGTTGCAAGATGCTGTGGAAATGTGACCAGTTGTTGGGAATGGAAGAGACATATACAGGTGTGTCCCAGGAGGAATGATCCCTGCAGAATGCTGACAAGGGAAGGAAAGAGAATGTGCTTGGTCATGCATCCCACTGGAGACAACAGAAATAGTGTCTTACAATCCATTGGATGCGGAACCTGCTAGGGTGGCAAGTAACAGCTAGAGAGACCGTATCATTGTTGTGAGAGGGAAGGGGGTGAGGGCGAGGAGTGAGAGAGAAAGTTCAAGTATGGCTAAGGGCCCTTTTGACCACGGGATCTTGGAATCCTTGTTTGAGGAAATAATTGGACAATTTTGAGACCACCCTGTGGCAGGTGGCACCGTCAGAACAGATGGATGGACATGGAGAAACTGGAAGAATGGGATGGAATCCTTACAGGAAGCATGGTGTGAGGATGTGTGGTCGAGCTAACTGTGGGAGTTACAATTGTATCAGAGATAATAGCAACTGCAGATGCTGGAAAATCTGAGGTAACAAGTTGGATAGCTGGATGAACACAGCAGGCCAAGCAGCTTCTCAGGAGCAGGAAAGCTGACATTTTGGGCTTAGACCCTTCATCAGAAATGGGGGAGGGAAGGGGATCCTCCCTAACCTGTTCCTCCTCTCATCTATTCCCTCCTCCCACCTCAAGCTGCACCCGCATTTCCTACCTACTAGCCTCATCCCGCTCCCTTGACCTCTCCATCCCTGAACTGACCTAACTCCTCCCTACCTCCCCACCTACATTCACGTTTACTGGCTCCATCCCTGCCTCTTTGACCTGTCTGTCTCCTCTCCACCTATCTTCACTTCTATCCATTGTTGATCCTCCTCTCCCTCTCTCCCTGTTTATTTCAGAACACCCCCCCTTCCCCTCCCCCATTTCCGGTGAAGGGTCTAGGCCTGAAACGTCAACTTTCCTGCTCCCGAGATTCTGCCTGGTCTGCTGTATTCATCAGGCTCCACACCTTGTTAACTGTGGAACTTAGTTGAGTTGTGGTGGATAAGAGTGGGCAGCCTTATCCACAAATGGAAGAGAGGAGGAAAGAGGAGTTGGAGATAAACTAGGTGAAAGTGAGAACATGGTTGAAATTGGAAGAAAAATTGATTTTAATTTTGACTGATCATGGTATCAGAGGTTATTCAAGTAGAGGGTTTGGAAAGAAATGCTGTAGTGATAGGAGTTTGTACAGTCATGACGATGGAGGACTTTCTGCAATGAGAGCTAGAAACTGGAAGGTTGTGTTTCTTGCTACAGTCTGCTTTGAGAATTTCTGCTTATAGTTGGAGTGAACATGGTACTGGGAATAGAGGGTGTGAGGTTGAAGGGTTAATGGTGCCAAGGCAGACAGAGGGGAGAGGGATTCAGTTGTGGTGGCCCATTTTAGTATCAATGATACAGGGTAAAATGATTTGCACATGAAATATGAGGATCGAGGCACCAAACTAAAAAGAACAGAACTTCAATGATAATTATTTTGGATTATCACCATAGTTGGTTCAAAGTCTGGTTTAGGAGTTGAGGGTCCCAGTTCATGGGTACTGGTATTGGAGAAATTGAGGGCTGTACTAGTTCGATGGACCATTGGCAATGTATTGAAGCAAGTGTTCATGCATGGTGCATGACTAGAGATGTAGAAGGGCTTTGGACTTGATGAGAGACTGGGAACATTAAAGGAGATTAGATTAGATTAGATTCCCTACAGTGTAAAAACAGGCCCTTCGGCCCAACAAGTCCACACTGCCCCTTACAGCATCCCACCCAGACCCAACCCCCTATATCTCACACATCCCTGAACACTACGAGCAATTTAGCATGGCCAATCCACCTAGCTTGCACATCTTTGGACTTTGGGAGAAAACCGGAGGACCCGGAGGAAACATAGGCAGACACGGGGAGAACGTGCAAACTCCTCAGAGAGTCGCCTGAGGCTGGAATCGAATGTGGGGTCCCTGGCGCTGTGAGGCGGCAGTGCTAACCACTGAGCCACTGTGCCGCCCCAGCTAGTCCAGAAGCAATAAGAGTAACAATCAAGGTACGGGAGGTAGGCACAATGACTGTTAACTGAAGAGTGTGCCAACAAGTAGGGTGAGAATTTGCGAAAAAGAGAGCAAAAAATAAATTACGGGCTCTGTATCTGGATTTAGCATTCATACTAAAACAGATAATGCTCATTTCAAATAAAATTTCAGACGTGCATCACGATAGCTATAACAGTCATAGTTTAAGGAAAACAAAATGGGGACTTCAGTATCCAAGGAATATTGCATTCATGAAGGATTTGGAGCTTGGAAAAATGTCATGGGCTAACTCAGTTAGTTAAAGATATATTTATGCTGTGATGAGGGTTAGAATTTTAAAGTGAGGTACCCGTTTGCCTGGAATGAAAGAATAGTAAAGGGCAGAAAATATTACTGAGCTGTTCATAAGCCACAAAATAGCAGTGATAATGTAAATCGCAGTACAAGTCAGAAAATTAGAACTGTGCGTAACAAAAACAATATTGTGGATGACAAACACTTGAAGGTACAAGAGAGGTATATGATATATTTTCTGGAGAAGTGCACTGAAGACGCAACTGGGAAACAGTTATCACTGTAAAATGTAAAAGGACTAATTAATCTTGTTGTCAGGGGCACTTTAAAAAGGAAGGCCATAATGTGGCATTATGCCATGTGAAGTATGCTGATGATATTGTTTAATCAGAAGCTAGTTTCTTACGTCTGAACAATACAAAATGAAACTGAGAGGGGCAAATTGGTCTTGATGGATTGGGAAACCACAGTAAAAGTTATCATGTCAGACAGTAAATGTCTATCTTTTAAAGAACTTATACAATGTGGAACAAAAATGCATTGTTCTACTGCAAAGAAGTAAGTAAGGAAAATATTCCAGCCATTGACAACAAAAAAAAGTGTATTGGATCAAAAGAAAATGCTGATAAAGATCTCCCACAGATGGTAAGCTTGAGGATTAGGAGGATTCTACAATTCGGCAAAGCAAGTACAAGACAGAGATTGAGATAAAGAAAATAAAGTAAATAAATGACTAAGAAACATAAAAAGTAAACTGGGAGGAACTTTATAGCTTTGCTCGGTAAAAGCAAAAAAGCTAGCAAAAGAAAATGTAGGTCTGGGAGGAAACTGTATGAAAATGTCTACTGAGACACGTGGATTGGCAGAGAAATTAAATATACTTTGTATCTATCTTTATGGAAGATAATACTAAAAACCCAGAAACTCTAAGATGTTAATATTGTTTTGTATTCAAAAAGCAGGAGAGAAATTAATGGTGCATAAAATAAATGATGCAGCCTGATCTATATGATGAAAAAGAGTGGTATTATAAAAATACAATAAGTGATAATAGATATATTGGTTTTCATATTTAGAAGTTGAGACAATGTGGAATAGATTTAGTTGATTAAGGGATGGAGAATGTAGCAAACACCATAACAGGAGCCTAACATCAGTTGTAGGGAAAATACCAGAATCCAGAGTAAAGGATGCTGTAGCAGGACACTTTGAAATTAATGGTAGGGATGAGCAAAGCCAAACATGGATATATCATGGGGAAATCATATTGGATAAATTCACATTTGAAGGATGTAACTAATGTAATCAACAAAGGGGAGTTAGCAGATGTGATACATCTACATTTTTAGACAGCTTTCAATAAAATGTCAAGTAAGGACAATATAAATATGTTTAGAGGAATTGGAATTGGCAGGAGATACTGGAATGGTTTTAGAACTAGCTGATGGACAAAAAAGAAGAGGAATGAATGGATCATTCTGTCACTGAGTCAGAAGTTAGAATGTTCACAGATGATTGCATAATGTTCGGCACCATTCATGGCACCTCAGATATGAAAGCTGACAATGTTGAACTTCAACAAAATCTGGATGATATTCAAGCTTGGACTGACAAGTGGAAAGTAATATTTGCATCACACAAATCTCAGGCAATGACCGTCTCCAAGAGGAGACATCCTCATGACCACTCCTTGACAGTCAATGGTGTTACCATCACTGAATTCCCCATTACCAACATCCTTGGGATCATCATTGACCAGAAACTCAACTGGACTCACCACATCAACTCTGGTTACAAGAGCAGATCAGAAGTTAGGAATACTGCATTGAGTAGCTCGTATCCTGACTCTCCAAAGCCTATTCATCATCTATGAGGCATAAGTCTGGAGTATGATGGAATACTTCACACTCGCCAGAATGGGCACAGCTCCAATAGCACTCGAGCTTGACACCATGCAGGTCATTCAGTCTACTTGATTGGCACAGCGTTGACAAACTTCCACTTATGCTCAGCAGCAGCACTGTACACAATCTACAGCATGCACTGCAGAGATTCAGCAAAAATCCTTAGCACTTCCAAACCGATGGCCATTTCCATTTAAAAGAAGTAAAACAGTAGATACATAGGAACACGACCACCTACTTGTTTCCCTCCACGTCATTCACTATCCTGACTTGTCAATATATTTAAATTCCTTCACTGGGTCAAAATCCTGGCATTGCCTCGGTAGCAGCATTATAGATCAACTTAGAACATGTGGACTACAATGGTTCAAGAAAGCAGCTACCATCTGCTGAAGCTTGGGTAAGGATGGACAATAAATGCTAACCAGCCAGTGATACTCATGTTAAATAAATGAAAACTTCAGGGTAGCAGGCTAACACTTATACAACAAGAATGGGACACAACTGGTCATAATATATCTCAATGACTTCAATGTGAGGAGTATATATTTGATTTCAAGTTTGTAAATTGCTCCAAACTAGGTGGAAAAGGGGGAGGGTGGAAAGACATTTCAAGGAGATCTGGAGAAGCAAAATGAATGGGCAAAAAATCACAGGTAGAATAGGCTACACTGTAAGTTGAGATTGTTGACTTAATTAGTGGAAAAAAAAGAAGCTGTGAAGTGTTGAACTTGTGAATTATTTTGGTGTCTGTGTTCTTGAGTCACTGAGAGTTGACATGCAGGTATAGCAAGCAAATAAGAGGACATGGTATGTTGGCCATTATGACACTATGATTTGCATAAAGGAGTAAAGATGGCCAAAAGCAATTTCATAGAGACTTAGTAAGCCCACACTTGGAGTATTGCCTATAGTTTTGGTCTCCTTACCCAAGGAAATACAGATTTACCATAGAGGGAGTGGTTATCAAAAAGTTATCAAAAATAATTTTTAGGCTAGTGGGCATGTACTAGGAGAAAATATCAAAAGATTGGACCTACATTTTCAGAGTTTAGAATAATGAGAAGTGGTTTCATTCATACACATAAGGTTCCAAAATGAATCAGCGGAGTAACTGCAGGAAGGAATCCAGGACTAAGAGAGACAATCTTGGATTAAAGACAATCCCTTTTAGGACTGATATGAGGGGTTTCTTTGCTGCAAGACTGGTGAGTCTATGGAATACTTTGCCCCAGAGGGTTGATTGTTTTCAAGACCGAGATCGATTTGATTTTGTCAAAAGATCAAAGCTTACAAGGTGACTGCAGAAATATGGTCTTAAAATAGAAATTCAGTCATGAGGTAATATACTGGCAGAGGCATAATTGAAGGGCTGAATGACCTCTTCCTGTTGCTAATTCATTTGACCCTATGCTCGGCAACAAATTCAAGAGTAAGTTATTCAGTGAATGAGTGAGAAGGATATGGTACATAGTACCCCATGAAGCTAAGGTTAATAGTGTAAGTATTTTTAAGGAGAAGCTACATATGGGAATGAAGAATAAAAGTAGAACATAGAACATAGAACAGTACAGTACAGAACAGGCCCTTCAGCCCACAATGTTGTGCCGACCATTGATCCTCATGTATGCACCCTCAAATTTCTGTGACCATATACATGTCCAGCAGTCTCTTAAATGACCCCAATGACCTTGCTTCCACAACTGCTGCTGGCAACGCATTCCATGCTCTCACAACTCTCTGCGTAAAGAACCTGCCTCTGACATCCCCTCTATACTTTCCACCAACCAGCTTAAAACTATGACCCCTCGTGCTAGCCATTTCTGCCCTGGGAAATAGTCTCTGGCTATCAACTCTATCTATGCCTCTCATTATCTTGTATACCTCAATTAGGTCCCCTCTCCTCCTCCTTTTCTCCAATGAAAAGAGACCAAGCTCAGTCAACCTGTCTTCATAAGATAAGCCCTTCAGTCCAGGCAGCATCCTGGTAAACCTCCTCTGAACCCTCTCCAAAGCATCCACATCTTTCCTGTAATAGGGCGCCCGGAACTGGACGCAGTATTCCAAGTGCGGTCTAACCAAAGTTTTATAGAGCTGCAACAAGATCTCACGACTCTTAAACTCAATCCCCCTGTTAATGAAAGCCAAAACACCATATGCTTTCTTAACAACCCTGTCCACTTGGGTGGCCATTTTAAGGGATCTATGTATCTGCACACCAAGATCCCTCTGTTCCTCCACGCTGCCAAGAATCCTATCCTTAATCCTGTACTCAGCTTTCAAATTCGACCTTCCAAAATGCATCACCTCGTATTTATCCAGGTTGAACTCCATCTGCCACCTCTCAGCCCATCCTGTCAATGTCCCGCTGCAGCCTACAACAGCCCTCTACACTGTCAACAACACCTCCGACCTTTGTGTCATCTGCAAACTTGCTGACCCATCCTTCAATCCCCTCATCCAAGTCATTAATAAAAATTACAAACAGTAGAGGCCCAAGGACAGAGCCCTGTGGAACCCCACTCACCACTGACTTCCAGGCAGAATATTTTCCTTCTACTACCACTCGCTGTCTTCTGTTGGCCAGCCAATTCTGTATCCAAGCAGCTAAGTTCCCCTGTATCCCATTCCTCCTGACCTTCTGAATGAGCCTACCATGGGGAACCTTATCAAATGCCTTACTGAAGTCCATATACACCACATCCACAGCTCGACCCTCATCAACTTTTCTAGTCACATCCTCCAAGAACTCGATAAGGTTTGTAAGGCATGACCTACCCCTCACAAAGCCGTGTTGACTGTATTTGATCAAGCCATGCTCTTCCAGATGGTCATAAATCTTATCCGTCAGAATCCATTCTAACACCTTGCAGACGACAGACATGAGACTTACTGGTCTATAATTGCCGGGGATTTCCCTATTTCCTTTCTTGAAGAGAGGAATTACATTTGCCTCTCTCCAGTCCTCAGGTACGACTCCAGTGGAGAGAGAGGATGCAAAGATCTTCGCAAGTGGCGAAGCAATTGCATTTCTCGCTTCCCAAAGCAGCTGAGGACAAATCTGGTCCGGGCCTGGCGACTTGTCAATCTTAAGTAGTATATGTAAATGAAAGAGTTTGATCGAGAGGGGTAAAAAGTTAGTCAATTCGACCACAAATGATACGTAGGCCTGTTTCAGTGCTGTAGATCATTCCAGCAAATTCTACACCTATCTTATTGACAATGTTATCCTAGTAAATATATTTATGTGCATAGGTCTCAATAAGAATCCTAATTTTCACCAGCAAGGTGGATTTATTTAACAGAGGAATTTCACAGGAAGCAATTGCTGTGTTGCCTCAGAGGCCGCCAATCATTCACGATGGTCATACAATTAACACATTCATATTGATGTAAATATATGAAGGCCAATAACAATTAAAATCCACAAATTAATTTTCTGTGAGATCAAAATACACCATCCACTGTTCTGTTTTTGTTTTAGAAATGAATTGAAACAAACTAAATTCAGTATGTCCTGGGAGCAAATCTAAACTTCTAGAGAATCTCATTCCCAGTTTACATTATTATTGGAGTGGCCCCAGGAGCAATGTAGCTTAAGGATTCACTGTCAATCATGTGTAACTCGTGAAAATTGAATTTTCAGTTTGAAGGTACAAAAAACGCTGCTCTTTTCAATATACGTCAAACACGTTGGATATAGTTTTAATATGTATTGATGACCTGAAACTGGGTACTGAAAACTGTGTAGAAAGTCCGAATGGAATTTGGCCGGTGGGGGACTGTGGTGAAGAAATGGAATCAACCTGTGGCTGTTGTTGTTCACATGGCAAAGAAGTGAGGTGAAACATCACTGCAGTAAGAATGGAAAGAGTCAATACATGTGATATTATAAGGTTTGAAGGGAATAGAGTGGAGACTTAGGGGTCTTTGTTCATAAATCTGTGAACGGGGAGAATAAATAGATGGAATTCAGGCCTTTCTTTGGGAAGGGGCGAGTAATCCAGAAACTCAAATTAGTACTCTGTGGAATTAGGTTCAAATCCCACCATGGCAGGTGGTGAAATTTGAATTCAGTAAAAAAACGAAGTTAAATTCTAGCCTAATGGTGACCATGTCGCCACTGTTGATTGTCTTAAAAATCTATTTGTTTCATTAAAGTCCTTCAGGGAACAAAATCTGCCATCTGTACCTGGTCTAACCTCCAGCTGACTCCAGACCCACAGCAATGTCTATTGACTGTCCTCTGGGCAATTAGGAATGGGCAAGAAATACTGGCTCACCAGTGACACCTACATCACATGGATGAATGACTTTTTATAATATTGAAAAAAGGCTAAGTGTACAAAATCCAGAAATCTTAACTTTTAGAGGAACATTAATTCAGCTTCAGTTCTAAAGATTGCACTTCAGGAAGAGCTGATAATGACTTTGGCTAGAACATAGAACATAGAACAACACAGCACAGAATAGGCCCTTCGGCCATCGATGTTGCGCCGACCTGTGAACTAATCTAAGCCCCTCCCCCTACACTATTCCATCATCATCCATCTGCTTATCCAAGGACTGTTAAAATGCCCCTAATGTGGCTGAGTTAACTACACTGGCAGACAGGGCATTCCACGCCTTTACCACTCTGAGTAAAGAACTGCCTCTGACATCTGTCGTAAATCTACCACCCCTCAATTTGTAGCTATGCCCCCGCATACAAGCTGACATCATCACCCTCAGAAAAAGACTCTCACTGTCCACCCTATCTAATCCTCTGATCATCTTGTATGTCTCCATTAAATCCCTCCTTTGCTGCCTTCTCTCCGATGAGAACAGATCCAAGTCCCTCATCCTTTCTTCATAAGGCCTTCGCTCCAGACCAGGCAACATCCTGGTAAATCTTCTCTGCACATTTTCCAATGCTTCCACATCCTTCCTGTAATGGGGCGACCAGAATTGCATGCAATATTCCAAATGAGGCCGCACTACCATTTTGTACAGTTGCAGCATGACATCACGACTCCGGAACTCAATCCCTCTACCGATAAAACCTAAAGCACCGTAAGCCGCCTTAACAGCACTATCAACCTGGGTGACAACTTTCAGGGATCTATGTACATGGACACCAAGACCCCTTTGCACATCCACACTACCAAGAAGCTTTCCATTGACCCAGTATTCTGCCTTCCTCTAATTCTTCCCAAAGTGAATCACCTCACATTTATCCATATTGAACCCAATTGCCACCTTTCAGCCCAATTCTTCAGTTTATCCAAGTCTCCCTGCAACTTGCAACATTCTTCCACACTGTCCACCACTCCACTGACTTTAGTGTCATCTGCAAGCTTACCAACCCATCCACCTATGCCTGCGTCCAAGTCATTTATAAAAATGACAAACAGCAGTGGTTCCAAAATAGATCCTCGAGGCACACAACTAGTAACTGGACTCCAGGCTGAATATTTTCCATCAACCACCACTCATTGCCTTCTTACAGAAAACCAGTTTCTAATCCAAACTGCTAAATCTCCCTCAATCCCGTGCCTCTGTATTTTCTCCAATAGCCTACCATGTGGAACCTTATCAAAGGCTTTACTGAAGTCAGTCCATGTACACCACGTCAACTGCTCTTCCCTCATCCACATGCTTGGCCACCTTCTCAAAAAAACTCTGAGGTTTGTGAGACATGACCTGCCCTTGTCAAATCCATGTTGACTATCTCCAATCAAATTGTTGCTTGCTAGATGATTATAAATCCTATCTCTAAAAATCCTTTCCAAAACTTTTCCTTCAACAGACGGAAGGCTCGTAGGTTTATAATTACCTGGGTCATCCCTCCTTCCCTTCTTGAACAAGGGCACAACATTTGCAATCCTCCAGTCTTTTGGTACTAAACCTGTGGACAATCAGGACTCAAAGGCCAAAGGCTCCACCATCTCCTCCCTAGCTTCCGAGATAATCCTCGGAAAAGTCCCATCCGGCCCAGAGGATTTATCTACCTTCACACCTTCTAGAATTGGTAACACCTCCTTAAGAACCTCAATCCTTTCAATTCTAGAAGCCTGTAACTCAGTCTTCTTCTCTACACTATTCTCCTTTTCCTGAGTGAAAACAGATGAGAAACATTCGTTTAGGACCTCTCCGATGTCCACAGGGTCCGCACATATCTAGGCGGCATGGTGGCTCAGTGGTTCGCACTGCAGCCTCACAGCGCCAGGGACCCGGGTTCAGTTCCAGCCTCGGGAAACTGTCTGTGTGCAGTTTGCACATTCTCCCCGTGTCTGCGTGGGTTTCCTCTGGGTGCTCCGGTTTTCTCGCACAGTCCAAAGATGTGCAGGCTAGGTGGATTGGCCATGCTAAATTGCCCATAGTGTTCAGGGCTGTGTGGGTTATAGGGGGATGGGTCTGAGTGGGATGCTTCAAGGGGTGGTGTGGACTTGTTGGGCCTAAGGGCCTGTTTCCACACTGTAGGGAATCTTAAAAAAAATCTTCACTTCTGTCTTTGTCTGGCCCTATTGCTACCCTAATCATCATCTTATTCCTCACACAGCTATAGAAAACTTTAGGGTTCTCCTTTATTCTACCTGCTGATGTCTGCTCATGTCCCCTCCTTGCTTTTCTTAACTCTCTCTTTAAATCCTTCCCAGCTAATCTGTAACTCTCCATCGCCTCATCTTCGTCACATAAGCATCCCCTCTTCCGCTTAAGAAGATACAATTTCTTCAATAAACCATGGTTCCCTTACCTTTATCGCTTCTTCGCTGCCCGACAGGGACATAGCTATCGAGGACACGCAATATCTGTCCCTCAAACCAGCTCCACATTTTGATTGTCCCCATCCCCTGCATTTAGCTAACCCATTCTATGCCTCCTAAGTCTTGCCTATTGGCATTATAATTGCCCTTCCCCCATCTATAACTCTTGCCCTGTGGCATGTTCCTATCCCTTTCCATCGCTAAACTTAACATAACTGAATTATGGTCACTCTCTCCAAAGTGCTCACATACCACTAAATCAAACACCTGGCCTGGTTCATTACCAAGTACCAGACCCAGAGTGGCCTCCCCTCTTGTTGGCCCTTCAACATACCGTGTCAGGAAACCCTCCACACACTGGATAAAAACTGATCCAGCCGACATATTAGAGTTACAACAATTCTAGTCAGTTAGGGAAGTTAAAGTCTCCCATAATGACCACCCTGTCCTTTCACTCCTGTCCAGAATCGTTTTGCCAATCCTCTCATCCACATCACTTGAACTTTGCGGAGGTCTATTAAAAAAAACTCCCAGCAGTGTGACCACTCCTCTCCTGTTTCTGACCTCAGCCCATACCACCTCAGTAGACGAGTCCTCATCAAAAAATCTTTCAGCCACCATTATACTGTCCTTGACCAACAAAGCCACATCTCCCCCTCTTTTACCACCTTCCCTGATCTTAATGAAAGATCTAAACCCTGGAACCTGCAACATCCATTCCTAACCTTGCTCTATCCATGTCTCCGAAATGGCCACAACATCAAAGTCCTAGGTACGTATTCATGCTGCAAGCTCGCCTATCTTATTCCGGATACTCCTGGCATTGAAGTAGACACACTTCAAACCAGCTTGCTGTCTGCCAGCACACTCCTGTGACAGTGAGATCCTGCCGATGTCCTCCCTACCCTCTTCCTCCTGTGTACTGCAACTAAACCTCAGTTTCCCATCCCCCTGCTGAACTAGTTTAAATCCACTCGAATAGCACTAGCAAATTTTCCACCCAGGATATTAGTACCCCTCTAGTTCAAGTGGAGACCGTCCCATTTGTCGAGGTTCCACCTTCCCCAGAATGAGCCCCAGTTGTCCATGTATTAATTCAAGAATGCTGTACAGGGTAACAAACCAGAGATAACCACTCAGTTTGTTCTAGCTCTCAGCTTCCACCCTAGCTCCCTGAAGTCCTGCCTGACATCCCTATCCCTCTTTCTACCTATGTCATTGGTACCCAAATGGACCACAAATTGGGCCTGGTCACCCTCTCCCTTCAGGACCCCAAAGACCTGACCTGAGACATCACCGGACCCTGGCACCTGGGAGGCAACACACCAACCGTTCGTTCCCAACAAACCTTCTATCTGTTCCTCTAACTATTGAGTCCCCAATGACTAATAGTCTCTTCCTATCCTCCCTTCCCTTCTGTGCAAGTGGGACAGACTCTGTGCCAGAGACCTGCACCCCTGTGCGTGCCTCTGGTAAGTCATCCTCGCCAACAATATCCAAAACGGTATACTTGTTTTTCAGGGGAATGACCACAGGGGATCCCCACACTGACTGCTTTCTTTCCCCCCATCTAACAGTTACCCAGCTTTCTTCATGATTAGGAGTAACTACGTCCCTGTAACTCTTGGCTATCATGGGCTCGGCCTCCCAAATGATCCAAAGTTTATCCAGATCCAGCTCCCGCTCCAGTTCCTTAATGCGGTCTTGGAGGAGCAAGAGTTGGGTGCACTTCCTGCAGATATACTTCGATGGGACACTAGTGGCGTTCCACACCTCAAACATCATGCAGGAGGAACATTTATCTACCTGCACTGCCATCCCTGCTAGTCCCCTTATCAGAAAGTATAAAAAATATTTACCTTATTTGGTATCCCAGAATGGAATAAGGTATTTTGGTTACAAGGATGGGTTGAAAAAGCTGCATTGTTCTTGGAGCAAAGTAGTTGAAGGGGATTTGTCTCATGTAAATAAAGAAGAATAGCAGAACCTTGTGCAAATCTTCAGCACCTCTGCAGAGAAATTAATGGAGCAATTTTTTTTTGAAGTCCATGACCTACTATCAGATCAGAACAAAGCTCAAGGTAGAAAAGGTTTTATCCAATATGGGAGTTGGAGAGGTGAGGGAGGGTAGAAAGAGCAAATAGATGGTATGAAAGACAGTTGTGATTGAAAAATGGAATAAAATTATTGTGCAATGGGAAGTTTAACAAACAGATGGATCTGAAGGAGATACAAATCATGATAGATATTGTTAAACTGTACAGCATTCTTGAATTAATACAATACTGCTTCAAGAGTAACTGCAGTTCTCAAGTTTCTTTGAACTTTATTAGGGCAGCTGAAAAAGTTGTGGTCAAAGTGGGAATTGGTCAGAAAACACGTTCAAGACTGTGCAGAAGGAAAATATTTTATGATTTTGCTGATGATGTTATGACATGTGGGGAGTTGAGGCCTTAGCTGAAGTAAACATTCCACAAGTGAGTAAGATGTATGAAAAGAGTGGGCCTCAAGTATGTTGTTAGTCTGGAGTGATGCATTTGAAACAGGTTGTCCTGGGATTGTACTCTGAGCATCTGAGCAGGAGAGGAATCTGGGCTGTATCATAATAAAGATGAATGTCCGTGACAATAATTGTAAGGCTAGCATGAATGTAAATGTGACCTGGGATATAAATAGCTGTGATAATTATATCTGCAACTAGAAGTGCAATTCTTACAAGGAATATCAAAGTCCCGTCACAATACTGTGGACCAGTCTGTGAAATAAATTTGGCAATCCAGCTGGATTCAAGTCTCCCATGTATTGTTGGGTTTGTGATCAGATGAACTTGCTGCGATTGTGCCTGTGGGTGTGATTTCTGTGGGCAGGTGTATTGATGAATATTCATGATATACTAATCACAAAAATAGGATCCTGTCCATAATAGTTAGGAAACCCAACCTGCCTTCCAGATAGAGAAACCAATAATACTGTGAAATCAGTGTACGTGTTGTGCAGCCCTCCATTTTAAGTATTCAGTAGGGGTCAGACCAGGCCGCTTGCCAAGCTTTTTTAAAAATTGGTTTTCATTCTGTCCTGAAAACATCCGATTACCTCATATCAAGTGTCTGATCTATCATTAAGAAACAGAAATTTACCTCTGACCTGATTAAGCTCTCCTGCCTGCTCTTTTAAATGCTCTTTTTAAAGGCCTGGAATACTCTGCTAAATGTGAGAGATCTATGAGGAGAATGAAGCCACAAGATTCAATGTTATTAAACAAACAATAATACTCCAGTACTTGAGTCAGAACAGTATTATATCCACAAATCATATGTGATACATATGTGAACACCCAGAATTGATGCTCCGTGCTAATGGGGAATAGACTGTCACGAACCACCCACAGCCTACATCAGAGAGCGTGTGTGTTCAAGACTATAGATTTCTCAGCCATTCTTTCCGGGCATTCAAGGCAAAGAGGAACATCAAATCTCCATTGAACTTCTCTACTGGTCACAATTCTTCACATTACCTAATTCAGCATTCAAAGCTTTGAGAATGGCTCCATTTTCGACTGTATCAAGGAATACTCCAGTTGGTCACCCTCCATTCTAGGCCTGCTGTCCCCTGGGGTCTAAAACATTCACAAAACAACTTTAGCTCTTCACTGGCAGTTATGGAAATTTAGAGGGGCAAAAAATAGTTGGGACTAGTCAGAAATAATGGGAACTGCAGATGCTGGAGAATCCAAGATAATAAAGTGTGGAGCTGGATGAACACAGGCCAAGCAAGATGGTCCCAACCGTGAACTTTCAATTCTCCGGTCCCTGACACCTCATTTTCACCATGGACATCCAGTCCCTATACACCTGCATTCGCCATGCAGAAGGCCTAAAGGCCCTCTGCTTCTTCCTGTCCTGCAGGCCTGACCAGTCCCCCTCCACTGACATCCTCATCCGCCTGGCTGAACTCATCCCCACCCTCAACGACTTCTCTTTCAATTCCTCCCACTTCCTGTGTTCATCCAGCTCCATGTTTTGTTATTAGGGATAGTGAGCATGGTTTTGTGTGGTGAACATCATGTCTCACAGTTTTTTGAGGAAGTTGCCAAAAAGATGGATGAGGCCAGAGCAGTAGACATTGTTTACTTGGATTTCAGTAAAGCCTTCAAGGTTCCACTTGGTCGACTAATTCGTAAAGGTAGGTCACATGGGATTCAGGATGAGCTCGCCAGTTGAATACGAAGTTGGCTTAATGGCAGGAGCCAGAGTGTGGTGGTGGAGGTTTACTTTTCAGACTGGAGGCCTATCACCAGAGGTGTTCCACAGGCATCAGTTCTGGGTCCTCTTGTTTGTCACTTATATAAGTGATCTGGATGTGAACATAGAAGGCATGGTTACAAAGTTTGCAGATGACACCAAAATTGGTGGCATAGTGGACACTGAAGAAAGTTTCCCAAGTTTTCAAAGGGATCTTGATCAAAGAGTGGCATGGTGGCTTAGAAACTAACACTGCTGCCTCAGTGCCAGGGACCCAGGTTTGATTTTAGCCTTAGGTGACTGTCTGTGTGGAGTTTGCACATTCTCCCCATGTGTGCGTGTGTTTACTTTGGGTGCACTGGTTTCCTCTCACAGCCTAAAGATGTGGCTAGGTGGATTCGCCATGCTAAATCGCCCATAGTAGACAGGGATATGCAGCCTAGTTTGATTAGCCATGAGAAATATAGGGTTACAGGGATAGCGTAGTAGTTGACTCTGGGTGGGATGCTCTTCAGTGGAAGTGTGGACTTGATTGACTGAATGGCCTTCTTCCACATCCCAGGAATTCTATAATCTATGAATTGGGAAAATGGGATGAAAAACGACAAATCGCGTTCAATCTGGATAAATGTACAGTACTGCATTTGGGTACAAGAAACTAGGGTAGGGCCTGTACAGTTACTGGTAGGGCCTTGGGTAACATTGTAGAACAGAGAGACTTAGGGTTGTAGGCACTTAATTGTTTGAACTTCGTGTCACATGTAGATAGGTTAGTTAAAACAGTATTTGGCACTCTTGCCTTAATTGCTCAACTCTTTATAGGAGTTGGGAAGTCATGCTGAGGTTGTATAGAACCATTGGTGAAGCCTTTTCTGTCCAGTTCTGGTTGCCCAGTCATAGGAAAGATAGTATTCAGCTGGAGAGGGCTCAGAAGAAATTTACTCGAATGCTGGTGGGTATGGAAGGTTTGAGTTATAAAGAGACTAGATAGGTTGGGACATAGGAGGTTGAGAAGTGACCTGACAGAAGTTTATCAAGTAATGAAGGTTATAGATACAGCTCATGTTAGTTGTCTTTTTCCAGGGATGCAGGATTTCAAGACAGGGAACACATTTTTAAGGTGAGAGGAGACACGTTTAAAAAAGATATGAGGGACAAATTGTTTACACGGGGTGGTTTGCACGTGGAATGAACTTCATGAGGAAGTGGTGGATGCGGGTACAATTACAATGTTTAAAAAACATTTAGATAAGTACATGAATAGGAAATGTTTGAAGGGGTATGGACCAGGAGCAGCAAGTGGCATGAGTTTAATTTGGGATTATATCCAGCATGGACTGTTTGGATCGATGGGTCTGTAAACCTGATGTATGACTCTGACAGCTAGCCTTACAAAGTTAAAAGTGCCTGAGGACCTTTCCCTGAAGCCTAGTCTCACCCAATTTCATCAAGCAACATATGGTTGTGTACTTTTTAATTCCAATTCAAAGCTGAGTTGATCTATTGTACGCAGGCTTCTTTTGAACCCTCCTCAGCTTTGAGAACACAGTCTCTCTCATTCTCCTCCTCCTTCTTCCCACTGCCAATTTAGTAGCCCTCAACTGTCTTTTGAGTTGAGGTGGGAAGGAAGTTGATTTTTGACCAGTAATGGTGGTGATCTGGGATCCACCCTTACTCTCTTGCCAGTGATCCCTCAGCCCAACTACATAACAATTGATTTTAGGGCAGGGAATGTCCAACCCCAAACTTTGAATCATGTTATCAATTAGTGCTCCTAAATCATCATTTTTTGGGCCTCAGTCCACTTTGTCTGTGCAGTTATTTGAGCTTCAGGTGGAATGTAACACAAATGTTCTGACCAACTGCTTAACCTGTAGACAGACAATTAGCTTTGAGTAGGGTGTTCCTCAATTTGCACTGATTTGTAAATGGTCAAGGAGTTGCTACTGAGAGCTGTCCTCATTCTCTTTTTTTAATCCTTCCTGCCCCAATGGTTCCCCTCTTCTTATAGTGCCTACCTTGTATGAACCCCCACTCCAAAACACATGCCTTTCTAAAGGCTCCATTTTGGAATACTGAGGGCATTGTATTAGTCACAACAGCTTCCTTCTCTGTAACATTGAGATCTGGAGCAGCTGGTTTTAGATCAGCCAGCAGCTCTTAGCAGCAAGGACTTCCTCAACTATGTCTAAATTCTGGTAGAAATCTTTGTCCATTAGCGATTAGATTCCTGATAACTCTCAGATTTGATGGCTGAGAAACTTCTTCTCAGTTCTGATAACTTGAAAATGTCTGCACGAACTCTGTCAGCTTGGAAATTTTGCAAACTAGCCTATCGTTCTGATAAGGTAAAATATGATTCTGAACTGCAACCTATTAATTATTCTTGGTTGTGTCATGGTCATAAAAGTTCAACCTTCTAAGCACATCTAAAATTGAGTCCATATGCTTTGTGCTAGATACGTTATCTACATGTGATTGGAAAAGATGCCTCAAGCTCACTGTTCTAAATTGCTTTGTAACTTTTTTTTCAGAGAAAGAAAACAATACCTTCTTAGAGCTGAAGCCACCAATCTATTCTGGCTTTTGTTTAAATTTCAAATCCTCAAATAATTTTATATAGGTATTATACATACATCACACCATCATTCATTTAATGGCCCACAGTTAACACATCAGACTCAAGGAACCAGACACCTTTCCTCTTTTTTGAAAAAGAAAAGTAATTGAAATCTTTGAAAGCTATTTGATTATGTCTAAGCATTTTTGCCATTTGAATGGTATAGACATGAGGCGACTTATGAGACACCAGGACATGTCACAGTGGATGAATCAGGATAAAATACTTTCCCCGTAGAATGAATGATTTGGGAGCCTTAGTAAGAGATGTTATCAGGCAGGAGGAATTGCAATGTTTTAAAAGAGAGTTGTGTCAGTTTATTTTCAGATGATAGCCAGAGTACAAAGTAGTAAGTGATCTTGGGAGGTACATTCTCCAGAACTTAGGTGATTGCCTTCACCATTTGGAATGGGTATTTGTGTTCCACCTGATTGGTCTGTTTAGTTGTCATTAGGTGTTTGTGCAGTAGAGCAGATGGCTTACATTGATGTGTGCACATTGCATAGTGTCAAGATGAAACAGACTTGCTGATCCAGTTTGTCTTTATCTGATTCAGTAAGTGAAGCAAGACAGACACAAGAATCTGTGAGAAAATTTATAGCAGTGATTTTTGTTTGATGCTGTGCCATGAATGTTGGCAAGCTGTTGAATTATGTTGGAGGTGGAGGGAAAGAAGATTGAGTTTGAACTTTGATCGTTTGATATTCAAGTATTTTCTTCCATTGCAAGGCAATCAGGATACCCCTTTCTTGCCTATTACTCTTCAAGTAACCTATGAATCAGTTCATAAAATATAATATCAGCCAGATGTATGAGAATCTTGAGGTTTGGGAACATAATGCAATTAATTTGTTTTTGTAGAAGAACACATAAAATTCAGTTTCTCATGATAAATGCACTTGCTATAAATACACAAATATGGAAATCAGTTTTCCTGACTTGTGCAGATTAATGCTGAAAACACTGTTTGTTTGCTCAACTTCTGTAATCTAACCTTTAACCTACTTATTTTGGGGGAGGTGGAAGATCAATATTTTTGCAAAAATAACACACAGACATATATAACTTAATCATTTATTTTCCATTAGAAGTACATCCCATGGTGCTGCTTCATGATGATGCGAAGAAAAGTCGGCAATGAGCCAAAGGCAATGAGCTTAACATGAGTCAAAAGCTCATTAGGTGAATTGAGTTTAAGAAAGACCCTGAAAGTGTGAGAGAGAAAAAT
This sequence comes from Stegostoma tigrinum, assembly GCF_030684315.1. NCBI lineage: Eukaryota > Metazoa > Chordata > Chondrichthyes > Orectolobiformes > Stegostomatidae > Stegostoma > Stegostoma tigrinum. Next base: position 45,030,722 of record NC_081356.1, on the reverse strand, counting down.
GCAAATGGATGCAGTGCAGGAGAATGGTACGTATGTTGGGGAATGCAAGATAGCATGATCTAATCTGTGAAGTAGAGAGCAATGGGTGAGTATCATGATCCCAGTTCACAATAGTGCTGAACAATTCCAATCCCAGAACAATATCTGGTTTGATAGATTTTATTTAATGTAGCAATCAGTCAATGAAATAAAGGCATGAGTTGCAGATTTTCCTGCATAATTAAAGGAAAGTTTATTATTAAACAAAAACCAAACCATCAACAGATCCAGCACTGTTTTGCGGGGGTGGGGGGAATATCTTAAGACACAGCAAAATCTCATCTATTTCCACACACCACCATTTTACAGCTAGTTGGATCCAGATAAATCGTCCTTTTACATTGAATCTTGCACCTTGGTCCGGGAAGTAATTCAACCAGGGATTTGGGGAGGAAGTGGATTGTGAGAGCACAAAAAGAAAAGTGGTAGCACGGTGGGGGATTTTAGCCACTGCCTAAGACTGTCCACAGGAATTGAGTTCAGTCTGTTAATGTCTGTTACATTTTAAAGTTCCATTATTTATCTGTGCGTGTGTATATATGTTTATAATCACCTAAAAGATCTTAACTAAGGTGAGTTCAGCTTTTCTCTTTCTATTTCACATTAAATAGCAAGCTTTGAATTAGCTTGCTTCTGACAGATCTCTTTTCAAAACGGTCCCTGTGTAAGCAATGGCAACATCTATGCTTCGTCTAAATAAGATCCCATTGTGTGATTTATTGCATGGGGTGGGGGTTGGGGGGAGGGGTGGTGGCAGTGGCTGGTGAGGTTATCAGAGTTTCCAGAACAAGTACTAGGGTGGAGATTTTGGAAAGGCTTGGGTATCTAACTTTGGGCACATCAGATGAGGGGAATATGAGAAGGGGAACAATCAGTGTAGGACTGAGAGTGCTGTACTTAAAAGCACCCAGTATATGAATCCAGGTAAATGAGATTTTCACTCAGATTGAAATTAGTAGGTGTGCTGGTGTGTGTGTGAGGGGTCAGGGCTGGGAATTAAATATTTCAGGATGAACATTCTAATTAAAATACAGGCAGATGAGCAGTGGGGGTTGAGATGCCTTGCCAGTCAGAAATTAAATTAGAAAAGATAGCAAAAGGCAAAACAGTACCAGAAAGCATAGAATCTGTGTGGGTAGAGAAAGGAATCAGAAAGAAACAAGACCCTGATGGAAGTTATATACAGGCTCCTTAGCCATAGTCAGGATTTGGGCAGAAAGTAGATCAGAAGATAGAAAAGATGTGTAAGAATGGCACTATTATAACAATTATGGAGGGCTTCAATATGCAGGTGCATTTGGAAAATCGGATCAGTAGCGGAAACAGATTTCATTTGGAATGTCTACAAGATGTTTTTGGAGCAGTTTGTGGTAGAGCCCAAGAGGAGAGGGGTAATTCTGGATTTGGTATTGTGTAATGACACAGATGTGATTAGGGAGCTTAATATGAAGGAATCCTAAAGAGGCACTGGCCACATTCATCCTGCAGTATGAGAGAGAGAAGCTGGAATTCAGATGTAAAAGTAAATGCAAAGACATGAGGGAGGGGCTGGTCATGGACAATTGGACGGGGATCCTAGCAGAGAAGATGATGGTGCAGCAATGGCAGGAATTTCTGGGGCTATTTTGGAATGCATAGCTGCAACTCAACACAGGGGAAAAGAAGCATACTAAGGGGAGGGTGAGGTAACCATGGCTGACAAGGGAAGCCAGGAACAGCATAAAAGCAAAAGGAAAAAAAAACATACAATGTGGTGAAGATTAGTGGGAAACCAAAGGATTAGAAAGCCTTTAAAAATGTGCAGAGGATAACTGAAAAAAAATAAGGAGTGAGAAAATGAGGATGAGCTAGACGGTAATATGAAAGAAGTCTGAAAGAATATTTTTTAGACATCTATATGGTAAAGGAGAGGTAAGAGTGAACACTAGACTGGAAGAGTAGTACTGGGGAACAAAGAAATGAGAGGAAATAAATAGATAATTTGCAACAGTCTTCTTCGTGGAAGACACCAGTGTTATAACAGGACTTTGAGTGTTGCGGTTGGGGGGTGCGGTGGCAAGGGAGCAGAGGTGAGTGTTGGGACCATCACTAAGGAGAAGATTCCAGGAATGTGGAAAGTTTTGAAGCTGGATAAACCACATGGGACTACACCCAACAGTTCTGAACAAGATACTTAAGATTGTGGAGGCAGTGATGCTGATCTTCCAGGAATTACTGGAATCAGAGAGCGTCCCAGAATACTTGTAAATGACTAATGTAACACTCTTGTTTACAAAGATAGGGAGGCAAAAGACAGTAAATTAAAGGTTGATTAGCCTGACCTTGGTCATTGGTAAGATTTTAGAATCCATTATTGTGGTTTAGTTTGTGGAGTACTTGGAAGTCCATGGTGAAATAGGGCTGAGTTAGCATGGATTCACAACAGGAAGATCATGCCTGACAAATGTGTTAGAATTCCGTCAGAAAGTAACAAGCAGTTTAGACAAAGAGAAGCTAATTGACATGATCTATTTGGATTTCCAGAAGGTGCCACACAGGAGACTGCGAAATGAGAAAAGAGTTAATGGTTTGAGAGGCAAGATTCTGGAATGGATAGATGATTAGCCGACTGGCAGAAAGCAGAAGGTAGGGATAAAGCAATTTCTTTTTCAGGATGTCAGCTAATGCTTTAGTGATCTCCTCTTGAGGGAAAAGAAGAAAGAGGGTTGACCTAGATGTAGTTTGATGATGGATGTCACAAAACATTGTAGTAGAGCTGCAGTGAATATTTTTCGTGGTATAAGACAAGCCAGCAGATTTCCTGGCTGGAGTTAGTATAAACAGCAGCAACATATTCCCAAGGTACGATGAAGTGATGGGAGCTGAAGATGATTTCTTTGCTTCCCCACATTGGAGCAAATTCCATGTTTATCTACTGAAATTCTCCAATCATAATTTCTTGGCTATAGTTATCGTAAGAACATGGGACAAATGTATAGAAACCTCCTTCATACAAATAATAATCCACAGAACAGAATATAATTTGATTTTTTTTGAGAGTTTTTCAACAACAGTTGTAATGTTTTGAGGAAGGGGATTTAAAAAAAGCTCCTTTATGAATGGATAGACAGAAAAATTCAGAGCAACTTGTGAGGATGCAGTTTTGAAACTGCAGTTGCCCTTCAATTTTTTCCTCTTTGGCAGTGATACAGGATTTCAAGTAAAATATGAGCATGAATTTTGACACATGAACTATATGAGTACAGTGAAAATTTTTTGTCGCCACTTAGTGCCATCTTAGGTACAAAGGTACATAGGTACAGATTCTTGAGTACAAATTGTGAGAAAGAAACAAAATAAAAAGTCCAGACCTTCAAAAGTATAAAATCACAGTAATAAATTAGAAAAATAAAGAAATAAGTTTGGAAGAACAGTTCTTCTACAATATTACAATAATAAGAAAAGAAATCTTAAAAAAAAGGAAAATTAGTCCGTTTCAGAGTTCTGGGCTTGAGGACCTACCTTCCGCCATCAGAATCATGAGCTGGACCCTGACAATGCTGAAGAAAAGCCGCATAAAGCCACAGACCAATGCCAAAACTGCCACAAGGAGACAATTTCATAGCAGAAGCAAACCATTGCATTCCTGGTCCATAGTTCCTACCTATCTTTGACCCTTTGACCTCCTTGTAAGTCAATGGTCTATCTACCCGGTGCCCTCTGAAGAAGAGAATCACAAGAACATGCAAATCTCAGCTGCGCTATTTCTCCTCCACTTCATCTTAAGTGGGAGAATTTTGAAAATGCCAATGTGCGACTAATATGTGAGCCAGCCAGTAAAAATATTTCAGTCTAAGTCAGCCTTCCATGCCAAGGATTTGAGATATACAGAACTATTTGTGATCTGCTGAATGTTTTCTGAATGTATAATACAAATGTCATTGCTGTACTGTAGCATGATGCAAGAAAGCTTGCAAAACTCAACAAAACACACTACAGAAATTCACCAAAGAATTTTAAACAGCACGCTCCAAACCCATGATGATTTAGAAGGACAAAAGCAGCAGACACATGAGAACACCACCCACGACGTCCCCTCCAAGCCACTCACCATCCTGACTTGGAAATATATTGCCATTTCTTCTGTGACACCAGATCAAAATCCTGGAACTCCCTCCCTAACAGCATTGTGGGTCTGACAACAGCACACAGCAGCAGCTGTTCAAGAAACCAGCTCACCACCATCTTAAGAACAACTGGAGACAGTCAATAAATCAGAGAAGAGGCCCTTTGGCCCATCAAGTCTGCCCTCTGAAAGCTATCCTAAATCTACATCTGTCACACTTCCCAGTTCTGGGCTCATAACTGTGAATGTTATGACATTTCAACTGCACATCCAAGTGCTTTTTAAATCTTGAGTTTACTGCTTCATCTGAATTCCAGATCCCCCACCACCCTTTGGGTGAAAGATGTTATCCTTGAATCCCTTTAAAACACTTGCTTTTCACCTTTAAAATCTTGTCTGCTTTACAAGGAAATAGCCTGAGCTTATCAAGCCGAACAACATCCTGGTGAATCTCCTTTGCACCCCCTCCAATGCAATCACATCCATCCTATAATGTGGTGACGAGACTATGTATATTACTCCAGCTGTGGCCTTACTAAATTTCTATACAGCTCTAACATGACCTCCCTACTCTTGTCATCTGTACAATTACTGAAGGCAAATGTCCTGTATGCTGCCTTAACTACCCTGTTAACCTGTCCTCCAACCTTAAAATTTATAGTCAAACACCCCAGATCGCTCTGTTTCTCTGAGCTTCTCGTGTCCTGTCGTTTGTTTGGTACTCCCTTGTAACTTCTTGTTAAGTATGTTGCCCTTTTATCAGTGTTACATCCCATCTGCCACTGATCTGCCCAACTGACTCATCTGTTTATATTGTCCTGTAATGTAGGACTTCCTTTCTTACTGTCAGCCACTTGTGTCATTTGGAAACTTCCTCCCTCTTTTTCACCTCAAAATTCAACCAGATTTGTTTAGCCTGACCTTCCGCAGACAAAGTTATGCTGATTATCCCTGATCACTGCCTGAGATGAAATTCTCATTTTTGAGGAGAAACTGGACAGACTTTGAGCATCCTTTGAGCAGAAAAGGCTAAGGGATGTAAACAAAATTATGAAAATCATAGACAGAGTAGACTGTGAGAATTGCTTCCACATGGCAGTTTTGTCTAAGAGCAGATGACAAAGGTTTAAAGTGAGGAGAAAGTGCTTTAAATAAGATCTAAGGAAATTATTTTCAACCAGAGGTAAATATATGGAAAGTGCTGCCTGAGAGGATGGTGAAGGCAAATATATTTGCAACATTTAACAAGTATCTGGATGTGTACTAAATCTGCCCCCAGGGCATAGTAGGTAGTGGGCTAAATGCAGGTAAATGTGATTAATGTAGTTTGGTGTTTGTTGGTTGTTAAAGATGTGTTAGGCTTGTTTCTGTGCTGTCTGACTCTGTGACTCAAGACAAATGTACTCCATAGGCGGAATAACCACCTTTTGTGCCTTAAATAACATAATAAATATTAACCGTGTATGAAATTCTTGTGTAACATTTGTGTAGAGGCATTAACAAAGTATAAACCACCCTATTTATGTCTGTTCAAAATAGCGAAGTAAATAGAAACTATGAATCTGTTATGCACTCCCTCCAATAAAATTCTGAACAGTAATTTCTAGGTTATTCAGTTTATTTGCTTGTTCATTTTACATGTTCAATTGCTTGTGCATCTCTGCAGATTAAATGAACTGTCAGCGATGGTAGAAAAGTGAAGCCTTCAGAGGCCCACAATGATTTTTGATGGGGTCCACTAGACAATGACAGCTAGAAACTGTCCAAGGTGTTCAACCATTTCCTCTAGTACATGGCAATTACTTTTAAGTGTCTTTTATCCAAGATAAAAATATGTCTTTAGGAACACGGCATAACCTTACCAAATACCACAGACAATTCACTTGACATGTATGAGTAAAGGGGAAGTGTGAAATTTAATGTTTCAGAGGTGTTTTTTGTGTGTCTGCAGCAGCCTGTGAAGTATGTAATGCCAGGCCACCTGCTTCAAGCTTTGTTGATCTTGGCAGGGCTTGGAGTGAAAAGGCAGAGGACTGACATCATACATGGAGAATAAGCCTGCACAACATTTGTCAGGGTACAATTCTATTTCATATTTTATACAGCTTTCCTCCCCAACCTCGTCCCCTCCCACAGCCTTAATATTATATTACTGACAGAATATTGCAAATGTCCACTCGTGTGACACAACATGTCTATTTGATGAAGGTGAACAAAGTCCTTTTAAATGGTTCTCATGTTTACTGTATATTACGTAGTGATGAAAATAAGTGACATAAATGTAACCTGTCTCAAAATTGTCTGAAAGAGAGATAAACAGCAAAATTTTAAAGTGTTGCTAATAGTTATTGAGAAGAAAGCAGAAAGTAGTAACTTCTGATTTATATCAGTGTTATGAATTAATATGTTCGTTTTCACATTTGCAATTGAATTCAATTTGAATTCTACAATGAATTCTTTGCTAGTGCTGCCATATTGAGGTGTATTGCCTTGCTTGCATCGGAAAGGGTATTAGTGCCCTTCAGCTGTTGGACAGATTTAGCACCATCTCTATGAGCAGCATATGATTCCACAATTTGCAGAAACTAAATCCATTAGAAGTTCATTGTAATAAAGAACATATTGCTTTAAATCTGCAAGGATCTACAGTTATGATATGTTACTGATGCAGCCTGAAAGAGTTGAAGGTATTTAGGAGCAAGAGAAAGCTTAAAATTCTATTTGATGCATCACATTTACGATGAGTACTGAAGTGTTAAGCTTTGGTGTCAGAGACTCAACTGAGATTAGTGCTATTTTTAGTGAGACTTGAAAGGACTCCATACTGAGTTGGCTCTGTCTATATATTGTCTAAATATCCTTATTATCCAAAATTACGTGGAACAATTTGGAAAATGAGTGAAAAGCTGCCATGAAAACTTGTCACCAACAATGGTAAAATGTAAAAAAAGGTTAGAATTGATTTTGCTATGCCTGATTTTTTTTTTTCAAAATAAAAGTCAAAGTTTAGATGCTATAGACTTGCCATGTCATGAGTTGAACAATTTTTGTTGCAATGCTAAAACAACAGTATCAAACTGTATGTGTTAATCACGAAAAGCATATATGTAAATGTGCCTTTACAGTGGTAAATTGACTTTAAACAAAAGTTCTTTGTATGACATTTTTCCTGATGCACTGTTCGTGACCAAAATTCTTTCTGACTACAAGAAGCTTCAACCTCTCCAGTTGCAGCTTTTGATACTCTCTCCACCCCAAGAAATATTCAGTTCTCTTTGGCACTTGTTAATTTTCTGGCCCTTTGGCTGTTTCTCCAACAATGTTGATGTCGCTGAGACCCAAAACTATAAGGAAAATGGAATGTTTGAAACTAAGCATTAAGACCAGCCAGAGAAGTAAAATGAACGAATAAAGCAGGTACAGAGGTACATTCAGTAGAATGTACATTTTTGCTATTATTTCTCAACTCAAAGTTATAACTAGATAAATTTTCCTTGAAGTTTTTCATGCCTGGAATTTGCTCTGTAATTGTAAAGCTGAATGATGTTTTGCTTTTGCTAAGACTTTCCACCAAGGAGGCATCAGGCTTATTGTAAAACATTAAGTAATATCAAAATAAGTAATCAATAATATTCTTAAGCAAAATTCATTTTGTCCTCTCCCACTGTTTAAGGTTTGATTATTGAAAAATAAAATCCAGCATCAAGACCCATACCTTTGTGGAAAATAAAGCTGCCCCTGTGTACCAAATTTCATGGAAATGTATCCACTAGCTTTTCAGGTATACAAACCAGCATCTCCTCCTCCGGCCACTACAATTGGAGGCAATAATAAGTATTAAAAATGGAAAAAAAAACAGCCGGAAGAATAGTCACAAAGCTACCACAGATAAATGAGGGAGAAGGAAAAGTGAAGACAATAATAGCTAAGTAGCTTAAAGATAGAGAATTAATGAGCAATGAAAGGAGAATGATGTGAAGAATACCCAGAAGAAGCACACTACATTTTGCGTGAAAGAATTGATTGCTAGTATGGACCAGAAATAGGAAACAGAAACATAACTCCGTTTGATTGTCAGACAGGTCTGGAAATCCACCTGCCTATCTCAACTCTACAGTATTATTACTTATATATATAACATGGCAAGAACATTCCCAGCAAGTCAGTGCTACCATTTGAAATGCAGGAAATATGAAATTTATGTTTTCACAATTGGTGGACTATTACAAATATGTTTATCGGGCTTCTGCTTAAACTAATTTTCTGACCCTGAGGGAAGATTTCCCTTTGTGATGTTTATGAAGTTTCACTTCATCAGAATTGAGAATTATCTTCACCCAGAAAAGGTATCAAGATATCACTACCTGTAAGGGTGGTAACAGACCATAAAACCCTCATGATAGTTGAAAACAGATTGGACTATACACTTTTATGTACCGACCTGTAGGTTAAGAAGTGGGAAGCAGGATTTAAGATGGATACCTTTTAGGACTAGCAGAGATGTGGTTGGTCAAATTGCCTCCTTTGTGACATAACTTATATATGCTTCTAGCATGTCTCCTTCACAAAATATAACTATTAATGATTTCATAGTGTGGTGTAAACTGTGAAATTTTCAGAGTGAGATGTCATAGAACTTATTGAAAGTTTGGATTTCTAGGCTTTGAACTGCTAATAATAGATTTTGGGGGTGTCTGAAGATAGAAATTAACATGTAAGAATTTTTGTAGCCATGGTGATTTATTTTATAAAATAATGTTAAGGCTTGGCTTTGACATGAATGGGTTTGTGACCTCTGCTATTGGACATTTTTTAAAATCTAGGTAGTTTTGTAACCTAGCAAGGTAAAGAATGGGGCCTGAAGACCTGTTAGTCTTTGGAAATTGCTTTTTTTTAAGTTTTAAGGGAAACACGTACAGCTTAAAGAGAGTGAAACTTGGTTTTACTTTGAGTTTGGAGCAGTTCTCTGAAGCCTTTGAAAAACATTTGCTGTATATAGCACTATTCCTGAGAAGGAAAATATATATGACGAAAATGATTGTTTAAACTGAACGCATTTAAGACGATGTGTGATAGCTTCTTTCTGGAGCTATGTGCAGTTCATTCCAAGTTGAAATCACCACAAGTAGTTCAAAGCAACTGAGGTGTGTGTATTATATGAGTAGTATTTTGGCTGCTGTACCAGAGTGTGTTTTGGGCAGTACATAAAAGCTGATATTCCTTTTCAATTTGAAAATGAGTGTTTTGGCGATAATGGGAAGATACTTATATTCTTTAAATTTTTAAAATATCTGTGATACGTAGATTTTCCTATTTTCTTTTATGAAACTTTGTTTTATTAAGCATTGCATGTTTATGTTTCAGTCTTAAAATCAAAACAAAACACGATCCATAAAACAGTAGTCCCTCTAATTTTCTTGCCAGTTACATGTGCTGCTGATGGCCAGGTATTGTTCATCAGAAGTCAGTGCCGTAATTGACATGTTGATGTTGATTGCCATGTTTGGATTCTTGGACCAGCTGCATGTACATTCACTCGCACAGCTTAGAGGGAACATTGCTATTAAGCCAGGTTCCTTTGCAATCTGACTTGGAGGATAATGACATCAGCTGAGATTGTGCAGTAGACTTGATGCATCTCAGAGGGTCTGGAATAGCATAACTGGAACATGAGGGAAGTGTTTAGTACAGCAGTGGTGATTATTGATGAGAGGAAGATGAGAAAGACTAAAAATTAGACAGATTGTCCAATGTGACATTGGACAACTCATTTCTCTGTAGAAATAAAAGAATCAAAAGTGTTTTTTTTCTTAATCATTCACGGGACGTGGATGTCACTGACTGGGTTTCTCATCACAAGTTGTCCTTGAGAAGGTGGTGATAAGGTGACTTCTTGAACTGCAGTTCATTCGCTGTAGGTAGACCAAAATATTTTCCAGAATTTTGGACCAGTGACAGTAAAGGAATAATAACCTATATCTACATCAGTGTGGTGAGTGGCTTAGAGAGGAATTTACATGCATGTCTGCTGTCCTTGGCCTTCTAGAAAGAAGTGGTTGTGTTTTTTTTAGGTGCTTTCTAAGGAACCTTGATGAATTTCTGCAGTGTATCTTCTATCTTGGTTATCTTATCAAGATATCTTATGTCTTGGTTCGGCCAGTTTTGGAATAGTGTCTTCAGTTCTGGTCTCCCTGCTATAGGAAGGATGTTGTGAAACCTGAGAGGGTTCTGGAAAGATTTACAACAATGCTGCCAGGGTTGGAAGGCTGAGCTAGAGGGAGAGATTGAATCAATGGGAGCCTTTTTCCTTGGATCATCAGAGGCTGAGAGGTGTCCTTATAGTGGTTTATAATATCATGAGGGGCATGAGTAGGCTGAATAGTCAAGGTCTTTTCTCTGGGGTGAGGGAGTCCAAAACTGGAAGGTATAGGTTTAAGGTGAGAGGGGAAACATTTAAAAGGGACCTAAGGAGCAACTTTTTCACACAAAGGGTGGCGTGTGTATGGAATGAACTGCCAGAGGAAGTGGTGTAGGTAGCTATAACTATAACATTTAAAAGGTATCTGGATGGGTATATGAATAGGGAGGGTTGAGATCGATATGGGCTACATGCCGGCAAAAGGGACGAGATTAATTTTGGAATTCTGGTTGGCATGGATGATTTGGACCGAATGGGCCTGTTTCCATGCTGTATGGCTTTGTGGCTCTATGACTCTATAATTCGCCAAACATGACTCACCTTCAATAAATTATTTTCTATCTGTTCCACAGTAACTTATGAGATATAAAATTGATTTCTCCAATGTGGTATGTTCTAGGAAAATATAAATAACTGGGCTCAAGACTGGCATGCCTATTATTTCGTTTATCATTCTCAAGCTGACATCACTTTGACTATCTGGAGACAAATAGTACAGATTTCATACTTGAAAAATTATGATTAAACTGTCTATGTTTTCTTTGACCTCTTCAGTAGTCTGTGGTGAATGCGATAAGTGTATGATCTACTTCCTACCCTCTCACCCACGTATATACCAGTAGATTTTATTAGAAAGAGGACCAATCGGGAGTGTAACTAACATATTTCTACTTAAGTTGATATTAGGGGCTGTCTTCCCTATTAACCATGATTTCCTCAAATTATTTAGTTGTCATTGAGAATCAAAAATTAATTTTTTGTAATCCCCAGAAGATTGTGTGGCTGTTCAGGGAAAGATGCAAGTGGTTAAAGTTATTCTGTATACAAACTACTACCTGGATCAAAGATCCAAACCTGTGATGCAACATCAAACTGAAAGGAGATCAAATTGATTTCTACTGAGATGATGAGACGTACAGAGGGTTGTGCATTGGTTTGGATGATGATGTGGGTGGATTTTCAAGATGTGAAGCACTGAGTGGAATGGGCATAGATCCCTGGGGGATATTTGAATTAGAGGCAAAACGTACAAACTGAACTGTAAGAAAACAAGAATAAAATGTGATAAAGCAAGCCTTGGTCAACCATTTAATAATTTATTTTGGAATGTGAAAAAGATTAAGTATTGCAATGTGATAAATTTATTACCAATGTGTGCATGAGCAGAGGTCTTCAGATGTGCAAAATGTCAAGGAAGACAATTGAGAGCAGTCTTGGCATGTAGAGGAAATAACAAACAGAGACCTCTAAAAGATGTCCGATTAGCTCAGAACTTTAGCTTAGCAGAAGTTTCCAGAATATTTGAAATGACAATTGTAAAATGATGAGATGGTAGTTTTGATAATGAATGTTGATTTGATAATCTTTTGGGATAAGGCAAACATGATTGCATTTCCTGCAAGAATGAAAAGTAGACTGGGGAGTCTGTAACCAGAGATAATGGGAACTGCAGATGCTGGAGAATCTGAGAATACAAAGTGTGAAGCTGGATGAACACAGTAGGCCAAGCAGCATCTTAGGAGCACCAAAGCTGACGTTTTGGGCCTAGACCCTTCATTGGGTCGAGGCCCAAAACGTCAGCTTTTGTGCTCCCAAGATGCTGCTTGGCCTGCTGTGTTCATCCAGCTTCACACTTTGTTATCTGGAGAGTCTGTAAAGCTGGATTAGCAATGAAGGCAAATATGTAGACAAATTTGCAGTTAGAAAGAACATATCACCGCATAGCTGTCTGCTGTGTGACATGGTTCATGGAGGACAGCCAATTACTGACACATCTCCATGGTAATGCCTTGATCAGTCAGAGTTGACTTGCCTGGTTTGCATTTAATTCGTTAACTACAAGTCTTGCTGTATGCCATGCCAACCATAATCCAATAAACCCGTAGCCTCATCTGTGTATAAATTGTTTGTTGCCCTTCTTAGTTAGTTATCTTGTGTTTCAGTCCTGATGAGTGTAAGATGAAAAACTTGGCTTTTGTGTCTGTTTGCACAATGTTTAAGTTCTCTGATACCAACCAACCGTTTGAAAGAAAATAAAATTAATAAAATCAAAATTAGACAAGAATATTAGTTAGCAAAGAGCAGATTTCTGTTTGAAAAGCAGCAACTGAGGTACTGGAGTTGAGATGCAGTTTAATCAAGGGTTCACAAATTTCAAGGTTTTTTTTAAGGGTGGAAGAGTAGATATGACAACAGTAACCAATCATCCTTGTCAGTAGTCACAGCTAAGAGATTTGATGGTGGTTTGGCAAAGGCACAGAGAGAATGTTGGTTTGATGTGTTTCCACCCTTCGAGTACAGTGCAAAGCAGCATTCTGGATTGAAAGTAGCACAGAATATAAGAGCTGATGGACAGCCAGCTGTGAGGTCGGAAGCCTCTAGCCTGTTTACATAACATCAGTCACTTCATTGGAACATACTTAAGGACGAGAGTAGCAGAAACAGTGGAACCTGGGAACAAGCAGTAATTCTTGAAGGTTATCGCAGTTGACTAATTTATAGTGTGACACAAGACCAAGTTTTATTTTGTATCGGTTGAGTGAGAAATGCAAGGTCATCAAAAGCAGCTGATTCTCAATGTTCTGTGACAAAATAAAATCCTTGTACCATGACTAATCAAATGAGATGTGCATGATAAAATTCTGTTGTATCTCCAGGAGCTTCCATTAATAATTTGGAAGTAAATTTCCATTGTTGAGATCTGTAAGCCCATTTATAAATCAGTCCTTAATTAACCTATGTAACTGGTATCCCTGAAAGAATTTGTTATTGTTGTTGTTACGGAGGCTCAGAGCTACAATGATTTATTTCCCATCCTTTCATAGTATGCATGGATACTGTTCTCCCTCTCTTTTGAGGATGAGACATTTCGTGAAAAGTCTCACAGAAGGAGTAACACAGTTATAGATAACAGACGGTGTGTACATATGTAAGTTAATGGGTTGTTTGAGGGAGGATATCAAACTTACTAAATAGTTTCAATAGCAGGAGATTGTTACTAAAAGCATGTGGGAGTCAGTTCATTTTCTTCAATTCAAAAAGCGTTTGCTGAAATCTCAAAAGATGACCAAAGTACAAACTTCCATGAGGAAAATAATTTCTAATACAGTTATGTCCTCAGAAATCTTTTTTAATGACTCAATGTTGTGTTTACAGACATGAAGCAGAGTAGTGACTCTTCTAAATGTCATATATTTGAAATTCCAAACAATCTATTGTGGTTGTGATATTTCAAATACTGACTTTAAAATAGATATTTTGGTGCAGAACAGCCTTGTTTTAATGCAAAAACAAAAGGAACTGTCGGTATACCGAGTAGAACATAGAACATAGAACAATACAGCACAGAACAGGCCCTTCGGCCCTCAATGTTGTGCCGACCTGTGAACTAATCTAAGCCCCTTCCGCTACACCTACCCCATCATCATCCATATGCTTATCCAAGGACTGTTTAAATGCCCCTAACGTGGCTGAGTTCACTACATTGGCAGGCAGGGCATTCCACGCCCTTACCACTCTTTGAATAAAGAACCTGCCTCTGACATCTGTCTTAAATCTATCACCCCTCAATTTGTAGCTATGCTCCCTTGTACAAGTTGACGTCATCATCCTCGGAAAAAGACTCTCACTGTCCACCCTACCTAATTCTTTGATCATCTTGTACGTCTCTATTAACTCCCCTCTTAGCCTCCTTCTCTCCAAAGAGAACAGACCGAAGTCCCTCAGCCTTTCTTCATACGGCTTGCGCTCCAGACCAGGCAACATCCTGATAAATCTCCTCTGCACCTTTTCCAATGCTTCCACATCCTTCCTGTAAAGGGACGACCAGAACTGCACGCAATATTCCAAGTGAGGCCGCACTAGAGTAGAAACCAAAATGTGCCCGGTTCACTTGAAAGTTCAGAATAGGTAAAAAAAACCATACAACAAATCAATTAATTTGGTCCAAGGTCTGCACACTTTTTTACTTACAGCTTTCTGTTACTATTTTTCAACCGTCCACACTAAGATATGAAGCCATGAAATGATAACATAGATTCATAGCAAATAAACACTCAGTATATTCGTTTGAAATTCCTTTTACGCTATTTAAGTGGAATCACCAACTAATTCATTTTAGATGCATCTGTTATCCGTGCTGTGGATAGTTTTGGTTTATGTATTGAAGACACCTTACCAAGCCTCATGTCAGTAAGATAAAAGGCACCAAATTTGCCTTGTGATTCAACTCAATTTTATTCACAAAATTTTTCTTCCTAAACACCCCGTGTGAGTGCTTCTCAAATTCTTGCAAAATTTACATTCTCTCGAGCCATATTCATCTGAGAGAGAAAATTACCTAAACAATCCATATGATTCAGGTGTACCATTGGTATTTCCTTTCTTTCCAAAGTTAGGCTGGTGCTCTTTCTTGAAGGTAGGTCTTATAGGTCAGATAGGACCTTCTACTGGTCGTCTTGAGTTGCTGCACAGACTCTGTAGAGACGTAATGCATGTCTTTGCTGAAGGGGTATCTTCCAGGTATGTGTTGTTACCTGCCTCGCCCAGACCTTCCCAAGTGTTGTGTGGCCTTTCCATGGGGAAATAAGTAGAGTTCTAAATATCCAGTGGGGCTGAGCCAACACCCTACATTGTTGCTGTGTCAGAGAAGCGTAAATTGAATCGAATAATTTATTGTCTCATGTATTCCTTGAAAAGAATACAGGGAAAAGTGTTAAGTGTTGCCACAATCTGATATCATTCTGAATTATTGAATATATTAATTTATGTGACTAGAGTTTATTTTTCTCCTTGTTGTTCCTCCTTCACTGCTCTACTTGACATCGGCCAGTGTCTCTGTAATCGGCTCTGGGTCTTTGTTACAGGCCACTGCTGCTGCCACTCCCTTGACTAAGAGTTGTGTCTGAGCTGAAGCGATGGGCCAAACTTATTACCTCCGAGCCCCAACTGACACTCACCAAGACACTGCCTCTGGACCTGGGCTAAAGGGGTCATCTGTCATCCCCTCCACCAATACTGCTGCTCATTCAGGCACTCGGCCTAGCTGTGGCATGTGGGTCCGGGCTGGGAATCCAGCGAGTACCTGCTCCTCACTCTCTGGGAGACCCTGGACTGAATGGAGCCATGCCAGCATCATCCTGGAATTGCTGTTGATGCTGCCGAACACCAATTCCTTAATCATTCACTCTGCCCTGGCTGCCACCACTCTGTGGACCCATGCCACCATCCTAGCCTGCCATCTTGGAATCAACCTCCAAGTGCACATCCTCAAGCATTGGCTGGAAGTCAACATGTCAGAAATTTTGATCGATACTTGCCCAATACATGCTTCTCGGACTGGTTGTAACTGCTTCCCTGGAACCTTTGTGACCTCTTTGACCGTGGATTCCATTGTTCTCATTAGCCAATGGCTGCTGCCTGCTTTAAAGTTTAATTTGCCAATTTTCTGATAGCCCCTTTTTTTTCTGACTGTGGGTCAATTTAGAATGTTCAATTTTGGGATATATGTCAATTAAAATAACAAATGAATTTCATGAGTAACCCACCCAGTAATTTTAAATTAAACAAAGTTATTCCTGTTATAATCTTTCAAGGTCTCAAGCTGAGCCTGTATTGGTTTTCTGAGTATTTTCCAGAACTCTTCCATTCTTTGGGACAAAAGAGTTTTGTATATGTTTGAAATTTACTTTTGAAAATGTTTAATTTTTCACTTTTCTCCTTCAGTCCTGTGCAGTTCCCACAAAAATTATGCTAATTCCCATTTCATATCTATCTTTACTTTTTACACAATCATTTTTCACTTGAAAGCATGTTGTGACTTGAACCCTCCTAATGGAATGAACATTGAATACTTTTGTCATTCGGATTGGTGACATTTTGTTTTCTAAATTTACTCATCGAGTATTTGTTGTGCAAATTGATGATGTTTCTTTATGTGAAGAAGAGCTTGTCAGTTGTTGATATTGAGTGATTTTTTTTTGTACTCTAATACTGGCACTCCAGGTTGTTAAGCAAACTAGTTAATCTTCTGAATTGGAATTTTTTTCTTTCAAAGAAAAGTTTGTGGACTTTTTAATATGGATTTTAAAAGGAATGAAATTGTTGGGATCATATTGCCTTGTGAAAAGTGACTGGTATTCTTATTTGAAATGCTTGCAATGATCATAAAATAAGTGAAGCTGCATTGCAAATTTTGTGACAAATGGCATTCACCTTAAGGTTAAAGTAAGACCAAATAGAGGACTGAACATCCAAAAATAGAGGTTTTTGTTTTCACTCGATCCTCATTTCTCTGGAAAATAGGAATACAGGTTCACAGATATAATCAAAATAGAGCAGAATGCCAAATGTTTGGACAGTGATGGACAGCAAGATGAATGTCATGCATTAGCAGGAATAAATACAGGTAAGGAAAGATAATGTTAAAAATAATAACTTTAAGTTACCTGGTCCTGCAGGCATATGCTTGTTGAGGTTGTGGGGTGGTAGGGCTGAACATGACCAAATTTACCCAAATTATGCTTTGACAAGTTAAGGTGGCATTGTAATAATAAGAGACCCATTGATCAAGAACTTAGTTACAGGGAGTCAATTTTTCACACTGTCTCTCAAGGTCTCAGCTGCAGTTTTCAACATATCTTTGACTCAAATGCTCTTTTTTTTACCCCATTTAACTAATGAGATCTCATATTATTCTCTCTATATGTTTTTTTGCAGCATGCAATATTATTTAATATTCTTTAAAATTGCAGAAAGAGCTTCATTTTAAGTCCTGCTGGGGCTTGAGTCTGAGGTAGGAGGTGGGGAATACAAATTCTATTGCCATGTGCAAGCCAGTTCCCCATCTCCATCCCTTCCCTGGGCAGATTTACTGTGAGTGGGGAGTGCAGGATTGGGAGTGGTAAAGTGCAATGAGCCTGCATGCAGCAATGACATAGTTAAAGAAATTAATAGCCTGTTTACTGAGGCCAGTAAGATTTTCTGTTTGACCTTTTGTGCTTTAGCAATGACATGGAGGCTAGCTCTCCAGGTAAACTGAAGGATGCCTTCACTGTTTGCTTGAAGGTAGCAGCAGCCATAAACCATCCTTTCGCGGGCCTCCACCTCATACTGGTGAACTGGATACAAAAGCTATTTTTAATGTAAGGAATGAAAGAGTTGTTGAAAGGTTGGAACCATTTTGAAGTGGCATCCAGTGGAGTGAAAAAGAAAAGTTCATTTAAAAAGAATGTCTTACTTGGCCACAGTGGAGCTCCATTATAAAAGAGAGAAGCCAATTCAGACTAATATGTATCATTGACCAATTTTACAGCCTTTTCCATCTGATAAATGGCCATTTAGCCGCTATTGAACATTACTGCTGTCTAAAAGCTTCTGTTGGGTCAGCAAGTTTTTGAAATCACACCTCATACCCACCCACCCTTCTACCCTGCCACTTCATTGCCCTTCAATCCTGCCAAAATACAACTAATTAGCTTCTCCAGAGAAAATAGCAACGGATGACTATTTCCCACATGGTGCAAGCTGTTTTTGGTCAACATTGAACCTGGCAGCTGAGTCCCTGTGCAGGAAGCCAGTCCTCTAATAAATGTCCCTTGCCTTTGCCAATAAAGCTTGCTTAACGTTCAACTGTTTGAAGTTATCATCATGCATTAAATCTTCCACAATTGGAGGTTGTCTTCTAATTAACCCACTCAAATGTTAAGACAAACCTCTGGAGCAGGTGGGATTTGAACCCAGGCCTCTTGATGTAAAGATAGAGACACAAGCACTACTTAACAAGACCCCTAAGAGGCTAAGACTGTGCTGTTTTGTAAATGGTTCACCTGAGAATTAATATTCCCCCTCCCTTCTCTATCACTGCTTCTCCTCTGCCAAAATGGGCAGATTTAACAAATGAAGATTCTGTAAAGGAAAGAGAAGATGAGTATCATAGCTTTCTCAAAAACGATGTGTCCTGTATTAAAACTGGACCGTTATTTACAGATTTGCTTCCAGAGGAATGCCTCATATTTTGAATAGGTAATTTTGGCAGCTTTTGCAGAATGATGTATTGTCAGTGAAACACCAGCCTTTCTGTAACAGTACAGTTTCTCTTGACAAGCGACATTTTTTTTCTGAATGATTATTGCCATAAGCTTTGGAAATAACAGGGGGATCATAAGCAAGCTGCTGCACTGCCTTCTCAAAAGCTTAGTCTAGAAGAAATTTGAGTTGGAGTTTTAACAGCATGGAAAGAAGTTCTTCAGCCTACCATGACCTCACTGGTCATCAAACATTCATCTTTACTGATCCCATTTCCAAGCACTTGCCCTGTATGCTATTCCATTTCAAGTATTAAGATTAAAATTTTTCAAAAATTTGAAAGGTATATTTACTACTAAAAAAAAATGCACTGCAGAAATTCACCAAAGCTCCTTTGGAAGCATCTTTCAACCCACAGCCACTTCCTTCTTGAATGACAAGGGCAGCAAATACATGGGGACACGACAGCTTGCACATTTTCATCTCAGCCAGTCACCATCCAAACTTGGAAATTTATCAGCATTGCTTCAGTATTGCTGGGTCAAAATCTTGGAATGCCCTCCCTAAGGGCATTGCGAGTCTGTCTTCAGCGCATGTCATGTCGCGGTTCAAGGAGGCAGCTCGCCATCACCTTCTGAAGGGCAGCTAGGGTAAGCAATAAATACTGGCTAGCCAGTGACACCCACATCCCAAGAGTCAATTAAAAATATAAAACTCAAAGACTTATGTGATTGTAATAATTGCATAAATAACCTTTTACTGGATTTCTGCCAATGAAAAACAATTTGCAACCAATTCATTGATATTTATGGAATATTTTATGCATTACATATCAATTCAGATGAATATTCTTCTATTTATCCAGAGATGAGGGCATCATTGGCACTCCAGCATTTATTGTCCATCTCAAGTTACCCTGAAGTAAATAATGTTATGCCGCCTTCATGAAAAGTTGTAGTCTTTGGGTCCTAAAGACACCCATGGTACTGTAGGGAGTGAGTTTCAAAGACGTTGGCCCAGTGACAGTGAAGGCGATGTAGTCAGGGTGGTGACTGCAGGTGATGTTTCCATGAATTTTCTGGCCACAGCTATCTAGCTGGGAGAGGTCACTGGTTTGGAAGACAGCATTGAAGGAGCCTTTGTTTCAGTGGATCTGATAGATGGTTAAACCCGATTGACATTGTGTGTTGATGGTGAAAAGAATGAATGTTGAAAATAAGACTATAACACATATGAGTAGTATTGGGCCATTTGGTGCATTGAGCCTGCTCCAATAAATGTTTCTCAAACCCATTGTCCTGCTTTCTCCCCATAACTCTTGATCCCCTCATGCATCAAGGGCCTATGTATTTCTGTGTTAAATATACTCAATGACTTATCAAGTGCAACTAGGGTCGGGCAACAAATGCTGGCCAGCCAGCAATGCCCACATTCTTAAAAAAAAATGAATTAAAAAAGAAACTTGGCCCCCACAGCCCTCTGTGGCAATGAGTTACCCAGATTCACTGCCATCTGGCTGAACATGTTCCACCTCTCCTGAGCTTGAAGGCTGTGCCCTCATGTCTTATGTCTCCTACTAATGGAAACATCATCTCCAGGTTCAGTTGTCCAGGCCTCTCAGTATTTCATAAGTTTTAATCAGATCCCTGCTTATCCTTCTAAACCTTCCCAATTGCAGACTGAGTCCTCAACCACTCTTCATATAACAGCCGCTTCATCCCGAGGATCATTTTTGTGAAACTACTCTGGGCCCATTCTGAGGCCAGCACATTCTTTCATTGGGACAGGGCCCAAAAATGCTCAGAAATATTCTAAATGTGGTCTGACAGAGCCTTATATGGGCTTTGCATTATATCACCATTCTTGTGTTCCAGCCCCTCTTAAAATAAGTGCTAACTTTGCATTTGCCTTTCTAATTGCCAACTGAACCTACACTTTAACCTCAAAAGAATCCTAAATTAGGGCTGCCAAATCTCTTATTACTTCAGATTTGTGAAACCTTTCCCCACTTAGGAAATAGCCTATGCCTTTATTCTTCCTACCAAAGTGTATAACTTTACATTTTACAATATTGTTTTCCATTTACCAGTTCTTTACTCACTGTCCTTGCCTGTCCAAGTTCTTCTGAAGTTTCCTCAATACTATCAGTATCTCCACCTATCTATGGGTCATCTGCTAACTTCGCAACAATTCCCTTAGTTTCTATGTCCAAGTTGTCAATGTATAACATGAATAGTTGTAATTCTAACACCTGTGAAACTCCATGAGTCAACAGCCGCCATCCTGAAAAGATCCCTTCATACATACTTTTTGCCTTCTGCCAGTCAGCCAATCCTCAATCTGTGCCAATACCTTGCCACTAACATCATAGGATTTTATCTTATTTAGCAGCCTCCTAAGGGCCTCCTTGTCAAGGGGCTTCCTGAAATCCAAATAGATCATGTCCACTGGTTCTCTTTTTGTCTAATTTGCTGTTACTTCCTCAAAGAATTCTAAATGATTTGTCAGGCATGATATCCCCTTGATGAAGCTGTGTTGACTCAGCCCTATTTTAGCCTGTACTTGCAAATTCTTAACAATCTCATCCTGAATAATGGACTGTAAAATCTTCTCAATGTCTGGGGTCAGGCTAATCAGCAAAAAGTTTCCTGTCATCTGTTCAATTACTTTCTTAAACAGAACTAATATTATTACATGAGCTACTTTTACTCGAGTGTAATACTCTTACATTTTATTCAAGCTTTACCCCTAATTAAGTCTGCCTCATTACACAGCAACAAATTCAGAATTTTCCTCATGGGTTATACTATAAATTGCTCTTTTAAAAAAAAAAGTCTTGTAGACATTCCACAGATTAATTTTCTTGATATTCACTCCCAACATTATCTTCCCCGTCCACATGCGTATGACAGTGTTTTTCTTACATGCTTTGTCTATCTCCTGATTTATTTTCTTCCTGACTACTGCCAGGAGGCCTGTACACAACTCCCATCATGGTCTTTGTTCCTTCTGAAGTTCGTCAACTCTACCCACACAGATTTTACACCTTCCAACTATACGTCACTTGCTTATGATTTAATTTCATTTTTTCCTAACAAACTAAACACCCTGTCCATCTGCCTGTCCTTTTTGATAGGACAAATATTCTTGAATATTTAGTTCTGACCCTGATTCCTTTGCAGCCACATCACTGAAATACCCATAATTACACGCTCAAAACTAATTTACCTTGATTACTGCATGCATTTAAGTACAACACCCTCAGTTCTGCATTGACTGTCTCTACTCTCATAGTTGTCTCCTCGTCTGCTATGTCTGAAGTTAGATACCTGACCCTTTCCATACTCACTGTCCTATTACTTGTTCTGGAAGTGTTAACAAACCTCTTGCTTTGACCTGGATCGTGTTGAGCTACTTGAGAGCTGTTAGAGCGACGTTGATCCAGGCAAGTTTAGCGTGCTCAATCATCCTCATGACTTCAAGATGGTCAGGTTTTTGGGTGTCAGGTAGTGAGGTAAACACTGCAGGTTTCTTAGCTTCTGAACTGCTTTTGTAATCACAGTTTTCAAAAGACTGGGCCAGCTCAGTTCCTGCTCAGTAGTAATCACAAAGATATTATTGGAAGAGACAGTTTGGTGTTTGTGATGCCATTTGATGTCATGAAAGGATGATTAGTTTATCTCCTGTTTGAGGTAAATGTTACATGGCACTTGGCACAACTGTTACTTGCCACTGTCAGCACAAGCTTGGATGTTCTCCAGGCCTTGCTGCATGTGAACATAGGCTGCTTCTGAGTCTGAGAAGTTGAGAATGGCTCTGAACATTGTGCAATCATCAGCAAACATCTCCACTTCTGACCTTGTCATGGATTGTATGTTCACTGAGCCACTAATTATAGTTGGCCAATTCATTTTCCTGCTAATAATGTGCCTTATTTGTAGTATCTTACATTTCCTATGAATCATTTGTCATGTAATTCTGCCGACATTCATGTCACTTGCAACAATATATGACCGTATATTTTGGTATCAATTCAATGTTGCTGCTCTTTTTTAGAAATAAAGCAATCAGATAAAAGTCATTGATATCAGAACATTGTCCATAATAATGATCTTGATGAGAAGATGATTGGTTAATTATGCAATTTTTTTGCTGATTAATACTTTCCTTTGAGCACATCTGTAGCCCTGAGAGAACATCATGTTTCCCAAGTTATGCTTGTTATTGTTGAGAAGATGAATCTTCATTGTGTAATATATTACTAAATGTGGTCCTTTGAGACAGTGCCTCAAAAAATTGTTTACTGATTGAGTTAAATCATAGCATGTTTACATTTCAAAAGAATCATTTCAGTGAATGTCAAGGCATATGTAATACTGCTCAACGTAATTATTGGCTGAGAGGGTGAAATTTCTTTCTTAATTGTCTGAAAGATCCAATAATTTATTTCCTAAGTGGGAAGCAAATGAAAATTTATGTTGGACAGAATGCAAGAATTAACGTTGTCAGACAGAAAATAAAGGGTCTGTGTAAATATCTGCTGATGTAATAGAGGGAAGAAGTACTTGAGATGAGGTGATGAGTATTTCAATATAGTGCAGCATGGTCTAAATAGATTGACAAATGGGACCATGGGGAGTGGGACTGGTAATTGAACTTTTTGCGTTGTAATTGGAAAATGTAAGAGAATGGATGAAGTATGGTATACCTCATGGAGGAAAGAGTCAATTTGGAAGTGGAATTAGAAGGAAGCTATGTTCTGTACTATTGGATTAGTCTGTGATACTAATCTGGCTTCCTCAAAGCCAGCTCTCAGAATGAGCAGAACGTCTGACAATCCTGTTTATATCTGTCAGCTGGGGCTCCCTGACTGGACCAGATTAATGACACCAAACAGGAAATTCATAATCTACAAAATCCACCTGGCTGACCCCATTACAATCATGACAGGAAGTGGAGATGTCTTTGAAGGTAAAGCTAGTCCAGAACAAAAACAAAAGGTGAGCGACAGCAAAAACTGCAGATTCTGGAGTCGGAGATAACAGTGTGGAGCTGGAGGAACACAGCTGGCCAGGCAGCATCAGGCACTTGTGGGTCCTGGAACACAGGCTGCCAAAAAGGTAGATATTGAGTGTAGCTGAAATTTCAGGCTGGATTGAAAGTGAGTTGAGTTTGGCTAAGGAATGAAATGATAGTTAGGAACCAATGAAGAAGAATGGGCTTTGGACAGTGAAAAAGAATTGGGTATGTAATGAGAAACCAGAGGTTGGAGTTGATAACTGGCTGCTGATTAGAACTAAAGATTATTGAAGGGAATGCTATGAGTAAAGACCTGAGTAATGCTTGGGAAAATCATTGGTCATGCTGGGAAGCACACCAGAGTGGTGGTAGGTTAGGAAACAATGCTTTTAAAAAAATAACAAACTCCACACCGAATTTCAGATTTGGTTGGATATAAAAGACAGGGATGTGCTGAGAGGGTTGATGGTTGTAACATTAGTGGTTGGATTGAATGCTACTTGCAGAAGAATTTATCCACAGCTATTAACTAAAAGGAACATAAGAATTGGGATGCACCTTGATCCCTTTGTTACTGGCACACTATTCACCCATATAATAGCGGATCTATTCCTTACTATAAGAAGTTTGCAAAGACTGACTTAGAGATCAAAATAGAGAAATCACGTAAGCTAATTATTTAGTTAATGAAATCTAAGTGTTAGGAAAGATCTTGAACTCAAAGGGATGAAGGGTATGCTTTTATGATGTAAAGCTCTGATTAGATTGCATTTAGAACACTAGACACTTTGTACCTTGGAAAGGATATTGAGTTTGTGCAGCACACACTCACCAAAATTATATTATGATTGGAAGAGTTAAATCATGTGAACAAGTTGCATACGCATGAGACATATGTTCTTTTTGCAAGAGAGTTGAGGTGATCAAGTTGAGAACTTTGATGATCAGAAAAGTTGACAGGTTAGGGAGAATTTGTTAATTTCTCATGGTAGTGTCCAGAACACAGCTAGGAACTTAAGTGGAATTGAACATTTCAGAAGTGACGTAGGGCAGACCTACATCAGAAAGCAGACAAGATGGGAGCAGTAGATGTTGTAATCTGTTTTTAACTTTGCCTGAACTGGGAATGATTGGCATTGATGGTGAGCACCAAAGTTAGGAACGTACGATGTTTTCCAGAACATTTTTACCATTGATATACATTTTTCACAATGGATCTATGAAGAGCAAAACGTGGTATAAGAGCCAAAGACTATGGGCCCTGGCAACAGTTTTGAAAACTTAGCACATCCCACCCAGACTCTTCCCTGCTAATCTACACATCCCTGAACACTATGGGCAAGTTAGCATGGCCAACTCACCTAACCTACACATCTTTGGACTGTGGGAGGAAACCCACGCAGACCAGGAGAGAACGTGCAAACTCCATACAGACAGTTGCCCAGAATCATTCCCAGGTCCCTGTCACTGTGAGGCAGCAGTGCTAACCACTGAGCCACTGTGCCGTCCTTATTCTCCTGAACTTGCTGTGCCCCTACTCAACTTGTTCCAACTTGCAACACTGTTAAAAAATCACATGATATCAGATTATAGTCCAACAGATTATGACAAAGGAGTAGGTCTCTGAAAGCTTGTGATTTTAAATAAATCCACCTCAGTCTGACACTAGCATCTTGACATCATATCAACAACACTAGCATCTACCTGGCAATATGGAAAATTGCTCAGGTGTGTTCCATCCAAGAAAAGCAGACACAACCCAACTAATTGCCATTCCAATAGTCTACACTTGATGAGCAGCAAAGTGGTAGAAGAGGTTATCGATAATACTATCAAATGACATCTGCTAAGAAATAATCTGCTCACTGACACTACATTTATGTTCTTTCATGGCCACTGAGCCCCAATCTCCCTATAGTTTTTAATCCCAGCATGAATAAAAGAGCTGAAATGTAGATGTTAGCTGAGATTGACAGTACTTGACGTCAAGGCAGCTGTTGACTGTGGCGTCGAGGAGTCAGAAAAGTCTAGTGTCAATGGGAATTGGTGAAAAAGATCTGCACTGGTTGGAGTCAAACCTGGGACAAAGGAAAATGGTTATGGTTGTTGGAGATCAGTCATCTCAGCTCCAGGACATTCTCTGCAAGAGTTCCTTAGGGTAAAGTTCTAACTCTGCCATCATCAACTGCTTTATCAATGACCACCTAATCTGTGCATTCCTTTTCTTAAAAAAAAAACCTTAGGTGATGTTTGATTTATTCTTCACTAACCTCCTCTCCTAATCCTGCACAAATGATCCAGAACCCATTGCTTCTGTTCTTTTATTTACACATTGCTCCTGTCTGACTTTGCCCTGTTTTCCTAACTGTCGTCTTCTGTTATAGCCACTTGAATATCCTTGCTATCCTCTTGAATTCCCTTCACAGTTATTTGCAACTTGGTTTCCTAAACAAAGCTACTGCCATTTGTCTATGTTTGGCTCACATCCCTCTAACCTTTCCTATGTTACCTACTTGTCCAAATGTCTTTGAAATGTTGTAATTGTACCTGCCTCTTCAACTTCCTCTGGCAGCTCATTCCGTATAGGCATCACTCTTTGTGAAAACGTTGCCACTCTGGTCCCTGATAAATCTTTCCCCTCTCAATTTAAACCTATGCGGTCTCGTTTTAGACTACTCTGCCCCGGGGAAAAGACCTGGCCCATTCAGCTTTTCTATGCACCTCATGACTTTATAAAGCGATATAAGGTCTCCCCTCAGCCTCCCATACTCCGAGGAAAATGTCCCTGCCTATCCAGCCTTTCTTTATTACTGAAACCTTCCAGTCTTGGTAACATCTTGTTAATTTTTTTTTGCACTATTTACAGTTTAATAACGTCCTTCCTATAGCAGGGTGATTGTATGCTTCTGCACCTGTAACGTGATGTCCCAACACCTGTACTCATTACTCTGACTGATAAGAGTGAGCCCCAGGGCTCTAGCATTAACTGTGTACGTCCTACCCTGATTTGTCTTAGCAAAATGAAACACCTTACGTTTATCTACATTAAGTGGCATGAATCACGATCTCGGAGAGAAGAGAACAGAAGAAAGATTTTCTTTTGTTTTAGAAGAAAGGCTTTCCTCTTTGTTTCACAATTCCTTTTGAAGTAAATTGATAAATATAAGTAAATATATCTTACTCACACCTCAGGTTTTTTTTTTAAAAAAATCATCAGTATGAATCAATTAAGGACCAACAACGACTGAAAAGCAGAGGTGCACATCGATATCAATTTGGTCAGGTCAGGTATGGAAAGAATCTATATTTCTTGATAAATCTATGGGCAATGAAGACCTGTACAAGAAGGACAGGTCGCATCTGAACTGGAAGGGGACCAATGTCCTGGGTGGCAGGTTTGCTCGAGTAGTTCGAGAGGGTTTAAACTAGTATGGCAGGGGGGTGGGAACCTGAGCTGTATACCAGAGGTGAGAGTTGATGCGTGAGGCAATAGCAAGAGGCAGACCAGCTAGTGGGAAGGATTTTCCTGGGAAGAAGCCAAGGGATCAGTTAAAGTGTGTTTGCCTTAACGCAAGGAGTATCAGGAATAAAATTGATGAACTTAGAGCATGGATCAGTACCTGGTGCTTTGATGTTGTGGCCATAACAGAGACGTGGGTTTCTCAGGGGCAGGAATGGTTGCTGGAAGTTCCAGGGTTTAGAGCATTTAAAAAGAATAGGGAGGGGAGAAAAAGAGGAGTGGGTGTAGCACTACTAATCAGAGAGGCTATCGCAGCTATGGAAGCTTTCATTGTTGAGGAAGATCTGCCTACCGAGTCAGTATGGGTGGAAATTAGGAACAGCAAGGGAGTAGTCACCTCGTTAGGGGTTTACTACAGGCGCCCCGGTAGTAGCAGGGAGATTGAAGAAAGCATAGGTCGGCAGATTTTGGAAAAGTGCGGACGTAGTAGGGTTGTTGTAATGGGTGACTTTAACTTTCCCGATATTGATTGGAACCTCCTTCAAGCAGAAGATTTGAATGGAGCTGTTTTGTAAGGTGTGTTCAGGAGGGCTTCCTAACTCAGTACGTTGACAGGCCAATGAGGGGAGAGGCCATTCTAGACTTGGTGCTCGGAAACGAGCCGGGGCAGGTATCAGATCTTGTGGTGGGAGAGCATTTTGGTGATAGTGACCATAACTGCCTCACATTCTACATAGCTATGGAGAAGGAGAGGATTAGGCAAAGTGGGAAGATATTTAATTGGGGAAGAGAAAACTATGATGCGATTAGACATGAGTTAGGAAGCATGGACTGGGAGCAATTGTTGGATGGTAAAGGCACTATAGACATGTGGAGACTGTTTAAGGAACAGGTTTTGCGAGTGATGAATAAATATGTCCCTCTGAGACAGGCAAGAAGGGGTAAGATAAAGGAACTTTGGAGGACGAGAGCGGTGGATCTTCTCGCCAAAAGGAAGAAGGTAGCTTACATAAGGTGGAGGAAGCTAGGGTCAAGCTCAGCTCTAGAGGATTACAGGCAGGCGAGGAAAGAGCTCAAAAATGGTCTGAGGAGAGCCAAGAGGGGGCACAAGAAAGGCTTGGCAGAACGGATTAGGGAGAACACAAAGGCATTTTACACTTATGAGAGGAATAAGAGAATGGTCAAAGAAAGAGTAGGGCCGATCAGGGATAGCATAGGGAACTTGTGTGTGGAGTCTGAGGAGGTAGGGGAAGCCCTAAATGAGTTTTTTGCTTCTGTGTTTACAAAAGAAACAAACTTTGTAGTGAATGAAACCTTTGAAGAGCAGGTGTGCATGTTGGAATGGATAGAGATAGAGGAAGCTGATGTGCTGAAAATTTTGTCTAACATTAAGATTGACAAGTCGCCAGGCCCGGACCAGATTTGTCCTCGGCTGCTTTGGGAAATGAGAAATGCAATTGCTTTGCCACTCGCGAAGATCTTTGCATCCTCGCTCTCCACTGGAGTCGTACCTGAGGACTGGAGAGCGGCAAATGTAATTCCTCTCTTCAAGAAAGGAAATAGGGAAATCCCCGGCAATTACAGACCAGTAAGTCTCACGTCTGTTGTCTGCAAGATGTTAGAAAGGATTCTGAGGGATAGGATTTATGACCATCTGGAAGAGCATGGCTTGATTAAATGCAGTCAACACGGCTTTGAGAGGGGCAGGTCGTGCCTCACAAACCTTATCGAGTTCTTTGAGGATGTGACTAGAAAAGGTGATGAGGGTCGAGCTGTGGATGTGGTGTATATGGACTTCAGTAAGGCATTTGATAATGTTCTCCATGGTAGGCTCATTCAGAAGGTCAGGAGGAATTGGATACAGGAGAACTTAGCTGTCTGGATACAGAATTGGCTGGCCAACAGAAGACAGCGAGTGGTAGTAGAAGGAAAATATTGTGCCTGGAAGTCAGTGGTGAGTGGTGTTCCACAGGGCTCTGTCCTTGGGCCTCTACTGTTTGTAATTTTTATTAATGACTTGGATGAGGGGATAGAAGGATGGGTCAGCAAGTTTGCAGACGACACGAAGGTTGGAGGTGTCGTTGACAGTATAGAGGGCTGTTGTAGGCTGCAACGGGACATTGACAGGATGCAGAGATGGGCTGAGAGGTGGCAGATGGAGGTCAACCTGGATAAATGGGAGGTGATGCATTTTGTAAGGTCGAATTTGAAAGCTGAGTACAGGATTAAGGATAGGATTCTTGGCAGTGTGGAGGAACAGAGGGATCTTGGTGTGCAGATACATAGACCCCTTAAAATGGCCACCCAAGTGGACAGGGTTGTTAAGAAAGCATATGGTGTTTTGGCTTTCATTAACAGGGGGATTGAGTTTAAGAGTCGTGAGATCTTGTTGCAGCTCTATAAAACTTTTGGTTAGACCGCACTTGGAATACTGCATCCAGTTCTGGTCGCCCTATTATAGGAAAGATGTGGATGCTTTGGAGAGGGTTCAGAGGAGGTTTACCAGGATGCTGCCTGGGCTGGAGGGCTTATCTTATGAAGACAGGTTGACTGAGCTCGGACTTTTTCATTGGAGAAAAGGAGGAGGAGAGGGGACCTAATTGAAGTATACAAGATAATGAGAGGCATAGATAGAGTTGATAGCCAGAGACTATTTCCCAGGGCAGAAAAGGCTAATGCGAGGGGTCATTGTTTTAAGCTGGTTGGAGAAAAGTATAGAGGGGTTGTCAGAGGCGGGTTCTTTACACAGAGTTGTGAGAGCATGGAATGCATTGCCAGCAGCAGTTGTGGAAGCAAGGTCATTGGGGTCATTTTAAGAGACTACTGGACATGCATATGGTCAAAGAAATTTGAGGGGGCATACATGAGGATCAATGGTCGGCACAACATCGTGGGCTGAAGGGCCTGTTCTGTGTTGTACTGTTCTATGTTCTAATGATGATCTGGTTTATTGTTATAAAACTTGTCAGATTACAGTGACCTATGAGATGAACAACAAAATTCCAAATTTTTGACGTACATCATTGTTTGAAACATTATGAGGATCAAAACTGCTGCCTTAAGGATTTATATCAGCAGTTGTTATTCAAAAAATCAAGTGTACGCTACACTGTGTGCTTTCAGTACAATAGTAACGTACTATATTTGATCGAATACTGTAGATCTAGTGAATTATAAAAGGTCATGCAATAAGATGCAGGGTTGATCCAGTAAATCTGATAATCCTAGTAGACTGTAGTAAAGTAGTGTTGATTAAGTGGCACTTGCTATTTTTAATAAAACATCAGAGCAGAATATTTATTGAAGTATTACTTGACTTGTCAATGATTTTTCTTATGCCTACTTTTACCATTTGCTGCTCTCTAAATTCACGTTCTGAAATGTGAGCCTGTGTTTAAAACCTGATGCTACATTGTAAAAAAGAAGACAGTTAAAATATTTTTATGGACTTTGCAGTAAATCTGCAAGTTGACGCTGTCAAAACCAAATAAACATAACATGTTTTTCTTGCATTGCTAATTTTGGCAAATAATTTAGTTTCATGTAAAGAATTATGTAACTGATGCAGGTGATATATACAGTACCTGCATTGCAGACTTGCCAAGTTGGAAAGAAGTAGTTTTTGAATTGTCCCCATTTTGATGACTTTGAATACCAAACATGGTAAAAAGGATGTTTTCCTGGAGAGGCTGGGTACAACAGCCAGATACCGTTCAATGCATTTACACTGTAGAAGCACAAATGTGTAACCTCGGAGTGACACGTTGCACGAGAAACTGTACTTTGAAAAATCAATGACATAACTGCTGGCTTAGAATGTTAGAGGAGCAATGCATTAATAAGAAATGTCTTCATTGCCATCTGAAACCTGACCTGTAGACCATCCTCAGTACGTGAATGATACCAATGATGGTTCAAGTTGAATGCCGCTTTTTCCTTCCAAGCACTCAAGGGGAATAACTACTACTTTTTTTTCCCATGTCACTTCTTACTGTTCATTACTCCATAAACCAGGAAGTATGCCAAGCACACGTGAACTTCAAATAGTATTCACCAAAAGCAGTTGAGGTTGTGTTTTGAAATTGCAGTCATCCTCCCAAGGTATAATGTTGTAATCACCTATGTGCATTTAACCATTTGTAAACCATTCCTGGAAGTGAAGTGAGCATCCATCCTGACTGAGAAGCTTGTGTTGACTTTTGAGTTTGTCAGAACACAATGAAGCCAGTGTTTGAAGCAAAGTGACATCGATATTTGAAGCAGAAATAAAGGAGAGATGGAGGAATAGTCTCTTTAGAGTTTGGGCTGTTGTGGTGTAACCTTTTGTTTAACCCACTTCAAAGTAATACAGCTGAATTTTCAATAAACAAGTCCCATGGAATGATATCCAACACAGTGTTTGATTCTGTTGTGGAGAACCTTTTGCTCAGCATGCATTTGCTCTATTAGGTCTTCAGTTACTGATTAGACAAACAAGAGGCTGGAAGAGCACAGCAAGCCAGGCAGCACCCGGAGGAAAGGAGCAGCCAATGTTTCAGGTATTACCCTTCTTCAGAATTCTGAAGGAAGGTAATACCCGAGACATCAACTGTTCCTTACCTTCAGATGCTACCTGGCTTGCTGTGTTCTTCCAGCCTCTTGTGTGTTGATCTTGACTTCCAGCATCTGCATATTTTTGTCGCTCCAGCTAATGATGTTGGATAGTTTTAGCTTTTAAACTGAAAGGTAAGGGTAAAGTTGTCATTAGCCCCAAAGGACAGTAGGGCTTCTCTGTCATTAGAGAGAGACCACTGGTAATAGTTTAACCTGAAAGACAACTGGTAATGGTTTAACCTGAGGACCACCATGTCTCTGGTGAGGAGAGAGTTTGAGAAGGAGAATTCTTCATTGTGACCTCAGCCGGTAAGGGATTTGAGCCCATACTCTTGACATTACTCTGCATGGCAAACCAGCTGATCAGCTACCTGAGCTAATTGATCCAATCAAACCAGAAGAGGAGACGAATCTGTTTTTAACTGTGTTAATGAACTCTCTTTCCCTTTTTTATATAAAATTGCAAGGTATTTACACCGTATATGTCGCCAACTCAGCCCAACTTGCTCCTCATGGATCTCTTCGACCTACATTTCAACAAACCCCAACAAGATACCAGTCTATTGCCTTCTTTCTCATGCTCATCATTTGAGCTTTTTCTTAACTGCATCTATGCTATTTGCCTCAACTATTCCTTGCAGTAAAGCTCCATACTTAAATCACTATCTTTGTGGAAAGGTGTCTCGTGAATTGCCTATTGGATTTATTCGTAACTATCACATTTTTTGGCTGCTACTTCAGGCCTACACCACAAGTTGGAACATCTTTTGGGTTCACCCTATGAATCCTATTCCAAGTCTTAAAGAACTTTATCAGGTCGTTCCTCAATGTTGTCTTTTCCAAAGAAAACAGTTGCGATCTGTTTAATATTTCATATTAGACAAAATATCTGAGATCTGGTACCCTTCCAGTAAAAGCAACTCACCAAGACTCCTATTACAGCACCTTCCAAACCCCTGACCTCTGCCATATAGAAGGGCAAGAACAGCAGACTTATGAGAGCACCATCATCTGCACAAGTCCCACGAAACCAGAAACCATTTTGAATGGGACTATAATTGTCACTCTTTAACTCTGAAAATCCTGAGGTTACCTTTTTAGCACTGGTGTCCTTATGCCACAATGACAGGGGTTCAAAAATCCACTTACTGCAACCTTTTTGAGGGAATTTAGGATGGGCAATAAATATTAGTCTGACATGTGATGTCCGCATCCCGTGAACAAATGAAAAAAAAATTCTATTTGTGTTTTGCGTAGTGCCTCTCTACATTTTGTAGTATAGCAACCAGTGAGGCTAAACTAACGTTTTTTTTCAAGAGTAATATCAACTTTTGAATTCCAACCCGGAAAATCAATTCCAGTGTTTTGTTAAATTTTATATGGCCTTGATAATTATGTTGCTACTTAATTAATTATTTTGTTTCAATTTATTATTGTAATTTAATCACTTTGGAGAGGATTTTCCTTCAAATAAACAGGTATTCCAACAAGGTTGGATGAAACTGATAATTGTTTGAAATTAAGAATATCAGTTGGCTTGATTCATTGATCCAGACTTGGCTGGGGTGAGGCAACCTGTGATGTACCCCATTAGATGAACCTTTCTGTTGTTCTCCTGTACACTTTTCTTTACAAAATTTGCTTGAGATTATAACAGCAAGGCAAAGTTGAAGGGGCATTTGTGACCGACAATCTATTATACCAACCGGTGAAATGTCAGGATTGGGAGAGAAACAGGATCAACGGGAGCTTAATGCAAGATTAATGGATTTGGGTCTAAAAAATTGGAAAGAACGAAAGCTCACATAAAGGGAGGTGGGGAGAGAGAGAAAGAGAGACAGAAAGAGAGAGCAAGCATGAAGTGGCAACTAAGAAGAAAATACAGAAAATTAGGTTTAATGTTCCACAAATCTGCAGCACCAGTTTAATATCTGTAGGAATGAAGAAGAATGGCATTACAGGAACATAAATCTCCTCATGATAAAGGTTGGGTTTCAGGCATACTGTTCGATGGCAAGTTTAAATGATAAATAATGCACAAATTCACTACTTAGGAAACTCGGGAGATTTGAGGGCAAGCTGCCCTTTAAGCAAAGCTAATGAGCAGAATAAATCGTTCAGCATCTTGTGGCAATTTGCAGTTTGTGGTGTCGCTCTCCCTTGCTACAAGTTTCTGGGCAATCAAAATAGTAATAATGAGCACCCTTTGAACTTGTCATTATTTTGGCAACAAATCTGGCCCATTTAACACTTAGACTCATGGGGCTCATTGTATCCCATGAAAATGCACGACCAGCTGCAATGATGCACTTTGCCAGTAGAAACTGTTGGAGAAATGGCATTGTTTTCACCATACAACTAGATAATTGAGTTATTTACAAGACAGGTCAGTATCTTGACATCTTCTGTAATGTTTCAGTGTGTCTGAGGACACCATGATCAAGTAACATATTTACATCAGGCTTCAAATGAAGTTCACACTCATCAGATGAGGATATTCTATTCCCAAGGTTACCTAACCTGGATCAGAGCCATCTGTTCATTATATTCCCTCATTATAGTTTGCTGTTCACAAGTTCACAGTCCAGTTATTATCCTTGACTTTCTTGTCTTGCACATGTTTCCAAATCTCTTATGACTGTTGTCTCACAACATTTGATGCACCAGTTATATTTGGACCTGATATAATTTATGAATACAAGACATAACATGGTGCTAACTGTTTCTAGGTACACTGGTTATGAAAATCGAAGATTCCATGTAGCGTCTTATTTGGAATGTGGTGACAAGGAACTGAAATCTCAAAAGAAAACTCATTCTACGTCCAGATTAATGTCCAGTTTGGACTGGTGAGAAACATAGAAATGTTGAGCAAGAAAAGACCATTCAGCCTTTCAAGTCTGTTCTGCTATTCAGTATGATCATAGCTGATCAACTAATTCAATACCCGTTTCCTGTTTTCTCCCCAGTCCCTCTGATCCCTTTAGACCGAAGAAACATATTGAACTCCTTATGAAGACTCAGTGATTTGGCCTTGACTGCTGTCTGTGTCAGATAATTCTACAGCCTTAGCAGTATCTTGATGAAATTTCTCCTCATCTTAGGATATGGAGTAAGCCATGAAACTAACACTGTTACCTTTGGTTCTGGACTTTCCAGTCATCAGAAACGTGTGTGAAATGTTAGTTACAGAAATTAGCTCGACCAACAGATTCCACTTCACTGAGCTAATATCCTTCTTCACTATTGTGTTAATTTTGTCTTTAACTCTAGTAGTGGTTCACCACCTTCTTTCCCCTTCTGTCTGTCCTTCCGAAAAATGTATATTCCTGGATATTCAGTTCCAACTGTGGTCGCCGTGCAGCCACATCTCCATAATAGCACTTAGATCATGGCTTGTATATATTTGAGTGACGAATGCATCCACTTGACTGAATGTTCTGCTCATTAAGGCATTAGGCCTCAAGGCTTCTCTTTTTAACATTCTTAGTCCTGTTTGAATTATTTTGCATTGTGGTCATGTGTAATTCTTGCCTTTGAAACCTCTGCATATCGCTTTCTTCTGCCCTTTATTTTTTGCTCTTGTTTGCCTCACTGCTATCACCCTGTATAGGTTCCAACCCCCCCTGTCATTTTAATTTAAGTTCTCCCCAGCTGTAAAGTAAATATCTCCCCAGAACATCAGTTCTTTAACAAAAACAAAGTTGCTAAAAAAGCTCAGCAGGTCTGGCAGCATCTGTGGAGGAGAAAGCAGAGTTAACGTTTTAGGTCCGGTGACCCTTCCTCAGAACTGATGGTGGCTGGGAAAACATCAGTTTATATGCAGAAAATAGGGAGGTGGGTGGGACAGTGAGTAAACGATAGGATAGAGCCTAAAGAGAGAGAAAGACAGTTGAACAGACAATGGAGTTGCTAACGATCAGGCTAGGAGGGTGAATAGTTGTTATTGGGGACTTTAAGTGATTAACAACAGGGGGTGTGTAGTGGCAGGCTATGTGATAACAAAGCCAGGTGTGTGGGGTGGGGGACTGGGGCATGAGGGAGTTTAGGTCCTGAAATAATTGAACTCAATATTGACTCCGGAGGGTTGTCGGGCCCCCAAGCGGAAAATGAGGTGTTGTTCCTCCAGTTTGCGCTGGGCTTGACTGGAACACTGTAGCAAGCCGGAGACAGAGATATTGGCCAGGGAGCAAGGTGTTGCATTCAAGTGGCAGGCAACAGGTAGTTCAGGGTCTTTTTGCGAGCAGAAGGTAGATGTTCTGCAAAGCAGTCACCAAGTTTACACTTCGTTTCACCAGTGTAGTGGACATCACATTGTGAGCAGCACTTGCAGTGGATGAGATTCTTGGAAGTGCAAGTGAAGTGTAGCTTCACCTGGAAGGTATGTTTGGGCTCTTTGATACTGGGGAGGGAGGAGGTAAATGGGCAGGTGTTTCACCTTCGCGGTTACAGGGGAATGTGCCATAGGGTTGTGGGGAGGTGTTGGGGGTGAAGGAGCTATGGACCAGGGCGTCCCGGAGGCAATGGTCCCTGCGGAAGGCAGACATTGGAGGGGAGGGGAATATGTGTCTGACAGCAACTTTGTCTTTGTTCCAGATTTACAGCATCTGCAGTTCTTTTGGTTCTTGTATCAGTTCTGGTCCTATTCAGGTGTAACCTGTTTAGCTTTTACTAGCCCTGTCTCCTTCAGAAATAGTCCCAATACCCCAAGAATCTGAAAATCTCCTCCACCTTGTATCATCTCTTCAATCATACATTGATTTGATATAGAATCATAGAAATCATAGGAATCCCTACACATTGGAAACGAGTCACTTGGCCTAACAAGTCTGCACTGATCCAATGAGGAGCATGCCATCCAGACCCATCCCTTAACCTTGTTCCCTGTAACATTACATTTTCCGTGGCTAACATACCTACACATCCCTAGACACTATGGGCAATTTAGCATGGCCGATCCACCAAACCTGCATATCTTTGGACTGTGGGAGAAAATGGGAACACCTGGGGAAACCCACGCAGAGGCAGGGAGAATGTGCAAACTCAACACAGACAGTTGCCTGAGGGTGGAATATCTTGCTATTTTTCTCTGACTACACATGACATTGGGAACAAGGTGTGGAGCTGGATGAACACAGCAAGCCAAGCAGCATCTTAGGAACAGGAAAGCTGACGTTTTGGGCCTAGACCCTTCATCAGAAATGGGGGAAGGGAAGAGAGTTCTGAAATAAATTAGGAGAGAGGGGGAGGCAGATTGAAGATGGATAGAGGAGAAGATAGGTGGAGAGGAGACAGACAAGTTGAAGAGGCGGGGATGGAGCCAGTTAAGGTGAGTGTAGGTGGGGAGGTAGGGAGGAGTTAGGTCAGTCCAGGGAGGACCAACAGGTCAAGGGGGCGAGATGAGGTTAGTAGGTAGGAAATGGGGGTGCGGCTTGAGGCGGGAGGAGGGGATAGGTGAGAGGGAGAACAAGTTAGGGAGGCAGGGATGAGTTTGGCTGGTTTTGGGATGCAGTGGGGGGAGGGGAGACTTTGACGCTTGTGGAATCCACATTGATACCTTTGGGCTGCAGGGTTCCCAAGCGGAATATGAGTTGCTGTTCCTGCAACCTTCGGGTGGCATCGTTGTGGCACTGCAGGAGGCCCAGAATGGACATGTTGTCTAAGGAATGGGAGGGGGAGTTGAAATGTTTTGCGACCGGGAGGTGCAGCTGTTTATTGCGAACCGAGCGTAGGTGTTCTGCAAAGCCGTCCCCAAGCCTCTGTTTGGTTTTCCCGATGTAGCGGAGACCACAATGGGTACAGATGCAGTATACCAGATGTGCAAGTGAACCTCTGCTTGATGTGGAAAGTCTTCTTGGGGCCTGGGATGGGAGTGAGGGAGGTGGTGTTGGGGCAGGTGTAGCACTTCATGCGGTTACAGGGAAAAGTGCTGGGTGTGGTGGGGCTGGAGGGTTGTGTGGAGCAGACAAGGGAGTCAGGGAGAGAGTGGTCCCTCCGGAAAGCAGTCCTGACCAATCCCCCTCCTCTGACACCCTCATCCGCTTAGCCAAATTTGCCCTTACCTCAAACAAATTCTCTTTCAATTCCTCCCAGTTCCTACAGACAAAGGGCGTGGCCATGGGCACCCACGTGGCCCCAAGCTATGCCTGCCTCTTTGTAGGTTACGTGTTACAATCACTCGTCTGCACCCACACTGGCCCTAAAACCTACTTCTTCTGTTACACTGATGACTATATCTGCGCCACTTCATGCTCCGATGAGGAGCTCGAACAGTTCATCCATTTCACCAACACCTTCCATCCCCACCGTAAGTTCACCTAGACTATCTCCAACACCTCCCTCACCTTCCTGCACCTCTCTGTCTCCATCTCGGGCAGCCACCGAGAAAGTGATATCCACTTCAACCCCACCAACTCCCACAGCTACCTAGAATACACCTCCTCTCACCCACCTTCCTGCTAAAGTGCCATCTCCTATTCCCAATTCCTTCGCCTCTGCTGCATCTGCTCCCAGGATGAGGCATTCCACTCCCACACATCTCAGATGTCCTCATTTTTTAAGGACTGCAACTTGCCACCCACCCCGCAGTGGTCGAAAACACCTTTGACCATGTCTCCCGCATGTCCTGCAACTCATTCCTCACACCTCGTCCCCACAATAACAACCAAAAGAGAATCCCCTTCATCCTCACATACCACCCCACCAACCTCTGGATCCAACACATCATCTGACCTGACCACCAAAGACATTTTTACCTCCCCACGTTGTCTGCTTTCCAGAGGGACTACTCTCTCCGTGACTCCCTTGTCCGCTCCATACGCCCCTCCAACCCCACCACACCCAGCACTTTTCCCTGCAACCACAGGAAGTGCTACACCTGCACCCACACCACCTCCCTCACCCTCATCCCAGTCCCCAAGAAGACTTCCCACATCAAGTAGAGGTTCACCTGCAAATCCGCCAATGTGATATACTGCATCCGCTGTACCCGTTGTGGCTTCCACTACATCCGGAAAACCAAGCAGAGGCTTGGGGACGACTTTGCAGAAAACCTACGCTTGGTTCGCAACAAACAACTGCACCTCCCAGTTGCGAACCATTTCAACTCCCTCTCCCATTCTTTAGATGACATGTCCATCATGGGCCTCCTGCAGTGCCACAATGATGCCACCCGAAGGTTGCAGGAACAGCAACTCATATTCTGCTTGGGAACCCTGCAGCCCAATGGTATTAATGTCATGCCTTACAAACCTTATCGAGTTTTTTGAGGATGTGACTAGTAAGGTTGATGAGGGTCAAGCTGTGGATGTGGTGTATATGGACTTCAGTAAGGCATTTTATAAGGTTCCCCATGGAAGGCTCATTCAGAAGGTCAGGAGGAATGGGATACAGGGGAACTTAGCTGCTTGGATACAGAATTGGCTGGCCAACAGAAGACAGCGAGTGGTAGTAGAAGGAAAATATTCTGCCTGGAAGTCAGTGGTGAGTGGGGTTCCACAGGGCTCTGTCCTTGGGCCTCTACTGTTTGTAATTTTTATTAATGACTTGGACGAGGGAATTGAAGGATGGGTCAGCAAGTTTGCAGACGACACAAAGGTCGGAGGTGTCGTTGACAGTGTAGAGGGCTGTTGTAGGCTGCAGCGGGACATTGACAGGATGCAGAGATGGGCTGAGAGGTGGCAGATGGAGTTCAACCTGGATAAATGCGAGGTGATGCATTTTGGAAGGTCGAATTTGAAAGCTGAGTACAGGATTAAGGATAGGATTCTTGGCAGCGTGGAGGAACAGAGGGATCTTGGTGTGCAGATACATAGATCCCTTAAAATGGCCACCCAAGTGGACAGGGTTGTTAAGAAAGCATATGGTGTTTTGGCTTTCATTAACAGGGGGATTGAGTTTAAGAGTCGTGAGATCTTGTTGCAGCTCTATAAAACTTTGGTTAGACCGCACTTGGAATACTGCGTCCAGTTCTGGTCGCCCTATTATAGGAAAGATGTGGATGCTTTGGAGAGGGTTCAGAGGAGGTTTACCAGGATGCTGCCTGGACTGGAGGGCTTATCTTATGAAGAGAGGTTGACTGAGCTCGGTCTCTTTTCATTGGAGAAAAGGAGGAGGAGAGGGGACCTAATTGAGGTATACAAGATAATGAGAGGCATAGATAGAGTCGATAGCCAGAGACTATTTCCCAGGGCAGAAATGGCTAGCACGAGGGGTCATAGTTTTAAGCTGGTTGGTGGAAAGTATAGAGGGGATGTCAGAGGCAGGTTCTTTACGCAGAGAGTTGTGAGAGCATGGAATGCGTTGCCAGCAGCAGTTGTGGAAGCAAGGTCATTGGGGTCATTTAAGAGACTGCTGGACATGCATATGGTCACAGAAATTTGAGGGTGCATCCATGAGGATCAATGGTCGGCACAACATTGTGGGCTGAAGGGCC
This sequence comes from Stegostoma tigrinum, assembly GCF_030684315.1. NCBI lineage: Eukaryota > Metazoa > Chordata > Chondrichthyes > Orectolobiformes > Stegostomatidae > Stegostoma > Stegostoma tigrinum. The sequence goes on along the minus strand of NC_081356.1, from coordinate 44,990,629 downwards.
TGTTCTGTGCTGTACTGTTCTATGTTCTATGTTCTATGTTCTAATGTGGACTTCACCAGCTTCAAAATCTCCCCACTGCATCCCAAAACCAGCCAAACTCGTCCCTGCCACCCTAACCTGTTCTTCCTCTCGCCTATCCCCTCCTCCCACCTCAAGCCGCACCCCAATTTCCTGCCTACTAACCTCATCTCGCTCCCTTAACCTGTTGGTCCTCCCTGGACTGACCTATCTTCTCCTTAGCTCTCCACCTGCGCTCACCTTACTGGCTTCATCCCTGCCTCTTCAACTTGTCTGTCTCCTCTCCGCCTATCTTCTCCTCTATCCATCTACAATCTGCCTCCCCCTCTTTCCCAATTTATTTCAGAACTCTCTTCCCCTCCCCCATTTCTGATGAAGGGTCTAGGCCCAAAACGTCAGCTTTCCTGCTGTGTTCATCCAGGTCCACACCTTTGTTGTCTCAGATTCTCCAGCATCTGCAGTTCCTTTTATCTCTGATACCCATGACATTGGTAACAATCCTTTTGAAATTCACTACTTTTTGAGATCTTTTTTAAACATGCTTCCCGTGAGCTTCTATTCTGCTTTTAGGGCCTTGTCCCATTTCTTACCTGTGTTGTTGCTACCGATGCGTAGCACGATAACTGGCTGTTCACATTCCCTTCTACAGAATGTCCTGCAACTACTCTGAGACATCATTGACCCTCGTAACTTTTTTTTCCTATTCATTTGTGGGATGTGGGTTTCACTGGCTAGGCCAGCATTTATTGCCTGTTCTTAGTTGCCCTTGACAAAATGATGTTGAGCTCCCCTCCTGAACTGCTGCAGTCCACCTGCTGTAGATTGACCCACGATGCCATTAGGGAGGGAATTCCAGGAATTTTTTGACCCAGCAGCAGTGAAGGAATGGCAATATTTTCCAAGTCTGTTCCCATATGTCTGCTGTCCTTTGTAGAAGTGGTCATGGGTTTGGAAGGTGCTGCCTGAGGATCTTTGGTGAATTTCTGCAGTGCATCTTGTAGATAGTACTGAATGACGGTGGTGGAGGGAGTGGATGCTTATGGATATAGTGCCAATCAAGTGACCAGATTTGTCCTGGATGGTGTCAAGCTTCCTGAGTGTTGTTGGGATTGCACTCATCCATGTAAGTGCGGTGAATTTCATCACACTGCTGACTTGTGCCTTGTAGATGGTAGACAGGCTTTGAAGAGTCAGGAGGTGAGTTACTTGCCACAGTATTCCTTGTTTTTGGCCTGCTCTTGTAGCCATTGTTTTAATGTGGTGAGTCCAGTTGAGCTACTAACCAATGATAACCCCCAGGGTGTTGATGTGGGAGATTCAGTTATGGTAGCACCATTGAATGTTAAAGGGTGGTTAGATTGTCTCATATTGGTGATGGTCATAGCCTGGCATTTGTTTGGCATGAATGTCACTTACCACTTGTCAGTCCAAACCTGGATATTGTCCAGATCTTGTTGCATTTGAACACTGACTGCTTCAGTATCTGAGAAGTCATGAATTGTGCTGAACATTGTGCAATCATCAGCGAACATCCCTACTTCTGACCTTGTGATGGAGGGAAGGTCATTGATCAAGCAGCTGAAGATTGTTGGGCTGAAAACACTACTGAGGAACTCCTGCAGAGATGTCCTGGGCTGAGATGATTGACCCCCAACAACCACAAACATCTTCCTATGTGTCTGGTATGACTCCAATTGTCAGAGAGTTTTCACCTCTGATAGCCATTGATTTCAGTTTTGCTAAGGCTTCTTGATACAAAACTGTGTTGAACGTAACCTTGATGTCAAAGGCTGTCATCTTCACCTCACCTCTGGAATTTAGCTCTTTTGTCCATGCTTGGACCAAGGCTGTAATGAGGTCAGGAGACCCTCAACCGTGTCTCCCGCATTTCCTGTACCTATCCCTCATACCCCGCCCCCACAGTAACCACTAAAGAGAATCCCCCTAGTCCTCACATACCACCCCACCAGCCCCCAGATACAACATATCATCCTCCGACACTTCTGCAATCTACAATCCGACCCCACCACTAAAGGCATTTTTCTAACCCCACCCTCTCTGCCTTCCAGAGAGGCTACTCTCTCTGTGACTCCCTTGTCCGCTCCACACTCCCCTCCAACCCCACCACACCCAGCACTTTCCCCTGCAACCACAGGAAGTGCTACACCTGCCCCCACACCACCACCCTCACCCTCACCCCCATCCCAGGCCCCAGGATGACTTTCCACATCAAGCAGATGTTCACCTGCACATCCGCCAATGTGGTGTACTGCATCCGCTGTACCCAGTGTGGCTTCCTCTATATTGGCGAAACCAAGCAGAGGCTTGGGGACTGTTTTGTAGAACACCTATGCTCGCTTTGCAATAAACAACTGCACCTCCCAGACGCAAACCTTTTCAACTCCCCCTCCCATTCCTTAGACGACACGTCCATCCTGGGCCTCCTGCAGTGCCATAATGATGCCACCCGTAGGTTGCAGGAACAGCAACTCATATTCCACATGGGAACCCTGCAGCCCAATGGTATCCAAGTGGAATTCACCAGCTTCAAAATCTCCCCTCCTCCCACTGCATCCCGAAACCAGCTCAGGTCATCCCCGCCTGCCGAACCTGTTCTTCCTCTCAACTATCCCCTCCTCCCACCTCAAGCCGCACCTCCATTTCCTACCTACTCACCTCATCCCGCCCCCTTGACCTGTCCGTCCTCCCCGGATGAACCTATCCCCTCCCCACCTATATTGTCCTCTCCGCCTATCTTCTCCTCTGTGCATCTTCGGTCCACCTCCCCCTCTGTCCCTATTTATTTCAGAGTCTTCTCCCCATCCCCCTTTTCTGATGAAGGGTCTAGGCCCGAAACGTCAGCTTTGTGCTCTTAAGATGCTGCTTGGCCTGCTGTGTTCATCCAGCTCCACACTTTGTTATCTCAGGAGCTGAGTGACCCTGGTGGAACCCGAACTGGCCATCACTGATTAGGTTATTGCTGAACAGTGATGCTAGATAGCACTGTTGATGATACCTTCTATCATTTTATTGATGATCAAGTTTAGACTGATGGAGTGGTAATTTGGCGGGTTGGATTTGCCCTGTTTTTTTTTGTGTACAGGACATACTTGGGCAATTTTCCACATTGCTGTGTAGACACCAGTGGAGTAACTATATTGGAACAGCTTGGCTAGGGAATCGGCAAGTTCTGGAGCACAAGTCTTTAGTACTATTGCCAGAACATTGTCAGGGCGCATAACCTTTCCATATCCAGTGTCTCCAACCATTTCTTGATATCACGTGGAGTAAATCGAATTGGCTGAAGACTGGTATCTGTAATGCTGGGGACCACAGGAGGAGGCCAAGATGGATCATCCACTCAGCACTTCTGCTGAAGGTTGCTGTGAATGTTTCAGCCTTATCTTTTGCACTGACCTGCTGAGCTCTTTCGTTGTCAAGGGAGGCAACATACCAAGAGTTACATGTGTAGCTCAGAAATGCCTATTCCCTTTATCATTGAACCTCCTGATAATATAGCCATCTTTCAATTCCTCCTGTCTGGTGCGCAGAGTCAACCGTGGTGCAAGGAATTTGGCCATTGCTCCTTTGCTCTGAGGGGCAATTCTCACCAAACCATACCTAAAACTGCAAATTTGCTTTGCAGGGGGATGTCCATAGGATTCCTGAAACTGTCAGCCAAATTTGCTTTCTCAGCCTGGTGGTAATCTGTTCCCTCCTTACAGATGGAGCTTCAGTCTCTGAAATGACCACCCCTCTGTTCATACTATTCACAATACTTCCAGCCTTGTGGATGCTTCAGTGTTCCCAGCTACTAGGCTAGCTTCAAAACAAAGTTTCCAGGAGTTATTGAGACTTCCTGCATACATTCTAGTCATGGGCACTAGAATGCTGCCCGATTTCCACATAGAGCAGAAAAAAAGCATCTCTGCTCGTACCTTTTGCTGAGGCCAATTTAGATTATTTCCTACGTTTGTTCTCATTGCGTGCCCAGTGCAAAGCATAAATACAGCAAAACACAATGATCTTATAACTTATTTGTTCAAAACTTGTTTCTCTACTAAAGTTGAGCAGTTCTCATTTTGGTGAAACACCCCAATATTAAACAATAAGCCAAGTGATTTGGACAACTTAGAAACTGATGAAATATGGTGATTTTAAAATAGTATCAGAGATAATGAGAACTGCAGATGCTGGAGAATTCCAAGATAATAAAATGTGAGGCTGGATGAACACAGCAGGCCAAGCAGCATCTCAGGAGCACAAAAGCTGACGTTTTGGGCCTAGATCCTTCATCAGACCCTTCTCTGATGAAGGGTCTAGGCCCGAAACGTCAGCTTTTGTGCTCCTGAGATGCTGCTTGGCTTGCTGTGTTCATCCAGCCTCACATTTTATTAAATATGGTGATTTTGATCAGTCCTCCAGACCAATGAGCACTGGCATGTGTGCCAGTCTGAATTCTGTCCAATTAACCTCTGTGGCTATGAGATTGAATGAGAATGTGCAATTGATTTTTTTAGCTCTTTCCAATATATTAGTAAAAGCAAAAGATTTGGATCTTCACTGTTGACAGTTACATCGTGGAATAGCAAAGAAATGGATTTCAAATGTCAGCATGAGAGTTTGAGATTAAGAAAGAACACAGCAAGAAAAAGTTGATAGCAAGCTCTTGTCACCAGTTTTATGAGTGTGAGCTCCGGGGTCATTTTGGTCTTTCAGGTTGTAGGAATAAATAGTGCATGCTGACTAATTTATGGCTTTCATTTTCACCTTAAGGAGATAGCAGATGCTCATGTGAAGAAAACATTATGTCAGGCAGTACCAAGGCCAAGGACGTAATTATGTTCCAAAGTGAATTTTCAGAGCAGGCTTCTTCTGATTTTGATTAATCTCCTAACTTAAAGTGAATTTAGTTTTGTGCATAATATTGACAATGCGATAAATCTGCTAACTTTTATGCATGCCAAAACGAACATAAGTTTTGATCAAAACAATATGAAAATGTTTTGTGTGTTGCTTATAATTGCAGAAACTAATACCACACATGAGATACAATCATTCTTGTTTTAATATTGTTGATGTGCATATCACTCATATTGTGAAAGGAGAATGTTTGTTTATTTCTGAGGTATTTGTTGTCAATAATAATATGTTTTTGTTTCTTGGTGACTGATTTCTGTGCCACATCTCTCGAAGGTCGAGATTCTGTTATCTAATACTAGCTTTTTGAGTCCAATTTGTATAAAATTAGTCAAACCAGCCTAAAAGATAGAGGACTTTCTTGCGTAAGTCTCATCCTGCGTGTGAGTTGCATGATCTTTGCTAAATTAGAAACATTGCATGTGAAGCCAGTCCCAACCACCGAACTAGACATGATTTTAGAATAAATTAAGAGCATGTTGAGTACCATCAATTTGCAACTCTGTGAGGAGTCTGTTCAGACTAAAACTTTCTTTTTTTTATAAGAGGGTATGGATATATTTCAAAAAATTGCAATTATTTATAGTGTTAGTGGCACCATAGTATGGCAACTTAAACACCTCGTGATTTTTTTTGTAAAAAAAAATACAAGTGACAATAAATTACTGTGCTATTCTATTCTAGTCAATAATTTTTAAAATTGCCTCACCAGCAGATATTGGGCTGCATACCCTTAATATAAAGGCTTATTCTTCGAATAATCTATTTTTGTGGGTTATAAAAGCTGCACTGCATATCTCGGGAATATATTGGTGAAAACTTTGTATTTGCAGGTATACTTTGTAATGCAAGATTAAAGAAAGGTCACATCTCCAGATGCTGTTGTTTGCACTGGCTCAGGAAGGTTTTTTTTTCTAGATTATGAAATTAATTTGTGTGCAAGTTGAGTTGAAACCTGTGGAATCCAGTGAATATTTCAGTGTTATTTCCTGTGGAGTTTGTGAATTTCAGTAAAAGTGATCACTCTTTCCATACTCTCTCTCATTCCCCCTCTCTCATTCAATTATAGCAAAACAAATAATTTTCAGTACCTCCATTAATTTTATCTTGGCCTTGTCAGTTCTAAGTTGACTACTCCCTGCTTTTTCATTGTCTCTATGTAACTGATGTTCCTTCTCCCTGGAACTATTCTGGTAGATCTTCCTTGCACAATTAGTTACATTCTTAGCATCCATTATAAGGCGAAAATCCCACAATTGCAGTGCTCCCAGTTGCTGCCAAACCAGCAATTTTTGATGGTTCTTATTTCATTGTGTTTTTTTTCCCCGTCAGCTTCTCGGTGCCTGTGTTTTGAAACTGCGTTATCATTTTTCAGTTGTTGCAGTTAACGTTGTAACTTTGTTTTAAATTTTGTGCGAAAGTCATCCAATGTAGAGTGAACAAAATGAATGAACAAGGGTTGGTGTTCTTGTGTTCTTCACTTGAAAGACTGCACATTGCTTAAAGCAAACCTATTTGAACTGTCTCAACATATAATAGCATATGGATATAGAAAAGTATCATATATTAGGAAGAAATCCTACTAGTTTACTTGATTACATTCTCACCAATTGTGGAGCAGCTTTAGTGGAAGTCCTGTCTAGTACTAGTAATTGAGAACTAAATGTTAATAATGCAGGGATAATTTAAAAGAAAGCTAACTTTTAATTTCTGCTTAGTGAATGGTACTGATCAGCCACATTTCACACTGATGTTGTCAAAGTCAAAGGAAATGGGAGCATGTTGTGCCTGACAACTGCAGTTTGGTTTGGATCGTGAAATTTTTTTTACAGAGTGTGGAGGAAACGCTTGGCATAATATTGCAACTAGTTCATGTTGCATGTAACTAATAAGTATTAAACACTGTTGCAGAGTTCATAAAATTGAGAATCATGACCAGGCATAAAAGGAATTTGTGAATGTTGAAACCTGCAATTTTAGGTTAATGTTAAGTGCTGCATTTTTTCTTTAAAAAAAATGTTGTTTGCTAGGTCATCATTCACCATTTGAAGCTTGTTGCCATGTAAATAGGTTGTACCTTATTCCTTTTAGGATGGTACCACACTTTGATATTTTAAAATGAAAAATGCAAGCCAAATGTTTCAACCAAGGTACTTTGGGTGGATTAATTTGGTTTGTTTATAATAGGGCATCTGGGACCAACATCTTCATTTCCTAACTGAGGAATCTTGCATACTGCAGTTCATGATAGTGGTTCATACATCAGCATTGTAGTTGTTGTGCATGTTATGATTATTTCCGATCAGCCTTCATTTTCATTTCATAGTATTGCAGGGAATTTGAATCAAGTTATACTATCAGGTGTTAAAAATGTTAAATTGAGTAATTAAAATAGCACAACAAAACCCATTTAAATTATAATCAAAAATTGCTAAACTCTATGATAGTGTGCATTGACTTGATGAATTGAAAGAATTTTGATCACTGAGCTTTTAAAAAATATTTTGAGATCAGTTTGGTAAATATCCTTTTATATCCTTTTAAAAGTCTGGTGCCTCCAAATAAATTCAGTACACAAGCTGGGGCCTTGCTGAGGATTGGAGCCAAAAGTATTCTTCCTTGCAGGAATCTTGGCATGAGAATGGATCAAATTTATATTGCCATCAGTTACATCAAAATGTATGCAAAAACAGATCGATCTCCACTTTAGTGGTATATATCAGTTTATTGGATAAGCAAACAAGTGCTAAAATATGTTGGTAGCAGTTTTTTAAAAATCTTTTCTATGCAATGGTGTCATTTTTCATTTTGTCCCAGCCTAGAAGCATTTTTGCTTTTCCACTTGTCATAAAAAAGCATTATAATTTCCAGCCCCTCATGCTGCAGTGACTTAGTCACTTTGCCCCATAATGTGTTTATGATTCTTTTGTCTCTCAAATTTCAGAATTCTTATATTCACCCACTCAATTTCCTGTCTGTGTTTCTGCTTATAAGCCCAGGTTTCTGTGTGAGTGTTAACTACAAAACCAACATTTTATTGCTTATCCCTGTAGGATTGCCATCTGAATCTGCAGAATACCATATAAAGTAGGTATGTCCATTGTGTTATTAAAGAGGGAGTTTGAGGAATAGTATCTCAGCAGGTTACATGTCCAAGTCAGGTTTGACTATTGTAAGGAATGGAGCTTGCAGGTGCAGGTGTTGTCATGCATCTGCTCTCGTCATTCCTCTGTGGTGGAGTGCAGATTAGTTTTAAAGGAGCCCTAATGAGATGCTTGCAGTGCATCCTACTGAATCTGCACCCAGGTGATGGTGCACACTGCTATTACCTTGCATTGCCAGTGGTTGGATGAATTTTCAAAGTGATGCATGAAATGCCAATCAAAAGTACTGACCTGTCTTGGATTGTATCAAACCTCTTCAGTGTAGCTGGAATTTAATTCAGACAGGGCAAGTGCCTTGTGCCGATGGTAGAATGACTTTCATCAGGAAGTGAGTTACTCACTGCAGAATCAGTTTGAGTAGTGCAGTTAGATATTTGTGATATCCATCCACAAACTCAATTATGTTATTTCTTTATTAACTTGGAAGTTAAAATTATGCAAGCGATACTCATGATGTTTGAATTTCCACCAATAATCCTGGTATTGATTTTATCACCTTCAGTTAAATTAGATTTCCTGGAGATAGCAAGAATTGCAGCTACTGGAGTCAGAGTCAATACATTGTGGAGCTGGAGGAACAGCAGATTAGGGAGCATCGGAGGATCAGGAAAGTCACCATTTCAGGTTGGGCCTTCATCAGGACTCATGAAGGGTTTTGACCCGAAACGTCGACTCTCCGGCTTTTCTGATGCTGCTTGATCTGCTGTGTTCCTCCAGGTCCACGTTGTATTGATAGTAGATTTCCCAGCATGTTATAGGTATAAGTCTAGATTCAACAACTGAATTATCAATATTATCAGGAAAATTTCATCTTACATTTTAATGGACATGGGAACAAAAGTAGGCTATTTAGTTCATTGAGACTGCCCTGTCAAACACTTCAATGCATTTTACCCATCCCATTTCCTTTATTCTGTATGCCACTAGTCATAAAGATTCTATCAATCTCTAAATATATTCAGCTCAGCCTTTGCAGTCTTTGGGTAAAGAATTCCAAAGGTTCACAAGACTGAGTCATTTTTTGAAAATGTATCCTTGTCTTCGACCAAGGTGGCATCCTTCATTATTTTTAGTCGTACTCCTTTAGATCTAGATGCCCAGCAAGACAATTTGTACTATGTATACCCCTTAGGTTTTCTGGAAGTTTGAATGGGATTACCTGTCATTCTTGAAAACAAGCTCAGTTTGCGGATTCCATTTCATACGACAGTCTGAGGAAAAAAAGAATCATGGCCCTACCTCCATCCCTGGAACATCTAGATATCAAGGATATCTATTCAGGCTCTTACTTATTGACTACAACTCCATCTATGACACCATAATTCCAATCAAACTAACCTCCAAATTATGAAACCTAGGTCTCTGCTGTACCCTTTGCAGCTGGATCCCCAACTTCTTGACACTCAGACTGCAATCAGTGACAATTGGCAACAGCACTTCCTCCGTGATAATCCTCAACACCAGTGCCTCGCTAGGCTCCGTACTCAGCCCCTTACTGTATTCCCTGAACACTCTCTTACAATGTGGCCAAATTTCCATCCTAATTCCATTTACAATTTTGCTGACAACACCACTGTTGTAGGAGGGATCTCAAACAATGATGAGACAGAGTACAGGAAAGAGATAGACTGCTTGGTAGCATGCTGTAAAGATAACAATCTGTCCCTCAATGTCAGCAAAATGAAAGAACTGGCCATTGACCTCAGGAAGCAAGGTGGAGGGCATACCCCTGTCGACATCAAGGGTTCTGAGGTTGAGATGATTGATAGCATCAAGTTCCTCGGAGTGATGATCACCAATAATCTGTCCTGGCCCACCCACATGATGCAAGGGTCATGAAAGCACAACAATGCATTTACTTTCTTGGGAAGCTAAGGGAAGCATGTCAGTAAAGACTCGTACCAACATTTAGAGATGCACTACTACGATGCATTCTATCTGGTTGCATCACAACTTGGTATAGCACCTGCTCTGTCCAGGAATATAAGAAACTACAGTCCATTGTGAACACAACCTAGCCCATCACGCAAGCCAAACTTCCTTCCATTGACTCTATGTATACTTCTCGCTTCCTTAGGAAGACAACCAACATAATCAAAGACCCCTCCCACTCTAGTTATAATCTCTTCCAACCTCTTCTATCGGGCAGAGGTACAAAAGCTTAAGCAAACTTACCAACAGATTGAAGAACAACTCCTTCCTTGCTGTTATCACACTTCAAAATGGACCTCTCAAATTTTAAGTTTAAATGTTGATCTCACTGTCTGTGCACTTTGTGTGCAGCCATAACAATGTATTCTTTGCTCTATTCAATTACTGAATGCACTTTGAATGGTGTGAGCTACCTGTATTATATGCAAAACAAAACTTTTGACTTTACCCAGGTACAACTGACAATAATAAATCAAATCAAATCGAAAAGTGTGGTGAAATTAGTTGTAGTTATTCATTGGCAATAAGAATATAGCTGAGACAAAGAGACCAAAAATGCACAAGTATTCAAGGCGTGGTTTAAACAAGCTCCTAATCAACTGAAGCAAGCCTTCACAGCTACTCCACTCAAGTTAATCAAATAATATCACAAGGCTGTTGCCTCCATTTCTTGATACACGTGAACACCATCATCTGCAACTTTTCCTCCAAGCTAATCAACCATCTTGAGTTGGAAATGTATCACTATTCTTTCAGTATCACTGTGTTAGAAGCTTAGAATTCCCTCACTTTTATGGCATTGAGGGTCTACCTACAGCACATGGACTGCAGTGATTCAAGAAGGCAGCTTGCCACTCTTCTCGAAGACAGTTAAGGATGGGCAATAAATACTGGAACAGCCAGCAATGCCCATGTCCCACCAGTAGGTGAATTAAGAAAAAAAACTGTTGTAATTAAGATAACAAAGTGTGAAGCTGGATGAACACAGCAGTCCAAGCAGCATCTCAGGAGCACAAAAGCTGACGTTTCAGGCCTAGACCCTTCATCAGAGAGACTGACATTCTATCAGCCACCCTAACAGCTAGCTGCTCCTGCATGTCAGCCTTCAGTGATCTATTGACAAGGTCCCTTTATGGATCTGCACTTTCCAACCTCTGATAGTTTAAGATTACTCTGCCTTTCTGTTTTACCTACCAAAGTAGATTGACCCTCATTTTACCATGTTAAATTCCACTGCCATGTATTTGCCCATTCACTGACCCAATGTGTTTGAGATTCCCTTTGGCGTCTAATTCTGTTTCCTTGAATATCACTGATTTCAGTCACTCCATCATTGGTGATTACACCTTCAGTTGCTGAGGCCCTAGGCTCAGGAAAACCTCCTTACACCACTTCACCTCTTTTTCCCACTTTGCTTCTTAAAGAAACCATTGAATTCCTAACCATCCTGGTTCTGAGGAGCTCGGGTTTTTCTTGGGAGAAAAGGTTTGATGGGTTTGGCCAGTTCTCAGTGGAGATTTAAAAAATATGAATGAACTTGGTGAAGCATAAATGATGGTAAGAGGTCTTCAACACAATTTGAAACAAAGGGGTCTCCCAATTAAGACAGAGATGAAGGAACATGTTTTTCCTGTATTCTGAAAGTCTGGGGGTTTTAGTCCTCCAAACAACAGAGGAGGCAGTACCATAGAAGAGTTTTAAATCAGGGAGAGATGGATTTTTGACAAACCAGAGAATCAAAAGGTATTAGGGAGAGACAGGAATATGGAGTTGAGGCTACAATCAAACCAGCAATGGTGTTAGGGAAGGATTGCAGAACCAGATGGCCTGGTCCTGTCATAATGTTTTAATGGCCTCAAAATTATCTTATTAACCAAGCTCTTGATGTTGTGCCACAATAAATGACTCTGTTTTGCTTTGTTAAGCCTGTGCATGACATTCAGTTGCATTGTTTTTGTGATAATGACATTTTATATACAATACAATAAAAATAACAAGCCTCTTGTTATTTGAATGACTGACCTCATTCTCAGTAAAAGTGAATTTTGTGGCAGCCTGAGAAACAAAGGAGAAGAAATTCTGGGAAGAGGTAATGAAAGGAATTTGCTAGGGTTACGTGCTCCCTCAGCTTGCTTAAATATAAGTCTTGTTTAAAGAGGCTGCAGATATTGGCATTGAACTGCTGCTAAAGCCTAAACCATCTGAGTCACTCTTGCTCGATCTTTTTGATGAAGTCCAACTTCTGTCTTCCCACTGTCTGTAAGGATTATTGTTTCCTTGAACTGGAACACTGTGTCAGTCCCCTCTGGCCCACAGACAACTAGGTAGCTGTGGACAAGGCTTTTATTATTACTTCTGCTGCCCTTGCTCCTGAAACTGTTGGTATGGTTCCTAAGGCTACCCATGGCAGTACAGTCGCTCCTCTACCCAATTATCGAAAGGCCATTCTATTGCTGCGCAATGCAGCAATTAGGACTGACACCAATGAAATCGTGATGAGGTTAGTGACCTCCAGGTTCACTGAAACCCCTTCTAAAAAGTTGAAAATTTCATTCAATGTACAATATGCAGAATTACAGGATGAATGTTGTAGACCCCGACAGCTGTTACTGAAACTGTGTACAAATTCAGAAATTTCACCCTTTAAAGATTTTCCAGTGTGTCCATTTCCTTTCTCAAGGAGTTTTGGACAGCTTAGGAAATCCACTCACTAGCTGCTAAAGCCAGTTGATGAGGTTAAGTCCTTAATTAACTTAGGAATATCTTAATTATTTACCTGATAGTTTCACAGGAGATTCCTGCTTGTTGCAAATCTAGCCAGGTTAAAGCTGGAAGTAGGTGAGCTCACATTGGAATACTGCCTTGATGCCACATATTGATGCTTTACCAGCATATGAACTTGCCTCATTTGGCCATTTTAATGCTGGGCCTGCTGTGTCCATCCAGCCTCACATTTTATTAACTTGGATTCTCCAGCATCTGCAGTTCCCATTATCATTAATTCTGCCTATAACCTCTTTAGCCTTCTTAAATAGCAGTAGTTTAAAAAATCCAACATATAATCGATTTTATAAAAACATATTTAAATCAGCTGCATAATTAAATAATATTTGTACCAATTAAATTGTAGTTAGGCTCCAAATCAAACTGAAATTTGGGAGGAAAGGAGAATGTTTTCAAATTTAAAGGCTTCTTATATATTGCTGGGATGCTCATCCACATCAGTGATCATGTTATCGGTCAATGCTATGATATTGTGTTCCTCTTTAAATAATTTCTTTCTTGTTTGTTATTTTCTATTAAGAAACAATATTTTAGCTTCTGTTAAAGTATCACACTTTACTGGTTTCCATCTCATGCAGTGATTGTGGACTAGATGTGAGCATCCCTTGCAGTGTGGAAAGCTGGCAGCAAATGAATTGCTAGTTATACACATAGCCAATGTTTTTTTGTGAGGTGTGCAAACTCAAGGTCCCCATTCTGTATCCACACAGGTCAGATGTTTAAGTTCGTACAAGTATGGGATTGAACAGGAAATCTTAAATAGCAAGGCAGTAAAATAAATGACCCATGCGCTCTGTTTCAGGAAAAAAAAAAGAGGGAGCATTGTTAATTTATTTTAATTAAATTGATGCGGGGTGTGCAACTACTGTTTGATTTGTCCTGGCTGTTAAAAGCTCATATAAGCATATATAGTGTAACTGTTATTGGCAGAATTACTGACTCTCAAATGGGTTGTCAGTCAGTCCTTGATTTTCAACTTAAGATTGTCAGCAATTTTACAGTTTGCGAGTAGCCCAGGGAAAAATCCAATAAAATGCCTTCAAGGAGTCACTTGGTACTTTGATATTACATTTGAGGTAATTTTTTTTAATTCCACTGATGTTCCAACAATTGTGTGAAGAAATATAAGATAGTGGATTGCTGTAAGTACATGATACAGCAATAATTCAATCAAACAACAGAATTGATTTCATAAATCATTAGTAAAGCTAGCATACTTGAATTTTACTGGAACCCTGAGGATGGATTTCTGTCTGGAATCCATTCATTCAGCAATCTTTCCATTATATGAAAATTGGTGAACTGCCTGTTTTCATGAGCCGTGCTTTTGGCATTGCCTTGATGGTACAATAAAAAACTTACTTGTTAAAATAGAATGGTTTTCATTGATATGACAATATAAGGGAGAATAATTCTGGCAATGATTAGTGATAGCATATTGAAGTCTTAGAACCAAGTGCAGAGGGAGGCTAAAGGAAGTACGTTTATTAACTAAAGTCACTTTTGTTAAGAGTTTTTTTAAGTGCCTGACAAGTTCTAATTGAGCATAATGTTATAATTTTTAACTATAAGTGACTGCTTAAGTGTAGAGAAGTATGAAGTGATGTATTTGCTGGTTTATTTATGAAAAGAAAATAAATTCAAGGACACTGTTCTTAAGGGGCGGAGGACATATCTTGAATATCTCTGTAAATTGCACACAAATCAAACAGGAGTAACTAAACAAATTAGAGCACTGCAGATGCTACATATTGAACAGTAATAAATCCTGGAATCATTTTGCAGTTCAGGCAGCGCCTGTAAAGGAAAATATTAGTGTTTCAGCTATAACCTGTTGCACAAACTGTAGAACAACTGATTCTTCCAGAGGCACCTGCCTCGAGACTCCATTACAGCTTTACAAATGGGACTGAAAATCTCTTGAGGTGAGATTGACTGTATCTGATATCGAGGCAGCATTTGACTGAATGATGTATTAAGAAGTCCTGTCCAGAACTCTCAGAACTGTAGCTGGTTAGTCATTCTCAGTTGGCCACACTGCTGTCTAATAAATATCAAAACATTAAAATACACAAAGCAAACTTTCTTATGTTCAAGTTTTATTTATTTTGTACATGTACGGTTTCTGTGTAATGGCTTGAAATTAAAAACAGGCTGCATAACTGCAATTCTAAAATCAATATCAACCCTTGGGATATGTTATTGAGAGCTTCTTTGTAAGTCACATATTACTGAATCTAGAACTGACGTGAGCTTAGGAAACAGTGTTAAATGGTTCATTAAAAATATGAATTATTTATCCTAAAAGACAAATTAATTTGATGATCATTCTGAGCATGGACCTTGAAATTATTAAGGGTTGTGATATTTATGCCTATATATCAAGTAAAATAGGGTCATTGTGGAACATTGCCACAGCTCAGCACACCATTATGTGAGGAACTCTTGCGAAGATTTGTAGCCTGTGTTGTGGATGACAGTGTTGGTTTGCTTGCTGAGCTGGCTGATTGTCATACAGATGTTTCATCACCATGCTAGGAAACATCATCAGTGCAACCTCCAATGATGCAATGTTGTTCTACTCCACTTGGTATTTATATGGTCAGGTCTGCTATGTTGGGTTGTCATTTCCAGTTCTGTCCTGAATGGGTTTGTATTTGGGATCTAATTCCACTTGTTTTTTTATTGCATTAGGGGTTGAAAACTAAATTACAAAACACCTTGCAATGACTGCAACAAACATTACATCAACCAGACCAGAAGGCAACTATCCATCGAGATACATGAACACCAGCGAGCAGTAAAATGTCATGACGAACTTTCCCTCATCTCAGTACACTCAGATAATGAAGGTCGTCAATTTAACTGGGACAACGTGATCATCCTAGCTCAAGCCAACCACAGACACATAGTGGAATTCCTTCAGGCCTGGTTGTCAACCCACAATGCAATCAACAAACATGTGACGTTATACATATACAAGCTCATGCAGAACAGAACCGGAAATGATACAACCCAACTTAACAGAGCGGATCATTCAAATATCAAACAGAGTAGAACAGCATTGCTTCATCAGAGGCCACGCTGTTGATGTTACCTAGCATGATGATGAAACATCTGTACAATAATCAACCAGCTTGGTGAGCAAGTCAACAACCTCATATTAAGAACTTGCCTGAATGGCAGAATATTCATTCTAGCAGGAAGTCGTGGGATGCAGTTGTGTCTGCTAGCTCCGGATGCAGATCAGAGGTACCCATGGCTGGATGAGGCTGCTGAATGGTGACATGATTGTTTCAAAGACCAATTTCAGTTCTCTGGGATTTTGTCCAAATGACTTGCATTTTAAGCTTCGACAGAACTCGCTGATCAGACACCCTCACCCTACACCCAGATCTGATGCATTATCCATAAGAACCCAGAACTCCAGTAGCCTCTAATTCCTTCCCTCTAACTTAAAGTCAATCCACCCACCAAACCTGGCACTCTTCTCTCTGTGGCAAATCAGCTAGTACCCATCATGCGTGGACCTCATGAGTGTTGAAAAGAAATGCAATACAATGAAGTCCTAAATCTCTACGACAGCATTCACTGCGAGAAATGGGTGCTTGAATTTGTACAAACAGGTTCAAAATTTTGTATCTCCTCAAGTGTCTTTTCCCTTAAAAGAAAACAAGCTCCTTTCATCGCTGGATATTAAAGCTGGCTAATCCTTCAAAAAATGCTTGAGTTGTCTATTCAACTGTGAGCTTAGAAACTCTCTCCTCGTTGAGATAGTTTTAGGTAATTGCAAATAAACAAGTATTTATAAAGTGACCTCAGAATAATTTCAACACATGACCATTGTAGCTGCTCAAAAAGAGAGAAATTTCCCCTCACTGATATGAGAGTTTTTTTTCTGATTTGTTTTTAATGAGCAGGGGTTAAGTAATTTAACTGCTTGATAGTATGACAGTCATGATCTGTGCTTCAGCAGTATTATGTCAACTTGGAAGGCTTGTGATTCCAACACTCTGGTCTAGGATTCATATTTCAGCAAAGTGGGGTCAGTTTGAACTCAGCAAAATGTTGACATGCATTGCTGGTATCCCAGTCTAAAGCATAAACCAAGATATACTCATATCATGTTACATATCAGTGACTTAAGCCCTTTTTCTTTCCACTACCAGTAAAGATGCGATCGGTCTGAAATGACTTGCTGATCATGTCGAACTCTCCATTTTGGAAGAGGCCCAAAGATTGCATGACTGTGTGCCGAAATCTGGACCTAGGTGGCAACATGCTTACACTACTGAGCTTCCGTTGCATCCCTAATTGACCTTTATAATATATGGTATATTTTGGTTTAGGCTTTAGACATGGATACAAGCAATGCATGTTAACATTTTGCACTTTTGTTTAATGCATGAGATTGAGGAAATCAGTGGTGAAAACTTCTGCTTGTAAAGACTGAACAACATCATAAGTATTGAGAGGAACTGCCCTTGTCACTTGATATTGTAGCTTTTCCCAGTTACTCTTAAAAATTTTTTATAGTGAAACCAGTTGTAAACAGTTCTTGTAAATCAGTTTGTAAAATTAGTAGTAAAATCAGATGACGTTTCAAATTCAATAAAAATGGGTGTGCATCTCTCTCTTTCTGCTGCTAATTCGGGAGGAGATCATGAGCAGGATTTTGAGTTTTGGTATGTGCTCCTAATGTGGGGCAATTGGAGGTTATCGATAGACACCTGGCCATGATTTAGCTCAAATTGGCCAGTTACTGTTGGAGATGATTTAACTGTCCAAATAAGGGCATTTTAGGTAGGGGTTGGAAGGTTTAGTGGCGATGTGAAGAAAATCATCTTCACCCAGAGGGTTAATAGGAACCACAGATGCTGGAGTCCGAGATAACGAGGTGTAGAGCTGGATGAACACGGCAGGCCAAGCAGCATCTCGGGAGTACAAAAGCTGACGTTTCGGGCCTAGACCCTTCATCAGAAAATCTTTTTCCGATGAAGAGTCTAGGTCCGAAACGTCAGCTTTCCTGCTCCTAAGATGCTGCTTGGCATGTTGTGTTCATCCAGCTCTACATTTTGTTATCTCGGATTCACCCTGAGGGTGGTGGGATTCTGGACGTTTAGTGCCTGTAAAGGTGGTAGAGGCAGAAACCCTCAATTTAACAAGTATTTAGATGTACACTTGTCATTGAGGCAACAGGCCAGACACAGGAAAATGTAATCATTACAGTTGGATGGTTATTTTTGATTGATGTGGACATGATAGGCCAAAGGCCTTTTTCTGTGCTGTGGATCTTTATACCTCTAAAGGGTGAGGTCATCATGGGAGGCCCATCATGCTATAAGAAGCTGAAACCTGCAGTTGAGGCGAGGGGATAAGGTGTTCTCTGTAGTCAAAGAAAAATAGTTACAGAATTGAGAATTAAAGGAGAATAATATCACTTCTGACAATTCTTCAGTCTTTTGCTCCGTGGTAATGAATCACTGAGGTAAAAAGGCCAACAATTGGGTGAAATTGTTAACGAATGGTGACAAAACATGAACAGGAAACAAACAATGACATTTCGGGCCTAGACCCTTCATCAGAGAGCTCTCTGATGAAGGGTCTAGGCCCGAAACGTCAGCTTTTGTGCTCCTGAGATGCTGCTGGGCCTGCTGTGTTCATCCAGCCTCACATTTTATTATCTTGGATTATGACCTGGTGTTGTGTGACTTCTGACTCAGTCTTCTTTTGACTATAGTTAATCATTTAAAAGTTCAGGTTATTCCAACAGTAGATAGTCAATCATGTTTTTAAATCTCCATAGTTACATCCCTTAGCTGACCTGTATAAGTATTGACAAGGACACCTCTCAATTTCTTTGAGTGTTGAATTCTTGTATTAAACTTGAACCTTTGCAAAATCATCTTTGTTCTGAGGTTTAAATAACTGTCAAAGGTTTTTTTTTATAAGTATCTCACTGTCTGGTTCCTTAATTCCTTCTTGGCCAAAGATATCATGCACAAGATCTTGGAAAGAATAAAGATTTATGTTAACCTGTTGTGCTTCAATTTTTTCTCTTGTTGAAACATTCCTTAGAATGATTAATTCTGGGAGATTTGATCCATTGTTATGCTTAAATATTTCTAGGAGAGAGACTGTTCACTCCATTATTATTTTCTAAAGTTGCTGGTGTTTTGTTTGTTTCTTAAAACTGTGTTTTTCAGTAATGGAATAATTTGCATACATCAAAGCCTTATCATGACTCCATTTTTAAAAGTTTTATTTTTCAGACTTTATTCTGTACTCAAAATTGTGCAAAAGCTTGACTTGACCTTTGGAAAATTTTATTAATGAGGCTCTGTTGTGTTTGAGAACAAATAACAAAATGGTGATGTCCTGATTATAATAACTACATTAAGTATACAAAGTAATCATGAAAAGTAAGGATTTTAAACTTGGTCTCTTTCTGAGTTGAACATCCTGTGGGTAAATTGAGAAAACTTAATTCATAGCTGATAATCAATTTTAAGAAAATGAAGCAATGGATTTGGGTGTGATCGTCTGTAGGAATGAATCGATTCGGGTGAAAAAAATTGCAAAAAAACATATTCTGAGGAATATGCAAATTAGAAAGATGTTTGCAATTTTGTTTAATTAGACTAAACCTACATTGAAAATATCTAGATTCCAAATGAAGTATTGTTGAGATTCCCATATAATTATTCAAGTCTGCTGTCAAATTAGGGACACTTTAACATTTTAAGATGGCAGCAGTAAAAGACAAATATTTCATTTCTGATGTCTATCTTGTGGTGTTGCCTTGCAAGCTTATGAAGAAAGAATCTGCAGCATAAAATGCATTTATGTTTTGACACAGTTGCAGCTTAAATTGTGATAATTAAATATAACATGCTTGTGATGTACAATTCACTTCAGAACTTGATACATTAATTAAATAAATCAGGCTGTGTTGATTACAGGAAACGAGCACAGATTCTCAGAGGGATTGTGATCTTGACCAAGAGAGAGTGAAGTATAAACAAAGGGTTTTGTCTCCTTCCACACCTTTTATTTCAATAAAAAAAGTCATCCAAACATGCCTTGAAGAATTAATTGTGCATCGCTGAGCCAGTGATTCATTCATTAGAATGAATACTTTGACTGAACATCTTAGAAAGAGTTTGGTGAAATCTGTTTATCAAATATGAGCCCCATTTTTAAGTAGATATTGGACCTGCTCATTTTAGTATCAGTGTGTTAGTTTAAAAAGGGAGTAAGTGTTACCTGAGTGCCAGATTCATTAAATGGTCCACTCAGAAGGCACCACTCTGCCTTTGTCTTCTGGTGCAGTGTTATATTTCTGCTGGGAAGGGTGCGGTGGAAATTAATCCCCAAACTAAAAATAAGTTTTAATCATCAAAAATGGCCAATTTGTTTCTCTTTATTACTGGTAACTAGAACAAAAGAGACTTTCACCAGGCTTTTCAAAGAACTCAAAACTAACATTTATTCAAAGCAAACATATTCTTGAAACAACTGGCAAATTGGTTATTACTGAGACTGTTAAGCAAGTTAAACTGCATCTCTCTTAATTCCCAAACACACACAGACAGGCCAAAATCACATACAATTCTGCAGAGCTGTTAGAGTAGGGGGAGATAAAGCACAGGTTTGTAGGTCAAAGGTGAATTCTAATTCCTGATAGTAACAGAAGATTGAGGAAAATGTTCAGATTCAAATTCAGATTTAGCTTAGAAAGAGGTAAAACTCCTGATACTCAACTTTACCAGTTTTTTTTCCAAACTACTCCATAGGGACATATAGAGAGTGCTGTTTTCGGTTCAGTTTTTCTTGCAGACAGAGAGATAACATTGCATTCTTATAACCATTTACAGCATTGTCCACAGCTTTATAGGTGTGTACAGAACAATGCCCAGCGCTCATCCAGCTTCCATAGCTAGATTTTTTTTTTTAAAAATCGATCAATTAAAGTGTTCTCAAGTTTGTTGCTCAACAGTTAGTGCAATGAAACTTCACCCTTTGCTCAAGCCTTTGCTGATTCAAACCTTTCCATATTCGTGTGATTTTTAAACAGCAAATATCTTCTTTAACCTTTTTTGACTCTCAAGTTCCAAGTAATCAGATGTTAAATCATTTGTAACCCAGTCATGTCCAAAGTTAACCATATTCTAATTTCCAATATCTATACAAATATGCATTCCCAACAAAAATTAGTGAACTGATTAGCTTTGTGATACTGGTGCTGCTAACTGAGCAAGGCTGTGGTCAAAAGTTGTTCATTATAAATCCCCTGTTGATGTCAATATGAAAGCAATATCTGATGCAATGTGCCCAAGCGTGATTTGTATTGGTGATCAAGTATGAATGGGCTGCAGTTATTTGTTTATTCTGTTCTCTGCTGGTAAGAAGTTCTATCCTGGACAGAAAAGGGTTGTTGCCCAGTATGTATTGCTGCATTATCTTTAAGGAAGAGATATTGTTAATGGAAGTTAGTGTTAGTGAAACCTTTGTTTGTGACACATTACTGGACCTGATGGTGTTGTAATTTTTGATGGCTGTGTTGGAAACGTGGCATCTATCTAAAATGGCAATAATGTTTTTTATATATGAAAATGCAGAGAGGCATGATAGATCTGTCAGGAAAATAATGAATTTTCTCCCTGGCAACAATCTGAAATTAGGCCAGTTGGTTCATAATCTTGGTGTTACATTCAACCGTGAGAGGAGTTTCTGACCTTTATATTTGTGCCAGTATTCCATCACACTGCCAATTTCCATGTGTGTAACATTAGCCATCTCAGCTCATCTGCTGCTGAAACACTCATTCATGCCTGCATTAGCACTGAGCTGAACATTTTCAACAAATTCCTGGCTGGTCTTCCACATTTTGTTATGCAAACTTGACATCATACGAAACTCTGCTGCCTTTATCTCTGTTCATACCAAATTCTGCTCCCCTGTCACCCCTGAGCGCTCTTTTTTTTTATGTTGATTCCCAATCAAGAAACATCTTATTTTCAAAATCTTCTTCCTTGTTTTCAAATGCTTGCACTGACTAACCCCTCCCTCTTTCTGCAGTGCCCTGCAACATTTCAAATCTTTGAGTTAACCCTGTCGAGAGGACTACGGAAGCTCAGTCCAAGTATATTTAAAATTGAGCTTTATAATTTTTTATTGTTAATGGTATAAAGGCTATTGGTGGTAGTATAAGAAAAGGCAGTGAAATCTTCAGTCAGTCATGATATTAAGTGGTGGAGCAGGCTTGATGGGCTGAATGGCCAATTCTTGTTCCTAAGTTCTAAACTGCATTGTTATTCTGGCATTGTGTGAATCCCTGATTTTCTCAAGTATCCTCTTTATCTGCCTCAAATTCAATTTTCTTTTACAACACATTCTATAATATGATTTTGCCAAGGTTATGATCTTCAGGCCTGAACCTTTGCTTCAGAGTCAGGGGGCCAATATTGGAGAATTACCAGCTCTGTAAACCCGACTGTGAGATGAGTTTCGGACAATAAACCTGAATGTCCTGGCAGTGTAGATTATAATTCCAGACCGTGAAAGTCATCTGTGGAAGTCATGGCTGCTGCTCTTGGAAAGGTGGTGAGGTGTGGAGGTGGGCAGGGGGGCAAATGGGCTTAGGTCTCTGGCATTTTTTGATTTGATTAATTATTTTCAAGTGTACCTAGGTACAGTGGAAAGTTTTGTTTTACATGTGGTACTGGCAGATCATGCCAAACTAAGTGTATTAAGGTAACAGAACAGAGGAAAGAATACAATCTACAGCCTCAGAGAAGGTGCACAAAGAGCAAGAGCAGCAGTAAATTTAAAATTTGAGAGGTCCATTCAGAAGTCTAACAAGAAACTGTTCTTGAATCTGTTGTGTATGTGTGTTTAAGCTTTTGTATCTTCTGCCTGATGGAAGAGGTTGGAAGAGATGATAACCAGACTCGGAGAGGCCTTTTGATTATGTTGGCTGCCTTCACAAAGCAGTGAGAATTATAGATAAAGTTGAAACATTGGCTTGCATAATGGACTAGCTTGTGTTCATAACTCTCTCTAGTTTCATGTGCTCCTGGGCAGAGCAGTTGCCATTATCAAGCCATGATACACCAGGACAGAATGCTTTCTATGTACATCTCTAAAAATCTGCATAAACACTGTATAGGCATGCCAAATTTCCTGAGCCTCCTGAGGAATTTGAGACATTGTTGTGCTTTCTTGACCGTCACATTAACATCGTCGGACCAGAACGGTTTGTTGGTGATCGTCACTCCGAGGAACCTGATGTTGTCTACATCTCCACCTCAGGATCATTGATGTAGACAGGGGTGTGCCCTCCATTCTGCTTCCTAAAAATCAATGACCAGCTCTTTCAATTTGCTGACCGTGAGTGAGAAACTGTTTTGTTTTCAGCATGCCACCAAGCAGTCCATCTCTTTCCTGTGTTCTGTTTCGTCATTGTTCACTATCCAGCCTACAGTGGGCCTGTTGTCAGCAAACTTGTTGATAGATTTAGGATGAAATTTGGCCACACTGTCAGAAGTGTGAAGGGAATATAGTAAGGGGCTGAGCATGCAACCTTGAGGGGCATAGGTGTTGGGGTTTGTCGTGGAGGAGGTGTTGTTGTATATTTTCATTCATTGTGGATCACTAAGTCGAGGATCCATTTTTTTAGAAGGTGGAGCAGAAACCTAGTTCTCACAGTCTGGAGATCAGTTTGATTGGTATTTTGGTGTTGAAGGCAGAGCCGTAGTCAATAATCTTGACAAAGGTATCCTTGTACCTAGATGTTCCACTGTTGAATGTAGGGCCGGGGAGATTGCAACTGCCATGGACCTGTTGCAACAGTAGGCAATTTGCAAGGGATCAAGACAGGCTGGAGTTGATGTGAGCCCAGATTAACCTCTTGAAGCACTTCATAATTATGGCAGTCAGAGCCACCAGAGGGTAGTCATTGAGGCATGTTGCATGTGTTTTCTTTGGCACCGGGATTCTTGAAGCAAGTAGAAACTTCACGTCACAGTAAGGAGAGGTGAAAGATTTCAGCAAATATTCCTGCCATCTCACATGCAGGATCTGGGTGCACAACTGAGGACACTATCTGGGCCAGTCAGTTTCTGTGCGTTCACTCTCAAAAAGGCTGGCCTGTCGCATGCAGCGGTGACTGAGGGAATCGGAGCATGCTTAAAATGCATTGAGCACACCAAGGAGATATCTTTTGTCCACTTTTCTGTTCAGTTCTCTTTATAGCCAGTTATGTTATGTAGTCCTTGCAACAAAAGATTGGTTGTGTGATTACTTTAGGTCTCTAGCGTGGTCGAGTTTTGCCGCTTGGCACTTCTGATAGTGTTATGGAGATTGTTGCTGGATTTTCTGTAAAAGTCAGTCGTCTGACTTAAATGGATTTCAGTAGACAATGGATCTCCAAGTTCCTCTGTGGCTTCTGGTTGGTGAGCTCTTAGATTAACTATTTTGCCATGTAATCTTCTACATACATGCTAATTAAATCCATTACAATAGTGGGAGACTCGGGTTAGCTGCTGAGTTCTTGAGTATGGATCAGGTCACCTATTCCAAGCAGTCCCACAGTAGCTCCTCTTCTACCTCCGAGCAGCATTGTACTACTTTGTGTACTGGGCCCTTATGTTTCAATTTCCCATTGTAAGCCAGGAGGAAGAACACGGCGTTGTGATCTGGTTTTCCAAAATGCGGATGGGATATGAAGAGGGAGGTATCTTTGGTTGTGTAGCAATAGTCAAGGACGTTCGTACCTTTGGTGGGACCGGAGACGACACATAGAATCCCTACAGTGTGGAAACAGCCCATTTGTCCCAACAAGTCACCTTGCCCCTCTGAAGAGCATCCCACCCAGACCCACTCCCCATCCCTGCATTTCTCATGTCTAACCTACCTAACCTAAACATCCCTGGGCACTATGGGAAATTTAGCATGGCCAATCCACCCACCCTGCATATCTTTGGACTTTAGAAGAAACTGGAGCACTCAGAGGAAACCTATGAAGACACAGGGAGAATGTGCAAACTCCACACAGATGGTTGCCCGAGGGTGGAATGAGACCCGGGCCCCTTGCACTGTGAGGTAGCAGGGCTAACTATTGAGCCACCGTGCACCCTCTTGAGGTTGACCTGTTTGAAGTCACCAGCAATGGTGAACAAGCCCAAGGGTTATTCTGTTTCAAGTCTATTTTCTAGCCATGAAGAAAGTATAATTTTCAAGTTCACACTCTGCAATCCTTAAACAGCGTCCTTAGTCCACCAATGCCACCTTGTAGTCATCCATGTATGAGATGGCAGGAGTATTTGCTGAAATCTTTCACCTCTCCTTACTGTGACCTGAAGTTTCTACTTGCTTCAAGAATCCCGGTGCCAAAGAAAACACATGCAACATGCCTCAATGACTACCCTCTGGTGGCTCTGACTGCCATAATTATGAAATGTCACCTCGTAGTCATCCATAATTATTTTAAACTGCTTCACGTTTGCCTGTTAGAAATTGGACTTTTGGTTACAGCAGCCATTAGCCCCTAAATGCATAAACTGCTGAACATCCTTTACTTCAAAGTAGCCCTGCAGTTGATTTGGGTTGAGCTAATTTTCCCAGCTTTCAATTCCATTATGGGAAAATCTGCCTCATTTATTGGACTCTTAAAAGACAATTGGATTATCGCTAATTTATTTCACTTTAATATTTGTGAAAATGCGCTGATGTCTTGATTTGTATCTATCTTGTATGGGTGTTATGTGATTGACAAAATGAGAGATCCTTCTGGGATAAATGCACAATATATTTCTTGAAGAGAAAAGAGAGTTCTGACGTGTCCCTGGACCTGAAATGTTAACTACCATTTCTTGACAGATGCTGCCAGACCTGCTGAATTTTTCTGACAATTTCTGTTTTTGTTTCTGATTTCCAACACCTGCAGTTCTTTGTTTTTTCTGTTGCTTTCCTTGTTTAAATTCATGACACTGTCCTGCTGGTGACTTTTGGAGTTTTTCGAAGAGGTAACCAAGCTGATAGATAATGGTGAGGTAGTGGAGGGGTTGTCGATATAGGTTTTAAATGGGCCATTTACAAGATTCTGCACAGCAGGCTTTTCATGAAAGTTAGGTCACATGGGATCCAGGGAAAGCTAGCTAACTGGATTCAAAATTGGTTCAATAGTACAAAGCAGAGGGTGATGATTAAAGATAATAAAACGTGAGGCTGGATGAACACAGCAGGCCCAGCAGCATCTCAGGAGCACAAAAGCTGACGTTTCGGGCCTGGATCCTTCATCAGAGAGGGGGATGGGGTGAGCGTTCTGGAATAAATAGGGAGAGAGGGGGAGGCGGACCGAAGATGGAGAGAAAACAAGATAGGTGGAGAGGAGAGTGTAGGTGGGGAGGTAGGGAGGGGGTTGGTCAGTCCAGGGAAGACTGACAGGTCAAGGAGGTGGGATGAGGTTAGTAAGTAGGAGATGGAGGTGCGGCTTGGGGTGGGAGGAAGGGATGGGTGAGAGGAAGAACAAGTTAGGGAGGCAGAGACAGGTTGGACTGGTTTTGGGATGCAGTGGGTGGAGGGGAAGAGCTGGGCTGGTTGTGTGGTGAGGTGGGGGGAGGGGACGAACTGGGCTGGTTTTGGGATGCGGTGGGGGAAGGGGAGATTTTGAAGCTGGTGAAGTCCACATTGATGCCATTGGGCTGCAGGGTTCCCAAGCGGAATATGAGTCGCTGTTCCTGCAACCTTCGGGTGGCATCATTGTGGCACTGCAGGAGGCCCATGTTGGACATGTCATCTAAAGAATGGGAGGGGGAGTTGAAATGGTTCGCAACTGGGAGGTGCAGTTGTTTGTTGCGAACCAAGCGTAGGTTTTCTGCAAAGCCGTCCCCAAGCCTCTGCTTGGTTTTCCGGATGTAGTGGAAGCCACAACGGGTACAGCGGATGCAGTATACCACATTGGCAGATGTGCAGGTGAACCTCTGCTTAATATGGAAAGTCATGTTGGGGCCTGGGATAGGGGTGAGGGGGGAGGTGAACCTCTGCTTAATGTGGAAAGTCATCTTGGGGCCTGGGATAGGGGTGAGGGGGGAGGTGAACCTCTGCTTAATGTGGAGAGTCATCTTGGGGCCTGGGATAGGGGTGAGGGAGGAGTTGAACCTCTGCTTAATGTGGAGAGTCATCTTGGGGCCTGGGATAGGGGTGAGGGAGGAGGTGATGATTAAAGGTGGTTTCTCAGACTGGAGGCCCATAACGAGTAGTGTAGTGCTGGGACCTTTGTTATTTGTTATTGATGTAAATGATCTGGATGTGAATGTACCACGGTGTAGTTACTAAGTTTGTGGATGATGCAAAATTATGAACTATCATTGATAGTGAAGTTATCAAAAATTACAGAGGATCTTGATCAGATGGGGAAGTGAGCTGAGATTTGGCAAACTTAATTTGATTCAGATAAATGTGAGGCGATGCATTTAAGAAAGTCAAACCAAGGTTGGACTTAGAGAATAAATGGTAAGTTCCTGAGGAGTGTTGTGGAACGTAGGGACCTAGGAGCACAGTACATAGTTGGTCGAAAGCAGCACCACAGGTGGACATGGTGGTGAAGAAGGCATTTAGCATGCTGGTCTTCATCAGTCGAGACACTAAGTATGAGAGTTGGGACATTGTTACAGTTGTATAAGTTGTTGGTGAGGCCACACATGGAGTATTGTGTACAGTTTTGGTCAGTCTATTCTAGGAAAGACATAGATAAACTGTAAAGTTTGCAAAAAACATTAACAAGGATGTTGCCGGGACCAGTAGGACTGAGCTATAGAGAGAGGTTGTTCAGGATTGGACTTTATTCCTTGGAACATAGGAGAATGAGGAATGATCTTATTGAGGTGTGTAAAATCATGAAGGGCATGAATATGATGAATGCATATAATCTCTTTTCCAGGGATGTGTAATTGAAAACTAGAGGGCATATGTTTAAGGTGAGAGAGAATAGATTTAAGAAGAACTTGAGTGACAACTTCTCGCAGAGAGTGCTGCGTATATGGAATGGGCTGCCAGAGAAAGTAGTTGGGGCAGGTACAATAGCAGCATTTAAAAACCATTTAGATAGGTACATAGATGGGAAGGGTTTAGAAGGGTATGCACCAAATGCAGGCAATTTGAATTTGCTGAGTGGGCACCATGGTCAGCATGGGTCAGTTTGGGCCAAAGGGTCTGTTACCATACAGTATTACTCAATAACTCTATGACTATGACTCTGACTTTTGAATTCATAGCATAGAGATGGAACTTTGAGACCGCATACCAGCATTTTCTGAGATAAACTATTGTGGTTGTACACAGAAGAGAAACAGAAATTGGAAGTTTCAGTTTATCTCTCTTCCTGGCCCACATCTTTGCTCACCAGAAGGGTAGGTCTTCTACTTGAAAGAATGATGGTAATTTTGAGTTTCTCCACCAAAGTCTAAGGTGCTGAAATCTTGGTTTGGGCATCCTGCTAGCAAATAAGATCGGACTGAAAGCAACTGCACTTCAGCCCATGCAGTTGCCTGTGTGAATGATGAATACATTGATCACAACCTACCGCCATTGCTACTTGCAAAAATTGAGGCAGGGTTCAGGAGTGAAGCTAACATATTCATGTCTCTGGCACCATGACTGCTGTACATGAGATATTAGGGCTTGAACTTATGGACTCAGTGTCATACTTGATTTTATCATGATCTTGTAAAGTGTTTCCTGCTTTAAAGCTGTTTTGTGTAAACATGTTATACATATGATACACATATATAAATATAATTTGTTGCCACTATTGAAGGAATATTGAATAGGAAACAAGAAATACTTGGGTTAAAGAGTTGGGTTTTAAAGAAGAGGAAAATGGAGTAGCATCTGTCTTTAGTGTTTTAAGGATTTCAGAGTTTTTAGACCAGGGAGCTAAAAGCAAAGTCAATTTTAAAAATATATATATATTTATGAATGGAATCCCAACAGCATGGAAACAGGCTGTTCAGCCCAACATGTTCACACTAACCCACCGAAGAGCATCCCACCCAGACCCAGACCCATTCCCCTTCCCTGTATCTATAACCCTGCATTTCCCATGGCTAACACACCTAACCTACACACCCCTGAACATTATGGGTAATTTAGCATGCCAAAGCACCTAACTTGCGCATCTTTGTTGTATGAAAGAATTTCAAAACTGGTCATTGTGGTTGGTTGGCTCGGCAATCTGGTTTGTTGCTCCACAGACGTTTGTGTGTTAGGGTAGTTGCTGTTGAAATTCACTACTTGTTCAGTTGTGTGGCTTTCCTGTGTACCTTTGTTAGGAATTCTCCATTGGTCCTGCGTTCCACCATGATGTCCAGGAATGGGAGCTGTTTGTTATTTTCCTCCTCTGGTGAATCTGATCCTGGTGAGGGTGTTGTTTATTATTAATTGGTTATTGTCCAAAAAGCAGAGTTTGTGGGTGAGAATGTTACAGACAAACTGTGGACTTGAATCAATTTAACAAAATTAGCTTGGAAATCTTTGAAGTAAAGACACAAAAGTAGGTCATGGATAATGTTTTTAAGTCATAGAGTCTAACAGTAATTTGGGAGAATGTGGCTGAATTAAGTTGCATAATCTTTAAACAATGTGCTTATAGATTTAGTGACTGTTTCAGAGATTTGGCTGTTTACTCTGTATTTTTCTTGAAAACGTTATACAATCTAATCCAAAAAAGAAATGGATATTTTCTACTCGTTTGATAATGTTTCAAATAATCAACAAGTAAACAAAGAACAATACAGCACTGGATCAGACCCTTGGGCACAACAAGACTGTGCTGACACATGATGCATTTCTAAATTAAAAACTAAAATTGCTCACTGTCTGTATCCCTGTATTCCATACCTATTCATATATTTATCAAGATGCCTGTTAAGTGTTTCTATTGTACTCACTTCCACCATCCACTCTGGCAGCACATTCCAGGCACTTATGATCCAGTATAAATTCCAAGCTGAGTAGAATAACATTGCTTCATCTAATGGTGACGAAACATCTGAACAAAAACAACCAATCTCGGTGAGCAAGTCAACAGCCTCACTTCAATACATGTAAAAGGGATGCCCAATTTGTGAAAATTGCTCCATTTTTGAATTAATACTTTGATATTGCAAATTGTGTCAATTACAATCTCTGTGAATTCTACCTGCAGGCAGTTATTGAACAATATGGAACTGTAGACTGACTCTCTTTGGTTACTGTTTGTTCATTGATATTCTTGGAAGGTGATGGATTCCAGTCTCCTCCTGTCATGCGATATATGTACACTTTTTCTAAATTTGTTACTGATTCCTCAATGCAGTAGACTTTAATAATTCACTTACTATGCAAACTATATTGTTAACCATTTTCCTAGGTAAAAACACTGTCCAAAATAACAGTGGAAACACTGACTTCAAGAAATGGACTTTGATTTTAACCCAGAGGCAAGTACCATATTGGAGTGCAGTTAAGAGAGAAGAGATCAAGTGTCGAGCAGAACTTGACAGCATTCCTTGGGTTCCCATCCATGGTGCTATTCTCAGTCAAATGCAATCTGTGGAATCTTGACAGTGGCCTGCAGGGGAGATCGAATATGATTAGGGTTTAGTTTATCAGGGCAGGATGTAGGTGGGAAGAGACATATTGCAGCAACAATTTAACCATAACCTTGCTAGGTCTTCTGAACAAAGAAATGCTCTAAATTGGATTAAGCCTCCTCAGTTTCTTTTAAACTGCTTGATTTCCTGAAGCTTGTGGATTAAAACAGAATTACTGGACAATGAATGCATGTCACCTCATCGTAGTAATCAAGTAAGCAAACCCTATCCTACAAGCAAGTACGTAATCTAGTTGCACACCTTTGTTGAAACTGAAAATGAATAGTAGGTAAGAGATAATGGGGACTGCAGATGCTGGAGAATCCAAGATAACAAAGTGTGAAGCTGGATGAACACAGCAGGCCAAGCAGCATCTCAGGACCACAAAAGCTGACATTTCGGGCCTAGACCCGAAACGCCAGCTTTTGTGCTCCTGAGATGCTGCTTGACCTGCTGTGTTCATTCAGCTTCACACATTGTTATCATGAATAGTGGGTAAGTTTTATTCCTTTTCCAGACTTTTAAATTTTCAATGTCTGTTTTGACTTCTCTTCACACACATTCTAACTAGTATTTCCATTCTCTGTATGAGTCATCTATCAGAATTGCGTTTGAGCCATTTTTGTAAGCAAAATATTATCATCAATGTCATTTTATTAGAAAGGACATTTTGTTAAAGCTTTTCATCCTGCACAAATTAGAACACCTCAGAGGAGAGGGCTGATTTGTTTGCAGGTACTCTCATTAGTGGAAGCATTACCATCTTTAATGCAAGAGTTAATGATGCCTGGCCGTTAATTATCAAGCTTGGTTTAAATTTTAAAACCAAGCAACTCAACTCAGATTGCGTAAGACACTGCCTTAGTAATGAACTCCTGTATGGTTTTCTCCTATCTTGTTGAGTTGAAACAGATCAGGACATGTACATATTTTTCCTGTTTGCAAAGAACAGGACCCTGTGTGGTAATATATGCAGCATCAAGTACACAGGTATGCAGTGCTTTTAAGCCAATTGACAATCCTAAATTGTTTGTTAGTACAACTCACTACACGGTCAAGATTATTCAGAAATTGTCCACTTCAAAATCATATCTAAGGTTAGGCACTGTTGAGAGTTTTGTAATTGTGGTGTGTCTGGGAACAGTCAGTACCTTATTGTGAAAAACCAAACATAATATGATCCAACAATCTTTGGGATGTATTACATATGTACTAGACATCAGAGTGGCACTGAAATTCCTTTACTGTATCACTCATTTATGTGATAAGCAGAATGTTTTACTGACTTGATGGCAACATTCTGCGAATGACGGACACCTTTTGAGTTAATAATGCATAGTAGCAGCATGATATAATTATTTTAATCCATTGTCTGAAACTTTTACAATACAATATGTTTCCGCTGATGGGTGAGTCCAGAACCAGAGGACACACAGTTTAAAAATAAGCGGTAGGCCATTTAGAACAGAGTTGAGGAAAACTTCTTCACCCAGAGAGTGGATATATGGAATGCTCTGCCCCAGAAGGCAGTGGAAGCCGACTGTCTGGGTACTTTCAAGAAAGAGATGGATAGAGCTCTTAAAGATAGTGGAATCAAGGGATATGGGGATAAGGCAGGAACAGAATACTGATTGTGGATGATCAGCCATGATCATAATGAATGGTGGTGCTGGCTCGAATGGCCGAAAGGCCTACTCCAACACCTATTGTCTATGTCTGTGATATATCACAGGAATAGTCCTTCCGACCCAACTAGCCTGCACCAATTTATAAGCCTCATTTAGACCTGCTACTTATTGCCCAGACATGGTTTCCATCCCTCTAGTCACCTCATGTTCAGATATCTATCAAGGTATGTTTTAAACTTAGCTCATGTGCCTGCTTCTACCACCTCCACTAGCAGTGCATTCCAGGCGCCCACCACTCTGTGTGAAAAATTTTCTGCACATTTCTCCTCTGAATTTTCTCCCTCTCAACTTGCACCTTGACATCTTGATTTTGACCTTTCTATGCTCAGAAAAAAAATCCTCCTATCCACACTATCTAGGTCAGCGTCAGTCTTTCCAGTGAAAAGAATGCAAGTTTATCCAACCTCTCCTCATAACTAAAAGCTACAGACCAGGCGACATCCTGGGAAAACTTTTCTATGCCCTGTCCAAAGCATTCACATTCTTCAGGTAGTGTGGCGACCGGAACATCATGCAATATTCCAAATTTGACCAAACTGAAGTTTTATACAGCTTGCCAGCTTGAATATTTGATGCCCTGCCTGATGAAAGCAAACATACTGTATGCCGCCTTGACAATCCTGTCCACCTGTGTTGCCACTTTTAGGGATCTGCCTGTAGACCTGTATTCCCTGATTCGTCTCTATGTAAATTATCGTCAGAGATCTGCTACTTATTGTATACTTAACATCTGCCTGTGATCTTCCAAAATGCATCACCTCTCATTTTGTACTGATTAAACTCCACCCATCATTTCCCTGCCCAAATCTTTGAGATGTCTAATCTTTTCAGACAGACCTGGATGGCTAAAATTTACATGTACTAATACACCAGACCTGGCTGGTGAATGGAACGTGGACATGCTTTGTGCCTTTTGCTTGTTCATTCCTCTCACCAATATCTTGACTAATCAGTCAATCTGCCTGGTTAAAATTTAAAGCTCAACTGTCAGTTGTCAGCTGGTGCTTTATCCCTGGCAATGCTGCTTTCAATCAGAGTCTGCTTGACAACCCATCAAACCACTTTGAATCTACTTCAGATAATAGGACCTGCAGATGCTGGAGAATCCGAGACAACAAGGTGTGGAGCTGGATGAACACAGCAGGCCAAACAACATCCTTGGAGCAGGAAAGCTGACGTTTCGGGTCCAGGCCTGAAACGTTAGCTTTCCTGCTCCAAGGATGCTGCTTGGCCTGCTGTGTTCATCCAGCTCGACACCTTGTTATCTTCGAATGCACTTGTTTGGTTCCTGTTAAATTGATGCAAATTGTCCTGTTACATTGAAGATAAAAAGCTTCAAAAAAATATCTTTCTTTCATCAAAGTTTAAGTTCTATTTCATAGAGTCATACAGCATAGAAACAGACCCTTTGTTCAAACTCATCCATGTGCTTCCCAAATAATGTTCTTACTCCAGCATTAGACAATGAAGGGTCTGGGCCCGAAACGTCAGCTTTTGTGCTCCTGAGATGCTGCTTGGCCTGCTGTGTTCATCCTGCTCCACACTTTGTTATAATGAACAACAAAACACCATTGACATAGTGCAGCTTCCCTGATCACTGACTGTACAAGATATCGTCAAGTACTTAGTTTCATCCTTGGCATCATTACTTAAATTTCTGAACTAAGTTTCATTCATTATTATAATCATGAATCTTATTTATGATACAAGATCTTTGTAGAGACTTGCAGTGAATTAGTTTTGTTGAAAAAATGTATTAAATATGTAACTGCTTCAAAAAATGTGTTGTCAGTTCCACTCATTGCCAAGATCAAAATTAGTTTGCTTCTTTGATTTAATGGACAGTACTGTGCCATTGGTGAGAAATATCTGTTTTGTTGTTTGCCTTTGTATTGCCATCTGAGACATTTTCAGATTTAGTTTCCTATTGTTATTTACATTTACACATTATACTTTGCCTGCAAGCTTGTGCAGTAAAAGTGTTAACCTTAATTGAATGAAAAACATAAAAGCATGTCATAGGCTTTTCCAGAATTTTCCACAAACTATTTCTATCCTTGTGATTGTGAATACAATCCCTAAATTTTCATCCAACAATAATGAAGTAGAGTACATGTCCAGGTATGGATCGTGTGAGACTTGAAAGAAAATGATTGCTGCTTTTTGCAATCCTTTTAATAGTTTGTTTCTCCTTTGAATTAATTTATATTACAATTGAAATAATTGCTGATTGCTTTGTAAATACTTTTATGAATGAAAATTGGTCACTATTTGGTACATTTAGCCTTTTTTCATTTGTTTTGAATTTGCTGTTTGTGGTTAATCATAAAAAAATTAGTATCGAAGTAGGTATATTTGTTACTTTAGTTTATAATCTCCTGCCCAATGTAGAAATATCTGTAATTTCTGTCATTTCTAAGAGTATTTTATCATCTATTCAATTTAACAGTTTTGTACTGAGTGGGACAATTGTTTACATGCCAGGTTCACACACTCCTAAAGATGTATTTCAGAAATGATCTCTCTGAAATAAAAGGAAGGAGGTGCACCACGCAGGTTAATACTGAGGTATGATAGACTACTGAAATGTATCATCTTGACGTCAGAGGTAATGTTATACTTACCCGTATTACCTCCAGTAGTACCCTCTTTATTTTCTGTGGGCTGCAAGAATAAATAATATTTTACTGCCAACCATGAAAAACACTACTTGGTTGCATATGTTAATATTTAAAGTATACTGAATTAAACTACCCCTTTTCTTGTCTATGAATTAATAGAAATTGAAAGCATCCTAATCATTGAACATTTCTTATGGTGCTTTGTAAAATGAATATACCTTTTTGCAACTATTAAGTATTGATTATTACACGCATTTAGTTTCTTGGGAATTGAAGTGTATTTAAAACTTGAAATGCAATTCCCTGTCAAGTTCTGAAGTGCAGTTTACCCTTCACCAAAAGTGATGTGTCAGTCATTTAAAGATCATGTAGATATTTGATCATAACCGAAGCAGTGAATGTTGTGACTTGTATTTTGGCCCATTATTGAAATATATAATTGCAGCTTGTTATATACACAATAGACAATAGGTGCAGGAATAGACCATTCGGTCCTTCGTGCCAGCACCACCATTCATTATGACCATGGCTGATCATCCACAATCAGTATCCTGTTCCTGCCTTATCCCCGTAACCCTGATTCCACTACCTGTAAGAGTTCTATCCATCTCTTTCTTGAAAGTATCCAGAGAGTTGGCCTCCACTGCCTTCTGGGGCAGAGCATTCCATATATCCACCACTCTCTGGGTGAAGATGTTTTTTCTCAACTCTGTTCTAAATGGCCTACCCCTTAATTTTAAACTGTGTCCTCTGGTTCTGGACTTACCGATCAGCGCAACCATGCTTCCTGCCTCCAGAGTGTCCAATTCCGTAATTTTATACAGCTCAATCAGATCCCCTCTCATCCTTCTAAACTGAAATGTATACAAGCCCAGTCGCTCCAATCTTTAAACATATTATAGTCCTGCCTTTCCAGGAATTAACCTCGTAAACCTACGCTGCACTCCCTCAATAACAAGAATATCCTTCCTCAGATCTGGAGACCAAAGGTCATTGTGATCATGATAATTATGTATTGTCACTAAATCAGACTCCTGAATGGAAACAGCCCACACTCAACTGCTCCCATGATGGTGATTTCAAGAAAATGTCCTAATGGGACAGGATGGCACTTGCTCCTTGTCTTTCAAATCTGCACCAATTACTTTTATTTTAAACAAATGTAGATCTTATATTGCTATCTGTAATGAAGGATCTGGATAATAATTACTGATATTGACATACAGCCCAAGTACATTAAACACCAGCAGATGTTCATCCATTGTTTCATGATGAAAGCCATTCACTTGCTGTTGGACTTGATATTTGGTGTTGTGGCTTCTAGGATTCTGCCTTCTGAAGGCAGAACTTGTAGGCATGGAATTACATTGAAGTTACCACACATGAACAGACCATTGAGTTAAACCAGTACATTGTGAATGCCTAAACCCTTATTCAGGTTCTTGTGACTCTATACTTGCCTTGTTCTGAATAAAGAATATAGGCAGCCAGTCATATAATTCCAACCCACCAAAATGCTGTTCATGAATTTTAATTCTTCAACAAGATTTGTTCTACTTGTCATAACTGAAACAATGTCTGTAGCCAATGCCCTCAGCTGCTATATTTGAAAATTCCCTCATTCTGTAGTTCAATGGCATCTCCTGTCTCAATCTTTGTAACCTTCCCCAGACCTACGACTTCATGTCCAGTCTCTGCTGCCACCACCTCACATTCATTCTTGTTTCTTTCTCTGGAAGGGAAATTTGATTTGGCGACCTTCACAGTGCCAGCATTATTGTGCATCATTCAGGTGAGACAGGTCACAGGATGGAAACAAGAAACGCGCATTTGTTACTTGTTTATGTTTAATTAAAGTGGAAAATACAGACAATTTTTCAAGCAGAGAACTGAAGTTTGTTGGTGGGTAGGAGCTTCACTGCTGTTCGGTCTATGGAGCCAGGTGGTGCCAAACTGCTGTGTTTGTTCTGTAGCTGGCAACTGAAATTAGTTATATCATGTCAAGTTTGTGAAGGCAGTTTCTGTGTCAAAGCTGGATGTGGAAATCTCTGCAGAAATGTTGACAGGGGATGTGTGCAGATCATAGTTACTGTGTAGTGACGCAGTGAGCATTATGTCTTTTGGTTGTCAAGTGTTTGATCTAATCACATGTCAGACCCAAAATCAGGAACTTTGAGTGTATTTCTTGCAGCTCTCTATGTGGCTGGTAGACAGATTGAGCTAGATTTTCTGAGGAGTAGTAATCAATCATGGTCAGGTTACCAGTCTGCGCATACTTTTTTTTTATGATAAGAAAGACCTTCATATTTCTGGCAGCAATTTGTAATAATGAGGCCTGCAGAAATGTGGATTTTATTTTAAATGTAACTGTGTCCTTGTAGTGCAGTATAGCAAGTTGAATAATGGTAAAATGCATCCCCTTTTTTGCGGCAGTAATGACTGTTTTGTGCAATTTAAATCCGTACAGGCTGCCACATCAGTTGCACCTGTGAATGTTGTTATTACATAATCGAGTGAGACATTAGGGTGCCAAGCAAGCAGGGTGTCAGAGTACTGATTGATATTTGAGGTAGATCTGGCTGGTGGATGGTTAGGAGGTATGTGTCCAGTGGGGAATTGGGGCGGTATCGGGTCCAGCAAAGGGGAGGGGATGTGAAGATCAAGTCCTGGAATGGGGGAAAGAAGACTACTGGATCCAGTGGTGGACAATGGATTGCATTGTATTGGGATATTTGATGGGTGCAAGGCATCTGTGGGAGTATGTTTGGGGACGGGGAAGTGTGGCAATTTGCAAGGTCAGTTTAACGATTACCCAGGAGTTAGACCAGGGGGTTAAACATACAAATGTTTCCCATGTAACTCTTTACTCCACTGCAATGGAGCTCTGTGAATTCTCTGATTTTAAATGGATACTTTCAGAGGGCTCCAGACACGTGGTAATTGCCAAGCAGAAATTTCAATTTCCCGGGCAAATTCACAATGTCCTAATGTGAAACTCTCATTGATACTGCAGAAATGATTGTTATTTGTCATATGACTGAAGTGCGACAGTAAAATGTGGCATCCTGAGAGATATATTAATAAAACAATTAGTTCCTGGTGGTTCTTGAAGAATATGACAATACAACAATGGATATGGTGTTTTTGAGAATAGGGTTATAACACATTTCAGTATGTAACATAGATTTAGGGCAACTAATTTACAATGAAGCATCAATTTTGTCTTTAATAATTCATTGTGCAATTCTGAGATTATGAAATTAAAACGAGTGGCTTCGAAGCCCAGAGTCCATAACAACTGTTGTCATTACCTTGTGCACTTAGCTAAACCCGCTTAAGTTTAATCATAATGTTATGGCTGTCATTCTCATTCAGGTGAACAAATTCGGCTCAGAGCACAAATTAATCTCAAGATCACCCTGGTTTGTGTGGCTCACTGTTCACCGAATAATAATGAATCGAGAGATTGTAAAAGCACATCTTCATTATTACAACATAGTGTGCACTCCTTTAGCCCTCATTAAATGTCTTCAGTTTGAGCATGGTATTAACCAGAGTTTAGCATTACTTCCAGTCGCCAGAGGCAAGTATTTATAAATATTTTTTGCATGTGTTTGAATCGGAAGAGGTGATTATTTCTGTTGAGATAAGCAGATTGCTGAGACATTTTTCCTTGATATAATTTCACGAGCAGGCTATTGCTCATCATGCTTGCCTCTATTTTCCTTTTGTTAGTGTGTGTGTATGCACTTGTCTACATGTTTTGTCTTAAGCTTTAACAGCTGGGAGTTGAGAGAAAAAATTGTGGCAACAATGTCATCCCAGCTAACATAATTGATCATTTCGCCCTTCTCTGGTTTCCCTGCATCTTCAACGATCCACGCCTTTAGCTCAAGCGTTGATGGAATTCACCTCCTGCTGCCTATTCCTACAATGCTATTGTTGACCACTTAACTCCTGGACCTTGACCCAGTTTTCGCTGATGCTGGATAGTGACGAAGGATGCTGTCGGTTGCAGAGAGACATAGATAAGCTGCAGAGCTGGGCTGAGAGGTGGCAAATGGAGTTTAATGCAGACAAGTGCGAGGTGATGCACTTTGGTAGGAGTAACCGGAAGGCAAAGTACAGGTCTAATGGTAAGATTCTTAGTAATGTAGATGAGCAGAGAGATCTCAGTGTCCATGTACACAGATCCTGGAAAGTTGCCACCCAGGTTGACAGGGCTGTTAAGAACGCATACAGTGTTTTAACTTTTATTAATAGAGGGATCGAGTTCCGGAACCAAGAGGTTATGGTGAAGCTGTACAAAACTCTGGTGTGGCTGCACTTGGAGTATTGTGTACAGTTCTAGTCACCGCATTATAAGAAGGATGTGGAAGCTGTGGAAAGGGTGCAGAGGAGATTTACTAGGATGTTGCCTGTTATGGAGGGAAGGTCTTAGGAGAAAAGGCTGAGGGACTTGAGGCTGTTTTCATTGGAGAGAAGAAGGTTGAGAGGTGACTTAATTGAAAAAATATAAAATAATCAGAGGGTTCGATAGGGTGGATAGGGAGAGCCTTTTTTCCTAGGATGATGATGGCGAGCACAAGGGGGCACAGCTTTAAATTGAGGGGTGAAAGATATAGGACAGATGTCAGAGGTAGTTTCTTTACTCAGAGAGTAGTAAGGGAATGGAACGCTTTGCCTGCAACGGTAGTAGATTTGCCAACTTTAGGTACATTTTAAGTCGTCATTGGATAAGCATATGGACGTACATGGAATAGTGTAGGTTAGATGGGCTTCAGATTGGTATAACAGGTCAGCACAAGATCGAGGGCCGAAGAGCCTGTACTGTGCTATAATGTTCTATGTTCTATAATTCTCTCTCCTTTTGAATCTACCATTACCACCTTACCCATCAAAAGAACAGCAGTTCTCGCCATTGTCCTCGTGAAGAACAGTCCCATCTTGCGTCTCCTTTTTCTCTTCAAAGTGCTTGATTGTGATGTCCTCCCCTAGATTTGTTACCATTGCCTCTGGAATTCCATTGTTGAATTCCTTCAGTTAGTATTTTATTTTGACCTTATCACAGTGCTATGATATCCCTCAACAAAGACACAAATGACACTGTTTGTAGCATTGGGGATCTGAAGTTTCTATTCCTTGTTCTTCTTGACTTGTCATCAGATTTTGACGAAATTGACCACCCTATGCTTGCCACTCCTGTCAGCTGGCTGAGACTGGTCTCACATGGTTTTGTTTTATCTATTTAATCTGAAAAAGGAAATCACTTGCAATGGCCTCTTGCCCCACCTCCGGTGATCCTCTGGATCTATTTTTGGCATCCTCCTGTTTCTGATCAGTTTCTGTCCGTTGGTATATCACTTGACAGTGGCATTCTTGTGAAAACTGACTCCCACCACTTTTGACCTGTCAATCTTTGTCCTCTACTCCTTCACAATTTCTGTGGAGGCTGCAGATGGCTTGAAGGAGATGAGAGAATGGGATAGGTGAGACTTTTAAAGTCTCAACTTTCTTGAAGTTTCTAAAATGGTCAGAATTTTACAGCAGTGATTAAATGCTCCACGGCTATTTTAAAATACTTAAAAACATTCAAAATAAAATAAGTGCCAAAGATTCTTTTATTCAGTCATAATACGTGGATATTATTGAACCATTAGATTCTTTTATTCAGTTATAATATGTGGATATTGCTGATTGGACCAATATTTATTGCCCATCCTTAGGTGCCCTTGAGAAGGTAATGGTGATGAACTGCCACCTTGAAGAGATGCAGTCCATTTAGTGTCGGTAGACTTGCAATGCAGCTAGGAAGGGAGCTCCAGGGTTTTGACAAAGTGTATATTTTCAGTCAAAATGATGTGTGGCTTTGAGGGGAATTTTCAGGAGCATGTACTCTCATGTATCTGTTGCCCTTGTCCTTTGAGATTATACTGAACATGTGTTTAAGAGTGCGCTGCTCATGAGCCTGGGTGAATTTCTCCAGTGCATCATGTACATAGAACACGCAGGTGCTACTGAGCATCAGTGGTTGAGGAAGTGAACATTTGTAAATGACCTTGTCATAGAGTCATACAATACAGAAGAGGCCCATCGGTATGTAGCATTAAAATAGACAAAATGTACAGAAATCTCCCTCTCCAGCACTAGGTTCATAGCATTGAATGTTATGATATTTCAAGTACTCATCCAAGTATATATTTTTTAAAAGGTTGTAAGGTTGGTTGCCTGCCTCATCTGCTGTCCCAGGCAGTGAGGGCAAGCCTTCAGTTTGTGATATCTCTGGAACATGGTTTTGCTGAAATACACCATACTGGAAGACCCGCTGTTTCAATTATGGGTACGTCTGCAGCAGTAAAAGTTTTTGCTGCAGATGCTGAACAGAGTTTTTTTCACACAGTGTTGAATGTTGTTGCTTCGTCGTTGATGAGAATTGATAAAAAAAAATAAAGTGGCATGGAGAAGATGCACAAAAGATCTTCAAGAAGAACACGAGAACTGAGTTATCATACAAACTTGGAATAGATCAACAAGCTGTATTGAAGGAGGAAGTCTAAGGGCTGATAGAGTAAATTTTTGTATAGATAGAAGACAATGATTGGAGGCAATCACCATGGTATAGTCACTGAGAAATCCAATGGGGAATTCAC
The DNA here is from genome assembly GCF_030684315.1 of Stegostoma tigrinum. Lineage (NCBI taxonomy): Eukaryota > Metazoa > Chordata > Chondrichthyes > Orectolobiformes > Stegostomatidae > Stegostoma > Stegostoma tigrinum. The sequence continues at coordinate 44,949,216 of NC_081356.1, read as the reverse complement.
AAGAAACTTCTTCAGCAAAGAGTAGTTACAGTGTGAGGTTTGCTATCAAAGGGAGGAGGTAAAGTAAATCACAGAGATGAAATTGAAATAAAAGAAGCACTTGAGGGAGAGAAGAGTAGATGATCGTAATGGTGCGTTTATTTGATGAATAATGGGAAGAAATCAAATAGAACATAAATGGGGGCATAATCGGGAAGCAATGTCCTAATGGTTTTATCGTTGGACTATTCGCCCAGATAATGTTCTGAGGACCAGAGTTCAAGTCCTGCCTTGGCAGATGGTGGAACTTGAATTGCATAAATATCTGAAATTAAAAGTTTAGTGATAACCATGAATCCATCGTTGATTGCCGGAAAAGCTCATCTGGTTCAATAACGAATCTTGAGGAAAGGAAACTGTCATCCTTACCTGGCCTGGCCAGGTGGTTGATTCTTAACTGCTTTTTGGCAATTACAGATGGGCAATAAATGCTGGTTTAGACAGTGGTATTCTCATCCTGTGAATGAATTAAATGAAAGCTGCCTTAGACTGTTGGGAGTGAATGATAATTTGCTGCTGTGTCATTAACATTTTTGGTGTATATTAGAAGCGATCTAAAAGGCAGAGCATTTAGAAATGCATAATATGATCGTGAGGATCAGCATGATTTCATGAAAGGCAATCATACCTGACACAGGTTTATGGGCCATACGGTGGCACAGTGGTTAAGTGCTACCTCACAGCGCTAGGGACCCAAGTTTGGTTCCAGCCTTGGGTGACTGTCCGTGTGGAGTTTGTGAGTTCTCCCTTTGTCAGTGTGGGTTGCTGATGGGTGTACCCGTTTCCTCCCACAGTCCAAAGATGTGCAGGTGAGACCAGTGAGAGATTTGCAGGACCCTTATTGGGACCTGAAACATTCACATTACACATTAATATTCTGGATGGAGGAACTGAGACATTGTTCCTAAGTTCACAAATTATAAAAAATAGGTGGAGGGACAGATAGTGTTGACAAAGTTCGGAGACATAGAGGTCTTCGGACAGGTTATGAGAGTGGGTAAAGAAGTAGCAGATGGAATACAGTGGAAGAAAAGTGTGAGATTATGCATTTTGGTTGGAAGAATAGAGGTTTCTAAATGGAACAAAGCTTCAGAAATCTAAACCTCAAAGGCACTTAGGAATCCTAATTCAGAATTCTCTTAAGGTTAACACGCAGGTTCAGTTGGTAAGTAGGATGGTAAATACAACATTGCCATTAATTACAAGAGTGGGATGTACTGCTGAGGCTGGACAAAGCTCTGGGCAGACCGCAGTCATACAGATATACTTGATGGCAATTTCTTAGCATCGAGCTGGTGAATCTGCAAATAGGACCAGCATCTTAGAATGCTGACAAATCTAACATGCAGTTTGTGTGATTTGGGCATATGTGTAAATCCTTGGTTGAGAATTGCTTGTCTTTACAGTGTGTGTGTTTCTGGCCAAATATTGTAATTGCCCAGTTGATATACTCCTGCATCTGAATCTGAAGGTTTAGGCCTGATCTCCACACCAGAACCTCTGTGTATGATTTATATTAACACGTGAAGCACAGGATACATAAGGAAAATTACAATAGTCAGAAAGGAGGAAAAAGCCAATTTGAAAAAGTAACAGAGTAGCATTTGGAAATGAATGTGCTAGAAGTCCAGTTTGAGGAAGACCAGATGAGTCTGACCAATATGGTTCAGAGAAACATAGAAATTCAAAGGAGCAGTAGGCTATTGAGCCTTTTGTGCCTGCTCCACTATTCATTGGGATCATGGCTGATCATCCAACTCCATTCCCATTTTTCCCCCAGCCCCTTCAATTTTTTCTGCCTGAAGAACTATATCTAACTCCTCTTAAAAACATTCAATCTTTTGGCCTCAACCGCTATTATGGCAGAGAATTTGCCAGGCTGTCAACTCTTGGGGTGAAGGAACCATGTTTTTTTCCTTCTGCGACATATCATCTTTCATAAAAAGTGTCAAATGATGGTCCAGGAACACACAAAAATCTTTCAACAATAGAGAAAAGAATCTGTTATTGAACATGTTGCATATAAATTAATAGCTTCAGTGAAGACTATGTTGTGGATTTCTCCTGAAAATTGAGTATTTTGTAAATGCACATGACTTGGGCAGATGGCTTGAGCTTGAAAGCAATTTCCATCAATAGGCTATGTAAACTTTGTATCTCCTTTTATTCTTTGGGATATAAGTGCTTACTGGCAAGGCTAACAGTTGTTGTCTGTCTAAGATCCCATCAGAGGGCTGTTCAGAGTAATGCATATTGTGGGCCTGGAATTGAATGTTGGTCAGGTTCGATAAGGATAACAGATTTCATTTCCTCAAGGGCGTAGGTGAACCATGTGAATTTTTATGACAATCAATGGTGTCTGTCATGATTACTGTTATAGGCTAATTCTAGTAATTGTAACCTTTTCAGTGAGCATTGTAAATACCTTTTGGGATTTTTCTGATATCACTGATAATTGATGTATGTCCAGCATTTTTATGGAGAAAATAATCTATATGCTTCAGTTGATGGCAATCGAGACATCATAAGAGTATGCCAAAAGAAGCGAGATTCTGCAGATTACAAAAAGGGAAAGCATGTAAGAGAACAGAAAATGTACGAGTTGCTCACAAGAATGAGTATGGAAAAAGAACTTGCAGGTGCCTATGTGTCATTCTTTTCTGATTTTGTACAATCTTGGACTTTAATTCTGCTGTTAGCTATAAGGAGTTAAAACAACTAATATCAATGTAAGAAGAACATTAGTTTATGCAGTGGCTTCACAACCACCAGTTATCTCACTGTGCTTTATAGCCAGTGAAATAGATTAATTGTAATTCCTGGAGTGCTGCATTTGAACCTGGAATGTTCTGACCTAGAGGTGTATGTATTAAAACCTGAGCTACAGCTGACAATGACTGTGTAATCATATATCTCCTGGTGTGTTAAGTTTGCTGCAGGTTTGAATCATTTGTCTATAAATGACGTTTGAGGACAGGGATAAAGAAACCATTGGTCTCCAATGTAAAGGCCAGATGAAGGGGACTAATTTCCCTGTACTACGTGAAATGTGGTTTTAGGTTTTGATGAATATGTGAGAGGGTAGGCAATGCCCTCATTCAATAGATGGCATCTCCAACAGTAGAGTTTTGCCTCAGTCCTGCAAAAGAATGTTCGACCTGATTTTTGTGCTAAAGTCCGGGTGCATTATCTGATTTTAGGAAACTGCAGATTCTGAGGTAATGCTGTTACCAAATAAATGGTGGTTGTCACAAGCAGTGAGAAGTAGATTGCTCTCCCTCCCTCTTTGCTGAATATTGTTTGCCTTTTTGAGAAAGCAAGAAAGGAATAGTGCAATCAAAAATAAATGTTTACTCCCCATATTTTTCTCAATTGATGTTCCTTCTGAGCAATATTTCATCTTGACGTAAATGCAGTTGAAAATAGGTCAGTGAACAGAGCTAAATAGCACGTTTTAACTGTGCTGAAATTCAAACTGACTTCACTTCGATAAGTTTTGTACCTAGTATGGAAGCTTGTTTTACATTGCTGTGGCTAGTAAATCCACAGCTCAAGTAGTCTATTAATTGAGCAGCATCAGATTATTCTCAAATCCGTCATAACTGCTTTTATCTGAGTACTGATTGAAGATGCTTCCCCTCTTACCTAAGAGTCATGAGCTATCATGTTTTCAGTGCACGTCTGAACTATATTTTATTATCCAAAATGTATGCACGTGGCACAAACCAAGTTTTACTCCTTGAGGGTCCACTACAGTATACCTAAGCATAAACATAGCCATGATGATGCAAGTCTCACATGTTTAAAGATAAAAGACATGCTAAATGTTTGAGTGGATATTATTTTGAATCTCCCTTGTTATTTGAGTGTTTTACAAAAGCTCAAGCTATCTTTTACCACAACCATTGCACTTAATTATAAAGATCAATATAAGCTATTGAAAGTTAATTTTAAGTCTGATTTATTTTTTTGTAATTGATAAGTACACAGCTGTGAATTGTAGTGATATTACTTACTTTAGTACATTTCTTCTTTTTCTCATTTTTTTCGACCCAAGCTTGCTGCTATTTTAGTTTCTGAATGCAGAATGATGATATAATTCTGTGTATTCACAGAACTGCGACATTTAAGCGACTGCTGGATATGCACATGGACAGCAGTGAATTGAGGGGAATGTAGGTTAGGTTATTTTATTTTTAGATTAGGATTAATCCACGGCACAACATCGTGGGCTGAAGGGCCTGTACCTTGCTGTATTTTTCTATGTTCTATAACACATTACTCATTTGGCACACATTACCTTAAGCTTGCAAACTGTATTCTTTTCGGTAATGATTTTTTGAAAACCTTCCTGGCTTGGAAGAGTTGCTTCATAAGCTCTGACAAATTTCCAAGGTTGCTTTTCCTGTAACCTTCTGCTGACAGTTCAAGAAACCTCAATATGTGCTAATGCATTGAAGAAATAATATGACTATTACCCCAGGAAGTTTGGGTTGGCTTCCGAATGTTCAAGTAATTGGTCAAACATGCAACTTAAATCTGTTACTATTTTCAAAATGTTAATTTGATCACCCAAGCAAACCCTCCTTTATTTTTGTGATGATTTACATGAGGTGATATTGACTTCGGACAAATGAAGAACCTGTTATGAATAAATGTCAATTTGTTGATCAAAGTTATGGTGTTTTCTGAATTTACTACGCTGTACAAAACAGTATTAACTAACCATTGCATTCTTAAAAGAAAACTCCCAATATTCAGGAAGGGCATACTGGCGCTGGAGTGTGTCCAGTGGAGATTCACACGGATGATCCCTGGATTGGTAGGTGTAACGTACGATGAATGGCTAAGGATCCTGGGATTGTATTCATTAGAGTTTAGGAGGTTGAGGGGAGATCTAATAGAAACTTACAAGATAATGTATGGCTTAGAAAGTGTGGATGCTGGGAAGTTGTTTCCGTTAGGCGGAGAGACTAGGACCCGTGGACACAGCCTTAGAATTAGAGGGGGTAAATTTAAAACGGAAATGAGGAGACATTTCTTCAGCCAGAGAGTGGTGGGCCTGTGGAATTCATTGCCACGGAGTGCGGTGGAGGCCGGGACGTTAAATGCCTTCAAGGTAGAGATAGATAAATTCTTGATCTCACCAAGGAATCAAGGGCTACAGGGAGAGTGCAGGGAAGTGGAGTTGAAATGTCCATCAGCCATGGTTTAAATGGCAGAGTGGACTTGATGGGCTGAATGCCCCGTGTCTTATGGTCTTATGGTCATATTCCTTAATAGCCTGCCTTTGCAACCATTTATGTAGTGGTTTTAGTATTTAGGGTGCCATTTAGGTTTGTAACTTATTGTCATTTTTTTCAGAAACCTGGATTGCAAGTGGAGGGAGAAAGATTTCAATTTTTATGTCACAGAAGGTGATATTTTTAGAGGTTAGATTGTGATTTTTGAACAGAGTTCAAACCTAATTTTTCAGGAAGCTTGTGTCACAAGCTAGATGACTAGATAAACCACCTGGGAAGATAACTGATGAAATATTCATAAACATATGAACTTTTATGACACATAGAAAGACAAATGAGGGGCCACAATCAGGTTTCAGTTAAGATGATTAGTTGCATACTAGTAGAAGGACAATTAAATTTTTGGTAGTTCACAACAGCTGGAATGATGTCCTTAAACTATTTCGGTTTCAGTTGATCAAATTTTTCTTCACGTTCAGTTAGGCAAACTCAATATATAGGTTGATTCATAGGAGAAATACACGGTGTAGTACTGCAGGATGTGAAAAGGATCTTTGTGATAGTTCCTGAAATAACATGTGAAAATCCGTTAGAAACAGTGAATCAAGTCCAGAATATCTGAATATATGATCGAGCTTCAGATGAAATTTCAGACAGTATATTGTGGCATTGTAATCAGACCTGTGGATTGCTCACCATTCTTTCACTGTGCTTGCTCTACCCTCCATTTTAAATCCATGTTGGACGAGAGTCTTAAAAGCTCAGACATTTTGGTCCATTGTCCTCTTGCAAAGCCTGAGTATTGAGACTGTGGATCTCACAAGTTACACAGTAACTACAACATTAATCAGAATAGGCTGGCCAGAACAACGAAATAGTTTTCAGTGTGCCCTTATGAGTCAGAGGAAGCAATGTTGCTCCTCCAAGCTCCAGAAGGGAATGCCCAATATCATTATTGATTGCTATCAAAACAAAACATCTAATGAACTTAACTCAATTCTTATTGATTGGCTGAAGAAGGTATCTTTGAATTTGTGTACATTCAGTATTCATCATTTTTCTGTTGCTCTTACTTTGACTACTAATCAGTTTCACTGTTCAAGTTGTATATCACCCCCTCAAAGCTGAGCAGAAAAGCAATACATTTGCTATCTTGGAATGCAGTAAGAAGACTTCCAATCAATGGGAAGAAGTATCTTGAAGCTTAACCCATTCATCTGAAAGTATTTAACAAAAAAAAATCTGTTATTTTTATTTAAGCTAATGTTGGTACCATTGTGTCAAAAAGACAAGAAAATGAACTGTACTGAAACCTGTCAGCCACATGAATGTGACATTGAAGGCTGCATGCAATCAGCTACCTGTTAATATGACAACCACCTCTGATAATTGTTAAATGTTGCTAAAATGTATGTTCTTTCTACTCAGGCCTATTGAGCAACAAGGTGTGAGGTGGTGAGCACCATTGTGGAGCATGTATTTGATGTTCTTCTTTGTTATTCCTCTTCCAAGCTAGTGCTGAAGGCTCCCTTCGCCTGCAGTTGCCTCTGTAAATTGGCCAGTGGATGGTCATGGAAATGACTTGCAGCTGGCTTCCTATCATATTTTCCATCCTTCCTTTTGTGTATGGTACTGGCTTCCACTCCTCACTGCATATTTTGTGTGCAACGCAGTGGAGTTGTGAAATAAATTTCCACACTACCACTGAAAGTTTCAATGCACCATCACTGTGCCACTGAAAAAGTTATTTTGATGTACTTATTTTAGTGACATTACAACATAATAAAAAGATAATTAGTATTTATTCTAGCAGTTAAATCTGTTTGCTGTTCTGTGCTTTCAACAGAAGAGAGGCTAGAAATTGGAAATATCCGTCTTCATGCCAGTTGTCATCTTCAGCTCTATGTATTGTGAAGTCACCCCTCACATTTCAAACAAACATCCAAAGAATGTGATGTTGACAAAACCCAGATAAGGAAAGCACTTCACTGTATCTCTTTGCTACTGATCCAGAAAGCTCCCTGTGGAAATGAACAACCACAGTCAGTTCACTCACTTGGTCACCAGCAGAGTGCAATAGATATTAATTCCACCTTGAACCTTTGTGGTGCTGTGAGAGGTCACTTCAGTACACAGATATCATTTCTTACAAGCCCAGAACTGACATCATGGAGGGGAAGTAGATCCTTCTGTTAAGATAGTACGGTAGTTTTTTGGGGGTGGGGTGGGGAAGCAAGCAGCAGTCTCTGTTTGCATATGCTTTGCTCTCTGAACACACACTGAACAACATATTCCCAGCTCTATGAACACTTTGTGACAATCGTAGAATCTTTGCCAGTAAGTGAAAATATCAGCAAGTTTGTTTGAAATATGAATGTACACCAAGAAATTCACAGTAATACTATAACCAGTCTATAACCAAAAAGGCATTAACTATAATGAATAAGACTATTGAAATGCATAGATCTGGCAGCATTTATGAAGAAAGAAGTTTAATTCAAGTTTCAGTCACTTTTTTTGTTGGACTCGGTAAGGTTAGAGAGAAGATATAGAAACATGGGATAAGTATAACACCCAAGGTGCAGTCAACACATTGGTCTAAATTTTCAGAATGAAAGTGAGCCTTGCTGCCATCACAAGTGATCACAAAAAAGACCAAAATCTGGAAGTCCCACCAAGAGATGAAACCACTCCCCCATCCCACCTGCCTCCCCCCACCCCGACACCAAAATTGTATTCTTATGGGCTTAAGAAAATAGGGTTGAGTCTTGTTTCTCAGTTATAGTTTACAGATGCAGCTGCTCATAGCAAACAGCAGTTGCTGCTTTTCATTTCTCATTGCTCCTTTCAACTCCCCCCTCTTCATACAGAAAAAAGGGGGTGGCCATGGACACCCACATGGACACAAGCTATGCCTGCCTCTTCGTAGGATGCGTGGAACAGTCCCTCTTCCACAGCTCTAACTCCGTTATATCAATGACTGTATCGGCACTGCTTAGTGCTCCCACGATGAGCTTGAAAAGTTCACCCAATTTACTAACACCTTGCACCCCAATCTTAAGTTCACCTGGACCAGCTCTGATACCTCTCTCTCCTTCGTGGACCTCTCTGTCTCCATCTCTGGTAACAACCTGGAAACTGATATCTATTTCAAGCCCGCCGACTCCCACAGCTACCTAGAATACATCTCCTCTCACCCACCTTCCTACAAGAATGCTATCCCCTATTCCCAATTCCTTTGCCTCTGCTGCATCTGCTCCCAAGGTGAGGCATTCCACTTCTGGACATCACAGATATACTCGTTTTTCAAGGATTGTAATTTCCCCTCCACAGTGGTTGAAAACACCCTCGACCACATCTCTCGCGTTTCTTACACCTCAGCCTTCACATTGTCTCCCCACAATAACAACAAAGACAGAATACCCCTTGACCTCATATATCACCCCACCAACCTCTGGATTCAATGCATCATCCTTCCCCACTTCTGCAATCTGACCCTGCTACTAAGGATATTTCCCTCCCCACCCTTATCTGCCTTCTGGAGGGACCGCACTCTCTGTGAATCCCTCGCCTGCTCCACACTCCCCACCAGCCCCACCACCCCCGGCACTTTTCCCTGCACCTGCAAGAAGTGCTACACCTGTCCCCTCACCCCAAACCCAGGCCTCATGAAAATCTTCCACATTAAACAGATGTTCACCTACACATTTGCTAACGTCGTCTATTGTGCCTACTGTTCTGATGTGGCCTCGCCTACATTGGTGAGACCAAATGGAGATCACTTTGTGGAGCGCCTATGCTTGGTTTGTGACAAACGACAACTCCTCCCAGTCCCGAACCACTTCAACTCCCCCTCCCATTCCTTGGATGACATATCCATCCTGGGCCGCCTCCAGTGCTACAACGATGCCACCCGAAGGCTGGAGGAGCAGCACCTTATGTTCTGCTTGGGAACCCTGCATCCCAATAGTCTCAATGTGGACTTCACAAGCTTCAAAATCTCCACGCCCCTGACCTCATCCCAAGATCAGTGTGTTTCATCCCCACCTCCTTGATCTTTCCATCTTTTCTCTCACTGATCCCCTCGCCCCACCTCACTGACCAACCCCCACCTCCACCTCTGAACTATTAGCTTTATCCCTGCCCCCTTGATCTGTCCATCCTCCCTCCCACCTACCCGCCTCTCCCTCCTGACTGAACAACCCCCATCCCAAATCCCTACCTACACTCACTGTTACTGGCTCCATCCCCGCCTCCTTGACCTGTCCATCTTCTCTCCACCTATCTGCCCCTCTATCCACCTTCTAATATCACCACCCCTTCTTTCTATTTATTTTGGAGCCCCCTCCCCTCCCCCATTTATGAAGGAGGGTCCCAACCTGAAACATCAGCTTTCCTACTCCTCTGATGCTGCCTGGCCTGCTGTGTTCATCCAGCTTTACACCTTGTTATCTCAATCTCCAGCATCAGCAGTTCCTACTATCTCTAAAGGAGTCTCTTCGGCCTGGTTGGATCAAGCCTGGGTTTGCATGGTTGGACAGCTAAGGTGATTGTTTTCAATGTGATCCAGCCACACTTTTCAAAGAAGTCATTTGAAATGCTTGTGCTTTAAATAATTGAAAATGTCTATTGAGACGAGCCTGAGGGCTGGCATTAATGAATTAGTGCTGAGTGACTAACTTTACAACCATCCCTTGTTGTAGCTAGATGTCTTTCAATTCACAGTTTCATTGATAGTTCCAAGGGAATGCAGACTTTTTTTAAGACTAAGAGGAGTAGAATACTGCAGATGCTAGAAATATGAAGCAAACAGAATGCTGGAGATCTCAGCAAAGAAGGCAGCATCTTTGAAGAGAAAACAGTTAATTTTTGAGCCTCATGTGATGACTGTTTAGAATTGTATCAGAGATAAAGGGAACTGCAGATGCTGGAGAATCCAAGATAATAAGAGCTCTGATGAAGGGTCTAGGCCCGAAACGTCAGCTTTTGTGCTCCTGAGATGCTGCTTCGCCTGCTGTGTTCATCCAGCTTCACGCTTTATTATCTTGTTCAGAATTGTGTCTATTTCTCTCCACAGATGCTGACAAATTGCTGAGTTACTCCAATATTTTCAGTTTTTGTTGAAACCATGCTTAGAATTCCAATTCTTAATTTTAACAGGGATTAGAGTAAGTTACTTATTATGAATGAGTTCAAACAATGGGTGTTCTATTTTTCAATAATGAATTCCCTAATAGATGCTTCAGAACATAATTTTATCTCATCTCAATATGGGTCCTGATGTGTGCTCATCATGGATACTCAGTGAGTATGTATAGTAACAGATCCAACCCTCTGACACCTGCTGTTAATAACTGTTTTCTGCACTTCAAAGCCCTCCATTTAATTCACATCCCTTAAATCTCCCATCAGCTTCCTGTGTTCCAAAGTAAACTGCCTCAGTCTAGCAAATCTTTGCACTTCACTAAAACATTCCACTCCTAGCCACATCCTTAGAAACCTCTGTGTACTCACTGCACATTCTCAGGATACTGTATACTGTCCCTATATCTCTCAAGTATGATCATCCTTTGTCGTGTATTGAAGTGAAAAGAATTATGCAGAGTATTCTGATTCTGGGTCAAATTTCTCTCATGCAGTATAACGATAATTTCCATGTCCTCATAATCTGTGTCTCAACCAATTAATTAATTATTGCCAGTGCTTTCTTAACTCAATGACCAGCCTGTTCTGCTATGCTCTGTGATTTAAGGACATACATTTGAATATTCCTCTGCTGTTCTACATTTCTCTGCATTCTACTAGTTAGTTTCCTGCTTGGCTTGTGATCCCCAGATGCATTACCTCACACTTTCCTGGTTTGAATCCTATTTGCCAATTTACTACCCATTCAATTAGTCCATTGATATCTTCATGTAAGGTACAATTTTTTTTCCTCTCATGATTCAACAAATGTTCAATTTTTGCTGCTTCTATAAATTTTATTATTATACTAGCTTTCATTTAAGTCTAAATAACATCCATAAGAGTACTGAATATTGAGCCCTGGGGAGTCTCAGTGGAAACATTGAGAAGTTCTGAAAAGAGCAGTGGACGGTTTCTCCTTTGTCTCTTGCCACTTAACTCAGCGAACTTCCCCTTTGAACCCTTCAGCTTCATTTTTCTGTCAAGTCTGCCACATTAGACCTTTGTTTAAAAAAAAGGCCTTGCTAAAATTAATGTTGTCTGTATTCAACACAGCTACTGTCATGAACAATCATTTTTGTGCCACAAAAATTATTCCCTCAACCTGATTATGCAGATATAAGTTTAATGGAGTGCAGAGGTTTGGACGGTTGGAGCAGGTGGAGATGGAAAGAAAATGAGTAGGTCTCAGTGAGAGAACCAGGCTAGAGAAATGAACAGAAAGGAGGATTGTAGTGTTCTGAGCTTCTGCCTTGCACTGGTACAAGAAAAAAAACAAAAGTTGGGTCTGCAAATGTATAAAGGGTATTAAAATCATCACCAACAATGTCATTTTTATAAAATAAAAGGGGGTAGAAGTTACAATCTGTAAAATTTGGATATCAGTGTTTCTTCCAGAATGCTGTAAAATGTTTCATTTAAAGGGGAAGTGCTATTTTTTAAGGTGACATTGAGCTTCAGGGGAACACTGGAAGACAGAGATATCAAGATGAAGCACAAAATTTCGGCAACAGACAATTGTAAACTGATTATTACATTTACAGACTGAATGCAGCTGTTTTTTAAAGTGTGTACCAAGTCAGCTTTTAGCCTCTCTGAATGTGGCAAAGGCTGCATTTTAAGCAGTGAATTCAGCAAACTAGGTTAGAACGAGTGCAAGCAAATTGCCATTTCACCTGAAAGGAGCATTTGAGGTTTCCAAGGGCAAGAAGAGAGATAGTGAAAGCGATTACAGTTGTTGTGTTTCCATTCATAATTGTCATGGGAAAGAAAGGGCTTGTTGAAATTGACTGAGGAGCAAAGTGTGATGCTCCAGAATGAGGAGGTAGCAGAAAGTTTGTTGGGTGTTCGCATTATGCTAATGATAGTGGAAATAAAACAGGATGATTAAATGTATATAGAGGCTGGTAGGGTAGAAGGGGAATGCTATCATGGTTATGGGAGGTTGGGTAAGAGGTGAGAGCAGAAGTGCAGAAATATTGCTGGCTTCTGTGGAAAATGAGCTCATCCTTCAAGTCTGCTTAATGATTTGTTGTACCCTACACATAATTTCACTGTCACATTCAAACATCCTCCTGATAGAAGTTAAAATAAAACCTGAAGGAGAAAACAAGCCAGTTCAATTAGCGAAGAAAAATAGTCTAGGAAGTCATAGTTAGTTCCACTGATCCTAAACGGTACTCAAGCCAGTTTCAGGATGTAGCAGAGACTGATATTACTGGACCCAATTAATACATTACCAACATATGGCTCAATGTCTTCCAGTTTCGTTTAAGAGATCCGGTTCCCTTACGAACATCTGCAAGAAATACAAGTGCTGCACCTACTGACATCTAACTCCAGTGGCCAGAAAATCTGTGGACAGAAATATTCATTTGTACCTAAACATTGCCACTTTCATACCTTATACTATTGTCTGCTGGTTCTCTTCTGTATATTGAAATCTGATGAAGTTTACAAGTAGTGCAAAGTCTATTCTTTTTGTTGGATTAAAAACTTGGATGTAGATGTTCAAAATCTACACTAAAGCTCAAAACATTTGGGGATTTTGGCAAATTGGACCAAGAAGAAGTGGCTACTGGTAGCACATTGGTTCAGTGGTTGGCAGTGCTGCCTCACTCTGCCAGGGACCCAAATTTGATTCCAGGCTTGGGTGACTCTATTTTTGCACGTTCTTCCTGTGTCTGCTTGTGTTTATTCCAGGTGCTCCAATTTCTTCCGACAGCCCAAAGATATGCAAGTTATGTGTATTGGCCATTCTAAATTGCCCTGTCGTGTCCAAGGATATTCAGCTAGATGAATTCCAAGTTATAAATGTGGATTTCTGGGATAGAGTTGTGTGCTGTTTGGAAGATTGGTGCAAGCTTGAAGGGCTGAATAGCCTCCACTTGCACTGTAGGGATTCTGTGACTCTAAATGTTGTTCACTCTTATGACAGCAAGTCACAAGCATTATCACTGCAGAGTGCAAATTGAAATGGTCCAGAAAAATGTTGTTTTTGTAAGTAATACCCATGATGCATTGACAACTGTGTAAGTACTGCGGACTTGTACATCATGTAACCTTATCCATCCCTGGAAAATTCTTTTCAATTCTTAGAAGAATACAAGATTCTCAGAGGAGAAAGCACACAGGATAATTTTATTTTAAATGTTGGTCAACCAAGGAAGCTGAGGCCTGAGAGATTTTGTACCCAGAGGCACTATGCAAAGTGGTGGATAGACTGCAAATTGTTTATCTGGGTGACAGTATAACTTGTATCCAAGGTTCATGATTTGTGCTTACTTAATTATTTGAAGAGGAAACTCTCATATTAAAAGAAAGTCGACACAAGCATGAAAGATAATGTCACAATGTGATTAAATCACCTAATAAATAAATTATTGAGAGTGAAAATCAAGTCTCTGAAAGCCACTAAATGAGCCCCTGAAAAATCACAGAGGAGCCCTCATCAGAAGTGCTTTAAAACAAGAAATTGTTTTGACACACTGAACCACACAATGAGTAAATGAGAAAGACTTGCTTAGTGTGGTTGTTATAATTACTGGATGCCTTAAAGCACTTCATAGCTAATGAATTGTTTTGAAAAGAGAGTCACTGTAACTGAGTTAATAAAGTGTGAAGCTGGATGAACACAGCAGGCCAAGCAGCATCTCAGGAGCACAAAAGCTGACGTTTCGGGGAAACTCAGGGAGGCCCGAAACGTCAGCTTTTGTGCTCCTGAGATGCTGCTTGGCCTGCTGTGTTCATCCAGCTTCACACTTTTTATTATCTTGGATTCTCCAGCATCTGCAGTTCCCATTATCACTGTAACTAAGTGTCATTCAGCAATTTCCCACAAAGTGATGTTGTGAATGATGAAATAATGTGTGTTTAATGATGCTGATCAAGGATAAACATTGGTGATGACACCAGGAAGAACTCTCTGCCCTTCTTTGAAATAGTGTAATGGGAACTGTCCAGCCAAATGCTGTGGTATTTCAGTTTTGCATCTCATTTGAAAGACAGTACCTCTGACAGTGCAGTTCTTTCACTTACTGTAAAGGAGTGGAAGCCTTGATTTTTATGCTCAAGCCTGGAGTGGGACTTGAACCAAAAATCTAGTGGCTCAGAAGAGTGGCTGGCTACCAACTAGAAACATGATGGAAGCAGTAATGAAAATAGGTCTATAAATATATCTTAACAACTAAGAATGAATTAATTGGTCCTTTCCTGAATATTCTTCAGGACCTTGATAGCACCATAATTTGATGGGATCCAAAGATGAAAGCAGGTATCATGAAATCCACATCAGATTGTTGTTGAATGCTCCTTGAGGTTGTAACATTTAATGAAATACTACTCTGGATCTTTCTAATCAGCATCACTGAATATTTATCCTGATGTAGAATTGTTTGTAATTTGACCTATGCTCTTCCTTATTCAAAGGCAGTTGTCATACCTGGTTCAGCTTTAGTATTTCTAGTTCTAGCAGTGTCTTAAGTAAGTACCATCTGCTCCACAGATACTTGTCATTTATAAGCGTCCGTGGGCCTTCCCTGATTTCTTTGTTTTTAGAATGGTTTGGATGAAGACCACAAGTCAGTACAGGACTTTACAAAATCCTGAATCCATGCAGAACTTCGATCACTTGCAACAACTGTGTGTCTCAAAATAATGAACTGATTTGCTATCCCAACTAAAATCTCTACACCAATCTCACCAAAGATAACGTGCCCATCAACAGTTCTCTGCAAAATGCAGGGAAAGGATTATTGAAAATATTCAAGCCACAGTACCTAACAAGTCTTCCATTACCTTCCCACTTGTTATTTTATTTTAAGAAAATAAACTGTTATGTTGATGAGACTTTAGACTAATGGGGAGTTCAGTGGCCAAGCCGTTATTCCCAGGTACACTGAATGCTGAAAAACATCTCTTACCACTTAATCTGAAGCTATTAGCCAATAGTCTCCTGTTTCTAACCTATAATTTGTCTCATCATGGAAATAATGCAAAACTGAATCAGTGGTTTGCATGACCCAACTTGCATTATATTTTAATACCATCAGTGAATGAAGTTTGAAGAGGGCATTCTGTTGCTGTCTGTTGGCATTTTTTAAAAAAAAGCTTGCTATTACTGTAATCTTCAAAGATAGAGATAACACAGCATGGAGCTGGAGGAACACACCGGGCCAGGCAGCATCAGAGGAGCAAGAAAATTGATGTTTTGCGTCGGGACCCTTAGACACTCTAAAAGACAGTTGTTTCTTGTTGACAGATTTTGTTACACTTACCATGACTGACAATTTTTTTACATGGTAAAATACTCCCAATTTGTCATTGGAAGTGACCAATTAATGAGTGGTATTACCATGCTGCAGGTGACTGCAAGGGAGAGACTTGATTGATGAGTAGCAGGTAAGAAGCTAAGTCCTCGCAACTTCTATTGCTTATAGTACTCTTTTTGGTTTCTAATCTGTCAGGGTAGTACACGGAACAGGAAAGAAGGGCCACAGGTAACTGGATTTGATTTAACCTAATATAAAGTACTCTCCGAGGTTTAATTTAAAAAGGTAAACCATGGTAGGGGAGCTCAAAATCTTGGTTGGCTCTGTTTGCTTCATGTGGCAGATGGGAACAGTTCCAGCCCCCAGGGTCAGCTTGAGTACAAGCGGTGTCTCCAGCTGCAGCTCCTGGAAGCTTGAGTTTCAGAGCTTGAGCAGAGGCTCTGGGCACTGTGGAGCATTTGTGTGGCAGAGAGTATCATGGGTAGCACATACAGAGAGGTGGTCACACTGCAACCTCAGACTCTGCAGGCAGGAAGAGAATGGGTGACCACCAGACAGAGCAAAAGAGAAAGGCAGGTAGTGCAGGAACAGCCATTTGTCATTGTAAGTATTGGTATAAACGACATAGGTTAAAAAAAGGGATGAGGTCCTAAAGACAGAAGACTGGAAACTAGGAAGAAAGTTAAAAATTTGGACCTCAAAGGTAGTGATCTCAGGATTACTACTGGTGCCATGTGCTAGTCAGAGGAGAAACGACAGGATATACCAGATGAATAATAGCTGCAAAAATGGTGTCGGGGGGATGGATTCAGATTCCTGGGGCATTGGGACTGGTTGTGGGGTGGTAGGACCTGTGCAAATTATATGGGTTACACCTGGGCAGGACTGGGACTGATATCCTAGGGGGAGTATTTACGAGGGCAGTTGGAGAGGGTTTAAACTAAATACCAGGGAGATGGGAACCTGTGTAAAGTGTCAGAGAAGAAGGCAGCAAAGACAAAACCAAAAGCTACAAAAGGGAATAAGTAAAGTGAAAGGCTGAGAAAGCAAGGACAAGATTCAAACAGGGCTGTTGAGGAAAAATAAGGAAGAGACGCACACTGTTAAAAGGACAAGCTTGAAGGCTTTGTGTCTTAATGTGCAGAGCATCTGCAATAAAGTAGATGATGAACTAATCATGCAGATAGATGTAACAGGTACAATATAATTCGGACTACAGAGACTTGGCTACAGGATGACCAGGGAAGGGAACTGAATGTTCGAGGGTGTTCAGTATTTAGGAGGGACAGGTAAAAAGGAAAAGTTGGTGGACTGATGTTACTGGCTAAAGAGGAAATTAGCACAACAGTGAGAGAAGAGATGAGCTCTGGCAACGTGGAGTCTGTATGGGTAGAGTTGAGAAATAGCAAGGGTAAATAAATAATAGTAGGTGTCATATATAGACCCCCAAACAGCAGTGGTAATGTCGAGAATGGCATTAAATAAGAAAAGTATATAATAAGGGAATATTGGTGAGCGTGGGTGTTTTTAATCTGCAAGTAGATTGGGCAAATCAGAATAGCTACAGTGCCATAGCGGAGGAAATCCTGGAGAAAGTGGAGGAACCAACTAGAGAGCAAGCCATCTTCGACTAGATGCTATGTAATGAGAATGGAACCATTGCCGATCTAGCTGTATGAGACCCCTTGGGGATGAGCGACCATAACATAGATTTTTTTTATCAAGATGGAGAGTGGGATCGTTGATTCTGAGACTAGGGTGCTGAACTTTAATAAAGGAAACTGAGGATATGAGGCATGAGTTGACCTTGATAGATTGACGAGAGTCATTTAAAGGCACCACAGTAAATAGGCAAGAGCAAACATTCAAGGAAAGCATAGGAGAACTACAATAATTGTTTATTCCTGTTTTATTTGCAAAGGCAAAATGGGTAAGAGGGCCAATCCCTGGCTTTCAAAGGAAACAAGATAGTATCCAATCCAAGGGAGAAGCATGCAGATTGACCATGAAAAAATAATATATCTGAGGATTAGGAGAAGTTTAGAATTAAGCAAAGAAGGACCAAGGGATTGATTAAGAAGGGGAAAATAAAAACTGATGCAAAGAGTTTCTATAGGTATGTGAAGAGAAAGAGATTGTTAAAGACAAATATAGGCCCCCTACAGACAGGGAATGTACGTAGGGGACAAAGAAGTGACTGAGGAACTGAATACATACTTTGGTTCTGTTTTCATGAAAGAGGAGACAGATCAGATACCAGAATTGTTGGAGGATGCAAGATTTCGTGAGAGAAAAGAATTGAAAAATATCAGTATTAGTCGTGACATAGTGCTGGGAAAATTATTTGGATTGAATGCTGATAAATCCCCTCAGCCTGATAATTCACACTCCAGAGTATCTAAGGAAGAGCTTGAGAAATAATAGATGCATTGGTGGTCACCTTCCAGGATTCTAAAGACTCTGGAACAGCCCCTGCAGATTGGAGGGTCGCTAATGTCACACCAATATTCAAAAAGGGAGGTAGAGAGAAAGCAGGGAATTACAGACTGGTAAACCTAACATCAGTAGTAGGGAAAATTCTCGAATCCATTGTCAAGGATTTTATAGCGGAGCATTTAGAAAGCAGTGACAGGATCAGACAGTGTCAGCATGGATTTATGAAGGAAAAATCATGATCGACAAATCTGTTGAGATTCTATGAAGATGTAACTAATAGAGCTGACAAGAGGGAGCCCCTCAATGTTGCATATTTTGACTTTCAGAAAGCGTTTGACAAAGTCCTACATGAGAGATTAATGTGCAAGATTAAAGCACACGGGCCTAGGAAAGTGTATTGCAGTGGATAGGAAATTGGTTGGCAGAGAGGAAACAGAGTAAGAATTAATGGGTCCTTTAAAAATTGGCAGATAGTAACTAGTGGTGTGCCCTAGAGACCAGTGCTTGGACCCCAGCTATTCACAATATATACTAAGGATTTGGATGAGGGAACAAAATGTAATATCTCAAAGTTTGCAGGTGGTGCCAAGTTGGGTGGGAGAACTGGGATGATAATGCAGAGATCCTTCAACATGATTTAGAATAATGGGAAAGAAGGTCAGGGCAGTTTTAGAATAATGGGAATGGAGGCCAGGGCAATTGAATGTTCCTCCTGCAGAATGTGGGAGGTAAGGGTCACCACTAATGTCCCTGCTGACTACATCTGTGGGAAGTGTACCCAACTCCAGCTCCTCAAACCGCATTTGGGAACTGGAGCTGGAGCTGGATGAATTTCGGATCATTCGGGAGGCAGAGGGGGTTATTGAGAGGAGTTACAGGGAGGTAGTCACTCCTCGGGTACAAGAAGAAGGCAGATGGGTTACAGTCAGGGGACGGAAAGGGAACCGGCAGGCAGTGCAGGGATTCCCTGTGGCCATTCCCCTCAACAATAAGCATACCGTTTTGGATATGTAGGGGGGGACGACTTACCAGGGGAAAGCAGTGGGGCGCAGGTCTCTGGCACAGAGTCTGCCCCTGCTGCTCAGAAGGGAAGGGGGAAGAGGAGCAGAGCAGTAGTCATTTGGGGACTGCATAGTTAGGGGGACAGATGGGAGGTTCTGTGGGGATGAGAGAGACTCACGGTTGGTGTGTTGCCTCCCAAGTGCCAGGGTGCATGACGGCTCTGATCATGTTTTAGGGATCCTTAAGGGGGAGGGGGAGCAGCCCCAAGTCATGGTCCACATAGGCATCAACGACATAGGTAGGAAGAGAGATGGGAATTTAAGGCAGAAATTCAGGGAGCTAGGATGGAAGCTTAGAGCTAGGATGAACAGAGTTGTTGTCTCTGGTTTGTTATCCATGCCACGTGCTAGTGAGGCGAGGAATAGGGAGAGAGAGAAGTTGAACACTTGGCTACAGGGATGGTGCAGGAGGGAGGGTTTTGGATTCTTGGATAATTGGGGCTCTTTCTGGGGTAGGTGGGACCTCTACAAGCAGGATGGTGTTCACCTGAACCAGAGGGATATCGATATCCTGGGGGGGATTTTTGCTAAGGCTATTCGGATGGGTTTAAACTAATCCAGCAGGGGAATGGGAACCAAAATTGTAGATCAAGTACAGAAAAGATTGAGAGTAGGGAGGTCCGAAATAAAGTTTCAGGGACGCAAGATGGCACCAGTAAGCAAGAAGTTGGTTTGAAGTGCATCTACTTCAATGCCAGGAGCATCCGGAATAAGGTGGGTGAACTTGCAGCATGGGTTGATAGCTGGGACTTCGATGTTGTGGCCATTTCGGAGACATGGATAGAGTAGGGACAGGAATGGATGTTGCAGGTTCCGGGATTTAGATGTTTCACGAAGAACAGAGAAGATGGTAAAAGAGGGGGAGGTGTGGCATTGTTGGTCAAGGACCATATTACAGTTGCAGAAAGGATGTTTGGGGACTCATCAACTGAGGTAGTATGGGCTGAGGTTAGAAACAGGAAAGGAGAGGTCACCCTGTTGGGAGTTTTCTATAGGCCTCCGAATAGTTCCAGATATGTAGTGGAAAGGATAGCAAAGATGATTCGCGATAGGAGTGAGAGAGACAGGGTAGTTGTCATGGGGGACTTCAACTGTCCAAATATTGACTGGGAGCACTATAGTTCGAGTACTATAGATGGGTCAGTTTTTGCCCAGTGTGTGCAGGAGGGGTTCCTGACACAGTATGTAGACAGGCCAACAAGGGGCAAAGCCACATTAAATTTGGTACTGGGTAATGAGCCCAGCCAGGTGTTAGATTTGTAAGTAGTTGAGTACTTTGGTGATAGTGATCACAATTCTGTTATGTTTACTTTAGTGATAGCAAGGGATAGGTGTATACCACTGGGCAAGAGTTATAGCTGGGGGAAAGGCAATTACGATGAGATTAGGCAAGATTTAGGGAGCATAGGATGGGGAAGAAAACTGCAGGGGATGGGCAAAATAGAAATGTGGAGCTTATTCAAGGAAAAACTCCTGTGTGTCCTGGATAAGTATGTACCTGTCAGGCAGGGAGGAAGCTGTAGAGTGCGGGAGCCATGGTTTACGAAGGAGGTGGAATCTCTGGTCAAGAGGAAGAAGAAGGCTTATGTTAGGATGAGATTGGAAGGCTCAGTTAGGGCACTTGAGGGTTACAAGGTAGCCAGGAAAGACCTAAAGAAAGAGCTCAGAGGATCCAGGAGGAGACGTGAGAAGTTGTTGTTTCTACAGGTATTTAAGGAATGAAAGAATGACGAAAGTAAGATTAGGCCCAATCAAGGATAGTAGTGGAAAGTTGTGTGTGGAGTCAGAGGAGATAAGGGAAGCACTAAATGAAGATTTTTTGACAGTACTCACTCTAGAAAACGACAATTATCGAGGAGAATACTGAGATACAGGCTATTAGACTAGGTGGGATTGAGGTTCACAAGGAAGAGGTATTAGAAATCCTACAGAGTGTGAAGATAGATAACCCCTGGGCTGGATTGGATTTATCATAGTATCCTCTGGGAAGCCAGAGAGGGGATTGCTGAGCCTTTGACATTGATCTTTAACTCGTCATTGTCTACAGGAATAGTGCCAGATGACTGAAGGATAGCAAATGTGGTTCCCCTGTTCAAGAAGGGGAGGAGAGACAACCCTGGTAATTATTGTCAAGTGAGCCTTACCTCAGTTGTTGGTCAAGTGTTGGAAAATGTTATAAGAGATAGGATTTATCATCATCTAGAAAAGAATAATTTGATTAGGGATAGTCAGCATGGTTTTGTGAAGGGTAGGTCGTGCCTCACAAACCTTATTGAGTTTTTTGAGAAGGTGACCAAACAGGTAGATGAGAGTAAACCGGTTGATGTGGTGTATATGGATTTCAGCAAGGCATTTGATAAGGTTCCTCACAGGCTATTGCACAAAATGCGGAGGAATGGGATTGTGGGAGATACAGCAGTTTGGATCAGAAAATGGCTTGCTCAAAGAAGACAGAGGGTGATGGTTCATGGGAAATGTTCATCCTGGAGACCAGTTACTAGTGGTGTACCGCAAGGGTCGGTGTTGGGTCCACTGCTGTTCGTCATTTCTGTAAAAATGACCTGGATGAGGGCGTAGAAGGATGGGTTAGTAAATTTGCAGATGACACTAAGGTTGGTGGAGTTGTGGACAGTGACGAAGGATGCTGTAGGTTGCAGAGAGACATATATAAGCTGCAGAGCTGGGCTGAGAGGTGGCAAATGGAGTTTAATGCAGACAGCTGTGAGGTGATGCACTTTGATAGGAGTAACCGGAATGCAAAGTACTGGGCTAATGGTAAGATTCTTGGTAGTGTAGATGAGCAGAGAAATCTTGGTGTCCATATACACAGATCCTTGAAAGTTGCCACCCAGGTTGACAGGGCTGTTAAGAACGCATACAGTGTTTTAACTTTTATTAATAGAGGGATCGAGTTCCGGAACCAAGAGGTTATGCTGCAGCTGTACTAAACTCTGGTGCAGCCGCACTTGGAGTATTGTGTACAGTTCTGGTCACCGCATAAGAAGAAGGATGTGGAGCTTTGGAAAGGGTGCAGAGGAGATTTACTAGGATGTTGCCTGGTATGGAGGGAAAGTCTTACGAGGAAAGGCTGAGGGACTTGAGGTTGTTTTCGTTAGAGAGAAGAAGGTTGAGAAGTGACTTAATTGACACATATAAAATAATCAGAGGGTTAGATGGGGTGGATAGGGACAGCCTTTTTCCTCGGATGGTGATGGCAAGCACGAGGGGGCATAGCTTAAAATTGAGGGGTGAAAGATATAGGACAGATGTCAGAGGTAGTTTCTTTACTCAGAGTAGTAAGGGAATGGAACGCTTTGCCTGCAACGGTAGTAGATTTGTCAACATCAAGTACATTTAAGTCGTCATTAGACAAGCATATGGACGTACATGGAATAGTGTAGGTTAGATAAGCTTCAGATTGGTGTGACAGGTTGGCACAACATCGAGGGCCAAAGGGCCTGTGCTGTGCTGTAATGTTCTATGTTCTATGTTCTATGTTCTATGATCTGGATAGGTTGGGTGAGTGGACGAATCAATGGCAGATGCAATATAATTTGGATAAATATGAGATTATTCACTTTGGAAGCAAAAACAATAAGGCAGATTACTGCCTGAATTGCTGTAAATTGGGAGAGTGGTTGTGCATCGGGACCTGGATTTCCTTGTGCACCAGTTGCAGAAGATAAGCTTGCAGGTGGGAAAGAAGTCAAATGGTATGTTGGCCTTCATGGTGTGAGGTTTTGAGAGTAGGAGTAGGGATATGTTGTTGCACTTGCCCTGGGCCTTGGTGGGACCACACCTGGAATACTGTTTGCAATTTTGGCATGCTTTTCTGAGGAAGGATGCTCTTGCTCTTGAGGGAGTACAGTGAAGGTTTACCAGGCTGGTTCCAGGGACAGTGGTTCTGATGTATGTCAGGAGATTGACGAGGTTGGGATTGTTTTTGCCAGAGTTCAGACAATTTGGACCAATCTCATACAGACTTAAAATTCAGACAGGATTGGACAGGATAGATGCAAGGAGAATGTTACTGATGGAGGGTGTGTTCAGAACCAGGGGTCACAGTCTGATGGTTCAGGGCAGATGATTTAGGAGGGAGATGAGGAGACATTTCTTCATCCAAAAAGTGGTGTGCCCGTGGAATTCATCTCCACAGGAAGTAGTTGATGCTAAAACATTGAATGCATTCAAGAGGTGACTAGATGTAGCACGAGGGGTGCATGGTATCAAGGGTTATGGGGAGAAAGCAGGATTAGGCTATTGAGTTGGACGATCAGCCATGATTATGAAGAATGGCGGAGGAGGCTCAAAGGGCTGAAGGGCCTCTTCCTTTTCTAGTATTCTGTTTCTGTGTTAATCAGCTAGTTACAAATAAAATAAACTTTTGATCCCCTTTGCCCTAGACACACAGTTTGCTTCTTCAAACATGAGAATGGGTTGATCTGTTCCATTTTTTTCATTTGTATTATAATTACTCATGATCAATATGGTTCTTTCACCAACCAAATGCAAGTCATTTACTAGTTCAGTTATTTTACCCCTCTTATAATCTGACTATAGAACTCCATATTTATAATCCAGTTTATGTTTGTGGATAAAACTCCAGTCATTCATAACATTGGCAGCCACACCAGGGCCATGAGTAAGAACATAACAAAGGAGGAAGAGTAAGCTGTCTAGCCCCTTAAGTCTGTTCTGCCATTCCGATCATGGCTGCTGTAGTCCAAATACTTAACTTTATGCAATATCTCTTACTGGCTTTAGTTAACATAAATCTATCAATTTTCTGTTGCAAATTAATGGTAGATTCAGTATCAGTTGCAGAAGAGAGTTTCAAACTTTTGGTCCTGTGGATGGTATGTCTTAATCCTGAGGACTGACTGTAATTTTTAGACAATATTTACTGGTTCTTGAATCTCCAGCAAATGGAAATGGTAACAAAAACAGAAGCAAAAAAAACCCAGTAAACTCAGCAGGTCTGGCAGGGTCTATGGAAAGAAATCAGAGTGAAAATTTTGTGTGCAATTGAAATGGTTTCCCTTGATAGAAATCTATTTCACTGATATCTTATGATTTAATCAAATCACCCCTTAGCCTTCTGAGTTCAAGCAAATACAACTCCCATTTAAAACTGGTCAAGTATACATTTTGTGGAACACTTGTGATGCAATCCTGATGTTCCTACCCCTGGACCAGGAGACTAATTCTCCAATCACAGAACTCTATAGAAAGAAAAAGGCACCTCAGCCTACATGTCTGTCCCAGTCAAAAAGAGCCACCTAATTGCCTTAATTCCATTTTCTAACACATGACCCATAGCCTTCTTTACCTTGATAGCATTTAAAATGTGTATCAAAAACTACGAACATGCTAAGTGGGTTTCTGCCTCTACCACCATTATAGGCAGTATGTTCCAGATTTCCACCACTCAGTGGATGAAAATGTTTTTCCTTGCATCTCCTCTAAATCATCTCCTCCTTATTTTAAATCTCTACTCCATGTCATTCATCTCTCCATTGAGGGGAGGAGTTTCTTCCTGTCTACCCCAGCTATGCTCCTTACAATTTTATCTCCCACTGCCCTCTATTACACATTGCTGAACACGTTGATTAGACAAGTGTGGAGAATTTTCTGTAATTTATTTTTTAAGATGCTGTGACAGGAAACAGTCATTTTTTTAAAACATGTACAAGTATTTCAGCTTACCTATCTCAGTACTTTATAAATCATAATTTGGTGATTAAAATGGGTCTTACAAAAGATGAAAAGGTTGTTTTCTTTTTAACTTGTGTTCTGGGGAATAGCATGATGATAGTATCACAGGGTGCTGCCATTTAGTGCCTCATCTGAGCAACAATACACTCAGTAGTCTAGTACCTTCTAGCACTAAAATAAGTCATCAGTCAGATCATGACCACCTTATTGGGATTGTAATGTAGAGACCCCCCCCCCCACCCCCACAAGTAGTCAGTGGGAAATTGAGAAGCAAATTTTGTAAGACAATCTCAGTTATCTGTGAGAATAATAGGGTTGTAATGGTAGGGAATTTTAACTTTCCAAACATTGATTGGGGACTGCCACGGTGTTAAGGGCTTGGATGCAGGGGAATTTAAGTGTGTGCAATAAAATTTTCTTAATGTTTGAAAGTACCAACAAGAGAACAAACAAAATTTGACTGTATTTTGGGCAATAATTTAGGGTAAGTGACTAAGGTGTCAATGGGGTAGCACTTCGGGGCCAGTGCTCATAATTCTATTAGTTTTAAAATAATGATGGGAAAGAAAAGAGCTGACCTAAAAACTGCAATTCTAAATTGGAATGCAAATTTTGATTGCATTAAGCACGAACTTTCAAATGTTGATTGGGGGCAGCTATTTGCAGGTAAAGTGATCGCTGGAAAGTGGAAGCCTTCAAAATTAGATAACAAGAGTCCAGAGACGACATGTTCCTGTCAGTGTGAAAGGCAAGGTTGTCAAGTGTAGGAAATGCTGAATAACTAGAGAAATTGAGGCTCCGGTCAAGAAAAAGGAGGAGGTAAATGTCAGATACAAACAGTTAGCGTTGTGTTAATCTCTAGAATCCTTTCTTAATTACGGAGGGAATAGGGCCCCTTAAGGATCAACAATGTGTGGAACAACAGGAGATGGGTGAGATACTAAACAAGTATTTCATGTCAGTTTTTACTGTGTCGAAGCATATGGAAGCTAGAGAATTTGAAGAAATAAATAGTGATATTTTGAAAAGTGGCCATTTTAAAAAGGAGGAATTGCTGAATGCCTTAGTGTTTAAATGCAGATAAATCGGTGGTAACTGATCGGGTGTATCCCAGAACTTTGTGAGAAGATAGAGAAATGACTGATAGACCCCTTGCTGAGATATTTGCATAATAGAGAGCCATGGGTGAGGTGCCAGAAGATTGGATATCGGGTAATGTGGTGTCATTATTTAAGAAAGGTGGTGAGGAAAAACTAAGGAGCTACAGTCTAGTGACCTTGATGTCAGTGGTGTGTATGTTGTTGGAGGGGATTCTGAGAGACATGATTTACATGCATTTGGAAGGACTAGGAACAATTAAAAATAGTCAATATGGCTTTGAAAGTGGGAAATCATGTCTCACTAACGTGATTGAGTTAACAAGTTTAGGTCACATAGAATGCAGTGAGAACTAGCCATTTGGATACAATATTGGCTAGAAGGCAGAGGGTAGTGGTGCAGGGCTGTTTTTTGGAGTGGAGGCCTGTGACCAGTGGTGTGCCACAAGGATCGGTGCTGAGTCCACTGCTTTTTGTCATTTTTATAAATGATTTGGAAGTGAACATAAACAGTATGGTTAGTAAGTTTGCAGATGACACCAAAATTGGTGGTGCAGTGGACAGCAAAGAGAGTTACCTTTGAGTACAATGGGATCTTGATCAAATAGGCCAATGGGCCAAGGAGTGGTAGTTGGAGGTGCTGCATTTTGGAAAGGCAAATCAGGGAAGCACTTATGCATTTAATGCTAAGATCCTGGGGAGTGTTGCTGAACAAAGAGACCTTAGGGTTCAAGTTCATTGTTCATTGAAAGTAGAGTCGTGGGTTGACAGGATAGTGAAGAAAGCATTTGGTATGCTTACCTTTATTGGTCAGTGCATTGAGTATAGGAGATGGGAGGCTGTGTTGCAGCTGTACAGGACATTAGTTCGGCCACTTTTGGAATGCTGCATTCAGTTTTGATCTCCCTGTTAGAACAAAGAAATTGTTAAACTCGAAAGTGTTCATAGAAGAGTTACAAGGATATTGCCAGGCTTGGAGGGTTTGAGCTACAAAGAGAAGCTGAATAGGCTGGGGCTATTTTCCCTGGAGCATCGAAGGCTGAGGGGTGACCTTAAAGTGGTTTATAAAATCGTGAGTCACATGGATATAGAGAACGGTCAAGGTCTTTTCCCTGGGGTGGGTAAGTCCAGAACTCAAGGGCAAAGGTTTAAGGTGAGAGGGTTAAGATTTAAAAGAGACTTTAGGGGCAACTTTTTCATGCAGAGAGCAGTGCATGCAAGGAATAAGGTGCCAGAGGAAATGGTGGAGGCTGGTACAATTACGCTGTTTTGAAAGGCATCTGGATGGGAACATGAACATGAGGGGTTTAAAGGGATAATAAAGTGTGAAGCTGGGTGAACACAGAAGGCCAAGCAGCAACTTAGGAGCACAAAATGTGCTCATCCAGCTTCACACTTTGTTATCTCAGATTCTCCAGCATCTGCAGTTCCCAATATCTCTGATCGTGGGTTTAAAGGGATATGATCTGAATGCTGGCAAATGGAATATTTGGACAGAGAGGCCTATTTCATACTGTACATCTGTATGACTCTAAGTTCATGAGCTACTTGTCTGTTGACCCAAACAGCCTAATATGTTCCTTGTTTTTTTGCACAGGCCTTCACAGTTCACAGGCACACATTCCTGCTGAATAAAAAAAAAACTCCCTTTTTTTTGTTTGCAGAAGCATATCACACATTTGGTCTCATTTCTACTCTCAAGCATCTGCAGCATCAGAGTACACTGACTGTAGCATTGCTGGTGTCAGACTGTTTGAGATTTTATAGTCATTTGTTTCTTGTCTCATGTTCCTACATTGCTAAGTGATTCCTGTGAAGTGCTATCATTTTAAATGAGAACAATGAAACTCTTTCTTGTTTTATAAGAATTAGGACAGCTGACAAAAGAATTTTCAAACCAGCACCTTAGAATAGAATAGAACAGAAACTCTACAATGTGGAAACAGGCCATTTGGCCCAACAAATCCACACCCTTCCCCTCCAGATTTAACATCTCACCTATCTCCTGTAACCCTGCATTTCCTGTGCTAATTTGTCTGGGTAATTTAGCTTGGCCAATCCACCAAACCTGCATATCTTTAGACTGCGACATTCCAGGTTAGGAGCTTGTCTTGTGAGGAACTGTGTGTGCCACAGACACACAGATGCTTTGCCATTGGTCTTTTAGGTGAATCTGGTTTTTCAGACTCTGTTGTTATCTGCTGAAATTTTCAATGCTGCCCAGTCTATACCTCATTTTACATATTTTGTAAATTGAAAGACTTCAGTATACCCATATTAGATAGATGGAATCATTTTGACAAATCTACATTGTCTTGATAAAAGTGGAATTAATTCAATTGTAAATATGCTTGAATGATTTGTGATGTTTGTAATGAATAACCCAGTAGTCCACATCGTTTAGATCTTGTATCTCCTACCAATTTTAATTGCCATTGACAGTTGCTGTGAAAATAAATGGGTCATAAACTGAGGTACAGGCCTCCAAGTTGCCTGTTCATAAAACATTTTAACTAAATATTCAAGCAGTAAATATTTACAGATTAAGATGAGAGAATACATGATTAATTAATGGTTGCTTGGATTTTTCCACTTAGTCATTAATTCTAAATTCTTGTGCTGACCTTTTGATCTAGAAACTGTACAGGAAAGAACATCTGTAACTTGTTTAAAATGTCTATGTAATCAGTAATTGATTTTAAGTGGTTTTGTACAAGACTTAATAGATATTTGCTCCAATTGTAAATTGATCAAGTCAAAATCCCTTGATAAAGGAAAAGCTAAGGTGTTTTTGCTCTATATGACATAAGGCTGTTCGGTGAACCACATATTACTTTGCCTAGTTAGAAGCCAGCGATCTCCCAGCTTCCATTGTGTCATACAATTCAAACTGAGTTGAAGCCTTCCCCATATTCCACATAGTCAAAGATGAAGCTATGCTTTTATTCAGGTATATTTAATTGTCTTTCGCTTGTTTATCCTCTGTCTGATTTGCAAAGCACGAGAGATCCAAAGTGCACACAACTGGGTCAGCAAATAGCTGGACATCTTAATATCTGAAAGCCCCTTTAAATTCCACCTATCTCTACAGTAAAGTAGGCAATTGTGGGATATCCTTAAACTGGCCTTTTCCTCAATTACTTCTCACTAAGAATTTCTTCTTTAATCTGCAGAAGTAAATAGGCCTCCAAATTCTTTCAGAGTTTGCTGAGTGTTTTTAAATATTGTTGTCTCCAAACTCCAAAATGGTCATCTCGTAAAGATGGGAGACATCACATCTTCAGGTTTCTCTTTTTTGGCTCCATCTCCTCGGTCTTGGCTTCATTGTTAAAAAAAAAGGCAATGGCAGATGTGAAGAAAAACAAATGATGCGAAAGTGATGCATTTGGGCAAGGCAAACACTGCTAGAGAAGGCGTGATGAATGGTGGGACCTCAGTTTAAATATACTCTGGTTCCTTAAGGTATCTGGTCAGGAGGATAAAGTGGCCAAGAAGGCACGTGATGTACTTGCCTTTATTGGTCAAGGCTCAGAGTTTGAGGATGTGGAAATTGTGCTGGAATTGCATATGACATTGTTTAGGCCACAGCTAGAGTACTGTGTATAATTCAGGAATCCTTAGTATAGGAGGAATTTAATATTCTTGAGTAGATTTGTAGCTCAGATTGTGGATGCTGTGGTTGGTTGGCTCACCAAGCTGACGCATTAGTTTACAGACGTTTCATTACCTTACTGGGTAACATCATCTTTGCAGCCTCCAATGAAGTGTTGGTGTATTTTCCCTCTTGCTATTTAAACTCTGGGGTTCGTTGGAGTTGATTACTTCATTTCTGGTTTTTCTTTGCAGTGGTGTATATGTAGGGTCTAATTCAATGTGTTTATTGATGGCATTTTTTTGTGGAGAACCAGGCCTCCAGGAATTCCCATGTCTGTCTCTGCTTGGCTTGTCCTAGGATTCTGACATTGGGAAAATCGAACTGGTGGTCCTCCTTGACTGTATGTGTGGAGATGAGTGAGTATTGGTCATGTCTTTTTGCTGCGAGTTAATATTCATGTACCCTTGTGGCCAATTTTCTTCCTCCCTGTCCGATGTAATGTTTGTCTTAATACTTGCATGGAATCTTGTATATTGCACTTGTTCTATCCATCATGGGTAAGGAGTCTTTGGTTCTTGTTAGCAGTTGGCGTAAGTTTGATGTGTGTTTCATGTTCGAGTGTGGGCCACTCTGAGGCCCAGTGGCCGTAGGAGTCTTGTAGTCAGTTCAGAAACATTTTTGACGTATGTGTGTTGGGGTGTACTGTATCTTCCTGTTGTAGTTTGTGTAACAGACATCCTCAGACCCAGCAACTTGGGTATCCGTTGTCTCTAAAGACTTGATTGAGGTATTCATCTTCATTTTCGTGTAGTTCTGGGTTACTGCACTGGTAGCCCCTAATTTGTTGACAGTGTAAGATTCAGTGAAAGTAGTGTCATTGAATGCCAAAGGATGATTAGATTCTACACTGGAGATGGCCATTGCCTGGCATTTGAATGACATGCATGTCACTTGCTACTCATGGTCAAAGCTTGGATCGAAGACTGAAATTGCTGGAAAATATCAGCAGGTATGGCAGCATCTGCACAGAGAAATCAGAGTTAATATTTTGGGTCTAATGATCCTTTAGTACTGGGTTCCTCAAAGCTTGGATGTTGTGCAGGTCTTGTTGCATTTGGACATGGATTATTTTCGTGCCTGAAGAGTTGCGAAAATCTGAACATTGTGTAGTCATCAATGAACATCCCCATTTCTCACCTTCACATGGAATTAACTTGATTGGAGCAACGAAAAGTGATTGGACTGAGAACTCCACTGAGGACCCCCTGAAATGATTTCCTGTGACTCAGATGATTGACCTTCAAAACCACAGCCATTTTTCAATGAGCTAATTGTGACATAATTCAGTAGATTTTTCTTTGCAATTAATCATGACATTTAGTTTTTTTAGGGCTGCTTGCTACCATACCAGTCAAATGCAGCCTTGATCTCAAGAGCAGGTATTCTCTCTGCACCTCCAAAATTGAGCTCTTCCTTCTATTTTTAGATCAAAGCTGTAAAAAAAAATGGTTCAGGATCCACTTGTCCCTAGAAGTACCCAAACTGAATAACCTTGATTTTAATCTTGGTAGATATTATTTTGTAAACGCCTCTAAAATATTTACATGAGCTGTAATTGAATACTCATTGCATATTTGTCTGCACTCTGCTTTCGCTTTTTCCTGGTTGAGGGTCTCAAGTACCATTCTTGTGTCTCAAAGCCATGTTCGACAGCACCAAATGTTCTTCGGAACATGAACAAATAAAGTTTAGATTTCAGCAGCCATGATTTTGTGGTTACAATGATATCATTGGATTCTTATCCTATAAACAAGTAATCAATTTATGGAATTCAGTCTGTGATGCAAATAGAAAGAGCAATTTTTAAAGAATTTATTGACCAGCTGAATTTTGGAATTGTTTTGATTCCTGCACTATTCCACTATCTGATCTGTATCCATGTATGTCAACTGTGGATTAAGTTTATCACTTTGATTTCTTCTTCTGGTTGTACAATTAGGTAATAACAGATATCCTTAAATTTTTGGATTATTATGACAAGTGCTGTAGGACCTCACAGTTGAGCAGGCACCTTGTAATAGTGAGGAAAGAAATCCATTCACAGCGAAATAACATTGAAACAGATTCGTATGAATGAGCATCATTTTATAATTTGGAGATGTTGAAAATAGAGTAGTTGGATTATTTTTCAATGAGTGGAATGATTCTTTCAAAACATTGTATGAACTTATCATATATGGAAAAGATTGTGCATGTAAAACTTTGCTTTCCTTAAACAAAATAGGTAATTAAAAAGATAGAATCTTAAAAATCAATTGCTTTTATTTTGGGCATTGAGTAGCCATTGTTTGTGTTGAATTGTTCATTTGCAGCTTTTTTGTACATATAATGAACTCATTTTTATGTTGTCTTCAACAATCATATTGTTCCCAGAAGAGCAACTTTCATGCGTTGTCTGTAAATAACTCCTGTCTGAGTGTAAGTGTACTAAATAATACATTGCAAACTGTCTGATGCAAAAGATGTCTTCTGCAAGATGTACCGCATGGAGCTTGTCCGTGATATTAAAGAAAGTGTGAATTTTAGATGCAAGGACGCAGTGCTCCGGTATCTGTCTCTGATGATTAACAGTTAATGAAATTATAATGCCTTAACACCTGGTGCAGCCAACACAGGAAACATTCTAATGGTGTGAACTTGATGCTTGGTGTATAACTGAGACCCCACAGGCTAGGTTTGCACATGCAAGCAAAAAATAAAATTGACTTTTAGCTTATTTTTAAACAGCTATTGATGCCTTTGCATATTAACCCTCTGTCACTCAATACAGCTGGAGTGATCAGTTCTGTTTTTTTTCCATTTCTAAGGATAGATGAGAGAATTTGGGATTGCTCTCCTTAGAGAGATGAAGGTTAAAAGGAGATCTAATAAGTATTTTCAAAATCACAATAGGCTGGATAAAGTAAATAGGGAGAAATTGCTCGTGTTTTTTAAAATTATTAAGAATAAGGTGCCACAGGTTTAAAGTGGATTGTGCAAGAAGCAACCATTGTATAAGTAAAGCTTTTTCACTCAAATGGTTCAGGTATGGACCACACTGTCTGGAGGTGGTGCTGGCTGATTCAATCAAAACATTCAAGATGGCATTTGGATGGCTATTCAAATAGGAACAACTTACATGGAAATGGCAGTAAGTCATAATGTTCATTTTGAGAACTGATACCAACATAATGGGCTGAATGGCCTTCTTCTGTACGAACATATATTTCTGATTCTGTGATGAAAAGTGTGGTAGTTATGGAAAAATTAGAATCCTCACCATAGTTATCATAATATAGTTAGCTTTCTCAAACATGTTTAGTGGTCTGGTTGGAAAATGCAATTTCAATTCATATTCAGTCACACAAGGCACATTACAAAATTCCTTCTAAACTTTAATTTTGGATTGTTATTTAAGTTTTATTATAATGTGTAAAGTAGATTTATGGTGACGGGTGAAAGATGGCACAGAAGATTTTTGTCCCAACCACAAGTGCCAGCAAAAATAATAATGCTCACCTTTAGGTGCACACAAACCATAATGCAATCTTCATATAGGCAAGATCTAAAGTTGAATGCAAATAAGTTGTTGCTGAAATGTACCATTCAGCCTTATTCTGAAAAAAGGGCCACTGGACTTGAAACATTAAGGCTGGTTTTCTCTCCATGGATGTGGCCAGACCAGCTGAGTTTCTTCAGGAATTTGTTTCTGTTTCAGATTCCCAGCACTTGCAATTCATTGTTTTACACCGTTGGAGCATTGAGCTGTTAGTTTCCTTAGATGGCATCTCATTGTCTCGTTTCAAATCCCTGTACTTGTACCATGGTTGTGAATTAAACATGTAGCTGGAATTTAGGCTTATTCTTTTTCTAAGTGGACTTTTCCATGCACTGACAAATTTTAACTACCACCATAATAACCTTTCTGCCAGAGAAAATTTAGTCATGTTCCTTCAAGTTCCAGATTAGATTAGGTTAGATTCTACAGTGTGGAAACAGGCCCTTCGGCCCAACAAGTCCACACCGCCCCTTGAAGCATCCCACACACCCTTGAACACCTGTGGGCAATTTAGCATGGCCAATCCACCTAGCCTGCACATCTTTGGCCTTGTTGTGTTGGTGAAAGAAAATGCATTTAATTTTATTTTCATCTTCAACATCAGTTGAAAATAAAATTAAATGCATTTTCTTTCACTGTTTCTGACTCCAGTTTCGTCTGTCCATACCCACCCTTAGCTTAATGCCTCTCTTTCGCTATATCTAGTTTGACATTTAATTCCCTGATCCGGCAGCTACTCAGCCTGGAGGAGGCCTGGCCCGCACCAAACCAATACACTCACTTGCTGGAGCAGTAGACTCTCACCACCAAAACCCAGGACCATGTAGAAGCGAAACTCCTGCTGCTGTGAGCCATCCCTGAGGAGATCAGTCTAGGCCAGGCCCATAATACGACCTCGCAGCCTCCCACCCTGGAGAATGCCAGCCCACCCGGGCTTCCTTGAGCTGCAGACTCGAAGCTCAGACTTCCAGGATTGTCCAAATGCAAGGAATCTGAAAGGAAATAGGGAATACACATTGGCCCGCAGGTGAGGCAGAAACAATGTGGTTTCAAGTCCCCTGTCCTCGGCATACTACTATAAATGTCCAGGCTATTGAAACCGAGACAGATGAGCTTAGATCGAGACTTAACTTCCAGAGAGATCTGAGAGGCTGTTGTGTGCTCTGTTACATGGAAATTTGACACACTGCTGCCAAATCTGACCGTGCCCTGCAAGCTGAGGGTTCTCCATACGTCTCGTGGACCAAACAGCATCCTTGCATAAGGCAAAGGGAAGTGGGGTCTGTCTCCTGATCAACACCACCTGGTACTCGAATGTGGCAACCCTGTAAGCCATTGCCCCTACCCCGGACCTAGAATACCTTACAGTAAAATACTGTCCATACAATCTGCCATACGAGTTCACCTCCATCATCCTGACAACAGTCTACATGCTGCAGATCTGAACAATATCCCCTGGATGAAATTTACGCTGCCACAAATGCTCTGGAGATGAAATTCCCTGAAGCCTTACTCATCGTGGCTAGTGTCTCAGACCAAGCCAACCTTGAGGGTTCTGCCAAAGTACCACCAACGTATCTCCTGCCCAACTAGATGATTGAACATCCTGGACCACAGTTACACAACCACCAAAAACACATACTACTCCATCCCTGGTCCACACTTAGGAAAACCAGGTCACAACACCATGGTCCTCCTCCCAGCCTACGAGCAGAAGCTGAAATGAGGGGATGTTTCACAGAAAGATTTACAATGCTGGTCCAAGGCAGCGGAAGAATACCTCAAGGACTGCTTAGAATCGGTGGACTGGACCGTATTCAAGTACTCAGTGGAAAACCTGGACAAGTAGTCCACTACCGCCATGGATTTCATTGGCAAATATATGAAGACTATGTGCCAAAGAAGTCAATCCAGGTGTTCCAAAACTGGAAACCTTGAATGAACTGGGAAATCCACTGCCTACTGAAGACCAGGCGTGTAGCATTTAAATCGGATGACCCAGATTTGGACAAGAAAATCCAAATATGACCTCTGCAAAGACAGAGATGCCAAAAGACAGTATTGGACCAAGTTAGAGGCCCAAGCCAACCAGACAGACTGGCATCACCTGTGGCAAGGCCTAAACAACATATTGGGATGTAAAATGAAGCAGAGCAAATAGCAGACAAAGACATATCCTTTTCTGACACACGCAATGTTTTCTGTGCTTGGTGCCCCGACAGCACTGGACACACCTGTTCCCTTGTCGCTGCTGCCAATGTCAATCCAAGGAAAGTGAAGGGCTCTGATGGAGTCTCTAGCTATGCACTTTGATCCTGTGAGGATTGGCTGGCACTAATCACTGACACCTTCAATATTTCCCTCCTATAAGCTGAAGTCTACACCTGCTTCAGGAAGACCATCATCATCCCAGTACCTAAGAAGGAACATGCAATGTGCCTTAATACTACCATCCAGTGGCTGTGACCTCAATGCTCATAAAGTGCTTCAAAAGACTGGTTATGGCCCATGTCAAGTCTAGTCTCCCAGCGTGCCGTGATCCCCTTCAGTTTGCCTTCTAATGTAACGTGACCACAGCAGACGCTATTTCCCTAGCCCTGCACTCAACCCTGGAACATATGGACAACAAGGGCAAATATTCTCCTGCTCATCAACTACAACTCCATCTTCAACAGCATAATCCTCTGCAGACTGTTCTCAAACTCCAAGACCTAAGTCTCAGCCCCACCCCTTGCAACTGAATCCTTAGCTTTCTGACCTATAGACCACAGTCAGTGAAGATATACGACTGCACCTCCTCCGTGATAACACTCAACATTGCAGCCTCCCAGGGATGCAGCTCAACCCCCTTTTAGACTGCCGGTACACCCTTGACTGTGTTGCCAAATTCTAAACAAACACTATTTACAAGTTTGCTGATGATGACTCCGTGGTAGGATGGATGTCAAACAAGGATTAGTCAGAAGACAGGAAGGAAATAGAGGGCTTCGTGATCTGGTGCAATGATAACCACCTTTCTCTGAATGTTAGAAAAACTAAGGGACTTCAGAAAGAAAGGAAGAGAGCCCCCACGAAGCCCTCCATTCTGCCTCAATAGAGTGGAGGTTGAAAGCGTCACATTCCCAGGAGTGATGATAACCGATGACCTGTCCTAGACTTCCCATGTCGATGCAAAGGCCAAGAAGGCACGGCAATGCCTCTTCTTCCTCAGGCAGCTCAGGAAATTTGACATTTCTGTAAGAACCCTGACCAACTTTTAGAGATGCACCATTGAAAGCATACTGTTCGGGTGCGTGATGGCTTTGTATGACAATTGCTGTGCCCAGGAAAAAGAAACTACAGAAGGTTGTGTGCACAGCCCAGACCATCACAGAAGCCATGGACTCCATTTACACTTCTCATTGCCACAGAGAGGCTGCCAACATCATCATAGACCCCTCCCACCCCAGTAATGCTCTCCTGCAACCTCTCCCCTCAGGCAGAAGACACACAAGCTTGAACATGCATCAGCAGGTTCTAAAACCACTTCTTCCTTGCCATTGTTAGACTGATGTATGGACTGTCTAACGTCAAATAATATTGGTGTTGTTAATGTTGATTTTGTCTAGCATATGTCCTGAGTGGTGTAACCTGTACGCCTTACTCTGTCCAAGTGTATTTTTCACCCTGTGATCCATATATCCTTGCTTACTATGATCTGCCTGAACTGCTCACAAACAAAACTTTTCGCTGTACTCATGTACACATGACCCTAAATCCAATCAATCAATCAATCAATTTTTACCTTGCAGTTAATGATTCAGATTCCATGTTGTTTCATCCTCAAACCTTGATCTGATTGCTTAAGACAGCTTCGAAGTTTGTTCACTTGGATCCTAACTGCCCTCTGGAATGAATGTCATTTAATTTCCTCTCTAGAGAAATCTGCAACGCAAAGGTCTTTCGGAGAAAACCAAACAAGTATTCTCAGCCTTTTGTTTATGATTACTCAATTCTGGGTTATACTTGCATAATTTGGTGTAAGTTACACTTAATTACACACATTCACTCACCCATATATTGGAATATATAATTGCACAGACTGTACAGCACACAAATAACTATTTGACCCAATCAGTTCGTGATGATGTTTAAGTACATCTAAATCTGTCAGAATCAGCTATTATTCTCCTTCTCCTTCGGATACTGAAACAGCTTCTTCTTAAAATCATCTATACAAATTTTGACAACTGTTCCCCTTGAAAGCAAGATCCATATTTTCATCCTCATTTGTCTTAGGGAGGGATTTTTATTTTGAAGTGCCACCTTTAATTCATTGGTGTCTATCAACAGCCTTCCCACAAGTGGGAGCACTCATTGTCAACATTATAAAAGCTTTCGGATATTTAATAAAATTTGTGTAGGTCATCTCATGGCATTTTCCTTGTAAATGTTCGGTTCCTGATGAGTATACTGTCGTGTCTGTCCCAGTTATTTTCAATCCCTTAACACCTGACTATGTAAAATGCACTATCCCTGTATATTTAATACACAATATAAGCATTTCACAGTAATGAGTCATTGATCAGTGATTCGAACATGCCTTCATCTGAGTTGGATTGGTTATGCGTTAATCCTTTACAAGTGCAGTTAGTGATGAGTAATACATGCTTGCCTAGCCAGTAACTCCTGCATACCATGAAATATGAAAAATATATTTTAAATATAGCCATTTTGAAATACTTTTAAATGAAGTACAGTGATTCATTACCTTTTCCCCCAGTTTTCTTTAACTCCAACAGAAGAGTTAGATGCTGTAAATCAATGCATTCTATCTAGACTGGCAGGTAACGTAACTTGATAAACTCGGAGAAAATTATGGCTTTGTGGCTTGGTTGAAAATGTCTGAGGCAGTCATCAAATTTTAACCAATGTTTTGTACGTTCATGGATTCCCCTGAGATTGTAAGTGAAAAGGCCGTGGTGACTAATTGGTACGTTTAAATTTACAAATATTTATGTATGAATTGATGTATCAACCATGACGTGTACATTATTAAATAAAGCTGGTTAGTTTGTTGATATTGATTCAAATGAATGTACATTCAAAAAGTATGCCACGTAGTCTCGCTGTTGTTCATAATGAGGTCCCTTCTAATAGGTATATTGTACGAATGTAGAACTTCATTCAACTTGGAAAGAAGGAACGTATATTTATTAATGTATTTGAGTCCAACGCAATGGTTCTTATGGCCTTATTTAGGCGTTTTTGTGCTAGAAAGGGTTAGTTCCTTGAAAACCAAAAGAAAGTTTGATTTTAGTAACCTATTGCTCATAACATCTTTGATTTGTTTATCTCTTTACTGTCCTTCCAAGATTTTCTGTTCCTTTTTGTCACTTGACATAATAGCATAATGCTCTTGGGACCTAATAAAGGAAGTCATTTCACCAAGTTGCTGGTTTGTCTCACTACAAAGAAATTACAGATCATCAGGCAATGAAAAGATAACTGAAACCATAACTGAACAAGCAGTTAACTGAGGCTTCACAGTTCTGAGCATCATCTTGTAGATGACTGACCATTTGAATAGGTCGATGAAGTATTGGTAATGTGAACTTGAGGATGAGAAAGCAATTCTCTTACTATCTTTGCTGGGGTACCTTGACTCCATTAATAATAGATTAATCTTCTCTGCTAAAGAAGAAACACATTTCACTGCTGATATTATGTATATTTTGAACGTAGACAATGTATTTAACCAATCTACACAAAAGTGGCTCGGTCTATTAGCCCACTAGTTTGTTGTGTCAATTGTAGTTGGGATGTGATTCCCAAAACTATGAGCTGAATTTCAAAACTGATAAAAAGCAGTGACATTTGCAGTACAGGCAGAAGCAAAGAGTAAAATCTGTAAAAAGAGGTCTTATTGGTTTCAATGTTAAACCTCTTTCTACCTCAGTATTGCTCAGTGTCTCTGTTCTTTTTTTGTTTATATTTCCTGTTTCGAGCATCTTCAGTATTTTCTCTAGATGGTTATGAACTCATTCCTCATGGCACAGCATATACAATTTTTGACCATTTTGTACTGTGTTA
This sequence comes from Stegostoma tigrinum, assembly GCF_030684315.1. Taxonomy (NCBI): domain Eukaryota; kingdom Metazoa; phylum Chordata; class Chondrichthyes; order Orectolobiformes; family Stegostomatidae; genus Stegostoma; species Stegostoma tigrinum. The sequence continues at coordinate 44,909,906 of NC_081356.1, read as the reverse complement.
TCATTTGATGAGGTGTGTGTGGTACTGAGCCAAGGAGTAGGATAAAAATCACATAACCAGCGGCCATGAGGAATCAAGGGAGCAGGAGAGTTAGATAATGATGTGTGTGTGAGTTGCCCATAAGGACGAATTATCAGTTTTTCCTCTGAAATAAACCAGTTTGAGATTTTCATGCAAAATGCATGCATGCCACTGACCGTTTGGAAATGGTAATTCTGCGTGAAACATAACAGGAGGTTGATGAGGCTAATCTTTTGACACTGTGTACATGGACAATCATTTCAGCCCCATAAGGTCTATACAGGAACTCTTCAGGATGGAGGGTTTTTTAAAAATCAACAGGTGTTTATGACACAAATATTATGTCCATGGAGTAGCTTGGATTTGAACCTAGGCCTTCTGGTTCAGAGGCAGGAATACTACCATTGTGCCATAAGACTCCTTATTTGGGCCTTGGATGCTACCTTGAGGAACCATCACCAACTGATTCATGAATAAGCCACCCCTTCTCATAAGGTCAGAAGGAGGAATAATTACACAGATAATGCACAGTATTCAGTAATGTTCTCAGATACCGAAGCAGTCACTATCCAACAAATTGTAGATGACATTCAGCCTAGAGTTGCTAGGTGATAAATTCTATTTGAGCCAAATAATAATTATCTCCACTATAATAAAATCTAACCATCTTCTCTTGTTGTTCAGTAGCCATACCATTACTGAATATCCCAATGACAACATCCTGTAGGTTACATCATCCTGTAGATGCTGGAGATCTTAAAGTCGAAAGCACTGGAAAAACTTGTGAAACTAGAAAGGGTTCAGAAAAGATGTACGAGGATCTTGCCAGGTTTGGAGGGTTTGAGCTAAAGTGAGAGGGCGACTAGGCTGTGGCTATTTTCACTGGAGTGTTAGAAGCTGAGGGATGACCTTTACAGAAGTTTATAAAATCTTGAGGGGCATGGATAGCGAAAAGAGGCAAGGTCTTTTCCCTGCATTGGAGTAGCCCAGTACTAGAGGACATAGATCCAAGGTGAGAGGGAAAAGATATAAAAGGGACCCAGTGGACAACTTTTTCATGCAGAGGGTGGTGCATGTAGGGAATGAGCTGCCAGAGGATGTGGTAGAGGCTGATACAATTGCAACATTTAAAAGGTATCTGGACGTGTTAATGAATAGGAAGGGTTTAAAAAGGATATGGGCTGGATGCTGGCAGACAGGACTAGATTTATATTGGATATCTAGTTGGCACAAGCGAGTTGGACTGAAGGCTCTGTTTCCGTGCTGTTTCCCTCAATTACTCTGACTCAGGAAATCTGGTAGCATTTCATAAAGAGTTCGGGAGAAGAGCAAAATTGGACTCATAATTCAACTCTGTTTTGTCTCCATTGATGCTTCCAAACCTGCTGAGTTCCTCCAGTACTATCTGTTTTTATCTTGGGTGAGGGGGGAGTGGGGAACACTATTGACCAGAATCTCTCAGAGAAATTTCATGTAAATACAATGTTTACAAGAGCATGGAGGCTCGGAGTTCAGTAGTGACTAATTGACCTCCTGACTCGCCAACAACCCCTCCATCATCTGCAAGGCATGAGTCAGGAGTGTGATGGAATATTTCCTACTTGCCTGGATGAGTGAAGATCCAACCAAACAAAGAACACAGCACGAGAACAGGCCCTTTAGCTTACCAAATCCGTGCTAAACATTGTACCATTCTAAACTAATCCCATCTACCTGCGTGTGGTCCAAATCCTCCTGTTTCCTGTTTGTTCATGTATCTGTTCAAATGCCTCTTAAACATTAGTTTCTTATTGGTTTCTACCACCCATGCTGGAAGCACTTATCCAGGCACCTACTACCTGCTGCATTAATGGAAATTTTCGAGACAAGTTTTATTTTGAAACCCTTCCCTCTTACCTTAAATCTGAGCCCCTTTAAACAGTTGATATTTCCACCCTGAGAAAATGACTATTATTAGCTAGCCTACCCATCCTTCTCATAATTTTCCATACTTCTATCAGGTTGCCCCTCAGCTGCTGACACTCCAGCAAAAACAATCCGAGTTTGTCCATCCTCTCGTGGTAGCTAATGCCCTCCAAAAAAGAGGGCATTTTTGAAGGTCAAATGCAGGAGAAAAGTATACGGTAAGTGAAAGGACTCTTAAGAGCATTGATCTACACAGGGATCTTGGGATACAAGTCCATAGCTCCCTCAAAGTGGCAACACAAGGGGGTAAGGCGGTAAAGGTGGTGTATGCCATGTTTATCTTCATAGTTTAGGGAACTGCATATAAAAGTTGTGAAATCACATTCCAAGTCTATAGAACCTGAATTTGGCCACATTTGGAATATTGTGTTCGTAGCATTTCAAGAAGGATGAGAGGCTTTGGGCAGGGTGATAAAGAAGTTTACCTTTAGATTTATCTTTATCACCCTGCCCAAAGCTTCTCATTCTTCTTGAAATGCTTTGAACACAATACTCCAAATGTGGCCGAACTCAGGTTGTATAGACTTGAAATGTGATTTGACAAGTTACATATGCAGTTCCCTAAGTTATGAAGGTAAACATACCACACACCTCCTTTATCGCCTTACCCACTTGCGTTGCCACTTTGAGGGAGCTATGGACTTGTATCCCAAGATCCCTGTGCAGATCAATGCTCTTAAGAGTTCTTTCACCTGCAGTATACTTTTCTCCTGCATTTGACCTTCAAAAATACATCACCTCACACCTGCCTGAATTAAATTCCATTGGCAATCTCTTTGCTCAACTTTCCAATTGATCTTTATTGTGCTGTATTTGTTGACAACCCTCCGTATAACCCAGAACACCATTAGTTTCTGTCATCTGAAAATTTACAAATCAGACCTCCTACATCTTCAGCCAAATCAATTGTATTTATTACGTATATCAGCGGTCCCAGCACTGATGCTTGCTGATCATCATTGATCCCAGACCTAAAATTAAAAAACGCCCCTCTACTACTACTATCTGTCCTTTTGGCCAAGGTAATTTTGTATCAAACTTGCCTTGTCACTGTGGCTCCCATGTGACTTAATATTCTGTCTAGACGGACATTGCCATATGCTTTAATAGAGTGTATGTAGATAATACCCACTGTTCTACCTTCCTGAATCATTTTTGTCACTTCCTGAAAAAACTGAATCAAGTTTGTGAGACAAGAGCTAACCTATGCAAAGCCGTGGTGACTATTGCTAATAAATCATTTTGTTTCCACATGTGAATAAATCCTGTCCCTAGGAATCTTATCCAATAATGTGTTTGCCACTGATGTAAGATTCACAGGTCTAAAATTTCCTGGATTATCACTGTTGCCGTTCTTAAAGAAACGGCATTAACTATTCTCCAGTTTTTTGGGACATCAATTGACCTCTTTTGTATCGACATGCTCCAGAACATCAACATAGCCCTCTCTTATCTAACCATCATGCATACTGTTCACATTGAATACCAATGCAAAGTACTCATTAAGGACTTAACCCACTTCCTCCGATTCTATGCATAAATTCTCTCTGTTGGTCTTGAGTGGACCTATTCTTGGCCTTGCTATCTTCTTGATCCTCATCCAAGTATAAAATGCCTTGGAGTCCTCCCGAATCCTACTTGCCAAAAACATTTCATGGCTCCTTACAGCCCTCTTAATTCCTTGTTCAAGTTCTTTAGTGCTTGCTTTATGTTCTTCAAGGGCCTTCTCTGATTTCAGTTTCCTAACCTTACACATGCATCCTTTTTCATTTTAACTAAATTTTTGATATCTGCTGCCATCCAGAGTTCTCTAAACTTGCTATCCTTATCTTTCGTCTTCATTGGAACAGCTTTTCCTAAACTCTGATCAACTGGCTTTTCAAAGACTCCCAAATGCCAGCTAAAAAAACGAAAGAACTGTGGATGCTATAAATTAGGAACAACAACAAAGTTACTGGAAAGGCTCAGCAGCAGTTCTGAAGAAGGGTCCTGACCCAAAACATCAGCTTTCCTGTTTCTCTGATGCTGCCTGGCTTGTTGTGTTTATCCAGCTCCACACTTTGTTATCTCTGACTCCACCATCTGTAGTTCTTGCTATCTGTAGTCTTTGTTGCATTCTGCTTAGCATCAAGAAATGTTGTCGTCATCATCAATAAGCTGGTACCTCCCCCTTGTTCCCCTCTTTGTAGCATCCTTAAACACGGGTGAGGTCCCGGAGGACTGGAAAATTGCTAATGTTGTCCCCTTGTTTAAGAAGGGTAGCGAGGATAATCCAGGTAATTATCAACCGGTGAGCCTGACGTCAGTGGTCGGGAAGCTGCTGGAGAATATACTTAGGGATAGGATGTATTCCCATTTGGAAGAAAATAGGCTTATCACTGATAAGCCTATGTGGTTTTGTGCAGGGAAGGTCATGTCTGACCAACACTAATAGAATACTTTGAGGATGTGACAAAGTTGATTGATGAAGGAAAGGCTGTAGATGTCATATACGTGGACTTCAGTGAGGCGTTTGATAAGGTTCCCCATGGCAGGCTGATGGAGAAAATGAAGTCACGTGGGGTCCAGGGTGTGCTAGTTAGATGGATTTAAAAAAAAAAAATCGGCTAGGCAACAGGAGTTGGAGGGTAGTAGTGGAAGGGGGTTTCTCAAACTGGAGACCTGTGACCAGTGGTGTTCCACAGGGATCTGCGCTGGGACTACTGTTGTTTGTGATATACGTAAATGATTTCGAGGAAGGTATAGGTGGTCTGATTAGCAAGTTTGCAGATGACACGAAGATTGGTGGAGTAGCAGATAGTGAAGGGGACTGTCAGAGATTACAGCAGAATATAGATAGATTGGAGAGTTGGGCAGATAAATGGCAGATGGAGTTCAATTCGAGCAAATGCGAGGTGATGCATTTTGAAAGATCTATTTCAAGAGTGGACTGTACAGTAAATGGAAAAGCCCTGGGGAAAATTGATGTATAGAGAGATCTGGGTGTTCAGGTCCATTGTTCCCTGAAGGTGGCAATGCAGGTCAGTCGGGTGGTCAAGAAGGTATACGGCATGCTTTCCTTCACCGGACAGGGTATTGACTACAAGAGTTGCCCAGTCATGTTACAGTTGTATAAGACTTTGGTTCGGCCACATTTAGAGTACTGCATACAGTTCTGGTTACCACGTTACCAAAAGGATGTGGATGCTTTGGAGAGGATGCAGAGAAGGTTTACCAGGATGTTGCCTGGTATGGAGGGTGATAACTATGAAGAAAGGTTGAGGAGATTAGGATTATTTTCATTAGAAAGACAGAGATTGAGTGGGGACCTGATTGAGGCCTACAAAATCATGAGGGGTATAGACAAGGTGGAGATCAAGAAGCTTTTTCCCTAGAGTGGGGGACTCAATTACTCGGGGTCATGAGTTCAAAGTGAGAGGAGGAAATTTTATGGGAGATATGGGGCGGCGCGGTGGCTCGGTGGTTAGCACTGCAGCCTCACAGCACCAGGGACCCGGGTTCAATTCCAGCCTCGAGTAACTTGTCTGTGTGGAGTTTGCACATTCTCCTCGTGTCTGCGTGGGTTTCCTCCCACGGTCCAAAGATGTGCAGGCTAGGTGGATCGGCCATGTTAAATTGCCCGTAGTGTTCAGGGATGTGTGGGTTATAGGGGATAGGTCTGGGTGGATGCTCCAAGGGGTGGTGTGGACTTGTTGGGCTGAAGGGCCTGTTTCCACACTGTAGGGAATCTAATATGCATGGAAAGCTCTTTATGCAGAGGTTGGTGGGTGCCTGGAACGCGTTGCCAGCGGAGGTGGCAGATGCAGATGCGATAGTATCTTTTAAGATGTATCTGGACAGGCACATGGATGGGCAGGGAGCAAAGGGATACAGACTGTTAGAAAATAGATGATAGGTTTAGACAGAGGATCTCGATCGGCGCAGGCTTGGAGGGCTGAAGGGCCTGTTCCTGTGCTGTAATTTTCTTTGTTCTTTGCTCCCATTTTGTTTGACTTTCCTCACCCTGAGTTGTCCTTTGCTTTTAATGTGTTACTTGGACAATTCCCACTTTTCTGACCTGGCTAGGGTAGATTTAAATGTTGATGAATTTGGGCACTCTGTGGTGGTTCCCCTTCCTGATGCTGTGTCACTAACTCAAGCACTCCATGCCATTGAATAAGGCACCCTGCTCTTGTCCAGAAGCCTCCCCTCCAGGTTCAAGTATGAGGTATTTATCTGGCCACTGTCAGGACCCGATGTGTCCAGCTACTGGACAGTATCTTGCTGATCAGAGGCTGGTGGCCCACCATTGCCCATTGCTTATAACACACCCATCAACCCAGGGTAAATGTGAGTCTCAGGCCACAGATGAGAAAAGTGGGATGAAGGTTGTGGAATGGACTCTAGGCAATTGGGGAAGCAGGGGATGGGAGGGAGTGGGGGGACAGGAGGTGGCTATCTGTGATTCCCAGGCCGTTTACAGATGATACCAAAATTGAAGGTATAGTGCACGGTGAAGAATCTTATTTAAGCATACAACAAGATCTTGACCAGCTGGGCCAAAGGGCTGAGGAGTGGCAAATAGAGTTTTAATTTAAATAAATGTGAGGCGTTACATTTTGGTAAAACAATCAGGGCAGAACTTGCATAGTTTATGGTAGGGGCACTGGAAAATGTTGTCGAGCAGAGAGACCTAGGGGTTCAGGTACTTAGTTCTTTGAAAATGGTGTGAGAGGTAGACAGGGTGGTGAAGAAGGCGTTTGGCATCCTTGCTTTCATTGGCTAGAGCACTGGGTGGAGGAGTTGGGATGTTGTGTTGAAGGTATACAGGAAATTGGCGAGGCCACTTTTCGAATACAGTGTAAAGTTCTGGTCACCCTGTTATTGGAAAGATTGTATTAAATTGGAAAGGATGCAGAAAAATTTACAAGGATGTTACCAGGATGGGAGGATTTCACTTATAAGGAGCTGCTGGGTGGATTGTAACTTTTTAAACCTGTAGCATTGGAGGCTAAGGGTGACCTTATAGAGTCTTATAAAATCACGAGGGACATAGATTAGGTGAATAGCCAAGGACTTTTCCCCAGGGTGGGAAGTCTATAATTAAAAGGGACAGGTTTAAAGTGAGAGGAAAAAGATTTAAAAGGGAACTGAGGGGTAACTTTTTCACACTGTGGGTAGTGCATGTATGGAATGAATTGCCAGAGAAAGTGGTGGAGGCTGGTATAATTACAGCATTTAAAAAGCATCTGGATGGGTATATGAATAGGAAAGGTTTACAGGGCTGTGGGACAAGTACTAATGATTGGGACTAGATTTATTTAGGGTATCCAGTCGGCATAGATGAGTTGGACCAAAGGGTCTGTTTCCATGCTGTATTAAGCTGTGACTTAATGTGGCAGGGTGTTTATTTTCTTGGGCTTTCCTTGCCTGTCCCTACTAAAACAACAGCAGTAGTGGCATGAGGCGAAGTGAGCTAGTTCTAAATAGCCTCAGGCATCAAAGAAACTCATGATTTAATCATTCATTGGTGTCCCTGCAACCACTCACTAGATTAAATGCCTCTTCTGTCTCCAAACCTCTCTCTGGTGAAATAAGTGGAGATTGTTAAATTCCACTGCAGTTTAATTCATTTCCATTGTTTGATTTTGGTTTCTCCTGTAGTGCCTGAAGCACAGATTCTTTCCTCTCTCTCCAGTTGCTCTCCTTTCTTCCCTTTCATGTCCTACAGGCAGCATGGAAGCAGAAGTAGATTACTTGGCCCTTGCATCAAAGAAGATCAAGGCTGATCTGTTTTTTGTTTAAATTGTGCATTCCCATCTTCCCCCTGAAAATCCTTGGGTGCATTAAGAAGAAGTAGGGACTGTGTAGGCTATTTGGTCCCTCAAGCCTGCATACCATTCTATGAAACTATTTCAGATCTGTCCCAGGCCTCAACTCTTTGCTCATGTCAGCTCAACATCGGGGTCAATGTGCCTATATTTCAAAAATAAATCAAAACCAAAAGAACTGCGGATGCTGTAAATCGGGAACGAAAACAAAGTTGCTGGAAAAGCTTAGAGGTCTGGCAGCATCCGTGGAGGAGAGAACAGAGTTAACGTTTCGGGTCCAGTGACCCTTCCTCAGAACTGATGATGGCTGGGAAAATGTCAGTTTATATCACAGTCATCTTTATACAGCTTTACCCTGTACACTCCTATTTTTTAAATTCCAATCGCTTCACAATAGAGGCTAAAATTCCACTTGCTGCTTTAATTACTTTTAGTACCTGCGTGCTGACATTTTGTTTCATGCATAGAAACAGCCAGTTCCCCCCTTAGCACTTTATAGTTCACCTTTTGATTCTTCCTATAGAGCCGCAAGACCCCACAATTTGCTCCATTAAACTGCAGTCTAGTTTTGATCCACTAACTCAATCTATCAAAATCACCTTGCAGATTTCTTGTGCTGCAATCAGAAGATGCCCTCCTACCTATTTATGTATCATGTATTCAAAGCAAGAGGCCTAACAGGTAAGACAAATGAACCCGGTGCATGGACTAATACTTAGGAATGAGATAGTACAACTATGACCGAAACCTGGCTAAGGGAGGGACAGGACTGGCAGCTCAATGTTCCAGGTAGGGTACAGATGCTATAGCGAGGATAGAAGGGGGAGGCAAGACAGGAGGGGGTGTTGTGTTTTTGATTAGTGAGAACATATGCAGGACTGAGAGAGGACATTCTTGAGGGTCAATCCACTGAGTCTATATGGGTCAAACTAAGAAATATAATGAGAGAGATCACATTGATAGCATTGTACTATAGAACCCTAAACAGTCAATGGGAGATTGAGGAGCAAAATATGTAAGGAGATAGCAGATAGCTGCAAGAATAATAATAGAGTTATAATAGTTGGGGATTTTAACTTGCCTAACATTGACTGGGACTAACATAATGTTAAAGGATGGGAAGAAATGTAAGTGTGTTCAGGAAGAATTTCTCATGCATTGTATAGATGGCTAGGAAAAGGGCAAAACTCAACCGTTTCTTGGGAAATAAGGCAGGGCAAGTAACAGAAGTGTTAGTGGGGGAGCATGTTGAGATCAGTGACCATAATTCCATTAGTTTTAAAATAGCTATGGTAAAAGTTAGGAAAACCAAGGCGCACAAGCTGAAGTTTGAAATTGGGACAAGGTCAATTGTTATGGTCTTAGACATGAACTTTGAAAATGTTGATTGGGGGAGGCTGTTTGCAGGCAAAAGGACATCAGGTAAGTGGGAGGCTTTCAAACATGAGTTATTGAGGGTTCAGGGCCAGCTAACTTTGTTAGACTGCAGGGTAAGGCTGGCAGGAGTAGGAAACCCTGGATGACTAGAGTTATTGAGATCCTAGTCAACAAAAAGAAGACATATTACGTGTATAGGTAGCTGGGATCAAGTGAATTCCTTGAGTATAGAGGATGTTGGAGTACACGTAAAAGATAAATCAGGAGGGCTAAAAGGGGAAATGGGATGGCTTTGGCAGATAAAGTAATGGAGAATTCAAAGGTACCCTATAAGCACATGAAGGGCAAAAAAGTAACCAGGGAGAGGATAAGGTCGCTGAAAGACCAACAAGCTTGTCTACTTGTGAAGCCACAAGAGATAGGTGAAATCCTAAATGAATATTTCTCATCAGTAATGGAGAACTTGGGGAAATAAATAATGATGTCTTAAAGTGAGTACACATTACAGAAGGAGAGGTGCTGCAGTCCTCAAATGCATTATGTAGATAAATCCCTGGTACCTGACAAAGTGAATTCCAGGACTTTGTGGGGAGCTAGGGAGGAAACTGTGGGGCTCCTAGCAGAGCTATTTGTATCATCGTCAGCCACAGATGAAGTGCCCAAAGACTGGAGGGTGACTAATGTTGTGCCATTATTTAAGAAAGATCGCAGAGAAATGCCAGGGAATTACAAACCGGGTGAGTCTAACATCTGTGGTGAGTAAGTCGTTGGAGGGGATTCTGAGGGACAGGACCTACAGGCATCTGGAGAGGCAAGGACACATTTGGGATATTCAGCATGGCTTTGTGTTTGGGAAATCATGTCTTTTTTATTCATTATGGGATGAGGGCAACACCGACTACGCAGCATTTATTGCCCATCCCTAATTACCTGGGTGGAGGTGGGAGTGGAGTGGGGAAGGGCTCAGAGTCAACCACATTGCTGTGGGTCTGGAGCCACATGTAGGCCAGACCAGTTAAGGATGGCAGTTTCCTCCCTAAAGGAAATTGGTTTTTTCTGACAATCGACAATGGATTCACAGTCATCATTACATTCTTAATTCCAGATATTTATTCAAATTCCATTATCTGCCATGGCAGGATTTGAACCTAATCCCCAGTATATTATCTGGGTCTCTGGTTTTATGGTCCAGCAATAATACCATTTGACTATCACCCTCCCTTTTGATTGAATTTTATGAAGTGGTAACCAAGAAAGTAGATAAGGATGGTGCAATAGAGGTCTACGGGGACTTCAGAAAGGCCTTTGACAAGGTACCACATGATGGCTTAATGTGTAAGGTTAAATCTCACAGGATCCAGAGAGAGGTGGCCAATTGTAAGCAAAATTGGCTTGTCGGTAGAAGAAGGAGGATGGTTGTAGATGGCTGTTTTCCAAATTCGAGGCCTTTGATCAATGGTGTTCCACATGGTTTGGTGATGGGTCCATGTTATTTGCCATTTATATAAATGATTTGGGTGGGAGTTTAAGAAGCATGGTTAATTGTTTGCGGATGACTGCAAAATTGATGGTATATTGGACGATGAAGAAGATTATTTGGGAATGCAGTGAGATCTTGATCAATTGGGCCAGTGAGCTGAGGAATGGCTGATGGGCTTTAAGTTAGATAAGTGTGAGGTGTTGTATTTTGGTCGGTCAAACCAGGGCAGAACTTAGAAAGACAATGGTAGGGCCTTGGGGTGTTTGATAGAAGAAAGAATTCTTGGTGTAGATAGCTCCTTGAAATTGGAGTCACATGTAGACAGAGTGGTGAAGAGGGCTTTTGGAATGCTTGCTTTCATTGGCCAGAACATTGAGTATTGGAGATGGGGCGTCTTGTGGCAACTGTACAAGATGTTAGTAAGGCCTCATTTCGAGTACTGTGGGCAGTTTTGTTTGCTGTACTATAGAAAGAATGTTATTAAATTAGTAAGAGTGCAGAAAAGATGTACGAGGATGCTACTGGACTGGAAGGTTTAAGTTACAGTGAGAGGCTGGATAGTCTGGGACTTTCTTTTCCCCTGGAGCCTGGAAGGCTGAGTGTGACATATCAAGGCTTATAACATCAAGAGAGGCATAGATAAGATATGTAGCCAAAACCTTTTCCCCATGATAGGGGAATCTAAAACAAGAACTCAAGGGGAGAGATACAAAAGATTAGATTAGATTCCGTACAGTGTGGAAACAAGCCCTTCGGCCCAACAAGTCCACACCCACACTGCCCCTTGAAGCATCCCACTCAGACCCATCCCCCTTTAACACACACACCCCTGAACAGTACGGGCAATTTAGCGTGGCCGATCCGCCTCACCTGCACATCTTTGGACTATGGGAGGAAACCGGAGCACCCGGAGGAAACCCATGCAAACACGGGGAGAATGTGCAAACTCCACACAGACAGTTGCCCAAGGCTGGAATCGAACCCGGGCCCCTGGTGCTGTGAGGCTGCAGTGCTAACCACTGAGCCACCGTGCCGCCCCCACTGAGCCACCATGCTACCCCCACTGAGCCACCGTGCTGCCCAAAAGGGTCCAGAGGGACGACTTTTTTACTTGGAGGGTGCTGAGTGTCTAGAATGGGCTGCCCGAGGTAGTGGTTGAAGCGAGTACAATTTTGTCATTGAAGAAACATTTAGATACATGGATGGGACAGCTATGGAGGGATATGGACTAAATGCAGGCAAATGGGACCAGATTAATTGTGAAAACTGGAGCAGCATGGATAGTTTGGGCTGAAGGGCCTGTTTCCTTGCTGTAAACCTCTACGACTTGATCGAATTTGAATCTATCACACACTTTCCGTTCCTTCAAGTCATTATCGTAAATTGTAAATAATTGAAGCCCGAGGACTGATCCTTATGGCACTCCACTAGCTTCATCTTTTCAAACTAAAAAATACCCATTAATCCTGATTCTCTGTCTCTTGTGTGTCAGTTTCCAGTCATCAATCCATGTTAACACACTAGCCCCAATACCAAGAGCTCCTTTCCAATGCAATAACCTTTTTGTGTGGCAAATTATCAAATGCCTTCTGGAAATCCAAATATTTTGCATCCGCCAGTTCTCATTTATCAACTCTGCTCATTGCACCCTCAAAGACTTCGAGCAAATTCATCAAACACTTTATCACTTTTACAAAACCATGTTGACGCTGTTTGGTTATGCTCATCTTTTCCAAATATCCTGCTATTTCTTCCTTGGTAATGGACTGGTGTGTTTTCCCAATGGCAGGTATTCGACTTAACTGAATGATTTCAGTTTTCCTGTTAACTGTTAACAGACCATGAGATATCTTATTAAATCAAGAAAAATATAAATTGCTAGACTGAGTGCATCTGTGCAGAGAAATCAAAGTTAATGTTTTGGATCCAGAAAGCCCTCTTTAGAAGTGATGGTGGCTAGGAAATAGTTATTGTTTTGTTACACAGACGATCAGATTGGGGGGGGGGGGGTGGCTGGTGACGGACTAAACAAAGTTTTCTACTTTGTCTCCCCGCTTTTTTCAACTTTCATTTACAGTTTTCTAATCCATTGGAACCGTCCCTGAATAAGTAAGCTCTGGAATATTTTGACCGGTGCCTCCACTACCTGTATGGCCATTGTCTTTTAAAACCATTGGAAGGCAAGCTATAAGGCTGTGCTGACATTCCTGCCTTTGCTCTATTTTGTTTGTCAAATACTTTGTTCCCCATGATAAAAACATTTACAAGATTTTTTTTCTATTGGCATGTTGCCTGTCTGTTATTTTGGGGACATTCGTAGTGTTCTCCACCATGAAGATTCACGGAAAAATTTGGTTTGCAGTATTTGCCGTTTCCCTGTTTTCTGTTGTCACCACCCTACCCCCTCCAAATTTATCCTCCAAGTGGCCCACAACTACCCGCTTTCTTTGTATACACCCATGAAGTGCTTGCTGCTGTTTTTTGTGTTTCTTGCCAATTTATTTTTTGTAGTCAATTTTCTCTCACTGCATAAGCTTTTTAGTTATGTGCTGCTGGTTCCTACAAATTCAAAATTCTCTGGCCTACCATGATGTTTTACTGCTTTGTATGGCATAGTTTTTGATTAATATTCTCTTTGTCAGCCGTAGCACTTCTCCTCACATCTTATTTTAACTGCAATAAATGTATGCTAAGCATTATGAAATATCTGATTAATTTTCTGCCACTGCTCATCCACTAATTTCCTCTTCATGCATTTTCTCAGCCCACTTTTGATCACGTTTTCTTAATACCTCTAACTGACCTTATTTAAATTGAGGACATTGGTTTGAGGTCTGAATTACTCTCCTCAACTAAGTTTAAAAGGCAACTGTATTGTGACTGCTACCTGTTAACAGACCATGAGATATCTTATTAAATCAAGAAAAATATAAATTGCTAGACTGAGAGCATCTGTGCAGAGAAATCAAAGTTAATGTTTTGGATCCAGAAAGCCCTCTTTAGAAGTGATGGTGGCTAGGAAATAGTTATTGTTTTGTTACACAGACGATCGGATGGGGGGAGTGGTGACGGACTAAACAATAGGTGAAGATAGAGCAGACTGTGTTAACATGGCATGATCTGTGGGTGTTGGGTTCAGGACATTAGAGAAGGTGCTATCTATTGCATCTATATTATTAGTTAACAGCACTGATACATTTATTAACAAAGCTACATCAGCTCCTTTTCCATTTTGCCTGTGTTTTTCTGGAATATTGAGTACCTTTTGAATATTGAGTTCCTAGTTCTGGTCACTCTGAACAGGAGAAGGCCATTCAACTCCTCGAGCCCACCATTTGATGAGATCAACCACATCTTCATAACTGATTTTGAGTCATGTTGATTTCTCTACACAGATGCTGTCAGCCCTGCTATGCGTTTTGAGCAATTTATATTTTTGTTGATTTAATAAAATATCTTGTGGCATAAATATGTCTATGTTGTTGCAAATGCTGCGTGGATATTTAAAAAAAAAAGCCTTCACCTTTGACGTTTAGTGATAACGGGAACTGCAGATGCTGGAGAATCCAAGATAACAAAGTGTGGAGCTGGATGAACACAGCAGGCCAAGCAGCATCTCAGGAGCACAAAAGCTGACGTTCGGGCCCAGACCCTTCATCAGAGAGGGGGTTGAGGAGAGGGAACTGGAATAAATAGGGAGAGAGGGGGAGGTGGACCGAAGATGGAGAGAAAAGAAGATAGGTAGAGAGGAGAGTATACGTGAGGAGGTAGGGAGGGGATAGGTCAGTCCAGGGAAGACTGACATGTCAAGGAGGCGGGATGAGGTGGTAGGTAGGAAATGGAGGTGCGGTTTGAGGTGGGAGGAAGGGATGGGTGAGAGGAAGAACAGATTAGGGAAGCAGAGACAGGCTGGGCTGGTTTTGGGATGCAGTGGGGGGAGGGAATGAGCTGGGCTGGTTTAGTGATGCAGTGGGGGGAGGGGAAGAACTGGGCTGGTTTTGGGATGCAGTGTGGGAAGAGGAGATTTTGAAGCTAGTGAAGTCCACATTGATACCATTGGGCTGCAGGGTTCCCAAGCGGAATATGAGTTGCTGTTCTTGCAACCTTCGGGTGGCATCATTGTGGCACTGCAGGAGGCCCATGATGGATATGTCGTCTGAGGAATGGGAGGGGGAGTTGAAATGTTTCGTGACTGGGAGGTGCAGTTGTTTATTGCGAACCAAGGGGAGGTGTTCTGCAAAGCGGTCACCAAGCCTCTGCTTGGTTTCCCCAATGTAGAGGAAGCCACGCCGGGTGCAATGGATACAATATACCATATTGGCAGATGTGCAGGTGAACATCTGCTTGATTTGGAAGGTCATTTTGGGGCCTGGGATAGCAGTGAGGGAGGTGGTGTGGGGGCAAGTGTAGCACTTCCTGCGGTTGCAGGGGAAGGTGCCGGGTGTGGTGGGGTTGGAGGGGAGTGTGGAGCGGACAAGGGAGTCGCGGAGAGAGTGGTCTCTCTGGAAGGCAGACGAGGGTGGGGATGGAAAAATAGCTTGGGTGGTGGGGTCAGAGTGTAGATGGCGGAAGTGTTGGAGGATGATGCATTGTATCCGGAGGTTGGTGGGGTGGTATGTGAGACCAAGGGAGATCCTCTTTGGGCGGTTGTGGCGGGGGCGGGGTGTGAGGGATGTGTTGCGGGAAATGCGGGAGACACGGTCAAGGGCGTTCTCGACCATTGCGGGGGGTAGGTTGCGGTCCTTGAAGAACGTGGACATCTGGGATATGCGGGAATGGAATGCCTCATCGTGGGAGCCGATGCGGCGGAGGTGGAGGAATTGGGAATAGGGGATGGAATTTTTGCAGGAGGGTGGGTGGGAGGAGGTGTATTCTAGGTAGCTGTGGGAGTCAGTGGGTTTGAAATGGACATCAGTTTCTAGCTGGCTACCTGAGATGGAGACTGAGGCATCCAGGAAGGTGAGGGATGTGTTGGAGATGGCCCAGGTGAACTTGAGGTTGGGGTGGAAGGTGTTGGTGAAGTGGATGAACTGTTTGAGCTCCTCTGGGGAGCAAGAGGCGGCGCCGATACAGTCATCAATGTAATGGAGGAAGAGGTGGGGTTTGGGGCCTGTGTAGGTGCGGAAGGGGGACTGTACCACGTAACCTACAAAGAGGTAGGCACAGCTTGGGCCCATGCGGGTACCCATGGCCACCCCCTTAGTCTGTAGGAAGTGGGAGGAGTTGAAAGAGAAGTTGTTGAGGGTGAGGACGAGTTCAGCTAGGCAGATGAGGGTGTCGGTGGAGGGGGATTGGTCGGGGCTGCAGGACAGGAAGAAGCGGAGGGCCTTGAGGGCATCTGCATGAAGAATACAGGTGGAAAGGGACTGGACGTCCATGGTGAAAATAAGGTGTTGGAGGCCAGGGAATTCAAGTCCTGGAGGAGGTGGAGGGATGGGTGGTGTCGTGGACGTAGGTGGGGAGTTCCTGGGCCAAAAGGGAGAAAATGGAGTCCAGATATGTGGAGATGAGTTCGGTGGGGCAGGAACAGGCTGAGACAATGGGTCGACCAGGGCAGGCAGGTTTGTGGACCTTTGTCGTTTGACCATTGTTACTTTGTATACTCTGCACTCTGCAGAGTAATAATGGAGTAATGTTTTGCAGCTGTATATGGTGCTGTTGAGGCTACACCTGAAGTACTGTGTACAGCTTTGGTCTCTGTTTTGTGAAAGAACTTACTGACACTGGAAGAGGTGCTGGAGAAAGTTCACTAGATTGATTCTGGAGGTGAGAGGGTTGGCTTATGAGGAAAGATTGAGTAGGCTTGGGTTATACTCATTGTAATTTAGATGAATGAGAGGGCATCTTATAGAAACACATAAAAATATGAAGGGAATAAATAAGATAGAAGCAAGGAGGTTGTTTGCAGTGGTGGGTGAGATTACAACTCGGGGACATAGCCACAAAATAAGGGGGAGCAGATTTGGGACTGAGCTGAGGAGGAACTTCTTCTCCCAAAGGGTTGAGAGTATGTGGAATTCCCTGCCCAGTGAAGTAGTTGATACTTCCTTGTTGAATGATTTTAATGCAAAGATAGCTAGAGTTTTGCACTGAAGGGATCGAGTGTTATGGTGAGCGGATGGGTAGGTGGAGCTGAATCCACAAGAAAGTCCAGCCATGACCTTATTAAATGGTGGAGCAGGCTCGAAGAGGCCAGATAGCCTGCTCCTGCTCCTATTTCTTCTTTATTTGTGTTCTCTCTCTGGATCTAAATTCTGCTGCACTTTTCTATGTATATTTCTAGGTATCTTTCTGACACACTTTGACTGTTGTTCACGCGTCCATTACCCTATATCTCTACTTGCTTACGTTTTAATCCTTTCGTAAAACTTCCCTTCCATTGAAACCCTACCTTCCAAATTGATTTAAAGGCTAACCTACGACCTAGGTGAATGATTTGACAGGGCATTGGTTCATAAAATAGTTTAAGTTAAGCCTGTCCAAATGGTACGGCTCTCTTTCTGCAGCACTGATGCCATTGTCCCATAGTTTGGAGGCCATTTTTTCCATGCCAATCTTTGAGTGACATATTTACCTCTAACCTTAATCACTTAGTGCCTTTTTGCATGGGTAGTAATCCTGAGGTTGTTACATTGCGTGCTTTTTGATTTGGCCTGAGCTGTCTGTAATCCCTTAGCAGAATCTCTTTTCCAGTCCTACATATGATGTTGACACAAATGTGGATTCTTGCCAAACAAGAAGCTATTCACATCTATGTTAAAAATATTCAATGACCATGCCTCCACCCACTTATGATGTAGAGTCGCATAACCCTCAGGGAAAAAGTAAAATCTTTTCATCCAACCTGAAAGAGTGACCCCCAAATAGGAAAACCATGTCCTCCTGGCTGTAGAGTACACCAAAACAGGCAAAATCCTTTGCACATTCATTACATCAGGGCCATTCAGGTTCTTATACACTTAAAACAAGTCACTCTTTGAAACAGTGGAATCGAGTCCGGACTGTCCAGTTTTTCCTTGGAAGACAACCCACTCCTTTTAAGCATTAATGTAGTAAACTTCCTTTGAACTGTCTCCGGTACATTTGTGTCAAACCAAAATTTTGCACAACATTTGAAATGTGTGGTCTCACCGAAGTTCTGCACAATAGAAGCATAATATCTTTAGTCCTCTAGTTAAATTTTTGTATAGGCTAATCCCAGTTAGAATTTGTCGCAGAAAATAATGCACAGATGATAATTCTTGAAATCCTTCCCTTCACTTTAGCTTCTTGTTTTTAGCAGTCTCCAAAATTATCTCTTCCTGAGGTATTCCTACTGGTGTAATATTTGTAACATTTTTCTTCCTTGACCTTCAACTGTAAATGTCCTACTACATAGTCAATTAATTCTCTAGCATGTACAAAAATGACTGTTATTCCATTGGGCCCGATTATCACCCACCTGGCAGTGGTAGTGAAGATGTCAGAAAAGACACAATATCAGGTGATTTGGTCCCAGTGGGACTTTTGTCTCCTTCGCGCCACCTCACCAACTGAGTTCTGGGCAAGCATGATCAGGGTGGCTGCCTTGACCCACCATTAATGAAAGCTGTAACATAGCCAATCAACATCTCATTAAGAGCACCATCCCACTAGCAAGATGGCCGACCTGGCTGTTTTCCTGACATGGTAACCATGGCAATCAGCTACCAGTCGATAAAATGCGGAGCTGGAGAAGCAGGTCAGATAGTGTCAGAGGAGCAGGAGAGGCAACGTTTCAGGTCTGGACTCTTCATCAGAACTAGGCATCCTTGGAAGGGGCTCTACAGTATGGTTTTCAGGGACTAGGAGATAGTAGGGACTGTAGTTACTGGAAGTCAGATTTGTTAAAATGTGGAGCTGGAGAAGCACAGCAAGTTAGACAGCATAGGTGGACCAAGAGCGATGTTTTGTGTCTGCTGCCGGGTCTGTAATTAACTTTTAACTATCCTCTGTAATGATTCGAGTAAATTGAATAACTTGATGGGCAATAAATGGTGGGTTTACCTGTGAAGCTCACATTGCATTCATATTTTGTTTTTTTACAAGTATTCTCTTTTCGGAAATGACAGCAAAATGACTAATTATTTATAAGACCAAATCCAGTAGATTTAAATAGTTTTTACCTTATTCAGGCTTTTATACCATTTAACTGACAAAAAACATCTGAGTTGAATTTTATGTTTGCAAATTGGGTGCACTGCATTAACCCCTGCGCCTGGAATTAATTTTGTTTAATGCATTTTAATTTTTTTTGACACTTGAATAAAACATCAACTGCCTCTGAGAGAAGGGATCTATAAAGTTTTGAACATTACTGTTCATTACAGTATCCTTCTGCCACGTGATGGCACGTCCTGTACCATGTCACTCGTCTACTTGTTCATCTTCAGGCCAAATAAACTGATGCCAGTTTGGAGGAGCTGAGCTGTTTGGGTCCAAAGCAAGTGAATCCCTGAGTTTCAGTTCTGCTTACCTTGCCTTGTTGAAAAATAAGTTTGGCTCTTCGTTTGTCGAAGTTGACATCTAGGTTATTTTTGGGAATATTTGATGAGTTTAGGATGATCAAAAATAAAACTTGCAGTACGTTGCAAGACTTCCTTAAGCAACCTTCCTTCTGGAGTAATCATGTTATGCAAAGTTATAAATACACTGTTTTGATTCATATACATTAACTGTCAGCCTGCTATGTGATTTCGCTGCATTAATTAATATTAATTACTGGAACACATTTTCAATATGCAGCTGTTACGAGGTTGTCTTCAAACATTGAATTCGCAAAGTTAATTGAGGATTCATACACTGATATGGGCCACAATTTAATGGTAACTTAATCAACCACAAATGAATTCTAAATGATTTAGAACGCTCTTTGATCATCATAGAACCTATTGTCAAAGTTGAAGCACACTTGTCTCCATTCTTACCTTAAACTGTGTCCTTGCATAGTTCAAAAGCTCCGATTTCCAGAGTTTGAGCACACAGTGTTAATAACAGCAAATGTCCTGGTGAACATCAGTACTTGTAAAATTCGTATTGCAGGCTACTTTTCATCTTCTTGTGCTTTTCCAACTATGGCTATTGTTACGACATGGAGATAGACATCCAAATCAAACATATCTCTTTATCCTTGTCAAGGAACCTCAAAATGACTTCAACTATTCCTAACCGGACTTGTCAAATAATCAGTATCACGTTTTATGAATTATTGATGCGAGGTTTATAGCTTCAACAAAACATTTAACAGTTTATGAATGATACAGTAACTTCTGCAAAGCAGAGATAAGGAACATGGTAATTTTAATAATTCTGTGATTTAAGTCCAATCGTCTTTGATTCAAATCTCACAGTCTGTAAGGGATAAATCAAAAGGAAAAGAAATGTAACTGGTCAGTTCATTTCTTCAGTGTCCATGATCTGAATTTTTTTAGGCACATAGGATTGTATTTTGCTCAGTTTCTGAAGACACTGTATGCAAAGTTTACAGTAGGTTTTAAGGAATATTCTCTCAATTCTTATGAGTGTGATTCTATTCCCCAGGGTTTCAGTAAGTTGATGACGTGAGCACAACAAGAATGCAATCAAACTGCCATCCCTCAGTTTTCACAGACACAATTCTTCTGATATAAACCACAGTACAAAACCAGTTCAAAATTTGGTTTCTCTCTATTAGACTGCTTGTCTCCTTTTCAGTCTCTTGTTACCATTCAACATCTGTCATCTGATGGACCATAATGACCTTGATGCATCAAGGAACATAGGTTCAGGAGAAGACCATTCAGCTCCTTGAGCCTATTGTGAACCGAAACATCTGGAGTATTCTTTGAACAAGAATCAATATTCAATTAACTTTTGGGCTCGGCCTCGAGCAATCTTTTTTTCTTTTACTTGCATTCTCTGAAACAAAAAGATTGGTGGGTGTCAAGGGCCAGCCCCACAGTGAACTGAAATGTGAATTCCTGGAAGCCTGGCACTCCACAAAACATGTTATTAGTAAACATATTGAACTCACCCCCATATACATTCCACTATGAAGTGAGGCAATCCCCATCTCAATGGACCCCAGAGTTTAAAAATCAGGTGGGAAGACATGCCAACACTTCATCGGAGGCTGCACTGAGGATGTTACCAAGCATAGTAACAAAACTTCTGCAAAACAACAAACCAGCTCAGCGAGCCAACCAACCTCAACATGTGATTGGTGTTTTGGTAACAGGTCACAGGCCTTGAGAAAGATGATCAGAGGATTAGAAGGGGCGGACTCCAGTGATTAGCTGTGGGGCCTGTCCTGGCAGGCATACTAGATACAGCAAGTTCGGGAAAGCACTTAACTGCTGACCCAGCAGTCCTTGGTCTTGGGTTTACTGACAGGTTTTTTTGAGCATTAGAATAAGCGAATGACCAAAGCCAGCTTCAAAAGGTCAGGACAACTAAGTTTCTTAGCCTAACTGCAATACCAATTCCATCCTTGCAGCAAGTTGGTAACACTTTCTGTCTCGCCCTCCCCCTCCATTGAAATCGGATGTGGGTGGTTAGGAAGCAAAATGGGATGAAGTTTCAGACTTTGTCCTTCACCCAAACCAAACCTAACAGTTTTCAACATGGGTTAAAATACTTTCTTACTAATATTATGGCATGCAACAAAGTGATATAGAGACCCCAACGAGATCAACCATGAACTTTTTAAACAGCAGACCATGCTTGAAGGACTCAGTGACCCATTCCTGCACCAAGTCTGAGGACCGACAAGACTTGTATACATAATCACAGTTCGCAGTTGAATGCAGAAGTAAGGTCGTACTATCTTGTTTGGTGCCATCTTGGAGATTAAGTATTGCACTGAAGGTCTATTTACTTTCAAGTGGGTGCAGATGATTTTGTTGTGCTTTTCAAATCAGAAGGAAGGAAGCCTCCCAGTTTCACAGCTAACCAAAGCCAATTAACTGGTTGCTTAGTTGCTATTGGAGCCTTGGTTTATAGCCAAATTGACTCTTCCAACTCTTTAAACATGCTTCCACCACATATCCAGGGAGTGTGTTCCATACCTTAACTACTTGCTGTGTGTTTCAGCTCATACCTGTGCCCAGTCATTCTTCTTCATTTTTGAGACAGGGCAATTTCTATCTTCTCTATCTAGCATGCATATGATTTTTAAAACTTCTTTCAGATATTCTCTTGGCCTCTTGTCTCCAAGGAGAACAGTGCTCATTTCTCCAAACTTTCTTTAGAACTGAAGTTTCTTATCCCTGAAACCATTCTCAGAATTTTTTTCTTGCTGTCTCCAATGTACTCACTTGCCTTCCATTTGCCATACTGCAGCTGAGATCTAACAAGTGTCCAGATAGGTGCAGCATAACCTCTTGTACCTGTACTCTCTGCCCCTACTAATAAAACATTGAATACTAGATGCTTTATTTATTGCTCTTTCCACCTCTCCCACCGCCTTTAACAACTTATGCACATTATATCCAACTCTGTCATTCCCTGCACACCTTTTAGAATTGTACGTATTATTTTATACTGTTTCTCCAAGTTCTTTTACTGGAAAGCATTGAACTTCATATGCCATCTGTTTGTCCATACCATTAACATGTCCCTTGGAGATTCTAACTGTTCTCATCACAATTTACAATGTTCTCAAGTTTTGTGTCATCTATAAACTTAAATTGGCCCCTGCACACCAAGATGTGAATTATTTATGTCAGAAAAAGTTAGGATCCCAATACTGACACTACAAACCACCTTCCAGCCTAAGAAAATACAAATTAATGATAATTCTGTTTCCCATCACTCATGCAACCTTGTATCCATGTGGTCTCTGTTGCTTTTATCCTATGAACTATAAGTTTACTCAAGTCTGCTGTGTGGCACAATAGTGAACACCTCTTGGGAGTCCATATACACCACATCAACAGCATTACTCATACCAATCCTGCCTGTTTCCTCTTCAAAAAAACTCCTGCACATTAATTAGACATGATTTTTCCATCACCAAATTTAAGTTGACTGGATTGTATTTGCTGGATTTACCTTGACAACCGTTTTTGATCAGGGTGGGGGGTGGGTGGGTGTAATGTTCACAGTTCTCCAGTTCTCAGCACCAACCCCAAATCCAAAGAAGATTGAAAGATTATTGCCAGCGCCTTTTCAATTTCCACACTCAGTACCTCCGATGTTTCTGGATGCAACTCATCAGGCCCCAGTGCCTTGTCAATGTGCTGTACTGACAGCTTGTTCAATTTCACCACCTTATCAGTTTTAAACCCTTCTCTTGACCAGGTACCCTCCTTTATCACCATGGACTGCGCAGCTTCTGCTTTGAAGATGAACGTAGATGCAAACTAAAACCCCAAGTCACAATGGGTTTTATTAGTTATATAAAACTATATAGCAGATGATTGAGTAGTTTGGAGATTCATGTCAGCGCACCAACTTGGAAATATCAATCAGTTCCCAGGCTCCAAAAAGGGCTAGTCTTCACACTTTTGAGCTCACAGTATTGCATCCATTTGACTATTTCTGTACTGTCCAACATAACATTGTGTGCATAACTTAAAAGGGCTTTTATTACCCCCCCATGTGAAAGTTTTGTGTGATTAAGTCTGAACATAAACACTCAGTTCTCTGGGAGTGTTGAGAAGATTTTACGTACAAAATATAACTGTATTTTAAAAAAGTGCAGACAATGTGTGCTACGTGAAATGCTTTGCAATTGTGCTTATTATACATCTGCACAACCTTCCTATTTGATGTCTGACATGTTGCAATGAAACCCATGCTCAAATCAGAAAATATGTGAAATGTTCAAACATTGCTGCAGGCGCTTGCAGTGCTCTGAGGACTACCTGACGTATGGCTTTGAGTTGATTACTAAAGTAGTGTTGGTGTTGGAGCTGCACAACACTATATTATCGATTTCATTTTGGCTCTTGACTTGTGTGAGACAGTGATAAACTACATGGAATATCCATCACAAGCTGCCCTGAAAAGATACTGGTTGGCTTCATCCTTGACCTTCAGCAATTTTTCTGATGATGTCCTCACAATAAGCTTGGAATAATGATAAAATGAGAATATAACATTCAAGTCAAGACGATTTGTGACACTGAAGTAAGTTTTGAGGCGATGTGGTTCCTGCAACATTGCTGCTCTTGATTTTCTCAGTGGTGGAGATTAAGTATTGCTGCAGTATTTCCTCTAGGGAGGCACACTTGTCTGCACTAAGATTAAAGCAAAATGTTGTGGATGCTGGAGAAGAGTTGTATCAAACTGGAAATATTAAGTTTATTTCTGTCTCCACAGGTGCTGCCAATCCTGCTGACTTTGATTTTCTGTTTTTATGTTACATGAGCATGCAGTTCATGGAAGATTCTAAAATGCAACTACAGTAGCAGGATGATTGAGGACCTGAGGGAAGAGATTACTGGCAGCACAAGAAAGGCAGCAGTAGTTCATTGATGTGTTTATATTCACTGCGTGATGTGACGTCCGCAGGCTACAGTGCCTATCCTGTTCATTGCCTAAGGTGACCTACATTTATCAATATGCCTATGATGAAAATGGTGGTCACTTTTACAAAATTGAGCATTACTGTGTAGAGCCCCATGCCATGATTATGTTAACCGAGTATATGCACAAAAGTGGGACGTGCAGAGGGATGTCTTAATGCCCAAACACATTAACCTGCTTAGTATAGGTAAACAAATAACGGTTGATCATCTGTACACGTTGACTCCAACTTTTGACCAAAAATATCCAAATTCTTTGTAGTCACCATTCACTCGTTGCTGCCATCAAGCTTGCCCTGGTTAAAAACCTCCATGATATCATTACAGAATGACACACCACTGAAAGCACCACTTGTGTCCCTTGTGGCTATGTACATCTACAAAGCAAGATGTCATGTCAAGGCTAGCATCTCGCATGTGCACACTGTGTTCCCACCGGGCCCAACTTCTAACATGATGAGGCCTCAAGAAGAAATAACTGATGCACAGCCCAGTTCAGACCTAAAGTGATTGAGGTTGCATAGCAAACACACAATTTTGTGGCAGTTACAGAATTCAAGAAATCAGGGAAGGAGGCTGGAGATTGGAGGAAGCTGCCTGCACGGTTTAAACAGATGCCAAAGGCTAAATATATACATGGGGACAAGCCTAGCAGCTGTGTCCATAGTTGGAGAATGAACTTGCAGAGTACAAGAATGAAAATCAACATAATAGACTGTTGCTTGAGGATCTGTCTGAATCTTTATCCTAAAATAAGCAAGCAAAGTGGAAATTATAGATTTCAAAGCCAGCTTTGAACTGTGTGCCAGACTTATGAAGAGAAACAATTGTGTATTAAGAAAGAAGATAAAGATTTCACATAAAATTTAACTGAAATGGAATCTCTGGAATACATTTTAGCTCCTTCAGTACTACTTCTTGGTTCCAGGTTGGCAGAAACAGTCTCTGATTGGCAAGTGGGTAATTATCAGATGATGGGAAAGGTGGGATGTCAAATCATTAAAAATATTGCTTATATGAAAGACTACTGCCTTTTTACTTGAATATGCATAATTAAAAACTGGCATTTTACAGAGACATATGCAATGTTTGAAAATGGGTATCAATGAGCAAGTTCAATTGACTTTTCTCCATCTACGTAATAACAGTGTTGGTATTGGCATCCAAATACGAGAATCTAACTGAACATCATTACAGTAATTATCTTGAACATGGCTTTGAGGATATCCTCATCTCCCCTGAGGAAATAAAGAAAAAAAGTGTCAGGCAACAGTCACAATCTATTCACAACCTTCTTGTTCTAAAACTCATGTTTGCATATTTAGTTATTGAGTATTAAGATCTGTTGAATAAAATTCTGCAGGTTCCTGATTACACTCAAGATATCTGTTATCTTGATTTTGGATTTTTTAAAATTATATTTGAGTGTAATACATCTCCAAGTTGATTTACATTGCTATCTGTCCAAGTTGTTAGTTGATGTTCAAAATTGGTTGTCGGTAATTGAACTTACTCTGCTCTCTTATGATTCCACTAAAACATCTTGGCAAATTTCCTGTCTCAAATTATGCATGTGAGCAAAATGGAGGAAGTCTTATCTCATATAAATATTTTATAAATGTCAACTAATAATGATTCAGAATTATAAAGCTGACCCCATTTTATTAAGCAAGGCAAAAGCCAAATTAGCCTCTGTTTCTGTGATTGGTACTTCTCATCAATTCTAGCCATGTTAGTCACTGAGAGAGGGATGATTTTGATGAGAAGATGCTCAAAATTCTGTGAGGTAGGTTGTGCCTGCGAAGACCTCATTAAAATGATTTATCACTATCATTAATTTGTGAGCTATTCTCAGAAACCATGCCATCAGGCTTCCAGATATGAGGAATTGCTTTGTATTATTGTTCAATGTGCTGTATTCCCACACTTATGTCATTGTGCTTTTTAATGAGTGCATGTTCTGGTTAAGCTGACATAAGCAAACCCCATGAGATGCTGGTATTGTAGAATTAGTCCAGCATTCAACCAGTTGTTATCGTAGTTTGCAAATGAATTAAGGTTTTTCTCCCACCCGAGCCAATTTGTTCTCCTATAATGTATGGATGAAAGCAGTGATGCCATTCATTCTGGTGAAATTCTTCATTCTTAAGTTGTGCTTATCAAAATCAATAAACAGTTCGAGCAGTTAACAGCAAGCAGGTTTTAGGTCACCGCTTCAGTGGAATGTTGTTTCTAGAATATACCAGTGCGCCAAGTTACAAAAGTACTGACAACTACATTACAACTGGGTGTTGTAATGTTTCCATACTCCAAAGATGTTTGATTTGAATGTTAAGCTTCTTATATTCTAAAATCAGGTTGTAAATTAAAATCAGTGGAAAAAATGCCAAAGACATGAGTGCTTGAAGGAACAAGTTTGAATTTTGGTTGCACATCAGTTGGTACATTTCTCTAAAGGTCCAGAGTCACCGTTCGTCCATACAGTTCCAATTGTTAATAAAATAATCCAATGTGATTAATTATAATGACTATATAATTCTCACAAAATGATTCCCAAAACTTGCAGTACATTAACACATCAGACTGATATCCCAGATCACAAAGGCACTCTGGACTCATGCAGAGACTTCAATCCATCAAATGTAATACCTTCCATGGAGGTGCTTTCACTCTTGTAACTCTCACACAGTTTATGCTTACTATTCCTTCTGAATTTCCTACCTCTGGTCACCAGACTTAACCAGGTACACTTTCCCCCTTCTAGCTCTGGTGTGAAACAAGTAATAATTCCCCACCTCCATTCAAATTGGTCATGTGCATTGACTCCAAACATATCTTAAACTTTTATTCTGCTCTTTATATTGGGAGTTTATTCAGTTTATGCCAATAGCTTCCTCAATAACAGAATGCTGTAAATACTAAACAGGATAGAGAAACAATTGTCACTTCAGCTTAATGACATTTTATCAGGTGCTGACAGACCTTTCTTTATTCTTCATCTCTTTCATCATCATTCATTGTTTGAATGTGGAAAGTAACTTCATCTGGATGAGAGCTACAAGTATTGTGGTGATAAAAACAGGTAAGAGGCTACGTATTTCATGGTGAGTGATTGGCATTCTAAATCACTAATTCCATTATTGACAAGGCAGAGTCAGGTACGTGATGGAACTCACTCTCCTTGCCTGGATAAATGCAGTTCAAACAAAATTCATGAAGGTTGACATCAGCCAAGACAAATCAACTTGTTTGTTTGCCATTGTTTTAAACATTCATACCCCCATTTTGGTAGCAGTGTGCCAACTGCACAATGTGCAGTAGCAACTCACCAAGGCTTTTTAATAGCACATCCCAAATATGAGTCCTCCTGAGCCCAGATGAATTAGGACAGCACATAATGGGAGCACCACCGTCTGCAAGTTTGCCTTCAAATCACCTACTGCAGATTTTAAAAAATCATCACTATTTATTCGTAGTTACTTGTTCAAAGTCCTCTATATCCCTTCATAACAGCATATTAAATATGCCTTCACCACATGAAATGCAGTGGTTTAGAAAGATGGCTCTTGACTTTCTCGAGGGCAGTTAACAAAAACTGTTGTTGCTGTCACTTCCATGACATGCATGTCCCATTAATGAATAAGAGACAATTTTGGAAGGGGGCCATCACTAACAAATACATATGTAATAAAACTCGAGTAAAGGGCAAAGATTCAGTCATTAAGAGCAGTGGGAGAAAGCACTGTTAGCAAATAATATCTGTTCACACCCCCCAAGATGCTGCTTACCTTGAAGCTGTTGGTTAATAAACCTGTTCCAGTTGATATTAAAATGAGAACTGTTGTTGGTTTTGCGCTATAGTGTCATTATTGCAGTTATAATTATGCTTTAAAGAAGAAGTGTTCATTGGTTGTTAAGAGCTTTGATATATATTATCAGACATTAGGAGAACTATCTCAATGCATGTTTTTCTTCCATTTTCTTTGTACTAGAACTGGTTATAAGAACTAGGACACTGGCAGGAAAAGAAAATAAAGAAAAGCTCTGAATCTCAAAGAACTATCTATAAATAGCATTATCCCACAATTAACATAGAAGAGACTGAAGGCATTGAAGCAGGATACCCTGGATTATAGGAAATAAATTTTGATCTGAATACATGCATGACATTTATACTGGTGTGTAAATTGCAAATTTGTGTTTGTTAAGGCCTTACTCTATGCTGGACCAGTCCTATGCTGGAATCATGGGACTAGGCTAAGGAAATGAAGCAAAATTCCTTAATATCCATTTATTGCTCGTACTCCACTGAGTAATCTTCCCATAAGTGACCCTCTTTTAAATTTCAAGGAGGGATAGCCACCCAAATAATTAAACAATTAAGAAAATGAAATAAAAAGAATTCCCTCCCTACAAGATTGTAGGCCTACCAGCAGCATATGAACTGCAACGGTTCAAGAGGACAGCTCACCATCACTATCTCAAGGGAAATTAACCAACAAATGATGGTCCGGCCAGCAACACCCATATCCTGTAAGTTAATTTTAAAAAAGAATAAAATCGGAAGAGAGCAAAATGTGAGTTTCCACTTGCAACCAATGACAGTCAGTGAACCTACACACTGACTTTCAAGGATTATCTGAGTGGGAAAAATTACTTCAAAGGAGTGTGTTCCCTGTACACAGTAGCACTAAAGTTGGCTGCTAGGAGCTATTCGTGCAAGCATGTAGTTTCCGGTATCACCATGCACTTGTATGGGAGTGATAAACTTTTCAGCAGAGGTGTGATCAATAATCCAGAAAGGTTTTGTGGTCTTGCTTGTTTTCAAGTTGCATTCCCGTTTCTGCTGTCTCACTCAGTCCATGCTCTGAACTACAAAGCCAGTGTACCGGATGTTATTCATTTAGTGGAAACATGCCTGGTCTGATTTTAAGACAATTCAGTTTGTACAGTTTACTTTATGCGATGATAAAGTTGGCCTTATGTGCAATCCTGTTAAAATGTAGCCAAGCTGCTGGAGGATGATGAGCTTTAAGTTATAGTGAAGTGAAAAGGCTTATTTTGTAAAGGTGTCTGGCAGCCTTGTCTTAGGAGGTCATGATCACACAAGATCTAAGAGCTTAAGCTCACTTTAATTGTATGACTTGGATCAGTTACAATCATAGTTAGAGAAATGATCGAAAGGGATGTGTAGTTGTGACTAGCTTCACACTGTGCTGAGTAACCAAATGTTTTATAAACAATAATTTGAAAACCTATTTTATCTTTCTATTTTCATTGCAGACTGAAATGGAAAAAGGGCTTTTTAAAAATCAAGGATTGCAAGAAAAGATTGCTGTGTTATTATAAGCAGGCTGACAATATTCATTGTATGTGCTGTTGACACTGCTGCTTGTTCAGACACTGGTGGAGCAGGGCTGTATAAAAAGCGAGATTCAGACAGCAAAAAAAATTGTCCATTGGTTTGTTAAGCAGTACTCAGTTATGAATGACAATTAGGCCTCCTGACTCCAAAAAGCTGTGTGGTTAGTTCCCATTTGGCTGAACAGTTTGTGGGTATGAATGATAGAGGTAGAAGCTTTTGGGGTCCTCCTGAACAGAAGGTGCTGACCATTGTCTCTACAGTAAAAAGAAGAACCTAAGATCTAAAAGTGAGCCAATTTACTTTCTCTAATGAGTTGCTGTTAGTTATTGCTTTTAACAATAAGTCAGAGACATTGTAATATTTGAAGCAGTAACTCTCTGCTTTCAGCAAGGAATTACAAAATGCCTGAAAGACTGTGTGAGATGATCATCAATTTCAGACGAGCTAAAAGGTACAGCTCAGCAAAGACTGTGAACAGGGACCATTAAATTGCCTTCCCAGTTTTTCTATCTACTGATAACATCAAAGTTTTTGTAACCAGCTTGTCTCTCTGTATGTGTGTGTTGGAGGAGTTTTATAAAGATGTTAGAGTTTCAACTGATGAAGTTATGTGTTGAGAATTCATAGTTGTTTACCTGTAACTAAAATCCAATTATTTGCATATTACTTTAAGGTTATACCATTGATTCCACTCATGACCACATGATTTTGTGTATGACGTGAATGAATTAGATTTACATTAATCACTCCAGCATGTTGCATTGTCGACGATTGTCCTATTTGCAGAACCATATTATTGCATTGATGAGATTTTCCCAATAAGATACATCACTAGTCGTTTGTTTGTGGAATTAATGATGTCATTTTGTGACAATTTATGACTTGTACAAAATTTTTAGCATGCATTCAACTGAATTTGTGTACCACATTTTTGCTAGTAACATTTTGTAACATTAATAGAAGTACTTGAGTTCAGGACAACTCAGTTCTAACAGTGCTAGTATTATAAGAAGAAAACATAATTTCACCACCAAGTGTTATTATGCTGGTTGTGTGTTGAAGATAAGTTACCGAGATTAAATTTCTTCAAAATGATATTGAGAAGAAATTATTATAGAATCATTTCCACATCTTTTTAATTGTAAGGAAAGTCATTGCTGTGTGTAGAAGTGCTGAAGTTATGAATTCGCAGCTAGGCCATAATCATAGTGAAAAATCCAGGCCTCCCATTACGCTGACTGATACACCATCCTGAAAGGGCAGAACAAACATGGACAAAGATAGAAGAATCGCCTACAAAGCAAATAGAGTGGAGTACCATAAAACAGAAATTGCTGGAAAAGCTCAGCAGGTCTGGCAGTGTCTGTGAGGAGAAATTAACATTAACATTTTGGATCTATTAACGCTTCCTCAGGGAAATGAGGAATGTCCATTGTGGGGAAAGCAGTGTTTTCACTTTCGGAATCTAAATCATTTTGTACACAACTGTTTGGCCAGGGTGAAGGACAATAAGCAAGAATGAATGGCTACTGGATGGATATCAGCTGAAAATTGTGATGAATCTGCCTGCGCCATACAACAAATTGATTCAGTCAGGTTGATATGTGAGACATGGTTTGTGCCTGTTGGAGTCTGGATTGCAAAAGGAGAACATTAGGCCAACGTAGAGTTAGATGCACATTGATGACCTTGACAGAACTGTCTAGAGTGGACCAATGTGGTGATGGAGATATGATATTCTTAAAAATAAGAATGAGACAGTCTGACGGCACTGTAAAAATGCAGAGATGACAGATGATTCTTTCAGCCTAATGCTATACATGAGGAAGATCTGGCATTCGAAACAGCCACATAAAACCACCTATTTCAATTGAAACAAGTCTAAAGCTTGGACGAGCCGCCTTTAATATGTCAAAAGATTTTGAAACCAGCACGTGAAACCAGTGATGATGGAACAGATCCAGTTTTTGAAGACATTCCAGGTAATGATCATCTCAGTAGTGCAAGATCAATTCTGTATCAGCTGAGGAGTGTTCCGGTCAGCCTTGAAGCTAGCTCAAAAGGCAATGCAGAACAGATGCAAAGTAAGAGAATAACCAAAAAAAAGTGAGAACCACTACCTGTTGCTATAAGACCAGATTGGGCATACAGAGATGAATTGACAGCCCTTGATGGCATGCTGTACAAAGGAAAAAGTCATTATCCTGAAGAAGTTGAAGAGAGGTGCTGCTGTCTATCCATACAAGGTGTCAAGGAATGAGATAGAGTTAAGAAGCTTGCAGATGTGCTCAACTAGCTAAAAAAGAGTAAGAAAATCCAGAACCACATCAGCTAATGCAGTGCTTGTGAGAAGCACCAAACTAAGCAACTTGGAGATCTGCTGATGATACATAACATCCCAGATAAACCAAGGATAAAGCTAGCTGTAAATATCTTCATATTTTCAGGAAATAATGATCTTGTCATGGTGAAGAACTACTCTGATTACTAGAGGCTTACTAGCTGACTTTGACTACAGCTGAGATGGTTGAATCTTTGAACACACATTGCAACCATTAGGACATTCCCAACTTTGTCGAGACTGACAGTGGTTGTCAGTTCATGAGTAAAGAATTCAATTGCATCATCAATGATTGGGAAATTAATTAACGCACATCACCTCCACACTATTCCCAGTCAAATGGAAAAACAGAGGCAGCAGTGAAAATTGTCAAGGGGGTCATCAAGATATTAAACAGGTCCAGCTCAGAAGTATACAATGCAATCACCTGAGCAGAGAAACACACTGAAGGAATGGACAGTAGCCCAGTACAATGGATCATGTCTTACCACATGCAAACAAATCTTGCACAAGCAAAAGTAATCCTGATCCCAGAAGTTGCAACAAGTAATATTGGCAAACTAGATTTGAAATTGCAAAGTGTCAAATTTTATTTTGGCAATACTGCAAAACCATTGCCAGACTTGAGCATTGGAGAGTCAGGATATAAACCTTCAATGGTCTCAAAAATAATTAGCCCCAAGTGTCAACTTGGACCTTTTGTCGAGCAGGTTGATTATACAAAATGGAAGTGAATGACTGTATATCGTTGCAACAATAGGCACAACTAGAAAAGCGGTTCCTCAACTGGTGATCAAGAGTCAAATTCCCACATGCAGAGTCCACAAATTAACCATCACACCTCAACAACCCAACCAACACACAGAATACTGAAGAAACATCACAAGTCTGGCAGCATCTGTAGACATTGAAATAAAGTTAACATTTTGAGTCCATAATGACTTTTCAGATTGCTCGCATCTGCGGTATTTTGCTTTCATATTAGGGAAATAGAACAACAGGCACAATGGGAAAGACACTCCCCTGTGAATGCAAGTCACCTAGATGAACAGCAAACACCAGCACATGTACCATTTAGAGATTAGTACAATTTAAAGTTATATATGACTGCAGGGGCTAATGAGAATGATGAATGACAGATGTGTCAGAACATGCATGCATATAATGGGTAACTTGGTTAACTCAATGTAGAAAATAATAGATTTATTTTGTACACAAAGGGGGATGTTTGAATTGAAATGCAATCATGCAGAAATGACGACCTGAGCTCTTAAATTCATGTGACTGCTATGATTTTAGAACAAACACTACAGGCAGCCATCTCACATATCAAAGAATTCTGACTAGGCTGTTTGCTGCGGAGCACAGAACCCCCTATAATAAAAGGCCTGTTGTGTTTCAACTGGTATTGGTACGTAGAAGTCGTATGGAAATGCTCTATGTGAAACCGCTGAGGTTTATTGGAAGAATTGATTAACCTAAACCTGTTTACAATCAGAGGTGGTAATAAAAAGTCCTAGTGTGCATTGCCCAGGTGAAGGGAATTCGGATGTACCTAGTGAAGGATATCAGTGAAGATGGAAAAAATAGTATAGATGTCAATGATGATTCTTTTAAAATTTCGACCAGATGAAGGTATAACAACATGATAAATTAGTATGAGAGTCTAGAAACTGAGATGAATTATGATAACCTTGTGGTATGTTGGTCTTTCTAGGAATACAACTTATTTATTAGAAGGATAGCTGAATTCTAAGTGTTAAATTATGAGGAGAAATTGCACAAATTAGATTTATATTTCCTTAGTTTAGACGTTTAAAGACATGATTTGATCAGTTCTCCAGATAATTGGAATGATAGTATAGATTGAGAAGAACTGTCCCCTGTTGGACTAGGGTGTGGTTGTTACATCACAGAGACAGATTAAACCAGCCTCACTGCCCCTGTATTCATAACACAGTAAAAGTGAAACCTTCAAAGAACCTCAAAATTGACCCCAATAATTCCTAACCAGACTGTTGAATAATCTGTTATCAGATTTTGTGAATAACTGTCACCAGACATCAGGTTTCTAACATAACAAAAGATTTGGCAATTTACTGATGACGCAATAGTTTTAGTGGAGCAATGTTAAACCACAAATTAATCTACTTCATGACTGATTTAAAATTCAATCCTCTTTAATTCTAACCCTCCACTCTCTCTTAAAGTTAGACAGATAATCAGATACAGTTCAGGTATAGATCAAAAGGAAAAACTAAGTGAGATGGAACTGGCCAGTTTACGTAAGCAGACTTCATGATCTGTAATATCACTGACAGAGAAGATTATATCCAGCTTGTCTTTTGATGATACCAATGCATGTAAGTATTTCCCATAATGCTCCAAAGAATATTCATTTAATTCTTCGAACTGAGATTCTATTCTCCAAACTTCCAGTAAGTTAATAATGAGAGGACAATCGGGGAGCCATCAAACTCCTGTTCTGTAGTTTGTGCAGTGATAATCCTTCTACCTCAAACTCAGTCCAAAAAGCAGTTCAAATGTTGACCCATTCTGAAGAAGCGTCACTAGACCTGAAACATTAACTCTGCTTTCTATGCACAAATGGTGCTAGACCTGCTGAGTTTCTCCAGCAATTTGTTTTTATTTCAGATTTTGACTGTCTCCACACAAGGTTCCAGGTAAGTACAAGGCTCCTGCGAAGTCGAAGTGTCTATCAAGCGCTTGGTAACAAGAAACAGCTTGCAATTAACTTTCAGGCGTGTTCTCATAAGCATATACCAGTGCTTTTTTAAACAGCTGCTGCTCACTCCAGATGTTATCTTCAGCTATCAGTTCCAAGTTCAAAACCGAAAATGATAAAAAGAATAAAATAAATGAATGTAAAATCAGCAAAAGTTTTAATGTTCATCAAAAAATTAGAACCATGGCTTTAAAGAATGAAATTAGAAAAAATTGCTTTACGCAAAATTTGGTTGAAATTGCAAAGGCAGGAACTGATGTTATGTCAATTTTTCATTTTGAAACTAAGGTAGGAAAAAATATCAGACAAAGGAAGTTATGTGAATGTTTGAGGCAAAATGGCTTACTCCAGTTCCTGTGTTTGTTTTCTTTCTATGTCGCTTCCTGCATTACTGATGGGAATTCGTTCATAATTGTGTGAAGTTAGGCAGCTTTTCTTTCAAAAGAACTTAATACACAAGAGAGTAACTGGGATAATTTGCTGATTTTGTTTTTGGCTCTGAATTACAATTAGAGGTGCGAGGAGCTAATTGGATGCAAAGAATCTAGTGAGGATGCTGGAGTTCTTTAAAAGTACCGAATATGGAAATAATGTAGATATTGATAACTGTGGCACTTATATATTAACTAGAGGAGGGGCAGACTTTCAATTTTAGTAAAGCTGCAAACAAAAATAGAGTCAAGGAAGACAAAATTTCCTAGAGTAGTAGATGCTTTCAATAAAAGTAAGGTCCTTTTTTGAGGGATATGAGGGGGCAGAGTTAGGGAGGAAAAGTGGTTAGCAATGGGCTTGAAAATAATGCTGTCATGAAATACTGAAATTCACCATGTTTTGTAGCTGGGGAAGTGATTGTCTGTTGAGAATGGCAAAGAGAAATTGAACTGTGAATATCCAGCGAAAGATAGGTATTTTATCGCTTTGATTGGCTACCATTGGAAATTGGGAAATCTTGGTGGAATTTTTTTTTTGCAAAGATATATATGAAGTACCGATACGCAATGCATGTGAAGTAAAAAACATCTTGAGCTGAACGGCCTTTTCTTAGCCAAATTTGGAATCCAAACAAGGGATTCTTTGTTCCCTCGTCATAATTTGTTGGTGGTCAGTGATTTATTTTCTCCAATTTTGTCCTTCAAAATTGTTGAAGTCAGTCAAATTATTCTGAGAATTATTGTTTGCATGTTCAATTAATTTGCATCATGTCAACACATACACCGCGCTTTGACAAGCTTAATGGAGGTCATTTGGGAGCCATGGTCAAAGCCCTAAATCTGAGTGAAGGAAATCACTGGTCAACTGCTTATTATCGAAAGGATTTTGGTACAATAACCTGGTCAATCAAGAATTATACATCATGGTGCTTACTCGGCAAACATTTTGTATCAGAGATTAATGTCATGATGAATACCGCCTCCTATAATTTTGTTTTGCCAATCAATTCAATATTCCGTGCTGTAGATTACCAAGATCACCATAAATTTCAGAAATGTTTATCTGTTAAGTGTTGCTGACGAAATACTTTTTGACAATGCTTTTCGTCTTCTACACAACAGGACAATTGACCAAAAATGGTGAATTAAAGGGAAAATGAAATTTATTCTGTGAATGGAGAATGCTGATTGGTTGGCAAGCAGAGTCTGCTTTTCAGAGATACTACAATGATGACAATGTGCTAACTGGCAGACTTCATTTAAATTTCAAATCAAGAGATAGGCTCTGAATGATAAGAGTGTTGCCCTGGGAAACATACAAGAAAATGGCCATCAGCTACTTCAAGATAAGACAGACACAGTGTTCTTTCTGTCTACAAATTGCAGGGCTATGTATCAATAATTTGCAGTCTCAAGTACAAGCAAATGGATCACCCTGCAAGCCTGACTATTGATCCCAAATTGGTTGTCAGCCACTTCTTCACATACAGGAGTATTTGGGAAATGTTAGTCTGGCACAGGATCACACAAATGTTTGATATTGTGAGTTTTGCAATTTCTCAAAAGTGAGCTTGTTTGGTCCAGTCAATAGCTTGTTGCAAGTAACTGAAGGGAGGAGTTGCTTGATAAAATCCATCAGTTTTTGGGATACACATGCCTGGTATCACACTGGAACTGAACTTTTTCCTGAGAGATGTTTTTGGCTTGATGACAGCATCTTTTTTTTGGTGAACGCAACTCTTGGTGCCATAGTACATAGGCCTTTTGGGCCATTTATCCAAATCTTTGAGATAACTTGCCTTCCCGAAAGAATGAGAGAAAGTTTGGGCAATTTCAGAAGAAAAATCTTGGATGCATTAATTAGTTTGCATGATAGACAATAAGGAATGATGTGATTACAGTAACCATGATTTT
Source organism: Stegostoma tigrinum (assembly GCF_030684315.1). Classification (NCBI taxonomy): domain Eukaryota; kingdom Metazoa; phylum Chordata; class Chondrichthyes; order Orectolobiformes; family Stegostomatidae; genus Stegostoma; species Stegostoma tigrinum. Next base: position 44,872,930 of record NC_081356.1, on the reverse strand, counting down.
ATTAGGTGGCATTGACACATCCTACTTCAGCATTAAGCTTGCATGGTGAACAAGGATAATCTGCCTTTGTAATAGGGCAAAATATTCTATAATTAGTATTAATGACATCCCTTCATATTCCCCTTCAAGTTGAGAATTAACATTTGGGTCATTTTTTTTGATTTCATGTTCCCAACTTCAAAAATTTATGTGGATCTTTCACCTTCTGGTATCAGGGAAGAATTGGGTCATGGCTGCCTTGTCCTAAGCTCACAATTGAAGAGGGTGATTGCCAATGCCTCTATTCACTGGGATATGGTCCTGTTGTGGAAGTCGTTGCTGCATTGTCTCCTCCAGTGCTGCACTCACCCAAATGCCTCTTTGAAACATTCATGCTTCCTAAATTCCCATACTAATCTCCATTGATCCCAAGTCCACCTACTTCCCTGCTTGTGTGTCTGACTGCTTCCTTCCCTTTCAAGCACTGTGCCCAACAACTGCATATTTAATACTCAGAATGTACAGAACACATGAACCATTTGATCACAGTGGGGAGTATTTGGAATGCTCATGAGATGAGATGAGACAGATAATCATCTGTTTAAACTCTGGTTGGAAAATAATATCTCTTGAAAGCTCTTAAAGCTATCAATTAAATATGTAGACATTGAGCATTCTCTTTAAAAACATATTCTTCTCTGAGAGCTTATGAATCAGTCTAAATAAACAATCATTCAAATATCCATTCATCCGATAATCTACTTATATGATTGTCTACCCACATTGTTTGTTTGATCACTTCCAAACTGCATCAACAACTCCTGTTTATTAGCAAGAATTTGAACTTAACATCTTTTTACAATGAGAGTCAATTTCACAAATGAATAAAAACATCCCACAGGGTTTAATAGGAAATTGTATTTAAGGTTGTGTGACCAAATATCCAGCCATCTGTTCCTTTGGTAATGTACCAGAAGTTTCAAGAAAAAAGTCTGGCATCTGTTCAAGTTTTGTGTTTCAAAGTTTGTATTTAACTGAAAGCAGAATTTAAAGTGCAATATCCAGATGACTGATTAGATTCTCAGATTTTTTTTTCAGCTTTTCACGTTGTCCTTGGTGTCAATCCAAAGGTGGTAGATCACCTATCTTAATCTCCTTTTCTGAGTCAACTATTCTACTGAAAAGCTCTGACTAAAAAGCTGCCACTTAAAAAGACGAGGGCAGCAGATGCATGGGAGCCCTGCCACTTGCAAATTTTCTTTCAAACTATTCACACGGTTCTGATTTGAAACAAATCAATGTTCTTCCAGTGTTGGTAAAAATCCTGAAACCTGCTTCCTTACAACATTGAGAGTATTTACACTCAAACAACTGTCCATCACAGGAACAGGCCATTCAGCCCAGAATGTTGTGCCGAATGTGACTCCCAATGAAATAAATCTCTTCTGCCTGCCATTGGACCATATCTCTCCATTCCTTGCATATTCATGTGTTTGTCTAATAGTCCCTTAAATGCCCCTAATGTATCTATCCCCACCACCACTCTTGGCTCTGCATTCCAGACTCCTACCACTCGCTGTTTTATATTTTAAAAAAATGCCCCTCGCGTCTTCTTTGAACTGTTCCCCTCTAAGCTTAAATGCATGTCCCCTAGTATTAAACATTTCAATTCTGAAAAAGGATTCTGACCATCAACCCTTTCTATGCATTTCATAATTTTATAGAGTTATTTCAAGTGTCCTCTCAGCCTGCGCCACTAAGAGAAAACAACTCAAGTTTTTTCTAGTCTCTCCTTATAGCTCACACCCTATAATCAAGGCAGCATCCTGATAAATCTCTTCTGCAACCTCTCCAAAGCTGCCACATCCTTCCTTATTGTAGTGACCAGAATTGAACACAATACTCTAAATGTGGTCTAACCGAAGTCTTATAAAGGTGCAACATGATATCCTGACTCTTGTTACTCAGTTCCCTGACCAATAAGGGAAAAACGTGCCATACGCCTCCTTTGCCACCCTATCTACTTGTGTGGCTCCTTTCAGGGAGCTTTGGTCTTGAACCACGAGACCCTTCTGTACATGCATGCCTATCATTAACTGTGTACTTTTCCTTAACATTTGATCTTCAAAGTGCAGCACCTCACACTTAGTTGGATTAAACTCCACTTGCCATTTCTCTGCCCATATCTGCAACAAATATATATCCCACTCTGACAGTTTTCTACACTGTCCACAACTCCAATGATCTTTGTATTGTCTGCAAACTTACTAACCCACCCATTTACATTTTCATCTAATTCATTTTTATATATCACAAACAACAGAGGTCCCAGTACAGATCCCTACGGAGCACCTCTGGTCATCCACCTCCAGCCAGAAAAATACCTTTCCACCAATACCCTCTATCTTCTATAGACACGCCAATTCTGAATCCACATGGCCAAGTCACTCTGCATCCCATGCATCTTAATCTTCTGGATGGATCTACCATGAGAATTCTTGTTGAAATCCTGACTAAAATCCATGTAAACAACATCCACTGCTGTACCCTCATTGATCACCTTCGTCATCTCATCAAAAGATTCAAATTAGTAAGACATGACCTGCCCTACACAAAGACATGCTGACTGTCCCGAATTAGACCATGCTTTTCCAAATGTGCTTAAATCCTATCCCTAAAAAATTCTTTTGCATAGCTTCCTAACTATCTCTGTGAGACTCACTGATCCGTAGTTTCCAGGATTATCCCTGTTTCCTTTCATGATCAGAGGAACAACATTAGCCACTCACCAATCCTCTGGGATCTCTCCAGTAGCTAGCAAGGATAACAAATTCTTGGTCAGGTCTCCAGCAATCTCTTCTATTCCCTCTCTCAATAGGGGTAGATACTATCAGACCCTGGGAATTTATCCACCTAATAGCCTTCAAGAGATCCAACACCACTTCTGTCTTGATCTCAAAATGCCCTAGCTAATTAGTATGCCCCACACAAATCTCGCTATCTTCCATATCCTTTCCCTGTGTGAATACTGATGCAAAGTGCTCATTTGGGATCTCACCCAATTCACTTCTTCTCACTTAACTTGTTTACTGTATTAGTGCAGAATTTGGAAGGGACATGCCTTTGCCAGATATGTTTTCAAGCTAAATGGATACACAGACTCTTACGTTGGAGAACTTGGAATAAGGTGGTGGCTGAGGTGCACTTCGGGGTATAGATGAAATTGCAACTGTTCTTGTGTTGCCTGATATAGTTCTGTGATTGTCACATTTGCTGCTTGGAATCCGAGATCATTGCACAACACTTTTTTGCTGCCATTCTGGACCGACTGCTGATTTTCCTCCTTGGCGTCAACAATAGATTTCCTATGCTAATTACAGGAAAAGGGGTGTCTCTGTTAAGTTGCTGACTAATTACAACACAGCAAGCTAGACATCATTAAAACTTGGTGTCACGTTTTGATTTCTGGACCACCATGACACAATTTCTCATTTCTTCTGCCAACTCACACTCCTGCAAAAGTTATACCTTTACACTGACCTTTGACATCCTGTGATCAGAGCTATCATGTGTGTCCTTAAATGCAATTGAGGCCAAACCTAGAAGTAAAATGATACTGAAGGGGCTGAGTTTTGTGAAGGCCTTGAAGAATTAGATGGTTTTATTTCAATATAACAGCCAGATACTGAATGTGCTAGAAATCTGTAATAAGAAAAAGTGCTGAAAAAGATCCAAATGTCAGGTAGCATCTGTGCATAGAATGAGTTAACTTTTTAGGCAAATGACGTGTTGTCAGAACGTTCCCCACAATAATAGTCCCACCCAATACTTCTGAGTTAAGGTAGCCCTTCTTGAGTGGAAATTGCAACTCTTGTTCCTCTCTCGACAGATACGAGACATATTCTGGTGTTACTTCATATCCCCAGCAGTCGACAGCATTTTGATTAGATGGAAAACTGTGGATGCTGAAGATCTGAAACAAAAACATAAATTGCAAGAGAAACTGAGCAGAATTGACAGCATCTGTGGAGAGGAAGAAGAGTTAATGCTTTAAGTCGTGTCTTTTCTTCGGAACTGATACTGGCTGGGAAGAGATGATATTTATTTTGAACCACGGCATGGGGGATAAAGTAAGTGGATAGTTGGAGATGGAGCCCACAAGGAGGGAGAAAAACAATTACATAGATTAAGAGGTTGGTGATGATAAACCAGGGAAGAAAAGTTGATAATGGGAACCATGAGTGGGTGCAAATCGTTTGGCTGCGCTGATAGCAGCCCAGGTTATGACAGGGTCTCAGAGTGGGAAAAGGACATGGAAAGAGGCGTTCAAGCTCTAAAATTACTGAACTCAAAATTGAGGCTGGAAAGCTTCAGGGTTCCCAAGTAGAAAACAAGATGCTATTCTTTCAGTTTGTTTAAAGTAAAAACTTGGTAATTTTTCTTAGTTTAGGGGTGAAAGTGGATTAGTTGCTTTGTTACTGGACCAGTAATCCAGGAGCCCGAGGTAATGCTCTGGGGATTTCAAATGAAAGATGATGGATTTATATTCAAGAAAATAAATCTCACTGATAGTGCACAAGATAACCATCTTTGGTGTTTAAAAATCTGTCTGGTTCTATAATGTATTTTTATGGAAGGAACTCTGCCATCCTTACATAGTCTGGCCTACACCTGCAGCAATGTGGTTAACTCTTAACTGTGATTTGAAATGGCTGAGAAACACTCAGTTTAAGGGCAATTAGGGATGAATAACAAATGCTGGAGTTGTAAGCAATGCCCATGTCCCATGAAAGAATATAGAAAATCAAATTCAACAGAGTACAGAAAGGTTAAATCAACAGTCTAGTATCAAAGTGCCAATTAACAGCTGGTGTACTGTGTAGTTGCTCTGTTATCATTCCATCCCTGTCTGCAATAGCAACCATCTGTTTTGTTTCACTTACACTGGGTGCAAGGCTTTTAATTGCCATTTCATATAGGGCCATGACAGAAACTCATGTATGTTAATTTATAGTTAAATTGCCCTGTGTATCTTGATAAAGATATCATGAGTCAATTGGATGAATATTTAAATGCAGGCAAACTGGATCTGAATCAGTGTTTCATTCTGAACAGTATAAAACAAAAACGTAAAAAGCTGTAACAAGATTTCTTTTTAAAAAAGTGAAACCTTCCATTTTCCAGTCATTATCCAATTTCAGGAAGGCCTGAAACCTTGTGAGAAGGTACAGCACCCTGCAGACTGTGACAGCACACGAGACGTGAAAATGGGTTGAGCTGACACAAGAACTGTCAGTTCAATGGGCTTGCCATTTCACCTGAGACAGTAGGATGATATAGAGTGAGGGAAAATCTGGTTAGTGTCCCACCATAGGGGAAGCCAACATCATGTTCCTTGCTCATTATGATAAAATTCTGGTTTATGTCCATTTAACTTCATTTAACATGATTCCTTTTGTGTATCTGAATAGCATTCAAAATAAAAAAAATTAGGTCACTTATTAAATCACTTGAGTTCCTTGCTTAAATTCCCTTTAGCACTCAATATTTGCAGCAAAACCTACTAAGCTGCAAGTTGGCTGGCCTGTAATATTAATGGACAGGAGAGGACTATGCAAATAAAAGCTGTGTGAAGACCTTGAGTCAGGTGGCGTGCTTGCTTTACTGGTCAGTAACTATTGTGCTGTCAAGTCCAAAAATGGGTCTCAAATCATGTCAAATATTTGACCTCTATGTTTCATGCATCCTTTTGTTCTAAGATAAAATCTGTTTTGTACCAAGGCAAATGACCTACTCTAAATATAACAAAACATGTTTTTACTACCACACAAAATATGAAGAAGAAAAAATAGACACAAGAATAAAGTATTAAGTTGAGCAAAGATTCCAGGCAGAATCTTGTACTGGTATAAAGGATCTTAGCTATCGGCTGGAGAGTAGTGCAATCTGATCTGAGGAGTGTCTTTGTGTCAAGCCCGTGTCGAGCCTTGCTCGGGAATCAAGACACTGGGCATTGGAGACCTGCCTGCCATTCAGAAATTGATAGCACTTGAGCTCGGCAGCACCATTGCAGTGACCTTGTTTTGAGTTTGATGTGGAGGTCAAACGACATACAAAGCAATATCTCGGAAAATTTGGTGTGGAGTTGGGGATGGGGAAGGTTTTGAGAAGGCGCAACTTGGATCCTCTGTACCAGGAGTAGTCGCATCTCATGGATCAGATGATTTGATTTGTTAAGTGTTCAGGACTAAGACAGTGTGACTGCAGGTGACTCATCTAACAGAAACTATCATGCGCAATGTGCAGCCTTTTGCAATTGATCAACAAGTTTGAGTTAATCAATGTGGGAGTGTGGGTAAGGAGGAATGTAGTGATGGTACAGATAGTTTGGAGAGTTGAGGGAGAAATGACAGATGGAGTTCAATCCAGGCAAATGCAAGGGGATACATTTTGGAAGATCCAATTCAAGAGCGAACTATACAGTAAATGGAAAAGCCCTGAAGAAAATTGATGCACAGAGATATCTGGGTCTTCAAGTCCATTGCACCCTGAAGGTGGCATAGAGTGATCAAAAAGGCATACAGCATGCTTTCATTCATCGGACATGGTATTGAGTACAAAAGTTGGCAGGTTATGTTATAGTCGTATAGGACTTTGGTTTGACAACATTTGGAATATTGAGTACAGTTCTGGTCGCCACATTACCAAAAGGATGTGGATGCTTTGCAGAGGGTGCAGAGGAGGTTCACCAGGATGTTGCCTGGTATGGAAGGTGCTAGCTATGAAGAGAGGTTGAATAGATTAGGATTATTTACATGAGAAAGACGGAGATTGAGGAGGGACTTGATCGAGGTCTACAAAATCATGAGAGATATAGGCAAGGTGGATAGCAAGGAGCTTTTTCCCAGAGTGGGGGACTCAATTACTAAGGGTCACAATTTCAAGGTGAGAGGAGAAATGTTTGAGGGAGATATGCATAGAAAGTTCATTACACAGAGGGTGTCGGGTGCCTGGAGTGCGTTGCCAGCGGAGGTGGCAGAGGCGGGCATGATAGCACCGTTTAAGTTATGTCTCGACAGATACATGAATGGGCAGGGAGCAGAGGGATACAGATCCTTGGAAAATAGGCAACAGGTTTAGATAGAGGATCTGGATCAGCGCAGGCTTGGAGGGCCGAAAGGCCTGTTCCTATGCTGTAATTTTCTTTGTTCTTTGGTAGCGGACAGTTCAGTGAAGTATATGAACACTGTTTATCTTTGCAGTAAAATGAGAGTTCAGCTGTACTGCCTGCCTGGTGCCAAGGTTTGGGACTTTTGCTTAAAGCTGTGGAGGAACTTAAGAGTGAGAAGGGGGAAGGATTCTCCATCATGATCCATGTAGATATCAACAATGTAAGCAAAACAAAGAAGCATAGTCTGCATAGTCAGTATGAGGAAGGAGGTGTCAAATTAAGAAGCCAAACCTCAAAATTTCATAATATCTGGATCATAGCCTGTTTCGCAGACAAATTGATATTGGGTCTTGAGAGATGAAAATGTTACTCAAGGATTGGTGTGCAAAAAGTTGATCCTGATTCAGGTGGCATTGGCACCAGTACTGAGAAAAATTGGATTTATGCCACTGAGATGGCATCCAGATGAACAGCGGGGCTTGTGTTATTGCACATCACATAACTGAGGTTGTAAAGAGAATTTTAAATTAAACAAGGGATCCAAGTTAGGAAGACGTGGTAAATCAACGCATCGAGTCAGAGTCAAAGGCATTAAAATGGAGCACGATGAACAGATAGTGGCAGGGAATGAATAAAAGTAAATTAATAGTTAAGACTGGAATTTAGAAAAAGACAAAGATAAGACTAAAGGCTCTGTGTTTGAATGCATGTAATATTTAAAACAACAGATGCACCAAAAATGTAAATGAATTTCTTAATTGCATTCTGGTAGATGTTATAGGATGTGGCTGCAGGATGTTATGGATTGAAATCTGAAACTTGAAGTGAATAGGACATGTGGACGAACAGGAAATTAGAAAAAGTTGTGAAGTGGCTCTTAATTAATAATGATATTTGTGCAATGAAAAAGGATAACCTGAAATCAGGAAAACAGGATATAGAAATCATTTGGATCGTGATGAGAATTGACAAAAAGAAGTCACTTGTGAGAGTGGTGTAGAAGCTCCTAAAAACAATATCTGGTATTATGTAATGTCATGGAATTCACTAATGATCCCGTTGTGAAAGCATCCCTTGATAGTGTCAATTATAATATGGTTGAATTTTATTTTGTTCAGGGGAGAAGGGAGTGGAACATAGAAACATAGAAGATAGGAGCAGGAGGTGGCTATTTGGCCCTTTGAGCCTGCTTAGCCATTTAATGTGATCATGGCTGATTATCCAACTCAGTACCATGTTCCCACTTTCTTCCCTTTGAGCCTAAGCATTACATTTAGCTCCATCTTGAAAACATTTGATGTTTTTGCCTCAACCACTTGCAGTGGCAGAGAGTTTTATGGGATCACTGCTCTCCAGGTGAAGCAATTTCTCTTCATCTCAGTCCTAAATGGTTTAGGTCATATCTTTAGACTGGTGCCTCTGGTTCTGGACTCTCCTGTCACTGGGAGCATTCTTCTTGTGTTTTCCATGTCTAAACCTTTTGGAATTTTGTAAGAGTTCTGTGTGATTCTACCTCATTCTTCTAAACTAAAGTGAATAGTCCTTTTCACTGGGGTGGTACAGTGGCTCAGTGGTTAGCACTGCAGCCTCACAGCACCAGGAACCCTGGTTCGATTCCAGCTTTGGGTAACTGTCTGTGTGGAGTTTGCACATTCTCCCCGTGTCTGTGGGTTTTCCTCCGGATGCTCCTGGTTTCCTCCCACAGCCCAAAGATGTGCAGGCTAGGTGGATTGGCCATGTTAAATTGCCCGTAGTGTTCAGGGGTGTGTGGGTTATAGGGTAATGGGTCTGGGTGGGATGCTTCAAGGGGTGGTGTGGACTTGTTGGGCCAAAGGGCCTTTTTCCACACTGTAGGGGAGCTAATCTAATCTAAAAATGAATTGGCAAATTTTTTGAGAAGATGGGTTAATAGAATCGCAGTAAGCGGTATTTGAGGGAATTTTTCAGATAACACGGAATAGATGCATTCCAAATAGAAATTAAAATTCCAAGGGATGGACCTACCATTGTCAACTGCAGTCAAGTGAAAAGATTAAAGATGGTATTAGCCTTAAAGAAAAATGAACATATTGTTGGGCACTGCCAGTTTAAAGATAAGAAGATTGGACAAAATATAAAAACAAAAAAGAAAGTCTAAAATATTAATAAAGGTGGAACATTTAAATTCAAAGAGAAAGCTAGTCAGCAATGTGAAAACAGTTTTTAAAAAAAGTGTTTCTTTAAATTTAAAAAAAATTTTTTAGCAAAGTGAGCATTGGACCTATGCAAAGTGAGACTGGAAACTTAACAATGGGAAACAAGATGATGGAGGATGCATGGAATATTATTTTTCATTTTCTCTTGTTTATAGAAGGTACATGTAACATTACAGTAACAGTGATAAATCAAGCAGGAGGAAGCAACTTTGTAATCACTAGAGAAGTGGTACCGGGTATATTGTTAGAATTGCTGGCTGATGAATTTTCAGGTCCTGACGGATATTAACCTAGTGTCTTAAAAGTGGGTAATCGGATTTCTTGAGAAAAGTCTGAGAGACAATCTTGGAAGATAACGGCAATTTCTTTGTTTCGAGGGTTTATATGTGAACAAAGTCAATGGTATATTTTATTAGATTTACAGTTAGCAATTTCTGGAAATCATATTGTTTCACGTTGGAGAAACACTGGTTTGACAGTTTTGCGCAAGTTTTTGCTGAAGCTGAAAGTGTAAAACAGTTGCTCCTGCTGATAAGAGATGGCTTAGAGCTGTTGGGAAATGGATTACCTCAGTTAATTTGAAAGTTCCAGACTCAACGTCTTTGGTTCAACTGTTGAAGACAGTTACATGAAGCCTCCAGAAAGCAGTTATCAGATTCTACTGGCCATGATTTGAAAACACAGTTAAACTAAGGTCTATATGAATGAAAGAGGAAGGAGTTCGCCTTGGTGTGATGACTGCAAAAGAGTGCTATTGGGATTTATAGCATTGTATCATACTGGATGTCTCTAAATCTTCAAAGTGCGTGTAAATAGGTTGGCTTGTTTTACTTTGTTAATTTATTTTCTGTAAAACAAAATCTGCAGCTAAATGATGATAAAGACACCAATCTCACCCCTTCCATCATATATCCGCTTGCTTAACAAGAATCTACTTGTCTCTGCCTTGACAATATTAAAGACATTTTGATGAAAAGTGGTAGATGCAGGATAAAGATCATCTCACTTAAAATAAAAAGAAAATTAATATGAGATATCAAACTATATTTCATGAGGTCTAACTTGAACTGTAATATCATCAGCCAGGACATAACCAGTGAAAGGTTTAAGATTACATTCCATATAATTCCATAGGGCAGCATGGTGGCCCAGTGGCTAGCACTGTTGCCTCACAGCACCAGGAACCTGGCTTCAATCCCACCCTCAAGTGGATGTCTGTGTTGAGTTTGCACGTTCTCCCCTTGTCTGCATGGTTTTCCTTCGGGTGCTGTAGTTTCCTCCCACAATCTAAAGATATATAGGCTAGGTGGATTGGTCATGCTAAATTGCCTGTAGTGTTGAGGGGTGTGTAGAATAGGGGGATGGGTTTGGGTGGGATCCACAGTGAATCTTGTTGAGCCAAACGGCCTGTTTCCACACTGTAGGGATTCTATGACCTTCTATAATTTTCATTTTAGTAGCAAGGACCTGAAACCTCAAACTAAGAACAGTAGTGTTCCCCACACTAACCCTTCTGAGATGGTTTGAATGGGAATGAAATGTAGAATCTGAGTACAGATACATCCAATACGGACTTGAAATTTAAAAGCTAAGCATGTGGTTTTTATCAAAATTCTATTGGAATATTCAGTTGAGAATGAGCATCTTTACTTATGTTAGATGTCAGAAGCAGCAAGTGCTGAATATCTGAAAAACTAAGAATACTGTTGCTCACCTGAAACCCTTTTCAAAAAAATAAAACCAAACACCAATGTATGGTTTCTGTCTCATGCTTAACAGTAGCTTGAGACGTGTCCAGTTAGGTCCAGAAAGACCAGAGGGCAGCACAGTGGCTCATTGGTTAGCACTGCTGCCTCACAGCGCCAGGGACCCAGGTTTGACTCCATCTTCTGGCGACTGTCTGAGTGGAGTTTGCATGTTATCCCCATGTCTGCATGGGTTTCCTCCAAGTGCTCCGGTTTCCTCCCACAGTCCAAAGATGTGCAGATTAGGTGGATTGGCCATGCTAAATCATCTACAATGTTGGGGATGTGCAGGCTAGATGGATTATGCAAGGGAAATGCAGGGTTAAAAGGATAGAGTTAGGGGTGAGTTTGGGTAGGATGCCCTTTTGAGTGTTGACGTGGGCTCAATGGGACAAATGGCCGTTTTCACACTGTAGGGATTCTATGGATTCTATTGTTCATTCAGATCAACTGTGACTTAACTAAATGGCAGAGCAGGCTCAAGGGGCCCAACCTTCCCAACAAATACACCATTTGTAGAATTTCAGGATTTTGGAGGACCCTGGACAGAACTAAGTAATGGGGATTGGCAGGATGGGAAACCTCAGAAGAGGCATTCGGAGTAATCCCAGTGGTAGTGGGATGAGGCTGTTACATGGTTCTTAATTGGCCACTTAAGTTCTTTAATGAGTGCCAGGATGGAACGATAGACTCCAAGACTTATTACTTGGAACTGAATTCTCTGAGACCTGAGTAGATGGTGGGGTGCCTGGCCTGCCACCACCCCATCTCGTTAAATGCCCTTTCTGCCTCCAAACCCACATCTTGCGAGAGCAGAAGATTTTTTCCTAAAAACCAGGAAAGCTTCATGAGCAGGAGTGTTGAGTTCAGCAAGTTATGCTGTTTCCAGATTCGAGATGGGGTCTATATTAAATATGTAATTTCCACAATCGTTGAAATAATACTTCAAAATGGGCTAGTTCTCCAAGCTAACTTGCAAGTTATTTGGTTGAGTGACAAGAATTATCATCTGACCATCTTTCATGAAGCTTCAGTAAATATGAAAATGTGACGGACTTATGAAATGATGTCTGGTTTGCTAAATGTTGCACGTTAATCAGCAGTTCAAGCTCATGATTAATAGTGTGTTTTTTGAACTTTCTGGTCACATTCCAGAACAACTAGATGCCCAAATCCAGTCTGAAACTGGAAGCATTTTATGAATCTTGTGAGGATAGATGAATATAATACTTTTAAATCTGAGAAGTATATTTAATAAATAAGTGAAAATTAAACATTGAGAATATAATTTTTTTAAGGCTTTTATGTATTTATCAGTTAGGTCACTGAGTCCTTGCATTTTCTTGGCCTATTGAGTGAACCTGAATTGAAAATCGAGCGCTGGAGGCTGGAGATGTTTTGACCATGTTTAGTCATGTCTTGCAGGCATAGTGTTGCTCCCAAATGACTGGGATATGCCATGATTTATAACTGTGACTAAGAATTAGAACAGGACACACTGGAAAGGAGGAGCTGTGAAAGCTTTCTCAATGTTGCATTAATCACATTTTGTAAAGGTATATCTTTGCATCAGAAAAAAGTCAGGGAACTGAGTTGTGCATATAAAATCAAACATTAAAGCTCCATCTTCCATTGTCTTAGATTAAGCATTCTAATGTTCTCTCCTAGCATAATGATAAATTGGAAAAGCCAATTAATCACGAATGCTCGCCAAAATGTTCATTTTGGCACTCGGAGGTAATTGCTTCGGTTTAAAAATAAAATATTGCAGTTGCTGGAGTGTTGAAACAGAAACAAAGTAGACAAGACTCTCACTTAATTTACATAAAAGTTGTACAGCTTGTACACAGAATAGTAAAATACTTGGCTTCCTTACAAACACCACACACCTCCAACCTTGCTTCCTTCCGTGACCTTGAACCCCTTGTCACCTCTGAAATCCAAGCTCATTGTTTCTCCTCAGGTTCCTTTCCTTATCATGAAAGGGCTTTTCTCAAGCCGTACATCCATGCAATTGTGACAAGGCTGAACTCTCCTTTCTTGTCCCACTTACAGATCAGATTAACGACAAGATTCTCTTCCTTTGCTAGACAGCTATCTAGGCCTACACTGACTGGTTCCATTAGTTGTTATCTGTTTAATCAGAGAGTATCACTTGCAATGGTTCTGCTCCTGCACCATTAATAACCCAATGCACTGGTTTCTAGTGATAATGGGAACTGCAGATGCTGGAGAATCCAAGATAATAAAATGTGAGGCTGGATGAACACAGCAGGCCCAGCAGCATCTCAGGAGCACAAAAGCTGACGTTTCGGGCCTAGACCCTTCATCAGAGAGGGGGATGGGATGAGGGTTCTGGAATAAATAGGGAGAGAGGGGGAGGCGGACCGAAGATGGAGAGAAAAGAAGATAGGTGGAGAGGAGAGTATAGGTGGGGAGGTAGGGAGGTGATAGGTCAGTCCAGGGAAGACGGACAGGTCAAGGAGGTGGGATGAGGTTAGTAGGTAGGAGATGGAGGTGCGGCTTGGGGTGGGAGGAAGGGATGGGTGAGAGGAAGAACAGATTAGGGAGGCAGAGACAGGTTGGACTGGTTTTGGGATGCAGTGGGTGGCGGGGAAGAGCTGGGCTGGTTGTGTGGTGTGGGGGGGAGGGGACGAACTGGGCTGGTTTTGGGATGCGGTGGGGGAAGGGGAGATTTTGAAGCTGGTGAAGTCCACATTGATACCACTGGGCTGCAGGGTTCCCAAGCGGAATATGAGTTGCTGTTCCTGCAACCTTCGGGTGGCATCATTGTGGCACTGCAGGAGGCCCATGACGGATGTGTCATCTAAAGAATGGGAGGGGGAGTGGAAATGGTTTGCGACTGGGAGGTGCAGTTGTTTATTACGAACCGAGCGGAGGTGTTCTGCACAGTGGTCCCCAAGCCTCCGCTTGGTTTCCCCAATGTAGAGGAAGCCACACCGAATACAGTGGATGCAGTATACCACATTGGCAGATGTGCAGGTGAACCTCTGCTTAATGTGGAAAGTCATCTTGGGGCCTGGGATAGGGGTGAGGGAGGAGGTGTGGGGGCAAGTGTAGCACTTCCTGCAGTTGCAGGGGAAGGTGCTGGGTGTGGTGGGGTTGGAGCGCAGTGTGGAGTGAACAAGGGAGTCACGGAGAGAGTGGCCTCTCCGGAAGGCGGACAGGGGTGGGGATGGAAAAATGTCTTGGGTGGTGGGGTCGGATTGTAGGTGGCAGAAGTGTCGGAGGATGATGCGTTGTATCCAGAGATTGGTGGGGTGGTGTGTGAGAACGAGGGGGATTTTCTTTGGGCGGGTGTGGCGGGGGCGGGGGTGTGAGGGATGTGTTGCGGGAAATGCGGGAGACGCGGTCAAGGGCGTTCTCGACCACTGTGGGGGGAAAGTTGCGGTCCTTGAAGAACTTGGACATCTGGGGTGTGCGGGAGTGGAATGCTTCATCGTTGGAGCAGATGTGGCGGAGGCGGAGGAATTGGGAATAAGGGATGGAATTTTTGCAGGAGGGTGGGTGGGAGGAGGTGTATTCTAGGTAGCTGTGGGAGTTGGTGGGCTTGAAATGGAGATCAGTTAGAAGCTGGTTGCCTGAGATGGAGACTGAGCGATCCAGGAAGGTGAGGGATGTGCTGGAGATGGCCCAGGTGAACTGAAGGTTGGGGTGGAAGGTGTTGGTGAAGTGGATGAACTGTTCGAGCTCCTCTGGGGAGCAAGAGGTGGCGCCGATACAGTCATCAATGCACCGGAGGAAGTGGTGGGGTTTGGGGCCTGTGTAGGTGCGGAAGAAGGACTGTTCCACGTAACCTACAAAGAGGCAGCCATAGCTGGGGCCCATGGGGGTGCCCATTGCCACCCCCTTAGTCTGTAGGAAGTGGGAGGAATCGAAAGAGAAGTTGTTGAGGGTGAGGACGAGTTCGGCTAGGCGGATGAGGGTGTCGGTGGAGGGGGACTGGTCGGGCCTGTGGGACAGGAAGAAGCGGAGGGCCTTGAGGCCATCTGCATGCGGAATGCAGGTGTATAGGGACTGGACGTCCATGGTGAAAATGTGGTGTTGGGGGCCATGGAATTGGAAGTCCTGGAGGAGGAGCAGGGCGTGGGTGGTGTCACGGACGTACCAACTCCCTACCTACGTCCGTGACACCACCCACGCCCTGTACCTCCTCCAGGGAACCCTGCAGCCCAATGGTATCAATGTGGACTTCACCAGCTTCAAAATCTCCCCTTCCCCCACCGCATCCCAAAACCAGCCCAGTTCGTCCCCCCCCCCCCCCCCACACCACACAACCAGCCCAGCTCTTCCCCGCCACCCACTGCATCCCAAAACCAGTCCAACCTGTCTCTGCCTCCCTAATCTGTTCTTCCTCTCACCCATCCCTTCCTCCCACCCCAAGCCGCACCTCCATCTCCTACCTACTAACCTCATCCCACCTCCTTGACCTGTCCGTCTTCCCTGGACTGACCTATCCCCTCCCTACCTCCCCACCTATACTCTCCTCTCCACCTATCTTCTTTTCTCTCCATCTTTGGTCCGCCTCCCCCTCTCTCCCTATTTATTCCAGAACCCTCACCCCATCTCCCTCTCTGATGAAGGGTCTAGGCCCGTAACGTCAGCTTTTGTGCTCCTGAGATGCTGCTGGGCCTGCTGTGTTCATCCAGCCTCACATTTTATTACACTGGTTTCTAGTTCTTGCCCTTGTCTCATTAACCAGCTGCCTGAAACTATAAAGTGCAAGTTAGTTTTTATTTGCACATTGCTGATGCCCTCCTAACTACCTCAACAGCACTTCTGTTGATTTCTCTGTTAAGATGTGATTAGTGAATTGACATCCATTAATTAGTGTACAAAAATGTTTTCCAAGTTAGAAAATTAATTGTCTTTGGTTCCTGCCCAATGTCCATCTTCTCGTCCCAGATACTTGGAAATAGTTGCAACCTTGGTGTCTGTCTTAACCCAGATGATGAGCCACTGACCAGTATCTAGGCCAGAACAGGTAGAAATGAATGAGCATGATCCAGTAGCTAACACAGAAATGTTGCTGCAAGGTAACTTAAGTTGGGAAAGAAATATTTCTGGATACTTGATCTTTTCGACTTGATTGGCAAAATTGGCTCGAAAAATGGAGAATCTTGATTGAACAATGGGCAGTAAATTAAGAAAGACAAAATTTTCTGAGTTGATATCCTAAGGAGTAACCGTTTGCTTTAGTAACTGCAAAATATTGAACATATATGGAATTATTTACAGGCTCCTAACAGTAGCTTAAATCTAGGTTTGAGAATGAATCAAAATTGGAGGTGCATTTAATAAGGATAATGCAGTAATAGTCTGGACTGAAATTTGACATGAAATGTAATATTTTACTTCGTTCAGGAAAAAAATGAAATGGCCGAATATTTTTAGAATAGTGAGAGATGAGGCGATGTGTCTATGAGGAGGATCCTGAGGCTCTCGTAGAAGAATAAGAATGTCAATATTAAGAAATAACATGTAATTAGCAACTTATTTCAATTGGTTCCTCAGGTGTGGGCATCACTGGCCGGACCAATTTGTATTGCCCATCACAAATGCCGTCGAGAAAATGAGATTGAACTACCTTCTTGAATCACTGCAGTCAATAGCATATCAGGATATCCATGATATGTTGAGATTGTTCAGGATGTTGACAGTGCAAAAGTGAAAGAACTGTGATTATAGTTTCAGGTCGTGATGGTGAATGGCTTGGACTGAAACTTGAAGGTGCATAAACCTGCTGTTCCTGTCCTTCTGGATGGTAGTGGTTATGAGGTAACGAGGTGTAGAGCTGGATGAACACAGCAGGCCAAGCAGGAAAGCTGATGTTTCGGGCCTCAACCCTTCTTCAGAAAAAGCGGTTATAAGTTTACAAGATGCTGTCAAAGAGCCTTGGTGTATTATTGCAGTGCACCTTGCTGTTACTTCGTGCCAGTAGTAAATGGAGTAAATATTTAAGATAGTGGTTGAGTTCTCAATCAAGCGGGTTGCTTAGTTTTAGATGGTGTCAAGCTTCTTAAGTATTGGAGCTACACTTATCCAGTCAAGTGGAGATCTTTCCATCACACACCTGATTTATTTTGGAAGTGGGCACAGTCTTTGGGCAATTAGGCAACGATTTGTTAGCTGCAAAACTGGAGATGTGCTGCTGCAGAATTTAGAGCTTTTGAACCCTCCTACAATAGGCCTGATTCTCAAGGAGTTGGGTGCTACAAAGCCAGGACAGACAACACAGAGCGTAGCCTCTAAACTGGTTGGTGTTATTGGATAGGCTTTAAACTAACTTGGTGAGGACTGGGAAACAGGGTGTTGAATTGGAAAGCATAAATGAGGAGCACAAGGTATGAAATAACAAGAGACTAGGTGTGATCAGAATAAAATTACAAACAGCATGATGAGATTGAAGTTTACTGTTCATGAATATTGGCAGAATATTGAAAATAAGCTCAGTGAGTGATAGAAATAACAACACGAGGAATATAATGTTGTGGCAAGAGCAGAAACCCAGCCCAATAAGGAGCAAGCTTAAGTACTAAATGTCTGTGAAGACAAGGTGTTGAGGAAAGAAAGGTAAGAAGAAAAAGGAGAAGGCATGAAAATATTATTAAGGATAATATTACACAGGAGAGAGTAGATGTGCTAGAGTATCATGCATGCAGTCTATTTAGTTCGGTTTCAGAAGTAATAAGGGTGCCATTTAATCGGGTCTTTTCCCCTCTCACCCCCCCGGCCCAATAAAAATGAAAACAGAAAACCCCTTGTCCTCACTTATCACTCCACTAAACTCAACATCCAACGTATCATTCTCCACCACTTCCGCCACCGACAACCTGACACCGCAACCAATAATATGATCCCCCCCAACCCCTATCTGCCTTTCATAAGGACTGTTCTCTCCATGACTCCCTCGTCCACTCCACACTCCCCAATAATCCCACCACCCCTGTTACTTTCCTTGCAATCACAGGAAGTGCTACACCTGCCATCTGACCTCCATTCAAGGCACAAAATAAACCTTCTACATTCGACAAGTGTTCACATGCACATCTGTCAACTTGATCTAATGCAACTTCTGCTCCTGATGCAGCCTCCTCTACATCACTGAGACCAAGCAGAGACTCGGAGACTGGTTTGGAGAACATGTGTGCTCTGTCTATGACAAACAACAACATCCTCTGGTTGCGAAACATAACTCCCTCTCCCACTCCTTCGGTGACATGTCCATCTTGGCATTCTCTAGTGTCACAGTGACACCACCAGCAAATTGGAGGAGCAGCGCCTCATATTCTGCCTCATGAACCTATGACCCAATGGCCTAAACATGGATTTCACCACCAGTTTTAAATCTCCCCGGCCCCTGGCCTCATCCCATGTCCAACCCTACCTCTCATCCCCACCTCCGTGACTAGATGCAACTTGTCCATCTTCAATCTCACTGATCCGCCCCTTCCACCTCACTGACCAATCCCTACCTGCAATGACCTATCACTATTCCACCTACCTTTCCTTGTCCCAGCCCTCTTCTCTATATTTAATTCTGAGCTCCCTACTCCCTCCCCTTCCCCATTTCTGGAGAAAAGTCCCAACCCGAAACATCAGCTTTCCTGCTCCTCTGATTCTGCCTGGCCTGCTGTGTTCTTCTAACTCCACATTGTGTTATCTCTGACTCCAGCATCTGTAGTTCTTGCTATCACCAAGTTATTCAAAGCTTGTTGGTACATCACATATAATGAGAATTTACAGTCTTGAAGGAGAGCTCAAGGTGAACATTTTAAGTACATTTGAAACATAGAGTTTACAAAATAAAATTTCTGTTGTTACCGAGAGACAAGGATCAGGTATCACAAGAACCATCCAGAAACTGGGAAATGCGCAGCTTAGTGAAACTGACTAAGTACTGTTAGCTTTACAGTCTCCAAAACAGTCAGGCTGGAGGAAAAAGTACTGAAACAATGGCCTGGTACAAAATTTATAGTCACTTCAAGTATGGTTTAAAACAAGAAATCTAGTACCAATTTGTCAAAGCAGAATTGGTTTGGACCGTTTGAAGGTTCTATGCTCTTGTACAACTTCAAACTTTTTTTGTTCTGGACATGGAAATTCATTCTGCATTTTTATTTTGGCTGAACTTAACTGCTTTTTCCTGAGCTTGCTGCTTTAATTCTGATCCAGCCCGTTTGTAGAACTGATTTTAGTGGAAATGATGGGAGGAGGGGTGCAGGGAAAGAACCCTTCAAGAATGTACCTAAAGAACATGAAGTTGGAAGCACTAATGAAAGGGCTAATACTACCATCTCTGAGAGTGTGCTCAGATATTTCAGGGAAGCAAAATATCTGAACTTGTATTAGATCTGAAGAAAAGCAGACTCTGCTCTTGAAAAGGTCGAGGAAAGAAACAAAACTAGGTCCCAATTTGCTGACAGAGGGAATTTCTTTAGAAGAAATAAAGTGAATACTTAGGAAGGCGGAAACGACTGTTGAAGAAATGAGAATAGCACAGATTCTAATGAGACCTGGAAAACTTTAATGTTAAATTTTGATTATCATCTTTGTGTCCTCAAGGAATAGTGCATCAACTGTTTCAAATAGTCTTTAGCATAAAGCCAGATAAGTTGATTCACATTATTTTTTGTGAATGTACTTGTGTATGTTTTATTTGAGGCCTAATCTCATTAAAAAGCTGAGGAATGTGACTGTTACTCTGTCAATTGCATAGACTTAACATCCAGTTCACAGTTCACTATTGTGGGACATTTTCTAATCTTGGATCCCAAGAATTGTTAACCCCAAATCACATCTTTTTCGTCTATCATCTGTTCTGAAAGCTTCTGGCCCTCTGCACTGCCCACTAGTACAACTAAATTGCATTTGATTCTTCACTCCTGCTCAGCATTGCTATGGAAATGAAACCTAATACAACATCTTATGACAGACACTGCAGATGCTGGAGAATCTGAGATAACAAGGTGAAGAGCAGGATGAACGCACCAGGCCAAGCAGCATCAGAGGAGGTGGAAAGCTGACGTTTCGGGTCTAGACTCTTTTTCAGAAATAGGGGAGGGGAAGGGGATTCTGAAATAAATCCAGAGAGAGGGGGAGTTGGATGGAAGACGGATAAAGGAGCAGATAGGTGGAGAGGAGACGGACAGGTCAAGGAGGCGGGCATGGAGCCAGTAAAGGTGAGTGTATGTTGCGAGTTAGGATAGGGGTTGGTCAGTCAAGGGAAAACGGACAGGGCAAGGAGGCTGGTAGGTAGGAGGTGGGGGTGGGAGGAGCAGATCATTGGGAGAAAAGATGAACAGGTCAGGGATGTGGGGATATCTACTATCTCCAGTCTTACTGTGTACTATTTTGGAAATTTGAGAGATTTCTGTCTTTGTTGTGTGACTTTTCAGTACAGTTCAGTACAGAAGATAATTGATAAAAATTCCTTTTGTGATGAAAAGTTGTCTTTGACATATAAATTGACAGTTGTACTGGTCTATAATGTCACTGGTGGAGATGTGGTAGTGAGGAATAGGTGTTTACTGTGTCCAATGCATAACTGTTTTAAAAACCAAAGTACTTTGATGTGAGAGAGATCTTTTGTTTCAATCTACCAATAATAACAACAACAATAATCTCAATGTGCGTTTAACCATGATTCCAGAATAATTTAATTTAAAATATTGATGAAGTTCATGCTCGCATGATTTTTGAGAGACAGCAACTTCAGGTGATGGTCGGTTGCCTGCTTGAAGACTCCTATATAAAAGAAGCTGTCTGAATTGCATTGGTCTTCTGATTGTTTCATGACAGCATCACCACATTGACATACATTAAATTATATGAAGCTGTTGTATTAATGTAGTAAGCCTTGTTATTTCAAATCTAAACAAGATTCATAACATTATTTATTGATTGCAACTAATTAACTTCACTGACATTGAAATTTTAATATTACAAAGATTCAATAAGAGCTGTTTGGTGCAGTGTACCTCTGGGCCAGAAAACCCAGGTCAAACAGGTTAATTTTATTTTTGAAAAGTAATTGATCACTTGAGTATGCTTTGACTTTATCTCAAAATCCAAAATTTATTTCCCTTTCTATTTCTTCTGTTTTATCTGAATTGGAACTTGCTCTGATTCACACATTATTTTCTTCAATAGTCTGTTAAATTCACAATTCTTCAACCTTGTTGGTGAAATCAAAGACCTTTTTTTGTTCATTTCACTCAACTTGCAGTGTCTGTATTTCTGCGTGCTGTTACAAATGCATGTTGTCTGACAACAGGCAATATGAACAAATGTTTCTCATTTGCAGAAATGTGTATACTTTGAAGCATGTGCATTGCTCATTGTTTGGTTTAACAAGGAGTATTTGTTTTCGAATTGAGTTATTTGGAAGATCCGTTATCTAAAGCCCCCAAAGCCTAATTTTGTTCATGTAGCAAACATGATAGCTCTACTCATGCAAAATTATGATATTCTGAAAGCTAATACCCTATCTTTTGAGAAATACTTCTGATTTTGTGAACATCATAAGATTCTGTTTCCCTCTGCATGATCCAACCTATTCTGAAAACTACTTTATAAAGTTGAAAGATATTTTTAAAAAGTTAAAAATTAAACAAGTAAGTGCATTATCCTAGTAAACCCGGTATTGAGAATGTTGAAAGTGCAAGTTTTATAAATTGATTGTTGCTCACATTTTTGCTGTACTGATTGTTTCTTATTCAGTTGCTATATTGATTCTCTTTGTGGTTCTCACAAGTTTGCCATACATGAAAGGGTAAAAATAAGATCTGATTTCAATTATACAGGTGGTATTTTGATTTTCCCATTTTATACAAGACAGCTTTAAAAGAAAACTCATGTTGTTTCATTTGTGGTCTTTCATGCCCACAACAACAGTTCCTTAATGGGCAAGTAGTCTGCTACATTTCTGGCATGCTGTGTTTGTATGGGGCAAACCAGATGCTTACAGGGAAAATCTGCAAATGATTAATGACTGTGTTGAGCTATTGTAAAACTCATGATTTTGAAAGTTCTCAGACATGGTAGTTTCAAATGGATTGGATTTAATTTTGGTCAATGTGAAATACAAGTACAGCAATCAGCAGCTGTAATTTTGTGCTCCTAAGATGCTGCTTGGCCTGCTGTGTTCATTCAGCTCCACACTTTGTTACCTGGGATTCTCCAGCATCTGCAGTTCCCATTATCTCTGATCACAGCTGTAATTATCAGTTTGCTACTCATCAAAAGGTAGTCATGGTATCTCTGTCAGAAATTGTATTGTAGTTCCCCTTAACATCAACAAATGTCTCAATAGTTGGCACTGTAGTTCACCTGTCCATTTATGAATTTGCTGCTTGCATGCCAGGTATTCTGCATATGCTGTGTGACTGACGGCCACTGTGACCAGTAAAGTCCTCACTTGGTGCTCAAATTCTCAAGTCAAGGTAAATAATACAATTCCAATTGATAAAGTGAGTGTGACCGGGCATTTATTGTGCATTGATTCTTAACACTGTTGTTAAATTTACTTAAAAATTTGATGTTCTATCATGATCTTTTTTTTCTTACACCATGTTGATCTATCATGAGATTTTTGAGAAAATCAGTAACTTCTTTAAAATGGTGTGGAAGTGAAGTAACGCTAACCTGGCTGCGTCAACTAGGCTTGTTTAGAAACCAACATGAGTAGTTGGAATGGAAAAAAAGAGTACAGCTGGGCTGCTTTTGCACACCCTGATGCATATGATAAGAAGTGATCTCGAACTCCCACGTTAATAGGGTATACTTTTCACACTACAATTCTTCATTTGCCTTTGTCTGTAAATTGGCTAATACAATACGATGATTTTAATGGACACATCAATGTGAGATGTACTGGCGGCAGCAGCATCATAGAAAACTTATTTTGTTTTCAGTAAATCAATTTTTTTATTTTTTTGAGTAATTAACTTTTCTCCTGCCAACAAATGGTAATTTAATTTTGAATAATAAGAACATAGAAGAAACAATGCAATTAATTATTTTGTTGTAGCTTAAATTTGATTTTAAGTCAGGGAACGTTGTAAGCTTTAATGGCCAAAAACTTCCAAGAAATCAGCAATGAGATGAACAGATGTGTACGCCAGCAATAGAAGAAATCTGACAGTAATTTCTAGTTGTTGTGGCCTGCATGGGAACAAATAGCATGGGAAGAACAGGTTTTCTGCTTAGAGAATGTAAGAGGTTAATGTTTAAATCATAATGCAGAACATTAAAGCTAAGTAGCTCTGGATTGTTACCTGAGCTACATGCCGATTAGATTAGTGGAATTTGGTCAATCAGATTACAGGCTTGAATGCATAGCGATTTATAGGAGGATGTGATAGCATTGGAGAGATGCAGAGGAGATTTACCAGGGTGTTACCAGGTCTGGAGAGGTCAATAATGAAGACAGATTGGGCAGACTGGTGTTGTTTTCCTCAGAGCAAAGGAAACTGAGAGACAAGTGTTTGAGATGCATATAATTGAGGAGCCTACACAGGTTTGACAGGAATAAACTTTTTCCTTTGATGGAGGGATCAATGATTGGAGCATAAATTTAAGGTAAGGGGCAGAGGTTTGGAGAAGATATGAGGAAATACATTTTCACCCAGAGGGTGGTGGAAATCTGCAAGTCACTGCTATAACGGTGATAGAAGCAGAAAGCCTCAAGACGTTTGAGAAGTATTTAACGGTACACTTGTGATGCCAAGGCAAAGGGAAGACACTTGCCTAGATGATTAATGAAGAGACCCAGGTTCGAATCTGACCATGGCAGATGGTGCAATTTGAATTCAATAATTTAAAAGAGAGTCTGGAATTTAGAATCTACTGATCACCATGAAATCATTGCCAATAGTTGAAAAAACCCATCTGGTTCACTACTACTCTTCAGGGGAGGAAATCCGCCATCCTCAACTGCTCTGGCCTATGTGTGACTCCAGATCCACACCAACGTGGTTGTCTCTGAGTTGTGCTTTGAAATGGCCTAACAAGCCACTCAGTTGTACCCATTGCTACAAAGTCTCAAAGAAATGAAACTAGATGGATCACCGACCTAGCCACGGAAAAACGCAACAACTGAAACAGCCCTGTCAACCCTGCAAAGCCATCCTCACTAACATCTAGGGGCTAGTGCCAAAATTGGGAGAGCTGTCTCAGACCAGTCAAGCAACAGCCTGACAGAGTCATACTAACAGAATCATACCTTATAAACAATGCCCCAGACACAACCATCACCATCCCTGGATATGCCCCAGCCTACCGACAGGACAGACCCAGCAGAGGGTCGGCACAGTGATATAGAGTCGGGGGAGGGGTGTTGCTCTAGTAGTACTCAACATTGACTCTGGACTCCATGATGTGTCATGGCTTCAGGTTAAACATGGGCAAGGAAACCTCCTGCTGATTACCGTATACCGTCCACACACAACTGATGAATTAGTACTCCTCGATGTTGAATAACACTTAGAGGAAGAACTGAAGATGGCAAGGTCACAAAATGTATTCTGGGTGGGCGATTTCAATATCCACCCAAGAGTGTCTCAGCAGCAGTACTACTGGTCGAGCTGGTCGAGTCCTACAGGACATAACCACTAGACTGGGTCTGCAGCAGATGGTGAGGGAACCAAAAAGTGGGGAAAAACATACTTGACCTCATCCATACTAATCTGCCAGCTACAGTTTCTTCTGTCCATGACAGCATCAATAAGTGTGACCATCGAACTTTCCTTGTGGAGACTAAGTCCTGCCTTTACATTGAGAATAACCTCCATCATGTTGTGTGGTACTGTTACCGCACTAAGTGGGGCGGACTTCACACAGATCTAGCAACTCAAGACTGGGCATCCATGAGGTGCTGTGAGCCATCAACAGCAAGAGAATTGTTGTTCAACCCAGTCTGTAACCTCATGGCCCAGCATATCCCCAGTCAACCATTACCACCAAGCCAGGGGGTCAACCCTGGTTCAAGGAAAAGTGCAGGAGGGCAGGAAGGCATGCCAGGAGCAGCACCAGGCATACCTGAAGATGAGGTATCAATCTGATGAAGCCACCAAACAGGACTAATTGCACGCCAAATAGCAAAGGCAACAAGTGGTAGACAGAGCAAAGCGATCCCACAACCAACAGATCAGATCCAAGCTCCGCAGTCCTGCCATATCCAGTCATGAATGGTGGTGGACAATTAAACAATTCACTGGAGGAGGATGATCCACAAATACCCCATCCTCAATGATGGAAGAGCCCAGCACATCAGTGCAAAAGATAAGGCTGAAGCATTTGAAGCAACCTTTAGCCAGAAGTGATGAGTGCATGATCCATCTCAGCCTCCTCCAATGGACCCCAGCATTACAGATGTCAGTCAGTGCCAATTTGATTCACTCCACATGATAGAAAGAAACTGTTGGAGACATTAGATACTGTAAAAGGCAATGTGCCCTGACAACATTCTGACAACAGTACTGAAGAGTGGTTATCCGGAACTTGCTTCGTAAAGCTGTTCCAGTACAGTTAGAACACTGGTATCTACTCGACAATGTGGAAAACTGCCCAAGTGTGCCCTGTACACACAAAGCAGGACAAATCCAACCTGGCCAATTACCACCCCATCAGTCTTCTCACAATCGTCAGTAAAGTGATGGAAGGTAACATCAACAATGCTACCAAGCAGCACCTGCTCGGCAATAATCTGCTCAATGGTGCCCAGTTTCATTACAGCCTAGGTTCAAACGTGGACAAAACAGCTGAATTCCAGAGGCTAAGTGAGGGTGAGAGCCTTTGATACAAAGGCTGCATTTGACTGAGTATGGCATCAAGGAATCCTGTAAACAGTACGTAGATAGGCCAACAAGGGGTGAAGCCACATTATATTTGGTACTGGGTAATGACTCCAGCCAGGTGTTAGATTTGGAAGTAGGTGAGTACTTTGGTGATAGCGATCACAATTCTGTTACGTTTACTTTAATGATGGAAAGGGATAGATGTATACCACTGGGCAAGAGTTATAGCTGGGGGAAAGGCAATTACGATGAGATTATGCAAGATTTAGGGAGCATAGAATGGGGAAGGAAACTGCAGGGGATGGGCACATTAGAAATGTGGAGCTTATTCAAGGAAAAGCTCCTGTGTGTCCTAGATAAGTATGTACCTGTCAGGCAGGGAGGAAGCTGTAGAGTGCGGGAGCCGTGGTTTACGAAGGAGGTGGAATCTCTGGTCAAGAGGAAGAAGAAGGCTTATGTTAGGATGAGATGTGAAGACTCAGTTAGGGCACTTGAGGGCTACGAGGTAGCCAGGAAAGACCTAAAGGGAGGTGTCAGAAGAGCCAGCAGGAGACATGAGAAGTTGTTGGCGGATAGGATCAGGGTAAACCCTAAGGCTTTCTACAGATATTTAAGGAATAAAAGAATGACGAAAGTAAGATTAGGCCCAATCAAGGATAGTAGTGGTACATTGTGTGTGGAGTCAGATGAGATAGGGGAAGCGCTAAATGAATATTTTTCAACAGTATTCACTCTAGAAAACGACGATGTTGTCGAGGAGAATACTGGATACAGGCTACTAGATTAGGTGGAGTTAAGGTTCACACGGAAGAGGTATTAGAAATCCTTCAGAAGGTGAAGATAGATAAGTCCCCTGGGCCGGATGGGATTTATCCTCGGATCCTCTGGGAAGCCAGGGAGGAGATTGCTGAGCCTTTGGCATTGAACTTTAACTCGTCATTGTCTACAGGAATAGTGCCAGATGACAAGAGGATAGCAAATGTGGTTCCCCTGTTCAAGAAGGGGAGTAGAGACAACCCTGGTAATTATAGACCAGTGAGCCTTACCTGAGTTGTAGGTAAAGTGTTGGCAAAGATTATAAGGGATAGGATTTATAATCATCTAGAAAAGAATAAATTGATCAGGGATAGTCAGCACAGTTTTGTGAAGGGAAGGTTGTGCCTCACAATCTTCATTGAGTTCTTTGAGAAGGTGACCGAACAGGTAGATGAGAGTAAACCGGTTGATGTGGTGTGTATGGATTTCAGCAAGGCGTTTGATAAGGTTCCCCACAATAGGCTATTGTACAAAATACAGAGAAATGGAATTGTGGGAGATATAGCAGTTTGGATCGGAAATTGGCTTGCTGGAAGAAGACAGAGGGTGGTAGTTGATGGGAAGTGTTCATCCTGGAGACCAGTTACTAGTGGTGTACTGCAAGGGTCAGTGTTGGGTCCGCTGCTGTTTGTCATTTTTATAAATGACCTGGATGAGGGCGTAGAAGGATGGGTTAGTAAATTTGCAGACGACGCTAAGGTTGGTGGAGTTGTGGATAGTGACGAAGGATGCTGTAGGTTGCAGAGAGACATAGATAAGCTGCAGAGCTGGGGTGAGAGGTGGCAAATGGAATTTAATGCAGACAAGTGTGAGGTGATGCACTTTGGTAGGAGTAACCGGAATGCAAAGTACAGGGCTAATGGTAAGATTCTTAGTAGTGTAGATGAGCAGAGAGATCTCGGTGTCCATGTACAAAGAAACTTGAAAGTTGCCACCCAGGCTGACAGGGCTGTTAAGAAGGCATACAGTGTTTTAGCTTTTATTAATAGAGGGATTGAGTTCCGGAACCAAAAGGTTATGGTGAAGCTGTACAAAACTCTGGTGCGGCCGCACTTGGAGTATTGTGTACAGTTCTGGTTACCGCATTATAAGAATGATGTGGAAGCTGTAATGCCAATCAAGCAGGCTGCTTTGTCCTGGATGGTGTCAAGCTTCTTGAATGTTGTTGGGGTTGCACCAGTCCAGGGAAGAGGGGGGTATTCCATCACACTCCTGACTTGTGCCTCGTAGATGGCGGACAGGCTTTGAGGAGTCAGGAGATGAGCAGAGAGGACATTTACTAGGATGTTGCCTGGTATGGAGGGAAGGTCTTAGGAGGAAAGGCTGAGGAACTTGAGGCTGTTTTCATGAGAGAGAAGAAGGTTGAGAGGTGACTTAATTGAAACATATAAAATAATCAGAGGGTTAGATAGGGTGGATAGGGAGAGCCTTTTTCCTAGGATGGTGATGGCGAGCACGAGGGGGCATTGCTTTAAATTGAGGGGTGAAAGATATAGGACAGATGTCAGAGATAGTAAGGGAATGGAACGCTTTGCCTGCAACGGTAGTAGATTCGCCAACTTTAGGTACATTTAATTCGTCATTGGACAAGCATATGGACGTACATGGAATAGTGTAGGTTAGATGGGCTTGAGATTGGTATGACAGGTTGGCACAACATTGAGGGCAGAAGGGCCTGTACTGTGTTATAATGTTCTATGTTCTAAAACTGGAATCAATGCATATCGGGGGCAAACTCTTTAGTGGTTCGAGTCATACCTGACACACAGTAAGATGTTCCTGGTTATTGAAGGTCATATCATCTCAGCTCCAGGGCATCCCTGCAGGAGTTACCAACATTGAATCTCCCACTATCAACATTCTGGGGGTTGTCATTGACCAGAAACTTAACTGAACTCACCACATTAACACAGTGGCTACAAGAGCAGGCCCAAGGCTAGGAACATTGTGGCAAGTAGCTCATCTCCTGACTCCTCAAAGCCTGTCCGCCACCTACAAGGCACAAGTCAGGAGTGTGATGGAATACCCCCCTCTTCCCTGGATTGGTGCAACCCCAACAACATTCAAGAAGCTTGACACCATCCAGGACAAAGCAGCTTGCTTGTTTGGCATTACATCCACAAACATCCACCGATGCTCATTAGCAGCAGTGTGTACTATTTACAAGATGCACTGCAGAAATTCATCAAAGATCCTTAGATATCAACTTCCCAACCCATGCCCACTTCCATCCAGAAGGACAAGGGCAGCAGACATATGGGAACACCACCAACTCCAAGTTCCCCTCAAAGCCACTCACCATCCTGATTTGAAAGTATGTCCCCATTCCTTAATTGTGGCTCGGTTAAAATCTTGGAATTCCCTCTGTAATGACATTGTAGGTTAACCTACACCAGGGACGCTCACCACCACCTGACCAGCTGGCATGCCACATCCCACAAAATGAATAGATTAAAAAAAAGGCTAGGGGCCAAGTTCTGGAAAATGGAAAATGGGATGAAAGTACTTAAGTGGCTATTTTTGACTTGTGAGGTTGCAACAGTCCCACAGGTTTCTACCTATTTGTAGATCTCTGATTCTGACTGAAAAAAAGTGATGCCGGATAAAGCCAGTTTTGATTGCTAGTGCACAGATATCAGTACAATAGGGAAACAGAACTATTCTATTGGTATGGGCTCTACTTAAGTCAGTTGGCCACCAATGTTCTCACTTCATTTGGGCTGTGATCAGGTTTCAAGCAAACATAGGTGGGGGAAGCGCTAATGAAGGGAGATTTTGAAATCCAAGGAGTAACCTTGAAGCAATGAAACAGGATAATGATGTGGGTAAAGATGAACAAATTAGGTCAGGAAGATGGAGAGTTGAACAAAAATTTTAAACCAGTAATTAGCAACCAGCATTTTAGGGATAAATGTGAAAAGCACAATGAAATTAGAGGACCAGAGCTTCTGCAGTTCCAGATATACTAGTGGCTCAAGTAGAAGTGGATGGTGTGGACTTGTTGCACCGAATGGCCTGTTTCCACATTGAGCCAAACTGTCTCTTTGAATCCAATCAAGTAAACAGCAATTTTTTTTATAGTTAGAACAATAGAAACAGCCTGAATGATTGTTGTCAAGCTCCTACAGAATGGAGCAAGGATTTTTAGCTTTAGTTTTTCAGTTACAGCCATTGGAGTCTTGAGGCTGGATCTTGAAACTTTTATTTTCTGTCTCTGTTACATATAAAGGCTGGGGAACTCTTCTTGTTGCGAGAATTGCATGTGAGACAATCTATTTTACTGAATTTGCTTTTGCCAAAGGGCGTCTGTGTGATGCCACTGTATTGAAACAGTACCTGTTCAGTCATTAAATAATCTATTATTCTGATAAGTTTTCTAATTGAAGTAAATCATTCCAACTTCTTTGTTGTATTTTAACAATAGAGTATAAATGAAGTGTATTTTCCTCAGGTCTGGTAATTTGACCAATCAAACTGCATCCAGAATGCAACGCCTGACACTCACCTTTAAAATAAGAAGTTAGAGTCTAGGCTATTTTCTTAATATATTTTGAGAGATTTGGTCTGGTCTGGCAAGGAATTAAATATCCAGGTTATGTAATACATAGGACAGACAATCAATGTGACAGAGGAAGAGGGGTAGCCTTTGATAGGAAAGAATTGCAAAAGGATGTTAAGAGGATCTGGCCTCAGGTGATGGTGAAATAGAATCACCATACCTGAAAACTCCAACGGGTGGGGGTATTGACCTCCTAAATGTTGTTATATCACTGACAAAGAGCCAGCAAAAAAAAAGTTGAGAGAAGGAAATAGAATATTAGGGTAAACTAGCTTTTATTGCTGACTTTAGTCAGAAGTTAGTTGTTAAAGTACTGAAGAAGAGTAATAGCCGAAACATTGACTACTGCTTTCTTCCAGATGCTGCCGGGCTTGCTGTGTTCTTCCAGCCTCCTGTTTGACTACGCTAAAGTACATGATCGGTCCATTAGCAACAAAAAAATTATCATGGGAAATTGCAAAATGGCAGAGGAATAGAAAGAAATTTTTGTCTGTCTTCACAGTGGAAACTACATTTAAAAAAAAATACAAGTAGACAGTATCCTGAGGGCTGAAAAGACTGCAGGTATTAAAGAAATTAAATAATTAGAGAAAATTAAAGGAAAAGCTGTACTGAGTATGCTCGCTTTGAGTTTCCACAATGCCAGGTTTTCAGGGACAATCCCATCAGATTGGAAATTAGTGAATGTGACTTTGCCTTTTTTTTAAGCAAGAAGGGAGGGAGATAATTGGGAACTGCAAGCTGGTTAGCCTGACGTCAGTTCTTGGGGAAATGCTGTAATGTCTTATGAATAATGTCCTTTTCCTGCACTTATAAAAGCATAGAATGATTAGAAGAACTCAACGTGTTTTGTTTCTGCTGTACTCATTGCTGGGGATTAGATATTTAGAATCTATATGAAATACTCCAATGATGAGACAGAGAAATATTTATGCAAAGCTAGGTGGAAAGGAAAACTGTGGGGAGGGGAAAGAGGCTGCAAAGTGATCTTGACAGATTATGAGAGTTGACAACACGTTGGCAAATAGAGCACAAAATAGGGAAGTGTGAAGACTTATGATCCTAACGGACCCTTAATCCATAATCTTCAGGGTTTGGTAACCTTTTCTTTGATCAGAAACTGAGGTCAGCCTTTCCCAACTTAAAATGACCTCTTCACTGTTCATATCAAACACTCTGGTCTGGAACTTTGAAACTAAAATCCACTGAAGTAATCTATTTCCCAACAGTTCTAAACTATCTCCTTTCCTAACGAGAAATTGTTTCATACATCTCACGCCAACCAGGACTTCTGTGAACTGTAAAAGCAAAAACTTTCCTAGCTATGGGTTACGACTAAGCCAAAAAAAGGCCTGGTCATTCTAAACAAAAAACAAACTAATATTTATGGTTACTCTGCCCAGCCATAAAACTTCAACAATGCAAAAATATTATTACCTCACCACCTGAACCTCTTACATGAATCTTTAAAAAAATGACTCCAGAAATATTGACAAGATGATCATTAAACACTCTCAGGTGTACAGATCAAAACCCAAATACTACTAGTTAACCATCCAAGTTGTGAAATAAAGAATATCTATATAGCATGTTTTTTAAAAATTTTTATTGTTTACTTTGCATATAAGAACTGAAAAGCAAAATATATTTTAGAAGGTATGAGACTTGTAAATATTGCTGTTTGAAGGGATTTGGGTATGATCATACGATACAGATGTTAATTCAACAAGCAGGTATAGCAGGCAATGAGGAAAACACATTACCTTTCGCTGTTCTTTGCAAGGGAATTGGAATCCAGCAGTAAAGAAACTTTGAATTTTGCAGGGTTTTGAGGAGAATCACATTTAGATTACTTTGTGTGCTTTTCTGCGAGAGGACGAACATGTACAGTGAAGTTTCACCACATGTGCTTCTGGGTGAGGGGTTTGTCCTTTGCAGAGAGGATGGACAAATTGTATCTCTGATCTCTGGAGTCGAGAAGAATAAGAGGTGACCTTTTGAAGAATATAAGATTGTAATGATAGGATAGGAGCTGAGAGTTTCTTTCCATTTATTGAGGAATCTGTAATCTCAGGTTAAGGGGCTGATAGTTGAGGATTTTTTAAAAAATGCTGTTCGATAGGATGTGGACATTACTGACCACATGAGTGCTTGTTACCCGTCTCTAATGTCTTCGAACTGACAATGTTTGCATGAAGGCTGAGATGAGAATTTGTTTAACTCAAAGTGTTGGGGTTCTATTGAATTTTCCATCCCAAAGGCTGATGTGTGCTTCATCATTTAAGACTGGACCAGATGGGTTTTCCTCCCTGAAATGTCTGGGATCTGGGCCAAGCACTAAAAGGAGGATTTGAAGCCAAAGACCCACCCTTGATCATATTAACTGGGGGAGCAGGCTTGACAGGCCTCTTGGTCTCCCACGGTTACCGATTCTTATGTTTTATATGCATCCACATAATATTGAGTAGGGAATTCCTCAGCTTTTCCCTGAAGTAACATTGAAGAAATGTGCTATGTGTTCTGATGAGAATGTTGAATGATTTGAAGGAGAATTGGGCTGTGGTAGCATTTCCCTGTGTTTGTTTTCTTTCTAGGAAAGAGATACTGCAGGTTTAGAAGATAGTACTAAAGAAACTTTGGGCAGATGTTCTGTGCATTTTGTCGTTGTTACACACCGGAACAATTGTTCGTCAAGAATGGAGGAAGTGAATATTTAAAATGATACATGGGGGTGCCATTCAATCCGGCTGGTTTGTTCACAATAATGCTAAACTTCTTGAACAGTTGAATCTGCAGTTACCACATGGAAGGTATTTTCTCACATTCCTGAACTGTGCCTTATGGATGCTAAAATGGAGTCAAGATGAATTATTTATCTTCGACTTCCCAGTCTTTGTTTCTGTAGCACAGTGTTTTGTGATTCATCTCGGTTCAGTTTTGGACCCCAGCTTGTTGATCATTGGAGATTTAGTGATGTCAATGCCATTGAACATCAAAGTGAGACTGATATATTCTTTCTTGTTGGGGATCATCATTGGCTGAAAAGTGTATGTCACAAATGTTAATTACCATTTATCTAAAAAAAAATGCTTGAATATTGTCCTGAAAGTCTTGTTGCATGCTGGCAACATTATTGCTTGAGGATGCCATGAAGTTCCTTTGTATGACTATAGCTCAGAGTGATATACTTTATAGCATGCCTTGTCTGGTACTTCTGCCTTTCAGCTGCTTGTTTATCTCATTGCTGTTCATGGTGCCTTGCTGTGCACAAATTAGCAACAGCTTTTGTCAAAATGATTGCTGTCAGGTATTAGTAACTCAGTTCAGCAGGGTATTTGTGGGCTGATTTTCTTTTATAAAAATTAGTCTCTCAATCTGTGATGCAAATAAAAAGTCTGATTTTTAATGAGAATTATGTCTTCTATCAATATTACTGTTGGAGCATTTGGGACAAGGCACCAATCCTGCTGACGTGGAATGAATCAGCTTATGAAATGATTTGTATTCTCTCCATATGAACTTTGAAGAGCTGATGTATAGATCAAAATATGTTCTCAGGATGGACTTATCAATTGATTACTCTAAATAAACTGGAATACTTTGAATGTATTTTAACTAATGTCATATATTTGTGGCAGAGACTTATTTCACTGTTTAATTAGAGTTTTTTTTAAATAAAGAAGTAATATACCTGAAATGCTTATCCTTATGGAAATTTCAGCTTGGACAAGAAAGAGAAAATGAAAGTCAGTGGTAGCATTATCTTCTGAATGAGATGGTTTTGAGTTCACACCCCATTTTGGAGCCTTGAGCTCTTTGTGCTGACACAGTGGTTATTTGTCAGACTTGCTGTCTTTTTTGAGGTATTCAATAGAGACACTTCAGTCCTTTGCTGTGGATATAATAGCTACCGTTAAAAGTGTTTGTTTTAGAAAAAGGCACATGCTGCTGTTATTCTGATCAACATTTGTTAAACCATGAACCGATTGATTTCATTGCTGTGCACAAATTAGCAGCTTTTGTCAAAATGATTACGGTCAGGAATAGGACATTGTATTTGCAGCACGTTTGGGTGCCATAGGGTTAGAAAAACCAATTTCTTAATTCCACTGAGTGGTTGGGGGTTGTATGCATCTGCCTGTCTCTTTGTATTTCAGATTAAACCTTATTATTCCTCCTTTTTGCAGTGGAATACTCTAACAGCAGTTAGTAACAAAGTTTGCATGTTGATGATTTCTTGGGTAAAATGTTGGATGATCAGAATTAGTGGAATTTTATTCTTTAGCGATTAATATGAACAAGCACAGTGAAGGAAGAATTTCAAGTCGAACTCATCATGCCTGACAGTGAGCTAGCTCAGCACAGTGCACTGATTCTGAACTCTTGCTCTTCTACTTTCCCTGCATTGATTTCAGATAAAATTTTAAGGCATTTCTAAGATCATTCTTTTCAGATGTGTTATGATGTATCTCTGGAATATGTGGAATTGAAGCCAGATTACCTGGGCTCATAGGTAGAGACAGTACCACTGATCCACAAGAGGGGGAGTTGAACCCAGAAGTCATGACTGAGTGGTGGGGACAATACCACCGTGCTACAAGAGCCCTCATTAAATGTGGGAAGCAGATGTGACTCTGTGATGGACTCATTTTCATTTGCAAAATCCGCTGTCAACAAACCATGCAATAGATGCTGACTGTTGTAAAAGGGCTTCCTTATCAAATTCGAGCACCACAGCATACAGTGCCTTCCCCGGATGTCTCCCTTTCCAGAGCTACAGATGTTCGGGTTGCTGCTGTTGATGTCCAAAACTCTGCTTTTAGGCATCCATTTTTCCTGTTCTCAAGCTTGCAGGAAGTTAGCGTGTATCAAAGGTAGATATTTTGCAGATAGAAAAGGAAACAAGAATGCATTTATCCACGGTCGTAATCCCACAGGACCAATAAGCATTGAAATCTGCAATTCCTATTATCGCCTGCAGTCAAAACACAAACCGCCCAAACACTCAGCACTCCAATACTAATCTTGAAACTTGCCTCCGTTTTTAGAGAAATCATGAGAATTGTCGCGATGTGTTTATGATGATGCAGCCACATAGACAAATCCTTTAGAGAGGGAGTTCCAGGATTTTGACACCGTGACACAGAACGAACAACAATGTGTTTCCAAGTGTGGATGGCTTGGAGGAAAAGTTGGAGTTGGTGGTGTTGCCATGCATCTGTGCTTGTCCTTCTGAGTGGAAGTGGTTGTGTGTATGGAAGATGTTGTCCAAGGAACCTTGGTGAGTGTCTGCAGTGCATGCTGTAGATTGTACATGGTGCTGCTACTGAGTGTTGGTATTGTAGGGAGTGAATGGCACCACATCTACAGATAAGCAAGTTGGTTTGCACAGGATGGTTCAAGCTTCTTGAGCATTATTGGAGCTGCACTCATTCAGGCAAGTGGAGAGCATTTCACCATACCTTTGACTTGTGCCTTGTAAATAGTGGACAGTCTTTAGCCAGGAGATGAGTTACTCAATGCAGAATTCCTAAGCTCTTTGTTGCTTTTGTAGGAGAAGTATTTATGCAACAAATCTGGTTTATTTTCTGATCAGTAGTAATCTTGTGAGGAATTAAGTGAAGGTGATGCAATTCAATGTCATGTGTTGATGGTTAAATTGTTGGAAATGATCATTTCTGGCACTGAACAGCCAGTAAAGCTAGCAAATGGAACATAGTGGTCCAATCCATCTTGTCCACTCCCATACATTTATTTGCAAGTATTACTATGTTTTACTTACTGGCTCTTCCCTCTGTGTTGTAGTTATATCTTGCCATTTATAAACCCTAATTGGGATGGAAACTCTGAATTGGAGGGGTAGACCAACCAGCGGTTTGAGCCAACACAGCTATTCAATATGATCACGGCTGATCCTCTGTCTCAATGCTGTCTTCCCACTCTCACTCTTTACTCATTGGTGCCTTGAATTAGGTTGGCAGATCTTGCTGAATTTAGAAACAATACTATTTCAGCAACTAAGGAGTTACAAATGATGACGATCATTGTAAAATCGTCAGTGAACATTCCCACTTCTGACCTTATGTTATGGGGAAGGTCAGGTGATTAAGCAGCTGAAGATGGTTGGCCTGGGCACTATCCTGAGGTTTGCAGTGGAACTGAAACGACTAACCTAAATTATTGTGACCATCTTCTGCCAGCTATGATTCCACGCAGTAGAGACTTTTCCCGAATGCCATTGGTTGCAATTTTGCTGGGGCACGTTGATGCTAAATTCAATGAAATGCTGCCTTGATGTCAAGGATAGTCAATCTCACCTCACCTTTGCAGTGCTCAGTGCCTTCAGTTGTTTCTTAATATCCTTGAATTGAGTAGGCTGCAAAAATAGCATTTGTGATGCTGGGACCTCCAGTGCTAACGCTCAGGCATCAATGACAGGCTGTAATTTCATAAGCATTTGGTTATTTGCTTAGTGATGTGATCTGGCCAAAATGCAATTTCCAAAAGTAGGATATAGACTTAACATGTCCTTCGACGTTGTGCTGTCAACTATGCCCATGGAGTCGCAAACCTGTTTAGTGTTGTTAACTCCATTATTATAATAGAGGAATTTCATCAAAACTAATTAAACATTCAAGAATTGATACTGTAGACAACATGTCAATTTATTTTCTTATGTAGTATCTTATGTAGGACAGGGTCAGCTATTACAACAGAAGTTAATTTTTCATTATGTATAATGTTAAATTGGGGATAATGTCTGGAGGTTAGAATGCAAGGTCCAGATTTTTGCAGAATCAGGAAAACTCCATAATTATTTCTACAGTGGTGAGTAGGAGGACATAATATCTGCCCAGTACTTGGCACTGGTACAAGGTTAAGGATGTGAATTGTGAGTCTACAGTCTGCACTCCATTCCATACAGTTTTAGCCATTTTTTGTTGTCTCTCCATGATTCATGGACCTTTTGAGGAGTTGTGTACCATAGACTGAATTTGGGAACAGTTTGAAAAGCCCTCCCGTACTCTCAATTTCTGCACAATACCTTGCATCTATCGACTGGTCTCGTATCTTCCATTCCAATCATACAACCCTTGCACCCTGCCCCCACACCCCATTCCAAGTCTTTACACATTCGTCCAGTACATGATATTTAAGTAACAAATGACCCATATAACTACAGCGACAAGTTTTGAGCTGCTGAAAACAAAATATCCATTCAGAAATGTTCTTCAAAAATAAACTACTCTTCCTACAACCATACAAATGAGTTATTCACAGAAGCTGTTAAAATATTAATCGTGGCTAAAATAACTCACACTTCTTAAGTTTGTCCAAATGAATGTTGAAGCACTAACAGAAAACAGTATGGAGATAGCAATTCTTCAAATCTGTTCTATACCCACTTAAAGATGTTGACCAAGTAAAGTCAACAATTCACTTGGCAAAACAAAATCATTGCTGAGTTCACATGTTTAGCTGCTCTGAGCTCTCAGTCAAATGTGCATAAACTGTTTTTCCACCCAAGTTTTATCTGGCCCATTTTTATTTTAATATTGGTACTGTTTAGCAGCTCTCATAGTTCTTCTATTTAATGTGAGTGGCAGTTGAAATGTTTATAGTAGCAGTGATGAGTGTGTGTTTTTTTTTATGTTGTAAAATGTAACACTGGTAATATGTGTTATCTTCAGAATTATGATATCTTTCCTTGTTCTGGCAAAGCCTGTCAGCTGATTTCATATGGTATGTTTGTTCTTTCTGATTAAGAATATTGTGTTCAAATGCCAATTCAGAATTCGGGCAAAAAACTGAATTAGACACTTCAATTCAAAGCTGAAGAGCTATTCGATGTGTCAATTTGTGAAAAAGTGACATTAAACTGGAAGTTGTGTCAGGCTGCTTTGCCTGCCCAGAATAACATTAAAGTTTCCATTAGATTATTAAAACTGCAGCAGGAGGCTTTCGATGACTGGGTCAGCAATCTTCTCTCAATCAACACCAGCAAAAACAGATTAACTGATCATTAGCTTTTTACCCTCTAACAGGATTTTGCAGTCTCCAAATAGATTTTTTTTTTATTTGTCAGCTTGACACAAAGGAATTTATAGTGTGTGAGGCATTTCAGATGAAATTAAGTGCTGCCTCAATATTATTCTGGCCTTTATGAAGCATTTAGATTGAATGTGTAACTCCCAGGGAAAAAAAAAACCTGAAAGATGATTCTTTAAATTAAAACTGACTGTGATTCTGGATGAACTGAGTTTGCAATTCTAGGTTCCTGGTGAAGGGAAAACAGCATCGTTGCAATTGCACTGTCAAATCCTCTCATACACCCTTGCAATCTTCTACCTTTCAATATGGTTTTCTTTAGTCACTCCTACATAAATGTCCCTGGTATTCCTCACCCCAGATTTATCCTTGTTTCCGTTTCCCCTTCCTCTTACATTGTGCCTCTTGGTTACATCAGCTGAGGCATGATGTCAGTTTCAACGTGTTCACTGATGATGCCAGCTCTACCTCACTGCCATCTCTTCTAATACCTTTACTATTTCTGAGTTATCAGATTGATTCACTGCCATCCCATCCTAGATGATGAGCAATTTCTTCTAATTGAATTAAAACCTTCCACATTCTAGCCTCTGCAAAACTTGAAGTCATCCATAGCACGATTGTTAGTCTCTTAACTCATTGTTTGTACAGGTGTCACCCCTATGCTTGCTGCACTGGCTCATGATTAAATAAGATCTTCAAAGTCTCACCTTTGTTTTCACATACCTTTTTGTGATCTGGTTCTCCCTATTTCAGTAATTTCTGGCAATGTACATGTCCAAGACATATCTGCTCCTCTAATTCTGTCCTCCTGAGCATTTTCAGTGTCACTGGTCTCAATTTTAGTGACTATGCTTTAAACTCTCAAGGCCCAAATGTATGGAATTTACTTGAAACCTACTCTAGACCTTCACTCCTTTGCCTTGTTTTGGTTTTGGCAAAATCAACCTCTTTGACCAAAAGTTTTGGTTATCAGCTCAAGTATCACTTTGTGTATCTATTGTTATAATGTTCCTGAAAAAAATTGGGACATTCTATCGTGTTAAAGCTGTTGGTTTTATATACTAACTCTGTTTTCACATATATTGCTTTCTACTACAACCATCTGGATTGTCTTGGATAGATTCACTGTCTTGATCCTCCTTGCTGATAGCAGTTTAAGCCACTGATGCCAGATAGGGAGGGATGTTCATGTGACGTCTTGAGTCTAAGTTGGGCTTGATCTTGATGAATGTAACGTGTTTATTGCATATTACTTAATTGTTGCATTACACCTGAAATACACAAGACAACTTGAGACAACTAGGCCCACTTAAGAGTAAGTTGGAAAAGCAGTACTAGAGACTTTTGAAGAAGTGGTTAACTGGACCCAAGCCAGTCCTTTATACCGTGATGGTCAGAGCTTATTTTAGGATGTCACGTGATCCTTCTGGTACTAAGTACCTTACACAACATTCTGAAGTATCCGAGGTAGTAGGAAGTGCCGATACTGGAGAATCTGAGATACCAAGGTGTAGAGCTGGATGAACATAGCAGGCCAAGCAGCATCAGAGGAGCAGGAAAGCTGATGTTTTGGGTCTGGACCCTTCTTCAGAAATGGGGGAGGGGAAGGGGGCCCTGAAATAAATAGAAGTATCATCCTGCATAATCTGTTTGTTATGGGTTGAATGGAATGCGATGGTTTACTGATGACATCATAACCAGATCTGAAGGAGAGTCCTTCAAAATACCAATATGCATGAATATTCGGTCTTATGTCTCTGCAATGGCTATCATATCATTCTTAGTTATGTATATCAATTCAAACAACTTGTGCTTTCAGATGAAAGCCCTTTAATTTTTTTGCTAGACCATTTTCCCCTAGTGTATTTATGTTTGTATCCCCTGTTCCTTTGTTTCATGCTAATTATCATTGCCAGTATTGCTGTCCTATTGTGGCCTTGTGTTTGCTCTTTAACTTTCCAAATCTTACTTCACGTGAATCCTACTTGCCCAGTATTAGTTTATAACTCTCCCTGCAGCTATAGTTTAAGAACGCAATTCAAGGGAAGGCCAACCAATGGTAGATTTCCCTTTCTGAGTTAGAATCATAGAATCCCTACAGTGTGAAAGCATGCCATTCATGTGCAAAATCCACATGGCCAGTTGTAGAATCGGGTCTCTGGTGCTGTGAGATAGCAATGCTAACCACTGAGCCACAATGTTATTCATTCGAGAAATACGTTATTCCCCTGGGATTCTGCCTTGTGCTGCCCTTGATGCTTGTGTTTGATACGTTGTTTCTAGACCAATCCTTGAGGCATACATAAATTTTATTTGCCCTGTGCCCTTTTGCTTCCATCTTCTATAGTATTTCAGAGATTATTACTTTTTATGGTTCTGCTTTTTACTTTAACCCAACTTGTTCTCATTCCTTTTGTAGAATCTCATTCTGAGTTCTACCAATGTTGCTGGTGCCTAATGTGTACCATGACAATTGGACTGTTCCTCTCCAGCCACAAGATGTCCATAACTCTGACACTGGATGCACAACATAACTTGTAGAGATCTCCCCAAATTGCACAGAACAGTATCCAACCCCAACTGTATCATCCCCAGTAACGATTCGCTGCTTATTACTCTGCACTTTTGAACGGCTTCCTGTACCAGGATGTTGTTGTCATTTTACACATCCTTCCAGCAGTGACTGTAGGATGAGAGTCTGTACAAGCTGGAGGAACCTCATCTGTAGACAATTCCAAGGCAAAGGCTACTCCATCACTTTATTGTGGATCTGCATACTTGCTCTTTAGCAATCATGCCCCGCTGTCCCTGACCATCCACTAAATGTGAAGCAGTTAGCCTATGTGTGTGACCTTAGGTGGAATACAATGAGGCAGTCAAAGGATATGTGACAATTCTTAATGTAAATGTTCTCTTTGCTCCACAAATGTCACATGTCAAGTTTCCCATTATAACTTTAATCTGGCCAACCTATTAACTGTTGAAATCCTTCAAGTCCTCTTTGTAGTACTTTGTTGATATGCACACTTAATCATTGTACTCTCCAATAACTAAACTAAGTATCCAACTCAGATTGCGAAATTGATTGCTATACAATGGGTGAAATTTAGAATATTTTTAAAATCAGTATTGGTTCCCAACTCTCTCATTCCATTTTGTCTCCTTTCTTGTTCTCCTATTTCATGGTGCCTATTCTCTTAATGCCATTTGCTTTAACGTTTTGGTAAAGCTAAAGTATGAAACGTTTGCAGATGACATGAAGATTGGTAGAGTAGCTGATAGTGAAGGGGACTGTCAGAGATTACAGCAGAATCTAGATAGATTGGAGAGTTGGGCAGATAGAGTTCAATCCAGGCAAATGCGAGGTAATGCATTTTGGAAGATCTAATTCGAGAGCGAACTATATAGTAAATGGAAAAGTCCTAGGGAAATTTGATGTACAGAGAGATCTGGGTATTCAGGCCCATTATTCCCTGAAGGTGGCAATGCAGGCCAAAAGAGTGGTCAAGAAGGCATACAGCATGCTTTACTTCAATGGGCGCGATATTGAGTACAAGAATTGGCAGGCCATGTTGCAGTTGTATAAGACTTTGGTTCGGCCACAGTGAGAGTACTGCGTACGGTTCTGGTCGCCACATTATCAAAAGGATGTGGATGCTTTGGAGACTGTGCAGAGGAGGTTCACCAGGATGTTGTCTGGTATGGAAGGCGCTAGCTATGAAGAAAGGTTGAGGAGATTAGGATTATTGTCATTAGAAAGACAGAGATTCAGGGGGGACCTGATTGAGGCCTACAAAATCATGAGGGGTATAGACAAGGTGGAGATCAAGAAGCTTTTTCCCAGAGTGGGGGACTCAATTACTAGGGGCCATGAGTTCAAAGTGAGAGGAGGAAAGTTTATGGGAGATATGCGTGGAAAGTTCTTTACGCAGAGAGTGGTGGATGCCTGGAATGTGTTGCCAGTAGAGGTGGTAGACACAGACGTGATAGTGTCTTTTAAGATGTATCTGGACAGCTACATGGATGGGCAGGGAGCAAAGGGATACAGACCCTTAAAAAATAGATGACAGGTTTAGGCAGAGAATCTCGATCAGTGCAGGCTTGGAGGGCCGAAGGGCCCGTTCCTGTGCTGTAATTTTCTTTGTTATCACATACCCTTCAAAATTCATAAATACAAACTCAATGACAATTTATTCATTTGCAAACTTTATCCTCAGTTTTTTTTGATATAGGAGATATGAAAGCCTTTTAACAAATCCGAAGCTTTGAGTATTTCGATATTTCCAAAAGTGAGGCCCATCAGGTATTGCACTGACAATACTGAAAAAAATGTTAT
Source organism: Stegostoma tigrinum (assembly GCF_030684315.1). Classification (NCBI taxonomy): domain Eukaryota; kingdom Metazoa; phylum Chordata; class Chondrichthyes; order Orectolobiformes; family Stegostomatidae; genus Stegostoma; species Stegostoma tigrinum. The sequence continues at coordinate 44,830,258 of NC_081356.1, read as the reverse complement.
TTTATATTTACTTCTTATAATAACATAATTCTAAAATATTGTACATGCCAATTTAAGTGTCAATTTTAGGCAAGAATGGCATTATTATTGTTCCTTTTATGCCAAATAATTTGGGATAAAGTAGAGCTGCAAAGGAGCACCTTAACAGAGGTGCACTGTTGTGTTGTGTTACCTCGAAAGAACCAATTAACCATAATCAATAGTATGTTGACATGATCCAGTGGGCCTTATTCATCGTTGCCCTGGAGATGCTCAACATTTGTGGCAATCTCCTAACAAGACAGTTTAGAAAGAATTAGACTTCTTAAAATTTAACCAGTGTTTCTAATCAAACTGTTCAGAGGTGCTGTTACTCAGCAAGGAGCAGGTGGGAATTGAGCCTGGACTTTCTGGTGCAGTGATAGGGCCACTATCCCTGTGAAACAAAAAGGCCTGTAAGAATTGGACATAAATACTCTTGACTTTATCACTATCAGGTGTGATTATGTGAAATGTCTGAGAAAACAACCAGAGCCCACTGCAATAAGCCCTTTGACCAAATGATTGTTGTAAGCATTCTGGAGCCAAAAAGTACCAGACCTAATTCTTACTGTTGTAGCTACAATATTTCATGGAACAGAAACATTTCATAGAACCTTTCAATACATAAATTTAACCTAAAGATGGCAATCATATTTTATATAATAAATTAAGTTTTCATTGCAAATTCCAAACACTGAGCTTAGTTAATGATAACTGAAAACTTACACATGTACATGATATTTTTGAAGCATCTCTATCTCCGTAGGACTCTTTGAGAAATAGATGTTTTCCTGAATAAGCCCTGTGGCAATTTCTCAGTTACGGTAGAGTTTCTGCAATTGGAGCTGAGTTTCACGTTTCTCTTAGGGTAGGCAGCAAAGGCTAAGTTATCAAGTTAACTCACCAGATTTGTATTTTTGTATGGAATGTTGCCTAGGGGGTATCCTGCATTCTGGCAGGAATTCTTTTTGATTGCTGTTGGAGAACACTTTATGAACAATGGGTAGTAGTTTGCCCTTGAAGTTATTGTCTAACAGAAGTAATTTAAGGCAATAAAGAATTTCGTCTTACAAATATAAGGAAAACATTTTTGATAAAATGTCTCGGGTGAAATTCTGACTTTCTTCACAGAAGTACTTAGGTGCATTACAGCTTTGTCAAATGATTAACATGTGCCAAATTGTGATGAAAATAAAATTAAAATGGGTAATCATAATTCATAGTTATGGATAATTATTAAAATAAAAACAAAACATTGCAAAATTATTTTGAACTTCTTGTTATGCAAATAATTACATTTATATTAGAGTCTCTAAGATACGTCTTCCCAGAATAGTAGCAGCAATCCTTAGTGGAAACATGAGCTGAAATTTAGAGTTTGAGAACTCCGAGGTGGCAATGCCACTCTTGCTTCCAAGTTTGACCTCTATCACCCTATGTCTTCTCTTCTCCCACCACTCAACAATGGGTCGACACAGTTTTCAAGCATTAAAATGAGTCACAGGTTTGGGTAACGCTTCATTAAGTCATGCATTGCCATGTTGAGTTGTTGGAATTTTGAGACATTTGCAATTGTTCGTTTTTCTTTCAAAGCCATGGTGGTAAAGTTTTCTTATGCACTATTCTGCAAGTAAAATATAGAATGAGTAGATTACGTCCTTAGTTATTCCAGCACACATTTGTTTTGTGGTTATTAAATTGTCAGAATTATTAAATAGATGCAAGAAATGCTCAGCAGGTCATGCAGCATCTCTGGGGAGAGAGTGAGAGAGAGTGAAAGAGAGAGAGAGAGACTTAGAATTACCATTTCAAGTCAACTAGCTTTCAGGGTGATGAAAGGCTTTTGACCCGAAATAGAATCTTTGTTGCTCTAAAGGTTATCAGCTCTGATTCTCTCCCCAGAGATGTTGCTAGACCTGCTGAGTGATTTGAACATCTTATGTTTCCTTTCATATTTCCAGTGCACTTTATTGAGCTTTGTTTCGATTGTACGTTGCTGATGTAGGTAAATATGAGTTGTATTTTGGTCTTGCATGATGTGCAACATTGCCAAACAGGGAAAAAAAAACAAAATTGATGGGTGTGCAAATAAGGCTACATTTTCCATTGACCTCAGAACAAAAGGTGGGATTTGGGTGTGGTGAGAGAATGTGAATTGATGGTAGAGTCCCAAGTTTGCAGTTATTGGCAGATCATCGGGTGTGGTGATAACTATTTATGATGAATTGTGATAATTTAACCTTCAAGGAGCACTCTGTTTCAAGGATGCTACATTTGACTGTTATCATTCTGCCCAGAACTGATGAAGACACACTGGACCTGAAACATTAACTCTGTTTTGTCTGTGCCAGATCAGCTAAGTTTTTCAAGCAATTCCTGTTTTCATTTCAGATTTCTGGCATCTGTAGTTCTTTGTTTTATTTTCCTGGATAGTTGTGATTCCTTCTGAAGTTTCTTGAGTTTTGATGACCAATTATGTTGCTACCCTGTGGAGAGATTTACTGAAAAAAAGAAATCCCTGGGATCCGTCTCAATTGCACTTGCCAATTTATCTACTTGAAAAACTGCAAGTTAATGATCCCTGGGCAAATGATAACACAGAATTGGTAAGATTTGTGAGCTAACAAGTTATACGGGCTCCTACCTGGCCAACATAGCAATCAGTGGCTATCAGCATGAATTGGAGGGGTTGAGAGGCCAGCCAAGCTAGAGCTTTGGTGGCCCCTCTTGCTGCTTGATTCTGCTGACGTATGTTGGTGACGGTGTGAATATCTCCACATAAATCTGTGTTTATTACTAAAATTAGTAAATGTAAAGCCATTTGGCCTTTTAAAGTGGAAGGAGAAAATTTCAGTGTACATTACTTAGTCGTCATTATGACATAGACGGAGTCAGTAAACTGAGTTGCATAATGGGCTCCTGAAGTATGCACTGTGGGGCTTATTTTTTCAATCAAGACAGTCATTCATCATCACGGGTAAAGCTGATGATGAGCCATTTAAATGGTCCCCATGCAACCTTGCTTGGGATGTTTACAGGTCTGCTGCAGTGGATGAGGCCTGGATGGTGGGCCGGAGACTGACTTAACATAGTGTCAGTGGTGATTGTTTCTTATGTTTATTAAGGTGAGCCTAACTGAGATGATTCACTTCTGGTTACAGTCAAGGATTTTCTTGCTGGAGTTTGCCAGAATCATAATTAGACTAGGACATGTTGCATAATGTGATTGGAGAGGGACATTGAAGGTTTCTGCATTAGCAGTGATTCATCTCTCTCTCTCTTTCTTCCTTTCTCTCTCTTTCTATGGTATTGCTTGTTTAAGAACCGTCTGAAAAGCTTTTCAAAAGACTAGATAATTATTTATTATCTGTGCAGTAAAATGATCTTATGGCTGTAAAGCTAGCCATGTTAGGTCTTGTTTGTGATTATATAGAAATTCCACATGAATATACAATGTTTGCTATGAGCAGTGATATGTTTGATATATAATGAACAGCAAAGAGTTGTCTTTGTATATGGGTTTACTAACAGTCTTCATCAAATTTCAATGACCAAGTTATGGAGTAAATTTCACTTAATTATTTTGACACACTGTGAACACAAAAGAACTGAAATATAATTTCAATGGATCATTTCTTTTTTGAACAATATTTTAGTAAATTAATTTGCATTTAATTAGCTAAGCGTAAATAATGCATTTAAGTGCCCCATTATGTGCTGCTGCTAACATTGTCTGCGTTCACCCCCAAAACTCTGTTCCCTGTCATCAATTTACTTAGGATCCCCAGCCTGGACTCCACTCCTGCTGACAATGAATTCCAGGCCTTATGCTCCCAAGTATTGACAATATCCTACAGCCCACCAGTTAAAATCATTAAAAGTGAATTTCAACAGTGACTCTTCTGTGATTTTTGTCAGAACTGTTGCAGACCAATGGACAAAAAAACACTCAATTTGTCTCAGATTTCTCTCCCTCACTCTCAAACATTGGAGGAAAAATCCCAGGTAGAGACAGGCTGTTATTTTTCATGTTTCACTTGTGTTTTCTCTCTCTTTCTCACCTGTATGGGATTTGCTATTGTTTCCCATAGACTACAATTTTGAAACAACACCTCACTCTTTAACAGAACTAAATTATATGCTTGCTGCATCAGGAATAAGCCAATGCTAATTGAAGGAGTGTGCCACATACTGTGTATCCTTCCTGTGAAGTATTTTAATTCTAGAAAGGGCAAATCATAAGTGAGTTACATTCAGCACCTTGAATAAATTAACATCCCATGGTGAAACATTAAGTATTATTTTAATCACACATGATAAGTTAATATTGAAGACAAAAAAAAGTTCAGTTAGGCATTGACTGTTGGTTGTCCACATACATTTGCTCACTGAGACAGGGAACTGATAGTATAGTAAATGTAAAGTGTTTCTCTTCGGATTTTTACCTGATTGACACTAGCACCATGGCAAGTATGAAATAAATTTTATGAAGTTTGTGTTATTAAATGATAAAAACAGTGAATTTCTGATTATTTAGAATATAATCCTGACAATGTGGAAACAGGCTATTCGGCCTTATTAGTCCACACCGACCCTCTGAACAGCATTCCACCCAGCCCCATACCCCCAACCTGTCCTATAACCCTGCTTTTTCCTACAGCTAATACACCAAATGGACACATCCCTGAACTCGGTGGGTAATTTAACATGGCCAAACCACCTAACTTGCACATCTTTGGATTGTTGGAGGAAACTGGAGCACCCCGTAGAAACCCACGTGGACATGGAGAGAATGTTTAAACTCCACACAGACAGTCGCCTGAGGCTGGAATTGAACCCACACCCCTGGCACCGTGAGGTAGCAGTGCTGACCACTGACCCACCATGATGCTCCTTATAATATGCTGTCAGCACAGACGGCAGCAAGGGAGTGTCACAATGAACTGAGTGTTAACAATCTGAGCATCTCTTGAGGATATTGGCCTCGATCGTCCACTTGGTGATATTCAGAGCAACGTACACTGAAAAATGTGCCACAGCATCTATTGGAGGTCCCAATGCATCAACTCCCTAGGAATTGCTAAGTAGTTTCAAATTTCGAAGAGTAAATTGCTCAAATTTACAAAGTCTTCAGTTTGGAGTCAGAATTGAGGGACATGCAAGAGTTCTGATTCATTTACCTGGGTAGTTACCAAGGAAAGTTTAGAGGGATTCAGATGTACCGCAGTTATGAATGAATTGATGCCCCCCGACTACTCTGCTGTCACCTGTTCCACACCATCTCTCCACTCTCACTCCCATCCATTGACACTGTCGTGAATCACCCCATCCCTGCACCCACTTAGTTGCTGCCTGACTGACTCAACCACTGAACTGCCACCAGATCCCTTACTTACTCTGTCATCTCATCTGCCTTGCATCTTACTATGGCAGCCACTCAGTTGAAACCCTTAGCCTCACCCAATTATTTGCTAACTCACCTAACTCTTACTCTAGCATGTCACCACCTTGCCTACCACACCCTGTACCTGCCATCATACTTTCTCACTAAACCGTTAGCTTACCAGTTTATTCATCTCCATTGTTTTTTAATGAGTGTTTGGACGTTTAAATACAATTATTTATTGAAAATGAAAGCTTTTGTGTGAAAAGAATTTCACGACTTGGCTTTGCCCAATGAAGAGATGCTAGTAGTATTCAGCTGAATTCAAGAAGGATTGCTGCCTCAGAAGATTCAGACTGTGTAGTCTAGTGTCAGCAGAAAAGGAAGTGAGGGGTTATCTTCCATGCAATCCCAATTAAAACTGCAGCTTTGACTAATTAACCAACTTGAAAGTTGAACTGTATCAGTCTCTATAAGAGAATTAAACAGACAAATCAGACATTCGTGAACTTTGTTCCTCAATGAAAAGTATCTACATTGCTATAGTTGGTTAGCTGAGGTTGAGGCCTGTATTTGCACCAGTTGAATCTCTTAAGGAACCAATTAGTGATCACTTGAGCGTTATTTCCTGCTTAGCCTCAGACATCAGAAGCTCAAGAGATTGAAAGTTCAGTAACCCCAAAAGCACAGAGGGTCAATAAGTTTTTTTAAAAATTCAGAAACAGTTGAAAATGAATCTGTTATTTGTAATGGACCTATTCTGGTTTGCAAGGCTAGGCAGATCAGACCTCACCTCACCTCTGACAACTCCACACTTAGCTGGTCCCAGACCCCCTGTGGGATGTGGATTCTGGAAACACAGTCCTGTCCATTCTCAGTTATGGGAACGGGGAGTTGTTGGCTAATCGGTTTGCTGAAGTAGTGTTTCTTCCTGGATGAGGAGCAGTTGTCCCACTCCAGGCAGTTACTGTTTTTTGGAGCAGTCATAGTGATGTGTTTCTCACTATCTCTTCATATGGTAGAGTGGGGAACATTGTCATTCAAAGAATTCTTGTCCAGAATACCAGTTTTTATCATGGTTTATGGGTATTTTAATATGGGATTTATTGTTTCATGTTCTTTCATTTTTATGGTCCCCAGGTAGCTTAAACTTGAGTCAATGGTCAGGCTTTTAGATCACTTGCACACAAGGCCTTTGACCTGGTGACCACTCTCATGTCTCTGCCCTTTCTTGGGGACATCCCTGGTTTCATGATAATACATTCCAAATCCACAAGATTAGGAATTGAAAGGAAATTAATTTAGCTCTATCTTGTGATGCTAATATTAATTCTTTTTTTCCATTTGCCTCTTGAAATAGAGGCTTAGTTTAAGAATTCCAGAAGCCACATTCGTCATTCAGGCTGCATATCAAGCACATTCCATGAATATCTGGGGAGCATAAAACCGTAGGATGCATTGTCTAGACAAAGCACGAGAGCAAACTAAGAAAAAGCAGCAGCAAGGGCAGATACAAAGGGAACATTAAAATTAAAAGTTGCAATGTAAGAAACCAGTGATTCACATTTCGTATTTATAGCGTGCCTCCCGTTACATTAGTACTTTTTATCTCTTGGGTATTATCTCTACCTGCACTTGATTTAGGTTTAAGGAAAACCAATTGAAATGTTTTCTTAGTCAGCATTTATACAAACATGGAGCCATTACCTGTGAATTTTTGGAAAACACAGACAGGAAACACTGTTGACAGCGGCTTGCCTGATTTTTTTCATTTGCAAAGTAATCTATAAAGACAGAGAAACTAGGATCAGGAATAGGCCATTCAGCCCTTTAAACCTGCTGCACCATTCAATATGATCATGGCTGATATTAAAAGGATAGCAAGCTGAGCTAAAACAGCCTCACTGTCACTGGATTCATAACAGCGTAAAATTAGAAATTCATTAACATTCAAAATTGTTCCAAACCACACTTTAAGAATAACATAGTTAACTGAGTCCTGAGGAAGAGTAATACCTGAAACGTTGACTGCTCCTTTCCTCCAAATGCTGCCTGGCCCACTGTGTTCTTCCAGCCTTCTGTTTCTGTATCTAAGAACAACAGTTCTGAGGAAGGATCACTGGACCCGAAACGTTAATTCTGTTTTCACCTCCACAGATGCTGCCAGACCTGCTGAGCTTTTCCAGCAAATTTGATTTTGTTCCTGATTTACAGCATCCACAGTCCTTTTGGTTTTTATTAAGAATAACCGAGCTTGGGCAAGAAGTTTATAACTTAAAACAAAACTTAACAGTGTATTAATAATAATGTAACTTCAACTGAATACATTTTAAGCAGCAATGTAATATAAGACCATAAAACATAGAAGTGGAAGTAAGGCCATGCGGCGCATCAAGTCACTCCGCCATTTAAATCATGGCTGATGGGCATTTCAACTCCACTTCCCTGGCACTCTTCCTGTAGCCCTTAACATTTTCAACATAGGGCCCAATTTTTTTGATCACAACATCATAGTCACATCTGTGATAACAAAGTGTGGAGCTGGATGAACACAACAGGCCAAGCAGCATCTCAGGAGCACAAAAGCTGATGTTTAGAGCCTAGACCCTTCATCAGAGAGCTCTCTGATGAAGGGTCTAGGCCCGAAACATCAGCTTTTGTGCTCCTGAGATGCTGCTTGGCCTGCTGTGTTCATCCAGCTTCACACTTTATTGTCTTGGATTCTCCAGCATCTGCAGTTCCCATTATCTCTGATCATTGTCACATCTGGACAGGATATGGGATAAATTAAGTGGAAGACAAAAGGATCATCATTTGTCAGTTCAACAGATTGTTTCTACTGATGGATATCAGGCTGTCACACATGTAGAATTGTGTGTTTTGTTGAATTTCTAAGTCATCAGTTAATGTGAACAGCTTCAACAGACTTGTGGATATGTTCCCTTATTTCTTGCAAGCTGGAATTGTTAGAACATTCATCAATTTGATAACGCAATAGAAAATTAGAGATAGCAAAACACAAAGCTGTCCATGGCTTTCAAAAATCACTCAACAACCAAATCCTAGTTATCTTTTAAAAACAATATTTCCAATCAATGCAAAAATGGTAAATTTTAAAGAAAATATGTGAGGCAAGATTTATTTTAAACACAGGATGTTAGGTGCCTGGAGAACACAGCCAGGGGAAGTGGTAGAAGCAGATATGACAACAATGTTTAAGAAACATTGAGACAGACTCATGAGTAGACAGGGAACAGAGATATATGGGCCATAAGCAGAGAAGATGGAATTAGTTCAGAGTAGTATTATAGTCAGCACAGGCATGGTGGGCTGAGTGACCTGTTGCTATGCTAACTGTTCTGTGTAACATTCTTTTTGCTTCACTGGTTACAACCAGTCCTGCCATGATTGACCAATTCAACATCCAACCAGCTACCAGTCCTGAGCAGTGCAGCGGCTCACTGTTAAATTGTGTACAGTGTTCTTAGAGCAGTAATTAAATTTCGATATCTTCAAGAAATGTTTCTGACTGCAAATATCTGCTTTCGAACAGCAGCTGTTTTGAAGAAGAGAACGAACTTCAACACTTAGGCTCAGTTCATAGTTCCAAACCAGAAATAAACAATGAAAAGAAAAATTCTGGCAGCCTGTATGCTGACTCATTATCTCAATGACACATTCCTGCTTTCTCCCATATCCCTTAATACGTCTAAAATTTATTATTGCCAGCTTCCATTATGATGGATAGCATACATAATTCATTGTCCCAAATCTTCCAAGCGAACCTGTCTCCTTTGCTAATCATATAGAAAATCATCCACATTGAAACAGCTTACATTTCTGATCTATAATCAAAAATAACACACCCAGCACAGGATACCTCACAGCAGGAAACAAAGTGAATCAGCTCAGAGGTTCACTTAGTTTTTATAGTGATCGCTGCCATAAATTGTGCTTTAAAACTCCAGTGTGAATCATGATAAATTTGTCAAAGGACAGCGTAACAGGGGCTGTCCGGTGAATGAGGTGATGACGGTATCAGAAAGGTCACGGTCAGGCAGGCAGTGGGGAGTGCTAAGCTCAGGTTGGGAGCAGTTGAGACCAGTGTTGGATGGTGGGAGAAGGGTAATATGGTGGTGAAGATGTCTTGTCAAATTTGGCCAGCTGGGAGAGAAGTGAGGTTCAGTGTTGGTTAGGGGTGGGAAATTGATGTTGGGGGTTACTCAGTTAATAGGCTTTCCAAGTGTTAAATGTGGATTTTTTTTTCTTGCATATTTTCTGGGTAACTACTCAAGCAAGTAAGTCAGAGCTCTTCAAAGTCTCCAACATTATCTCATATATAGTCATTTTGAAAGAAACAATAGGGCAAACATTAAAAAAAAATTCAAATGAATTGCTGGATAGATGAATGATGGCTTTAAAAAATAAACCTCATGATATCATTACAGCTGTATTGTAAGAAAAGTGATTTAATAATCTGAATGTATCTGTTCTCTAATTTTAGCATTCCTTTCGTGTGGCTGTGTTTGCTTGCTTTGGCAAAACTACAAGAGAGATTAAGTATTGGCTATTACTTTTTTTCCTGTACCTGAGTTCCCTCCTTGTCATGAGGTCAATGAAACTTTGTGTTCTGCATGATTAATATTGTTTCTTTTATGTTTGAGTCCTAAGCCTGTTAGTTTAAAGAGATCCCTGGACTTTTGCATCACTCGAGTCTTTAACATCTTAAATCACAGGTGGTAGTTTCTTCAGTTTTCAAGGAAATATAGCAATTTTTTTCAGAAAAGAAGTACTCAATCACATTGCAACACTACAGTAAAAACAACTCTAATTTACAATCCAGCATGTGAACTAATGAAACTGAAAGAAAAATGATTTCTGTTGTATTTTAGAATGGATGGTAACCTGATTGAAGCTTGGAAATCACTTAATAGGACAAGATAGAGTGAATACAGATGTTTGGGAATAGAGATAATGGGAACTGCAGATGCTGGAGAATCCAAGATAACAAAGTGTGGGGCTGGAAGAACACAGCAGGCCAAGCAGCATCTTAGGAGCACAAAAGCTGATGTTTCGGGCCTAGACCCTTCATCATGTGTTTTTCCAGCCCCACACATTGTTATCTTGAATACAGATGTTTCTCTGGCTGTTGAATCCAAAGCCAGGGAAAGTAATCTCAGGATGATGGGCAAGCATTTAGGACTGAGCTGAGTTGGAATTTCGTCAACTTAACGAATCTTTGGAATTCCACACTCCAGAGAACTGTGGAAACATAGTCATTGAGGATGTTCAAAATAGAAATCAACAGATTTCTGGAGGCCAATGACCTCACGAGATATAGAGATAGTATGGAAAAGTGGCAGTGAGGTGAATGTTCCATTTGAATGGTAGAACATATTTAATGAACTGAAATGCTACTACTGCTCCAATATTCCCAAATTCAAAGCTTACCAATGTAATAATTTTAGAAGTATGTATCTGTACATGAACTCTATGTTTTGTGCCTCCTCTGAGAGTCTGAGAACCACATTTATTCAGAAAAGGAACCTTATTCCATTACAATTACAGAGAGTGGGTTTGGATGGGAGGAGGTATGGTTAAGGATATCAGTGCTAAATGCAAGTTGACTGCCTGAATTCTTTTTTTAAATTCATTCACAGGATTAGGGTGTCACTGGCTAGGCAGCATTTGTTGCACATCCCTAATTGGGCAGAGGGAAGAAGTGAGTCAACCACATTACTGTGGGTCTGGAGTCACATGTAAGCCAGACCAGGTAACGTGGGCAGTTTCCTTCACTAAAGGACAGTAGTGAACTAGATGGGTTTTTTCCCTGACAATTAGCAACGAATCCATGGTTATCCTTAGATTCTTAATTCCAGATTTCTTTTTATGATCCAAATTCCGCGGTGGGACTTGAACCCGGTTCCCTGGAAAGTTATCTAGGTATCTGGATTAACAGTCCAGTGATAATACCACTAGGCCATCACCTCCCCATTATTTCCTGCCCTGGTTTTAAAAAAGTGTCCAATAAAAAAGAATCCTTTAGGTGGGTCTGACCTATCCTTTTTTTCCTTAGAGGGCTCCCTATTCAGCCTGCCCGAACAGAATTTCAACCACCATTACAGGCCTTTGGCTATTCATTATTTTGATCACAGATAGCTGATATAAGAAAGATTAAGGGTCTGTTCTCACTCTCAGAAGTGTATTAATTTGATTAATTAACCTGCTTGTGCAGTTAAATCACCCCAAATTAATGTCAACAGCCATCTAAGACAACTTTGAACATATCTGATAGGCACAAACTCAAAATGCTAACTTTGCTTCTTTATCCATTGCTGTTGCCAGACCTGCTGACTATTTCCAGCACTTCAATAAAAATAAAGGAAAACATTCGAACGCTGTAGTATTCCAGAAAGCTATTCCAAAAAAAATGGAAAGATAGGCCACCCGTGTGAGAATTTAGTAAATCTAATCTAAGCAGGTATTTTATGCAATGGTAGAATAATTGCCATGTGAGTATCTATTAGCACATTGCCTTGAAAGCATATTTTGGCAGCCATCGAGTTAGTATTGAAGCATTGTAGAAAATATTGCACATTTTAAACAGCATTTTAGAATATTTATCTTTTAATCACTGACTACTGTAACTCCACAGGCTACATAAAAATTTCATCAAGAAGACTTGTGCAAATAACCCATCATGCTCGACATCCTGTAAGCTGTACAATTCAAAGTGTATTGCAAGCTCTGTTTATAATCACCGTTTTTCTTTGGAATGACTTAACTGTATCTGTGGATGTATTACTCAAGTAAGTGTAACTGCAGTTGCGAGAGCAGACCTGAAATCTTCCTTAGAACCACCTCTCCAAATTTACTCTCAACAATGGAGAAAACAGTAGAGACATTATGTTGGGTAAAAATAAAACAAGCATTTAAAAAGATTGGCAATGCGAAACCTAGAATAGACATCTTGTCCAGAAAATATCAATCCTAGTTTACTGAGGGAAACAAGTGCTGATGTTCCAGAAATTCTAGTCACAGTCAGCACAGCACAATATACAAGTCAATAATGAAGTGGAGCAAGGGACAGTCTAAAGTAGAGCTTCTAAATTGGGAGAGGGCTCTATTCATTGGGATGCAGGAGGGCCGAGCAAGTTTAAAATAGGAACTGAAGAGATAAAATTGGAGTGAAGCAAAAGGTGTTCTTCAGGGTACAGATTAGGTATCTCCATACACGCTGGAAAGGTAAGGAAGCCCAAAAGGGGAATCAGAAGAGAGGGTATGTGTTGAATGTCAGATGAATTTTTAAGTGTGAACCTGGACAAATATAAAAAAAAATGAAGAGGAGCCTAAGACTTGCAAACAGAAAATGTAGGTATAATGGAAGTAAATGTAAAAACAGTCTGAAAGTCTTTTTTCCAGACAGTTGGTGTGTGACCTATTAATGCTGGAGATTATGATTATATACTGAAAGGCACAAGACGAGGCTGGAATACTACTTGAGAATTTTGAATGGATCTTTATTAAACAAAAAGCTGACATGATGCCAGCAGAAGTGGATGTGGTTGAGGTAATGGTTGGGGTGTAACCTGTTTGGAGCACTTAGAAGCTGGCCATGTTGTATAGTTTAGCTGGCTTACAATCCTTTGTGGCTAATAGCAATGACAGTCATTGGAGTGTTTGCCGTAAACTACCATACTTCCCTCAGTACACCGTTTCTAATCTTTATTTCCCAATGAAGGAAATGGTCAATAGGCACTTGGAGGGTTTTGAGTTTATCATAGAATCCTAACATTGTGGATAGAGGCAATTCAGCTCTACTTCGAATAGCATCCCACCCAAACCTGTAAGCCTGCATTTACCATAGCCAATCTACCTAACTTGCTCATCATTGGACTTGGGAGGAAACCGGACCACCTGATGGAAACCCTCACAGATATATAGAGAGAATGTACAAACTCCACAAATGCAGTTGTCCAAGGTTTAAATCAAATCTGGGTCTTTGGCATTATGAGCCAGCAATGTTAACCATTGTACAGCTGAGCCACCCAATGAAGGAGCTGAAGCATAAATTTTAAAAGAGACATTTACTGATGACGTTCCAAAGCGGGTTAGATTGTGGGGAGATTTCAGAGGTGTTCAAGATTTGGAAGGGGGTGGATTGAATGAGTTGTGAGAAATTGTTTCTAATGATGAGAGGACACAGATTGAATGCACTTGTCTCATGCATCAGAGGAGCCATACAGAAGCTTGTTTTTATGCATTGATTAATCATCTCACTTGCTTTCCCAAAAAAAAGGATTGGAAGCACAGTCATTAATAGCTTCCAAAAGGAAATTGATTAAACATTAAAGTGAAAAAAAAATGCCCCTCTGACAAAGAGCTAGGCAATTGGACTAATCAGATCACACTTTTGAGGAGTGTGATATCAGTCTCCATCAGTCTGGGGAATCAAATACTCGATTTATGTGAAATCATTGTGTTTCTAATTTAGGTTTAATTAGAAACACCCTTCAATATCCTGTATTTGTTACTTATTACTGGACCCTTCTGGAATACTTCGGATAGATGCACTGCCCTCAACCATCCTTGCTAGTATCAGTTGCAGCTCTACGTATCATGTGAGGAAGGATGCTGACACAGTGTCTATGGCTGAGGATCAGTTCTATATTAAATCGTAAATAAGATTATCACTTAGTAACTAGTTGCATGGTGTCTAAGATACATGGTACATACTCTTCTGAGACAATCAGGCACTAATTATTTTCAGACATGCCTTCTACCTTTGAATTATTAATTGTCTCATCTCACTACTACAATTTTAGTTCATAAATCTTACTCCAAATAGCTGGCACCCATCCATTTTTTCTGTACCCCCTCTTTGTCAGCTGGTAATGTTTTTTAAGGATGAGATCTTCTGTCAAGAAACATTCCTACTTTGCCTTTATGTATTTGAGATTCAGTGAATTTCCTTCGATCAATGTCATTTAAGAATTGCACTGAATTGGGTCATTATATGGCTTGATAAACCATTCACCAATGTGCAAACAATACGATTCCATCTGCAGGCCTGTTCAGGGTGCATTTGCGTCCTAACACTTTGCTCTCTTCAACAATGTCTTCAGTTTGAGCTGCTATCTTGATGCTAAAAGTAATGTCTGAATTTTCATGGGCCAATTTTTGGGGGGGTAAATGGAAAGTGTTTAGGTCTGTAAATTTGGACATCTTTCCATTGACAATTTGCCCACGCCCACGCCCACTGAGAATAGCTGGGGATAGGAGGGGTAGGACAGGCATATAATCGTCTCATTGCCCAATTAATAGCCTCACCCACAATTGTTGTAATTTAGTGGGTGGCAGGAGAGGATGGAACTGACCATGCATCCCGCTAAGTTTAAACCTACGGCCTGCTAGTCGCATAAAAGTGTTTGGAGAGGGGTGATTACTCTTGTGATGCCCCAAGTGCCAATCAGAGGTGGCTTCCTATAGATTTTCCTCCCCAAATTTCTGAGTCTCCACCCTTCGCATTAAAGGTTTGTTCCCTGACAACATTTTGGCTATAGTACTGAAGGTTTGTGCTCCAGAATGTACTAATCCCCTAGCCAACGTTAGGAGTGAAGCTGGATGAACACAGCGGGCCAATCAGCATCTCAGGAGCACAAAAGCTGACGTTTTGGGCCTAGGACCCTTCATCGGAGAGGGTTCTGAAATAAATAGGGAGAGAGGGGGAGGTGGACCGAAGATGGATAGAGGAGAAGATAGGTGGAGAGGACAGTATAGCTGGGGAGGTGGGGAGGGGATAGGTCAGTCCGGGGAGGACGGACAGGTCAAGGAGGCGGGATGAGGTTGGTAGGTGGGAAATGGAGGTGCGGCTTGAGGTGGGAGGAGGGGATAGGTGAGAGGAAGAACAGGTTAGGGAGGCGGGGACGAACTGGGCTGGTTTTGTGATGCAGTGGGGGGAGGGGATGAGCTTGGCTGGTTTTGGGATGCAGTGGGGGAGGGGGAGATAGTGCATCCCAAAACCAGCCCACCTCATCCCCTCCCCCCACTGCATCACAAAACAGCCCAGCTCATCCCCGCCTCCCTAACCTGTTCTTCCTTTCACCTATCCCCTCCTCCGACCTCAAGCCGCACCTCCATTTCCCACCTACCAACTTCATCCCTCCTCCTTGACCTATCCCCTCCCCACCTCCCCACCCATACTCTGCTCTCCACCTATCTTCTCCTCTATCCATCTTCGGTCCGCCTCCCCCTCTCTCCCTATTTATTTCAGAACCATCTCCCCATCCCCCTCTGTGATGAAGGGTCTAGTCCCGAAATGTCAGCTTTTGTGCTCCTGAGATGCTGCTTGGCCTGCTGTGTTCATCCAGCTTCACACTTAGTTATCTTGGATTCTCTAGCATCTGCAGTTCCCATTATCCCTAGCCAACCTTTTCCAGTATAGCTATAACTCTAGCACCTAGTTGACAACGTAGAAAATTGCCCAGGTACTTCCTGCACACACAAATCAGGATAAATCCGAATGAGCCTAATTACCACCCTATCAGTCTACCCTTAATCTTCAGCAATGGAAGGTGTAATAAAAAAATGCAATTAAGCAGCACCTATTCAGCAATAACCTGATCAGTGATGCCCAGGCTGGGTTCCACCAAGACCACTCAGCTGCTTATCATATTACAGTCTGGAATCAAACATTAACAAAAGAGCTGAATTGCAGAGGTGAGAGTGACAGCCCTTGAGTGAGTGTGCCCCTGGCACTTAGGTTGGGGTATGTAAAGTCCATTGTGGGTATATAATTCAACCTGATGAGTTTCCATCCGTAAGTTTTGCAAACTTTGGAAAGCTTGATGCTCACCCCTGGAGCTCATTGTCTGAAATTGTCTTGGTTAATCTTATCAGAAGGCAACACCCCAGATTTATCTGAATTAACGTCTGTCATTCCTTGGCCCACTGGCCCAGTTAATCCCATTGTACTTTTAGATAACCTTCTTCACTGACGGTATGAATTTTGGTGTCATCCACAAACTTATTAACCTTATTCCCACCAAAATCATTCATATAAAATGATTAACAATAGTGGACCCAGTACTGATGCTTGCAAACACTGCTGCTCACAGACAGCCAGTCTGAACTACAACTTTGTACCACCACCCTCTTTCTCTGATAGTCAAGCTAATTTTGTATCCAACTGGCTAACACTCCCTGGATCCCATGTGATCAAACTTTACTGAACAGACTACGATGCAAAACCTTGTTAGAAGGCCTTGCTAAACTTTATGTAGTCAACATCTCCCACTCTGACTTTATCAATCTTCTTGGTCAGCTCTTCAAAAAAGTCAATCAAATTTGTGAGGCATGACTTCCCATGCATAAAGCCCTGCTGATTATCTTTATTTCCAAATGTTACTTCCTACTTTTCAGCCCAAGCGTGGATATTTTCTGGGACTTGATGCCTTTGGATATGCCCTGTTTCAGTATCTGAGGAATCATGAATGGTGCAGTGGTAGTGACCTTCTGTCTGAACCAAGAGGGCCAATTTCGAGTTCTGCCTGCTTTAGCAATGTGTCTTAACACATTTAAGCAGATTGATTTAACAGGAGGCTGACATTGCTTGAATGGTCACTGAAGGAACATTTTTATTTTTCAGTTCTTTGGTGATTGTATGTTCTCCAGGCAGCAGGCACCATAACTTTAACATTTGAACATGAACCCTTTATGAATTGGTGATTCAACCTCATTTCCAAGACAGTTACATGTCATGCTTAACTCTTGCGAGGCTTCTTGTAAGTTGAACTCTCAACCTGCGACTCAGTTCATGTATTGCATGCACTGGTCTTTTTTGCTGTGTGTACAAATGTAGTTGACTTTGATTGTTTTGAGCTTGTTGTTGTTATTGCTATTCAAGGCCATGTTGTGTTCTGTAATCAATGTTAGGAAATGTCCATGTTTGTTCATCATTGTCTAAGATCAGATAACAGCCATATTAACTTCCACTCCTTAATTCTCCTTTTGCATCTTTGAGATTATTATTGAGCATTTTTTGAGCTGGAGTGATTCCAAGAAAGCATTCTGACATTCACACAAGTGCCAGTGAAGCTTTTGAAGTTCCTGATCCAAGTCTACATGCTGGTAGTCAGGAATTGCAGAAACGTGTTGAAGATTTCAGTATTTCAAATTCTGAGACGTTTTTTCCTATTGTTAACATAGAATAATGATTTTATGGATTTGTAGAAAATATGTAGTGCCAAATGGACTAAGTTGTTTATGTGTACTTTGGCTTTTTATTCATTGTTTGATTTCAGTGCTATCATTATCCTGCTGAGTCCCTGGTTTAGCTCTTTTAACCTTCTTTATTTTACTTGGTATCTCTCTGTGAGCTTTTATCTCAAATGTGATTGACATTTCCTTTTGAAGAAGTTTACCATCTGACATTGGCCGTACATTCCACTTTCTTGTTGTGTATGTACCCGTGTGTGGCATTTGCACAGCAAATCTTAAAGAAGATGGGTATTCAGTGGTATTTTATTTCTTAAATAGCAGAATGGAATGGACAATTGCATCTTAATGAGACTAACTACAGGAGAGTCAGGTGATCTTTTGTGCTTTCTGTACAGGGTCAAACGTTTTGGAACTTATCTCTGGGAAGGTGCTTAACATGCAAAATAGCCTTGCCAGTTGCTGATTGGCTGTCTTTTACTATTACAATGGCAATATCTATCAAGAATATAGGCGTTACAAAGGCTGATCAGACTGTCAATGCGATAACAAACATCCACCATCATGTAATGAATTGTTGAGATATCAACCCATTGGACTGCACCTCGGAATGGTAAGCAACGTGGGAAGAGAGGGTTGAGGACTGGTGGTAGGGGGAGCATAGTAGTACAAAAGGTCAAAAAGCAGGCTCCCACAACAGGTTGAAAGTTTGCATTTCAAATCTTAGAACTCTAAAGTTGGCTGAAACTGCCGAATAACAAGCATTGGGAAACTCATTTGCATGTTACTCATTAAAAAGCCAACTCATTGGAATCAAGTTCTCGTTCCAAATCAGCAATGCACATCTTGCAAATTCAGACCATGTGTAAGAGGCAGGTAGCAGTCACGTACTATATTTGCAGCTTTGGCCTCTTTGAGCAACATAGATCTCCAAATTCACATTGATGCAAGCTGCAGCAGGTGAAGAAGACGAATGGTATGATGACAGTCATATTGAAAGGATTTGAGTACAGGAGCAAGGATGTTACAAACGTGCAGGTCCTTGGTGAGATCACACCTGGAGTATTGTGCGCAGTGTTGTCTCTATATCTGAGGAAAGATGTGGAGTATGGAGGGAGTGCATCTAAGATCACCCAGACTGGTTTACTGTGATAGTAGGATTAAAGACTGTTCCTATGTTTACATCCAATGTTGTGATGACTGGGGAGTCCAAGACTAGGGGTCACAGTTTAATGATATGGGGTAGGCCATTTAGGACGGAATGGGGAGAATTGGTGGTGAGCTTTTGGAATTCTCTGCCACAGAAAGAAGTTGAGGCTAAAACATTGAATGTTTTCAAGAAGTTGTTAAATATAGTTCTTGGGGCTTAAGGATCAAAGCATACAGGAAGAAATTAGGAACAGAGTAATAAGTTGGACAATTAACCATGATCATATTAAAAAGCAGAGCAGATTAGAAAGGCTGAATAGCGTCTTCCTATTTTCAGTGTTTCTATGAGAATTCTCGAGATGAAACCTCAAGGGTCATGGGGGATTAAAAATTGTGAAGGAGGGACGGTCCATGGTCATGGATGCAGGGCAAGGAGACTGGGAAAGGATACAAGTCTGTCTGACATGCAGATGGTTGGGGTTAGGGTGGAGAAGCCAGAATATTTTGCTGTGAACCCTCAACAAGCCTGAATGATACTTCTGGCCTGCAGTGTATGAATAGTTCTCTGAGATGTGGTGCATGAATCTCTGACCCTAGAAGGTAATAGTGTTGGTGATGACTTCCTCTCCACCCCTACCCTAAAAGTTACCAAGCTACCCTCTCATGTAAGGAGAATATATTTCATTGGGAAATTCAATTTCATTGCAGGAACTTTACCTGCAGGAATACAACCTTCACAAAAGGGCTGAATCACAATTTGGACAGATGGAAAAGACACTTCCAAACTTGCGTCTTTGCTTCATTGAAAGAGAATCCTTCAAGCCTGTGTTTTTTCAGCAACCATTTTAAGCATGGTTTGAAGAAATGAAATTCTTGTTTACCCTTTTAATAATCAAAAGTGTGTGTTACCTCTTCAGAAATAATCTTTTTGTTTATGTGCTTTAGGAGGTCTAATTGTTGTAACCAATAAAACTCTAGTTTGATGTAAGAATTCAAGAAAGTCTAAACAGATCTGGCAGGGAAAATGGAGAGAAAACAGAGTTGCCGTTTGAGGTTCACTGACTGTTCTTCAGCACTGGCCCTGAAATGTCAACTCTGCTTTCTCTTCATGGATGTTGCCAGCTGTGCTGATTTCTGATTTAAGCAATTTCCGTTTTTGTTTCTGATTTTCAGCATCCACAGCTCTTTGTTTTTTACACACGAGAGAACCTGTCTCCTGTCTGTTCTTTCAAGTCAGGAAACCCAATAGATTAAACACTCCATCTCACAAATGCAACTTGTTGCAGTCAGTGGAGAGCTAAGAAACGAAAGAAATTATTTTTAATCTCTCCTTCCTATTGGCAGCAGCATCTGAAATCAATGAAAAATGTGATCAAGAGGGTTAATGACCTCTACAAGTCCTGTGGAAAGAAGGGAGGTGGCCATATGGGAGGGTAGGAACATTTCAAAATATGCTGCCAGTGGAAAGAGGGAAAATGCACAGTTACAGAGAGAAAACCTTACAGGAACATTGAAAGGAATCCTTATATTTAACAGCAGCCAGCCATCACATAAGGTCATAAACGTACAATGAGCACAGAATAATTAAAGTTATTAATAGTTATTGCCTCCAAGTTCTCAGAAAGGAAGGAGTGTAATATTTTCACCCCAAACGGAGAGTGACTCAGCAAGTTAATGTTTTCGATATAAATTAGACATGAGTTCTAAACAGGCAGCCAGATCAAAACAAATAAATCTCAAAGGTAAGATAGTAGTCAAAACTGAGTGCTGAGAAAAGCTACATGAGACTTCTCAACATCAATCATTAGGCACTAGACTTAGGGGAAACATTAATTTGGAACTCAGTAATGTGTTGCCCATGTCCGGAATTATAGGCAAACTAATTATTGATAACTGGCACCTCTTTAATCTGCAATTCCATGTATAATTGAATTGGTCATTAGGAATTACATGTGAGAATGGACAATATGATAAACGGTAGTTACCTCCTGTGAAAATGGCAAAGGTTCTCTCCAACCAGTGTCCTTGACTTTGTGAAAGGAATATTACCTACGGCTTTTTTTTTTGGCCACATGTTGTATTGTCACTCAACTTTTAGAAATATTTTGCAAAGTCCAATTTGCAGAGTTCAAAGTAGTGGAGAAGTACTTATTGAAAGAAACTGCCCAAGGAGGGAAATGAAACCACACTACGTCAATAACTTTGCAGGAAACAGAGTGAGTTGTTGAAATAAGCAGATCTCAAATGAAAAGGGAATCGGGAGCTAATTCAAAAATAAGATGTATGGATTTAAATTGAACATATTAATGGTTCTGACAGTTCATATTGACAAAAGTAGTGATCTGGCCTTAGAAAGGACAACATTGTGATTCATGTGCATATGAATGAAAAAGCTAAGAATGGGTTTGCAAGGAACATCACAAGCATTGCACTCAGTGCTCACCGTTGCCAATCAATCTACTGCAACAATACATAGTGCCAATAGAACATGAAACCATCTCATCAACAGAATAGATTGCCAGTTAGATAAAGCTGTAATATTTCAGTCTGTATCCAATTCTGCTTTTCAAATTAGAAAATAGATACTCAAGCAGGGAAGGAAATGCAGACCTCTAAGATGATCTTGAAATTTCGACACAAAATTGCCTAAGAAACCGTACAGGGCATCTTCTTCAGAACAGGGTTGCTGGACTCAAAACATTAACTCTGTTTTCTCTCCATATATGTTGCCAGTCCTGCTGCGTTTCTCCAGGACATCCATTTCAGCAGACACAAGTAGTAAGTCAGAAATCATCTTCTGTGACCAATTTTTGACGAAAAACTCAATTTGTTGTTGTTTCAAATTTCCAGCCTCCACAGTTCTTTGACTTATCTTAGCCCAGAATGCAAATGAAGTAATAGAACATAGAAAAGTACAGCACAGTACGGGCCCTTTGGCCCACAATGTTGTGCCGTGGGATAATCCTAATCCAAAAATAAAATAACCTAACCTACATTCCCCTCAATTCACTGCTGTCCATGTACATGTCCAGCAGTCGCTTAAATGTCAATAATGACTCCGCTTCCACGACTACCACTGGTAAACTATTCCATGCGCTCACAACTCTCTGGGTGAAGAACCTCTCTCTGACGTCTCCTCCTTCCTTCTAACACCTTAAGACTGTGACCCCTCGTGGCAGTCAATCCTGCCCTGGGGAAAAGTCTCTGGCTATCGACTCTATCCATGCCTATCATTACCTTGTACACCTTGATCAGGTCACCTCTCTTCCTCCTTCTCTCCAGAGGGAAAAGTCCGAGCTCAGTCAACCTTTCCTCGTAAGACAAACCGTCCAGTCCAGGCAGCATCCTGGTAAACCTCCTCTGCACCCTCTCCAAAGCCTCCACATCTTTCCTAAAATAGGGCAACCAGAACTGGACACAATATTCCAAGTGTGGTCTCACCAGGGTTTTGTACAGCTGCAGCATAACCTCGTGGCTCTTAAACTCAATCCCCCTGTTAATGAAAGCCAAAATGCCATATGCTTTCTTAACAACCTTATCCACCTGTGTGGCAACTTTGAGGAAGCTATGCACGTGAACACCAAGATCCCGCTGTTCCTCCACACTGCCGAGAATCTTGCCTTTAATCCGATATTCAGCATTTAAGTTTTACCTTCCGAAATGCATCACTTCGCATTTATCCAGGTTGAACTCTATCTGCCATTTCTCAGCCCAGCTCTGCCTTCTGTCAATGTCTTTCTGAAGACTGCAATGGCCCTCAATAGTATCAATGGCACCTCCAACCTTTGTGTCATCAGCTAACATACTAAGCCACCCCTCAACCTCCTCATCCAAGTCATTTATAAAAACTACAAACAGCAGAGACCCAAGAACAGAGCCTGGCAGGACACCACTCAGCACTGACCTCCAGGCAGAATACTTACCACATACAACCACTCTCTGCCTCCTGTCAGCCAACCAACTCTGAATCCAGACAGTCAAATCACCCTGTATCCCATACCTCCTGACTTTATGAATGAGCCTGCCGTGGGAAACCTTATCAAATGCCTCGCAGAAGTCCATGTATACCACATCCACTGCTTGACCCTCGTCAACCTGTCTTGTGACTTCCTCAAAGAACTTGATAAGATTTTTAAGGCATGACTTGCCCCTCTCAAAGCCATGCTGACTCCGTTTAATCACGCGATGCTTTTCCAAAAAGTCATAAATCCTATCCCTCAGAATTCTTTCCAAAACCTTGCTGACTACAGACGTCAGACTGACTGGTTTATAATTTCCGGGGATTTCCCTATTCCCTTTCTTGAAAAGAGGAACAACATTTGCCTCCCTCCAATCTTCTGGCACGACTCCCGTGGGGAGTGAGGAAGCACAGATCTTCACCAGCGGCTTAGCAACCTCCTTTCTCACTTCCCTGTGCAACCTAGGATAAATCTGGTCTGGCCCTGGGGACTTAACAATCTACATGTTTGCCAAACTTTCCAGCACATCAACTTCCTCAATCTTGATCTGTTCAAGCCTGTTTTCCTGCTCCTCAAAGTTCTAACTTGGACTTTTTCATGAAAAGAGTTGTTTAAAAAACTCTGGAAGATGGCTTCGCATTTAATTTGAATAGCGGAATACATGATTCAATATATGAAAGATTTATGTATGGAATTTTGAAAGCATAACCTCTACAATAATTTAAGAACCATTAGATGCTGTAGTGAAGAACTTCAGCACCTATTTTTGTATGAATAAATTAGGGTGCACCAAATGGTCTTCCTCACCTCAGTCTGTCAACATAATTTTCTTATTTTTAGATCATTATCAGTGATCCTGACATTAGTCCTTGAAATCATGCCTAACTACTAGTGCATTCAAAGATCAGGAAGTGACTGTAATAAAAATGAATTGCTGGAGAAACCCATCACGTCCAGCTTGCATCAGTGGAGACAGAAATAGTTGACTTTTACAGTCCAACGTGTCACTTCTTCAGTACTCAGAATGGATGACAAAACTTGTTCCAGAATTTGAAATGACAGATTTTGTTACTTGGAGTGGTGTAAATACAAAATGTTTATCTTAGAGTAAATGAAATATATTCAGAATTGCAAAGAAAATGCAGCACAGCAACAAGCAGTTGTGATCAATTGTTATTTATCAAGCACACCAGCTGTATTCCCAATCTCTCACTGTCCCCTGTACCCTGTACCCATATCACTGTGCTCCCTACACATTGAAGTGCTGTGTGATATTAAATCTTCCCATGTCAACTGTTTCAGTTGTGAACTTTAGAACTACATTAACTGGGGTGACAGTGTGACACAGTGGTTTGCATTGTTGCCTTATTGTCCCAAGGACCTGGATTGGCTTGTCTGTATGGATTTTGCACGTTATCCCCGTATCTGCGTGAGTTTCTACCGTGGGCTCCAGTTTCCTCTGACAGTTCAAAGATGTGTAGGTTGAGTGGGATGGTCCCTGCTTAATTGTCCGATAACATTTAGGGATGTGTGGTCTAGGTGAATTAGCCAACATAGATCCAGGATTATGGGCATATTCACTGTTTGAAAGGTTGGTCCTGTCTCACTGGGCTGAATGACCTCTACCCACACTGTAAGGGTTTGATATTCCTCAAAACCCTATGAAGAGTTTCTCCTATACTCTGTCCTATATCTATTATATTTAATTGTCCTTTGTTGTTTCTCCCTGATAATCTAAGCATTGGAGCTGATTTTTTTTAACCTCATGATCATTGAGTTTTTTTGGTCAAAAATTGGTCACACAAGAAGATTTCAGACTTAATACTTGTGTCTGCTGAAACGGATGTCGATTAATAGAGGATGTTGGGATTCAAGAAAATATTGTTGTGTTAATTAATGTTGCCACTGTGGCTTCTTCAATCTGTCCACAAACAATGGCTGTTTGCAATGTTGGTTTAAAAAAATAAATCTCTAAGCTGGAATTTTCAAAAGCTGAAAGTAGGTCAAGGAATAGGTATCACATCATTCCCTTTGAGAGTTTTAATACATAAGGAGTTCCTTCAATTTAAGACCACACTTCTTGGTGTATTCTTTCAACATCACTGCCATTTCAATCCGTTATTGCTTGTTTCCTTTATCCTCACCCTTATATTTTTAAAACCTTCTCTTTAATATATGGCTGTAGACTAATGTAGCTTCTTCCCCACTAGGCTGTTCAGTCTTCCAAATAGGTGGTTGCCAATTAGTAGCACAGCTCGTGCTGACAGCTTGCATCTTCCAAATAAATGAGGTACAATTACACTCTGGCCAGCATCGTTGTACAGGTGGAATTGGCTTTGTGTCTCGTGTGCGAGGAAAAGAAAAATGAATCTCACTTTGTCCAGTCTCGACACCATTTCTGCCAATTGTATCAAAACATCCTGGAATCCAATGACAAAAATATAGTGAATTTTTCAAATTTCTGTTTATACCTGTATTTCTTAAGAATAGCTGGAGTCTTGTGAATTGGTACAGTAAATCGGTACTGTACTTTCTTTTTGTAATTAGTGTATTAAATTAATGAAGAAGAAAATGTGAGCACATGGCCAAATCTACAATTCCTATCCTTTATAACATATAGTTTATCACATACTCCAAATGTGTCCGGAACAAGGATTTACATTGATTTAGCATTACATCACAACTTTGGTTTTATATATAAACTCTGTTATTCTATCAGTTTATTTTATGGCTTTGTTCAGTGCAAGTGCTGCTTCAAATGTACCTGAACCTGAAGCCTCAAATCCTGATGCTTTTGCAAATGACAATACATAACCTAGTGCCAGTGATAATGGGAACTGCAGATGCTGGAGAATCCAAGATAACAAAGTATGAAACTGGATGAACACCGCAGGCCAAGCAGCATCTCAGGAGCACAAAAGCTGACGTTTTGGGCCTAGACCCTTTATCAGAGAGCCTCTCTGATGAAGGGTCTAGGCCCGAAACGTCAGCTTTTGTGCTGCTGAGATGCTGCTTGGCCTGCTGTGTTCATCCAGCTTCATACTTTGTTATCTATAACCTAGCGTCACTTCATTTTATCATTCCATCCACTCTCATCCTTTCTCATTAAAGCAACCTTTGAGAATCACAATTATTCACCAGGCTTGCACTTTCTGCATCATCTACAGATTCGGATGTGACTCCCTCTCACCCAATCTTTCAGCGTTAGTAAATGGAATGGTTCTCGACTGAACCTCTGGAAGACTACCGTTCACTTCTAGCCCCTTTAGGAAGCTTCCTTCCTTCATTGGCCCGAAGAATTTTATTTTCCAAGCCTCCCGGGTTGACATTGTAAACATGCTCCATTTTGTACTATGCTGTTGGTAAGCTGATTATTGTACCATGATGTCAGATTTAAACTCCCACGCCCAAGTTGAAGCATGCAGTCTGTTGTTTGTCATGATAGCTAATTTCCATGTGGCACAACTTCTGAATAAAAGCTGAAAGAACTGCGGATGCTGTAAATCAGGAAGAAAAACAGAAGTTGCTGGAAGCGCATCAGGTCTGGCAGCATCTGTGAAGAAAATATCAAAACTAACGTTCCGGGCCTGGTAACCCTTTCTCAGAGGAAAGGTCACCGCAGTCAAAACGTTAACTCTGATTTTTTCTTCACAGATGCTACCAAACCTGCTGCGCTTCCAGCAACTGCTATTTCTGTTCCAGCACAATTTCTGATTTGAATTCTATCAGAGACTTGTTTTATTCTCATGCTGATGCTTTTTTTTTTACTTTCAACTTAATCTTTAATTATTTAGTTCCTAATTTTTTGAAAACTTCAATTTTGCTGAATTTTGCAACCTGTTTGTTGGGCTCATACCATGTATAAATTTGGCCATGTGCTCATGTTTCTTTGTTCTGCGTGAAGTTTAGAGTAGTCATTACAATCCATGAACTGTTACTGTGCAGCTTGGTCTGACATAGTTGGTGCAGAATGACCCCTGTGCCAAATGCCTTACTGAGCACTGCCAATATAATATAGGTATTGAATGTCACTTCAAAGTTTAACATCACTCACCACCCAGCTACTGCAGCATTTATTCTCTAGACAAAGTCAGATTAATGCCATTGCGAGAACATATTAAAAATCTGGACTTCTAAATACCAACAAGGAAATTCTAGAACAAGCCCGTGCACCACCCCCCTCCCCCAGCTCTCCAGGTTTGCACCAACGTGCTTCCGCCTCCACCCCTAATGTGAGGCTCCAAAGTTCAGCCTTTGAAGTAGCGAAAGCTAACGACTGCACTTTTAGCATGGCCAGGTCTAGTTTGTTGATCAAAGATAGCCCATGCTCAACATTAGTGAACGTGAACAATGCTTTTTAAAATCTATTTTTAACTAAGAGGTCTTAGAAGAGGACATCTCTTGAAGTCTGCACACTCCACTTTCATGAAGGTGCAAACCTGGAGAGCTGGGGGGCGCGGGGTTGTTCTAGAATTTCCTTCTTGGTATTCAGAAATCCAGATTTTTAATATGTTCTCGCAATGGCATTAATCTGACTTTGACTTTCATGGATCTGACTTCACCGTTCCACAGTACCTCAACCGATGCTCACAACGACCAAGTTACAAAAGGTTGCCGAGACCAGTGGCATCTACTCAGAATTTCTCAAGTGCCATGGCCAAAATGCATGCGTGTGGTTTGGTAAACAATTTCTTCAGACTCAATAACACTGACAAACCTTGAAGCTGAGTATAATCACAAGATCATGGCCCTTTCTTTTTTACAGTTTCAGGATGATAGTAGTCCCAAAAAATGCTGCCCTATTGCCTTTTTCTCCGTGGTGAACTGAAGCTACATAGGGCATGAGTGACTAGCTCTGCGGTCACAAGTAAGACACGCGGAAGATCCCAGGGTCTGGTTTTAGCCTCGTACCTGAGACTGTGGGAAAACACAGAGCACATGCAGATCTGTCCTCGGTAGATACTAACTTCCTCACTCAGCATCCCAGTGGGTGAGAGAATGCAGAATCAAACTGATCATACATTGTAAATGTTTATTTACCATGGAATGTGATAGGAGTGGTAGCAGCAGCAGAATGATAGAAGATAAACCAGATTTTTCCACCTTGTACTGCATTAATTGAGATTTAAGCTCCGTGTGCACTGTCTTTATCTTCTCGTATCTTGACTCTAATTCAATCCTTTATCAACCTGTCTACCTGGATCCATATCTGCAATTCTTCGCCACTATCCACAAATCTATTGCTCTCTCCTTCAGCCTGAGACTGGTATTAGACATATCTTCCATGTGCAACAATGTAAAATTGTGTGTAATATTCCTTATAATAAAATGTAAGGCTGGATGAACACAGCAGGCCCAGCAGCATCTCAGGAGCACAAAAGCTGACGTTTCGGGCCTAGACCCTTCATTAGAGAGGGGGATGGGGTGAGGGTTCTGGAATAAATAGGGAGAGGGGGGACGCGGACTGAAGATAGAGAGAAAAGAAGATAGGTGGAGAGGAGAGTATAGGTGGGGAGGTAAGGAGGGGATAGGTCAGTCCAAGGAAGATGGACAGGTCAAGGAGGTGGGATGAGGTTAGTAGGTAGGAGATGGAGGTGCAGCTTGGGGTGGGAGGAAGGGATGGGTGAGAGGAAGAACAGGTTAGGGAGGCAGAGACAGGTTGGACTGGTTTTGGGATGCAGTGGGTGGAGGGGACGAACTGGGCTGGTTTTGGGATGCGGTGGGGGAAGGGGAGATTTTGAAGCTGGTGAAGCCCACATTGATACCATTGGGCTGCAGGGTTCCCAAGTGGAATATGAGTTGCTGTTCCTGCAACCTTCGGGTGGCATCATTGTGGCACTGCAGGAGGCCCATGATGGACATGTCATCTAAAGAAGGACGTCCAGTCCTTATACACCTGCATTCCGCATGCAGATGGCCTCAAGGCCCTCCGCTTCTTCGTGTCCCGCAGGCCCGACCAGTCCCCCTCCACCGACACCCTCATCCGCCTAGCCGAACTCGTCCTCACCCTCAACAACTTCTCTTTCGATTCCTCCCACTTCCGACAGACTAAGGGGGTGGCAATGGGCCCCAGCTATGCCTGCCTCTTTGTAGGTTACGTGGAACAGTCCCTCTTCCGCACCTACACAGGCCCCAAACCCCACCTCTTCCTCCATTACATTGATGACTGTATCTGCGCTGCCTCTTGCTCCCCAGAGGAGCTCGAACAGTTCATCCACTTCACCAACACCTTCCACCCCAACCTTCAGTTCACCTGGGCCATCTCCAGCACATCCCTCACCTTCCTGGATCGCTCAGTCTCCATCTCAGGCAACCAGCTTGTAACTGATGTCCATTTCAAGCCCACCGACTCCCACAGCTACCTAGAATACACCTCCTCCCACCCACCCTCCTGCAAAAATTCCATCCCCTATTCCCAATTCCTCCGCCTCCGCCGCATCTGCTCCCACGATGAGGCATTCCACTCCCGCACACGCCAGATGTCCAAGTTCTTCAAGGACCGCAACTTTCCCCCCACAGTGGTTGCGAACACCCTTGACCGCGTCTCCCGCATTCCCCGCAACACATCCCTCACACCCCGCCCCCGCCACAACCGCCCAAAGAGGATCCCCCTCGTTCTCACACACCACCCCACCAACCTCCGGATACAACGCATCATCCTCCGACATTTCCGCCATCTACAGTCCAACCCCACCACTCAAGACATTTTTCCATCCCCACCCCTGTCTGCTTTCCGGAGAGACCACTCTCTCCGTGACTCCCTTGTTCACTCTACGCTGCCCTCCAACCCCACCACACCCGGCACCTTCCCCTGCAACCGCAGGAAATGCTACACTTGCCCCCACACCACCTCCCTCACCCCTATCCCAGGCCCCAAGATGACTTTCCACATTAAGCAGAGGTTCACCTGCACATCTGCCAATGTGGTATACTGCATCCACTGTACCCGGTGTGGCTTCCTCTACATTGGGGAAACCAAGCGGAGGCTTGGGGACCACTTTGCAGAACACCTCCGCTCGGTTCGCAATAAACAACTACACCTCCCAGTCGCAAACCATTTCCACTCCCCCTCCCATTCTTTAGATGACATGTCCATCATGGGCCTCCTGCAGTGCCACAATGATGCCACCCGAAGGTTGCAGGAACAGCAACTCATATTCCGCTTGGGAACCCTGCAGCCCAATGGTATCAATGTGGACTTCACCAGCTTCAAAATCTCCCCTTCCCCCACCGCATCCCAAAACCAGCCCAGTTCGTCCCCTCCCCCCACTGCACCACACAACCAGCCCAGCTCTTCCCCTCCACCCACTGCATCCCAAAACCAGTCCAACCTGTCTCTGCCTCCCTAACCTGTTCTTCCTCTCACCCATCCTTTCCTCCCACCCCAAGCTGCACCTCCATCTCCTACCTACTAACCTCATCCCACCTCCTTGACCTGTCCATTTTCCCTGGACTGACCTATCCCCTCCCTACCTCCCCACCTCTACTCTTCTCTCCACCTATCTTCTTTGCTCTCCATCTTCGGTCCGCCTCCCCCTCTCTCCCTATTTATTCCAGAACCCTCACCCCATCCCCCTCTCTGATGAAGGGTCTAGGCCCGAAACGTCAGCTTTTGTGCTCCTGAGATGCTGCTGTGCCTGCTTTGTTCATCTAGCCTCACATTTTATTATCTTGGATTCTCCAGCATCTGCAGTTCCCATTATCACTGTAATATTCCTTAACTAGTCCACAGGTGCTTATGAATTACATTTATAATTCAGTGTCTCCATTTAAATCTTCTCTGTTTCAATCAATGTTGAATGCACGCTCTTAACCTGGCTTGGCTATATTCCTCTGTTTTCTTCTCCTTTTCCCTCGATTGTTATTGCATACACATGATAAAGTTTGTATTTTTTGTTATACCTTTGTGACATTTGTTTCAAATCGTCTGTGAGAATTAAAAACAACAACAATTTGCGTTATGAGAGTATATTTAATGTAGTAATGTATCCAATAGCTTTTCAAAGGACTGCTGGCAAACAATTTGTTGAGCTGTATGTTATGAGATGAAACCAAAATGTTGGTCAAAAAGCAAAATGTTAAGTAGCATCTTCAAGGTGAAATGAGTGGAAGACAGGTGGGGAGTATTAAGAGTAATCCCTAAAATATCACTTTGCAATGGTTACCATTCATGAGGCAATGCAGACCAGGGATGGTCAAAAATCCAGAATTAAACAAGGGCAGATAGCTTGGAAGGTGACAGAGCTGGAGGAGTTGATTTAACGAGGGTTGAGGGATGAAATTACTTGAGAACAAGGATCAAATACATTAATAAAAAACACTTATAAGCCAATCACACAAGTGGTGTGTGAGTGGGTCTTGGTGCAAGTGGTAATAAGGTTTTGAGTGATTTCAAATTTTCAGGTCATGATCAATGTGACACTATAGTTTCTGAGATACCTTTGATCCGGAAAATAGTCAGTTTTGAAAATTTGTAACTTTCTAAAGAATATTTAAAGTAGATATCAGTTGCAAAATAATTAATAATTGTCGGAATAATAAATACAGGTCCATGTGACCTTGTGGCCCTTGATCTACAAGCTCTATCAGCAGGAAGAAAGTTCAGAAAGAGGCAGTGCAGCTAGTAAACACAAGGGAAAGCTTCAGACAGATGAGCTAGATGAGAAGGTGATTAGACAACTAATATAGATGCAAAGAAAGAGCAGATAGAAACAAAAATGAAAAATAAGAGAGGAACACAATTCTTGAGAGGAGAAACAACAAATAACTCATGGGGAGAGATCACTATTAGTTTCTGCTTGGCAGACATAAGGGGAGGAAGTTCACTGAAGTTGTTTTAGCTGTTGATGATCACACCCATGAAATTAAGCTGAAAACTGTTGCTAGGTGAGATTCCTAACCTATCTCATCTGAATAAAGAAAACCATATTAGGCAACTGTGTAACAACGTGAAGGTTACATTTGTGCAAGGTGTGATACAGGTGTTTGTGTTATGAGTTATCTTTGTCCTGTTAATTATCTACCTTTCAACTGGAAGTTACTAATTGCCTCTTAATTCATGTTTCATTTGGTTTGATGCTGAATTGTGTCAAAGTAAAAGCTGCAAAAAAGTGCAATCTTGTTGGTAATTTATTAATTTGGTCATTGATCAATAAATTTGGCTATTTTGTTTCCCACGTGGGGATCTGATCAATTGATATTGTGAAGTTGAGAAGAATCAAAAATATAGATGAAAATTTCAGCGGCAGATAAACTGATGCACTAGTAGGAATCGGATAATGTTAGGTGGAAGTTGATAGTTTTGTGATAGTTTAGATGTGAGATTGGAGGTTGATCATATGCTGTTGTGATGCTGAGGTTGTGAAATGTTCCGTTTCTATTCCAGCTGCAACAATTTATAAATATTGCTCATGTAACCAGCAGCTTTCAGGACACTGACTGAAATAGAAGCTTTATTCAAAAGATCTGCTTTCCTCTCTATGTAGATGGTGTTCAGATATCAAAAAAATAGTTAACCTCTAAATGACTGCACAAATCATCACTGTTCAATTTAGGGCAAGTAAATTTTGGTGGATGGTATCAATTTGGAACATGAACATTATGAAAGGCTAAACAGAAACCAAAAGAACTGAATGCTGGAAATCAAACAAAAACAGTGACTGCTGGAAAAGCTCAGTAGGTCTGGCCTCGGAATATTCTGCCCCACTAGAAACTATTACTCCTCCTTTCCCCGAGGTGCAAGTCATTGAAGTTGTTTAATGGCTCTGAATAGATCTCTATGCGCTCAAGTTATATGCAACTATAAATGCCTATTCCAATTAATTCCAAACAAATCTATCAGCAGACCCAATTGTCTCATTAGAAACTCTAGCCTCATAATAGACATCTATACATTTATGGCTGCACTGTTTTTTGTAGATAACATAATTGAAGAATGCAGTATTGCCAACCAAACTTTTGGAGTTGTCATGCACTGCAGAGGCACAACTAAGTTAGGCAAGTGTAATAAATTATCCATGTTAACTGCGCCAGTGTGTACACAAGAGAAGTCTTTCATACAGTTATTCTGTAATTTATCAGATTGCAACTTCAGTTGTTGCTGAATTACATGAATGTGAGTGCTGCTATCGATGTACAACATGTAAATTGCAAGGCAGGGAACTAATCTGTGACAACCCTATTATGATAAATTCAAATCATTTTGTTTTACTAAGCAACAAAATAAATAAACCAGAAATCTCTAATAATGCAGCCCTATATTCCAGACTAATACCAAACAGAACCCTCTGTGCTATTTGAGACCAGTTTAGTCCACTGATTTTAAGGTTATTTCTTGTAGATTCAGGTCACATTCTATGATCTTAAAGCTGATTGTGGTTCTTCAGAGATTTGATTTGGATTTGTTGTTTCAGAAGCTGGGGTCATCTTTTTGCATGTAATTTGTTGACTCATTAATCTTCAAGGAACTCTACCTTAAGTTGGCAGTTTGTTGAAGTAATTTTTCATTGGTTAGTTCTCTATAATTTCTCAAGTACATATTTTGCTGCCTTTTTTGGCTAGCTCTTAGAATCACAGAAGTTACAACAATGTGGCTGACTCTTCAATGTCCTCTGAAATGGCCTGGCAAGCCACTCAGTTGTGTCAAATGGCACACATTTGTGTAAATGCCTGAGAAAATCAAATTAAAATGATTGCAGACTCGACAACTGGCATGGACTGAGGAACTGGAAAGGGCAAAGGTGTGTCCAGCCCAGTGAACACTGTAATATTCTTCTCATGAACATCTGGGTGCATTGCTAAAATTGGGAGACATAAACTCCAGGCCAGACGAGTAGCAATCTAACAGATGCTGTCTCTGAATCATAAATCTCAGTCAAAGTGCCAGACTCCTCCAAAACTTGCTAAATATATTCCTTTGCACTGATAAGGCAGACCGCCAGAGATAGCTGTGCAATGGTACACAGTTGGAATGGCATATTAACGTAACATCAGAACACACAAGAGCCTAGTGTTTATCAATTGCCAACTGCTCCATATTGAACACCAGAGGCATTGATGGTCACAAGGACATAGAATATCAGTGTCTGTCACCAAGTCTGCCTTGGCGACACTGCTACTGACCAGGTTGACCAAGTCCCGAAAGACATAACTGCCAGACTGAGCAAGTAATGAGAGAGAATCAACAAAAAGAAAAACCGATGTGAACTTGCCCTTGTACCAATATGCAGGTTTAGTGATGATCCTAGATAACAGGATACAAAATAAAGCAGAGCAAGATAGCAGTCAAAAGCACGTCCCTCCCTATGCATGCAATGCCTTCTAAGCTTGGTATGAGCAGAATGCCAGTTGTGCAGTGTCACCTGCCCTGACAGGCCTGGATGTTCCCTCCATCTCTGCTGCAGACGTCAGATCGGTCTTTGAGAGTCAACTGAAGGAAAGTGATGGGCTCAGATGGAGTCCCCATCCATGCACTTGGATCCTGTGCAGACCAGCTGGTGGAGGTATTCACTGACATCTTCAACCTCTCCCTCCTACAAGTTGAAGCCCCCACCTACTTCAAGAAGATCACCCAATACCCAAGAAAACACATATAACATGCCTTCGTGACAAATGCTCAGTGGCTTTGACCTGCATAATCATGAAGTGCTTCAAGAGGCTGACCATGACCCATATCAATTCTAGCCTCCCAGCGTGTCTCACTCCCTAACAATTTGCTACCAACATAACAGGTCCACAGCAGACCTACTTCCCGAGCCCTGCGCTCAACCCTGAACATCAGGACAACAAGCACACCGACATCAGACTCCTGTTCGTTGACTACAGCTGCACCTTCAATGCCATAATCCCTTCCAGACTAATCTCAAAACTCTTGAGACCCAAGTTTCAGCTCTGCCTCTGCAACTGGATCCTTATTCCTGACACACAGACCTCAGTCAGTGAAGATAGACCACTGCACTTCATAACTCTCAACACTGGAGCCCCAGGAATGCGTTCTCAGCCTCCTACCGTACTGCCCATGACTGTGCAGCCAAATGCCGAATGAACGCCATGTACAAGTTTGCTCACAACACGACCATTGTAGGACAGATATCAAACGACAATGAGTAAGAATACAGAGAGAGATAAAGGACTTGGTGTCATGGTGCAATAAGAACAACCTGTCTCTCAATTTTGGCAAAATAAGAGACTGGTCATTGACTTCATAAAGATCTATATCAACAGAATGGAGGTTGAGAGGGTGGACAGCGTCAAGTTTCGAGGAGTGACAATAACTGACAACCTGTCCTGGACTTACCATGTAGATGCGATGGTCAAGAAGGCATAACAACACCACTTCTTCCTCAGGTGGCTTAGGAAATTTATCATGGCCAAAAGGACGCTCACCAATTTTGCAGATGCACCATAGAAAGCATACTAACTGGGTGCATACAGCCTGGTATGGCACCTACTCTGCCCAGGTCTGTAAAAAAAACTACAGAAGGTTATGTGCACAGCCCAGACCATTACAGAAGCCAACCTTCCATCTATGGAGATAGTGGGAACTGACGGTGCTGGGGAATGTGAGATAACAAGGTATAGAGCTGGATGAACATAGCAGGCCGAGCGGGAAAGTTTGACGTTTCGGGTCAGGACCGTTCTTCAGAAATTGGGGAGGTGAAAGGGATTCAGAAATAAAAAGGGAGAGAAGGGGAGGTGAATAGAAGATGGATAATGGAGAAGATAGGTTGAGAGGAGACAGACAGGTCAAAGAGCCGGGGTTAGAGCTAATGAAGGTAAATGTAGGTGGGGAGTTAAGGAGGGGATCGGTCAGCCCAGGGAAGACAGACAGGTCAAGGAGGCGGGATGAGGATAGTGGGTAGGAGATGGAGGGTGGTGGGGCTTGGGGTGGGAAGACAGAATGGTTAGGGAGGCAGAGACTAGCTGGGTTGGTTTTGGGATGTGGTCGGGGGAAGGGAGATTTTGAAGCTTGTGTGGTCCACATTGATACACTGGGGCGGCAGGGTCAAACTTTCCTGCTCCTCTGATGCTGCTTGGCCTGCTGTGTTCATCCAGCTTCACACCATGTTATCTTCCATCTATGAACTTTATTTACGCATCTCATTGCCCCGGAAAGTTGCTAACATCATCAAAGCTCCCTCCCACCCTGGGAATGCTCTCCCACAGCCTCTCCCATCGGGAGGAAGGTTTAGAAGCCTGAACACAAGCACCAAAAGGTTCAATTGCAGCTGCTTCACTGCCATTATTAGATTAATAAATGGACTGTCCAACTTCAAATAATGTTGATCTTGTACCTCCTGTGCAGTGTAACCTGTATGACTTAGTCTGTTAAAGCAACTTACGATCTGTATGTTGGTGCTTACTATAGTCCAACTGTACTGCTCGCAAACAAAGCATTCCACTATACTTAGGTATACATGACCACAATAAATCAAATCAAACCCAACCTATGATAAAGTCCCACCTGCACACTGACAATATACTCTGTCTTGCTGTGAGGCACTACTGACACCCTATTTGGATGTTCAGCACAAGTGCTGGATCATGGCTGGATCTCTCAAATGTTGTGTCACATCCACAGCAGCAGAATTATATTTAACCTCATGGCCTGGCTTTTCCTTCACTCTATTGTTATCATCTACTGGTGATTCAGTGAAGATGGAGGATGACAAGCTGATAATGTGATTTCAACCAGTTGAGCAAGTGGCCAACTGTATGGTAGATGAACTATAACATGCAGGCAAGGAAGGAGCTCAAAAATGGTCTGAGGAGAGCCAGGAGGGGGCACGAGAAAGGCTTGGCAGAAGGAATCCGGGAAAACACAAAGGCATTTTACACTTACGTGAGGAATAAGAGAATGGTCAAAGAAAGAGTAGGGCCGATCAGGGATAGCATAGGGAACTTGTGTGTGGAGCCTGAGGAGGTAGGGGAAGCCCTAAATGAGTTTTTTGCTTCTGTCTTTACGAAAGAAACGACCTGTGTAGTGAATGAAACCTTTGAAGAGCAGGTGTGCATGCTGGAATGGATAGAGATAGAGGAAGCTGATGTACTGAAAATTTTGTCAAACATTAAGATTGACAAGTCGCCAGGCCCGGATCAGATTTGTCCTCGGCTGCTTTGGGAAGCGAGAAATGCAATTGCTTCGCCACTTGCGAAGATCTTTGCATCCTCGCTCTCCACTGGAGTCGTACCTGAGGACTGGAGAGAGGCAAATGTAATTCCTCTCTTCAAGAAAGGAAATAGGGAAATCCCCGGCAATTATAGACCGGTAAGTCTCACGTCTGTCGTCTGCAAGGTGTTAGAAAGGATTCTGAGGGATAAGATTTATGACCATCTGGAAGAGCATGGCTTGATCAAATACAGTCAACACGGCTTTGTGAGGGGTAGGTCATGCCTTACAAACCTTATCGAGTTTTTTGAGGATGTGACTAGTAAGGTTGATGAGGGTCAAGCTGTGGATGTGGTGTATATGGACTTCAGTAAGGCATTTGATAAGGTTCCCCATGGAAGGCTCATTCAGAAGGTCAGGAGGAATGGGATACAGGGGAACTTAGCTGCTTGGATACAGAATTGGCTGGCCAACAGAAGACAGCGAGTGGTAGTAGAAGGAAAATATTCTGCCTGGAAGTCAGTGGTGAGTGGGGTTCCACAGGGCTCTGTCCTTGGGCCTCTACTGTTTGTAATTTTTATTAATGACTTGGACGAGGGAATTGAAGGATGGGTCAGCAAGTTTGCAGACGACACAAAGGTCGGAGGTGTCGTTGACAGTGTAGAGGGCTGTTGTAGGCTGCAGCGGGACATTGACAGGATGCAGAGATGGGCTGAGAGGTGGCAGATGGAGTTCAACCTGGATAAATGCGAGGTGATGCATTTTGGAAGGTCGAATTTGAAAGCTGAGTACAGGATTAAGGATAGGATTCTTGGCAGCGTGGAGGAACAGAGGGATCTTGGTGTGCAGATACATAGATCCCTTAAAATGGCCACCCAAGTGGACAGGGTTGTTAAGAAAGCATATGGTGTTTTGGCTTTCATTAACAGGGGGATTGAGTTTAAGAGTCGTGAGATCTTGTTGCAGCTCTATAAAACTTTGGTTAGACCGCACTTGGAATACTGCGTCCAGTTCTGGGCGCCCTATTATAGGAAAGATGTGGATGCTTTGGAGAGGGTTCAGAGGAGGTTTACCAGGATGCTGCCTGGACTGGAGGGCTTATCTTATGAAGAGAGGTTGACTGAGCTCGGTCTCTTTTCATTGGAGAAAAGGAGGAGGAGAGGGGACCTAATTGAGGTATACAAGATAATGAGAGGCATAGATAGAGTCGATAGCCAGAGACTATTTCCCAGGGCAGAAATGGCTAGCACGAGGGGTCATAGTTTTAAGCTGGTTGGTGGAAAGTATAGAGGGGATGTCAGAGGCAGGTTCTTTACGCAGAGAGTTGTGAGAGCATGGAATGCGTTGCCAGCAGCAGTTGTGGAAGCAAGGTCATTGGGGTCATTTAAGAGACTGCTGGACATGCATATGGTCACAGAAATTTGAGGGTGCATCCATGAGGATCAATGGTCGGCACAACATTGTGGGCTGAAGGGCCTGTTCTGTGCTGTACTGTTCTATGTTCTATGTTCTATGTTCTATAATGTAGATAAATGTGAGGTTTTTCACTTCCGTAGCAAAAACAGGAAAGCAGTTTGTTATTTGATTAGTGATAGATTGAAAAAAGGGAAGATGAAACGAGACCTGGGTGTGCTTGTACACCAGTTACTGAAAGTAAACATTGAGGTATTGCTGGTGGTGAAGAAGGCAAATGGTATGTTGCCTTCTTCATGGGAGGATTCAAGTACAGGAGCAGGGATGTCTTGAGACAATTGTGCAGGATCTTGGCAAGATCACACCTTGAGTATTGTGCACAGTTTGGTCTCCTTATTTGAGGAAGATGCTCTTGAGGCAGTTCAAAGTAATTTTATAATACTGATTTCTGGGATGCCAGGACTGACATATGAAGAGAAACTGGATTGGTCAAGCGATTAAAAGAATGAGAGGGGATTTAATAGAAGCGTATAAAATTCTAACAGGACTAGACAAGATAAGCACATGAAAGATGTTCCCAGTGACTGGAAAGTCCAGGACTAGAGGTCACTCATTGGGAATTTAGAGATAGTCATTTGAGATTGAAATGCTGAGAATATTTTTATTCCAGAGTGTGTTGAGTCTTTTGAATTCTATGCCAATGAAAGTAGTTGAAGCTAAAACATTGAACGCTATCAAGACAGAGTTAAACATAGTTCTTCATGCTATGCGTATTAAAATGTACAGGGAGAAAGCAGAAACATGGATATCAGCCACAGTCATATTGAATGCAAAAGCAGGCTTGAAGGGATGAAGGACCTAGTCGTGCTCCAGTTTCTTTATTTGTTCTATGAGCAAAATGAGCCATTTGTAAAAATGAGGTGCCGATCTGATGCTAGATTACGAGACTGCATTCATACCAAACAGCAGAAGCAGTATACAATAGGTGGAACAAAATTGTTCCACAGCTAATGCGTTCGATGAAGACATCAAGCCATGCTCATGAAAAGCAATGGACAATTAACTAATGGGTGGAAGAGGCTCCTGAGCAATATGGATAAACTCCCCAACAATGGAGGAGCAAGAACATTTGTGCGGAGGATACCGTTAAAGCTTGTATGGGCATCTTCATTTAAAAATGTTGAGTAGATGATCCATCTCGACTTCCTTCTGAAGTTCTCAACATCACAGATACTTATCTTCAATCAATTCAAAATATTACATGTTGTATCGAGAAATGGCACTGGATACTTCAGTGCCTGATGACATTCCAGCTATAACGCTAAAGACTTGTGCTCCAGAACAAGTTCTTCCCAAGCTGAGTTCCTGTTTAGCTGCAATGTTGGCATGTAGTTGCAAGGTGCATAAACAACCATATATTCTTGTCCAGGAAAACAGGGCAAGTTCTGTCTATGCAATTATTGCTCCTGAACCTAATCCCAGTCATTAGTAAAATTATGGAAGGTATCTTTGTTGATGTCACCGATAACTTGCTTACCAACGTACAGTTTGGGTTCTACTCAGCTATGGATCCCTTCTACAATCTTAGACAAACCTGGCCAAATGAGCTAAAATTCAAG
Organism: Stegostoma tigrinum; assembly: GCF_030684315.1. Taxonomy (NCBI): domain Eukaryota; kingdom Metazoa; phylum Chordata; class Chondrichthyes; order Orectolobiformes; family Stegostomatidae; genus Stegostoma; species Stegostoma tigrinum. The sequence continues at coordinate 44,790,391 of NC_081356.1, read as the reverse complement.
AGGTGATATTAAAGTGCCTGCCTTGACATCAATGGTGGCTTTTGACTGAGCAGAGAATTGAGGACTCCTAGCAAAATGGGTGTCAATGGAAATCCATGAAATTACTCTTGTTGGAATCATATCTAGCATAATGACAGATGGCTATGGTTATTGAAGGTCATCTTCAGCAAGAACATTGCTGAAGGAGTTCTTTAAGGTCGGAGCTGCTACATCTTAAATTCTCTCCATCATTAAGCCAGACGTGGGCTGTTTACTGATTATGACATTAAATTGAGACATTTTTGCAATTCCATGATGATCTTCAGTAAAACGTGTATAGAAAATCTCTAAGATGTAGAAAATACACTACACAATTGACAGACAATGATTATCCCTAACAAGAGCACACTAAACCGCCTCCACTATTTGATGGCACTACTGTCACAGAAGCCCCCATCAGCAGCATTGTGATGGTTACCATTTTCCAGAGACTTAAGTGGCCCAGTTATTTAAATACCATGGCTCGAATTCTGTAGGGAGTGACTCTGCAAAACTCATCTACGTTTACTGTTGTTGACACCATATGTGCTGGAATAAATTTTGAAGCATCTGAAATGCACTGAAGTTGCAAGATTACTCAAACTGAAAACCATCCAAGACTAAATAGTCCATTTAATACTCAACTCCCTCCGCTGTGAATTATAAATAATTCACAATCAACCATTTCAGACACACTTCTGGAGTAGATGGAATTTGAACCCAGGCCTCCTGGCCCAAAGGCTGGGGCACTACCACTGCATCACAAGAGCCCCTTCCACTATTAATTATACACTATTACCTTTAATAATATATAGTTGGAGGCTAAGGTTTAATTTGAGTGCATATTTTTTAAAAAACGAAAACTGGTATTCTTAGAGGCAGCAGTGCTGTCTTTGCTGCTGATTGGAGACCTAATGAGACCCTAACATGATGGCAAAAGGGGAGGAGTGACGGTACTAATTAAAGAGAACATTGCAGTGCTGGCAAAAGCTAAAGTCCTAGGCAGTCAAAGGTGGAATGTGTTTGAGAACAGGTTTGGAACTAAAGTGGTACAGTTACATTGAGATCATAGAATCCCTACAGTGTGGAAACGGGCCATCCAGCCCAACAAGTCTGCACCAACCCAGACCCATGTCCCTATAATCCACCTAAGCTACACATCCCTGAACACTACGGGAAATTTAGCGTGGCCAATCCACCTACCCTGTGCATCTTTGGACTGTGGGAAGAAACCAGAGCAAACCCACGCAGACAGGGTGAGAATGTCCAAACTTCACACAGAAGGTCACCCAAGGTTGGAAATGAACCTGGCAGCAGTGCTAACCACTGAGATACTGTGTTCAAGGCATTCAGTAGGGCATGAACTAGTGGAAAGGATGTAGAGGAATAAATAAGTAAAAGACTTAGTGAGATGTAAAAATTATGATGTAGTTATAATGGGAGCTTTTATTGATTTGAGTATAAGGTGGGATAACGTTTCGGGCTGACTTTGGAAATGGACAAACCACAATCCAGAATAATAATAACATCAGAAAAAGCCAACTTGAAAGGCATACAGATGAATCTTGGCCATGGGCTACCTGCAAAGAAAACATGTTTTCTTGCAGAGTCAAGCTATATTCCCTCAAAATGGTAAGTTAGGGCAAACAAAGGTAGGCCTCTCTTGATTAAAACAAAAGATAGAAATTAAGGTCAAGAAGAAACAGTTTGTTTATACTTGGTTGAAAGTCTAATTATGAATCAGACTGAATACGGAAGGTTGCGATGGAGAGCGATGAACTACTTAAGAAGCAAAGAGGGAATATCTCCACATGGCAGACTGTCAAAAAGTAAAAGCATTCAGATACAGGGTAGTGTATCAAATAGGAACCAAAGTTGACTTAGTAACAAGAAACAAAGGGTAATGGTTGATGGCTGCCCTTGCAAATGGAAAGCTGTTTCAAGGGGTGTTTCAACTGGCTCAGTTTTTGACCCCTGCTGTTTGTATTATGAATTGGACTTGAATTTGGAGGCCACAATTGCAAAGCGTGCAAATGACAGCAGAATTGGCCCTGTAGTCTATAGTGCAGGGGTGACTGTAAACTCCAAAATGATACAGCTGAGGATTGGTGAACCAGGCAAGAAAATGGCAAATGGAATTCAACTCTGATAAGTGCGAGCTTTTGCGTTTACGGACTTCAACAGATTAGGTTCCCTACAGATTCCCTACAGTGTGGAAACAGGCCCTTTGGCCCAACAAGTCCACACCGCCCCTCGCAGCATCCCACCCAGACCGATCCCCCTATAACCCACACACCCCTGAACACTATGGGGAATTTAGCATGGCCAATCCACCTAGTCAGCTCATCTTTGGACTGTGGGAGGAAACCGGAGCACCCGGAGGAAACCCACGCAGACACTGGGAGAATGTGCAAACTCCACACAGACAATTACCTGAGGCTGGAATCGAACCCGGGTACCTGGTGCAGCGAGGCTGCAGTGCTAACCACTGAGCCACTGTGCCGTCCCAACAGTAACAAGGAATATGCAATAAATGTGAATATAATGAGATGGGTAGATAAAATGAGAGATCTTTGCATGCAAGTGCCTGTTGGTAGCAGTACAGGTTGCAGTGAAGGCAAATGGACTGCTCTCCTTTGTTGGTAGAGGTATAGAATACAAAGGTAGGGATATAATAATGAAATTGCATAAGACACTGGTGAAGCCACAACTGTTGATTGTGCGCAGTTTGATCACTACATTACCGGAAAGACGTATTTGCTGTGGAGAAAGTGCAGAGAAGATTTACTAGAATGTTACAAGTGTTGGGGACTTGTGGCTAAGAGGAGAGATGGAGAGACTGGAGAGACTCGAGTGACTGGTGTTGTTTCCTTTGGAACAGAGGGTGTGATGGGTAACATGATTGAGGTACACAAAATTGTGAGGGATAGAGATAGGAGGAACCTGTTTTCTTTAAAACAGAGTTCAAAAACCAGTCGTCAAGGTTAGTGGCAGGAGAATTAGAGAGAATGTGAGGAAAACCTTTTTTGTGCAACAGATGGTGGATGTCTGGAATTTGCTGCCAGTGTTGGTGGTGGAGGCAGAGACTCTTAAAAAGTAATTGTGTCTGCAGGTTAAGTGCTATCTGCCAGGGCTATGGGCTGTATGCAGAAAGAAGGGGCATCCGAGTGTCTTTTTTGTGGGTCCGCGTGGATAAGGTGGGGGCGAAAGTGTCCCCTTTTGTGCTGTATCTTTCTATGCTTCTGTGTAGCTGACATAAAAACAAAATGCCAAATTGTTCGATAAGCATATAAATTGTGAAAGAATGGTAAGAGGACAAGAGAGGCTGATGTGGAACCAATAACAGGATGTACATGTAGAAGCAGAGGGCATTACTGAGTTAATAAATCAATACTTTTTACCTGTCTTTGGAAAAGGAGATGTTGCTTCCCAGACTGTGGTGAACAAGAAGGCACACAACTAGTGTTTAAAATTGAACAGGCAGAAGTATTGGATAGGCAGCCTGTAATTGAAATGAATAAGGAAGTGGAACCAAATCAGATGCAGCTAATGATACCGAAGGAAGTCCAAATGGAAATTATGGCAACGCTACCTGTAATTTGTCACCCTTTCTCAGACTCAGAGCCAAAAGACTGGAGAATTGAAAATTTAACACTTAATCAGAAAATGTGTAATAATAATCCTTTCAACTCTAGGCCAGTTAGTTGAATTTCTCAGGTGGGAAAATGTTAGGGGCAATAACTTAGGACAAAATTGAAAGTCAAATGGATAAATGTTGTGAATTAATTAAAGCAACCATGGATTCTTAAGGGGGGAAATTATACTGAACTGACTGAAGATTTTTTGGAAGAGGGAGCAGAGGGTTCACATGGACAATGCTCTTGATGGGGTGCTGAGTTGTAGCACGTGGAATAAAATGTACAGTAACAATGTAAGTACAGAATTGGTGGAGTGACAGAAAACAGTGTAATGTTCAATGAATATTTTTTCAGGCAGAAGGAAGTGTTGCACTATAGTTTCACAGGAGTAATTTTTGGTCTCTTGCTATTTCTAATAAATATTAATTGTCCAGATCTTGATGTGCAAGGCACAATTTCAAAGTTTGCAGATGATATGAAACTTGGAAGCATTGTAATTTGTGAGGATAGTAAATGTAGATGTCATAAGAATGTTAATGAGTTTGTGGAGAAATGTTATTCAACAGAAAGATCAAAGCGAGAAGAGCTACAACAGAAGAATTTAGAGTATATGTACAGATTTCTTTGAAGGTGTCAGAACAGGTTGCAAGAACACTTAAGAAAGCATAAAGTATCCTACGGTTTATCCATAAGGCATTGAATATAACACAAAGAAGTTTATTTTGAACATGGCTTCTGTCTTAGGGCAGAACTCGAGGAATGATGTAAAACATGGGAGGGTTAGAGAAAACAATGTCAAGAATAGATGTCGGAATGAAGAACCTGAGTCATAAAGAAGGATTAGGGATGTTATGGCAATTTCCTGCAAGAAAAGAACAGTGATAGGAGATTTGGTTGAGATATTCAAAACTATTTGAGATCAAGATAGCAGATAGGGAGAAACTGTTCCTTTTGTGAAAAGATTGAGATTGCAAGGACACAATGAGGTAACTGGTTTAAAAAAATACTGTTTCACGTTGTGAGTGGTTTAGACCTGTAATGCTTTGCCTCAGAGGTGTTGGAGACAGGTTCATTTCAAACACTCAAAGAATGCTGCCTGGAGCATAAGAATGCACAGAGTTCTCGGTGAAGGTGAGAGAATGCCATGATGTAATTTCTTTCAGAAAATATATTATTTTATGATATGTGGGTATCTCTGGTTAGGTCAATATGTGTTGCCCATCCAAAATTGCCCGTGCCTACAGTCCCATTAATGTAGGTACACCGCAGTGCCATTAGGGAATGAGTTGCAGAACATTAATGCAGTGACATTGAAGGAATGCTGATATATATCCAAGTCAGGATTGTGAGTAGCTTGCAGGTGGTTGTGTTTGCATGTATCTGTGATCCATGTACTACAAGAAGAAATGGCTGTGGGTTTGGATTTGAGAGGTCCTGTTTAAAGAACCTTGCTGAATTTTTGCCATGCATCTTATGAGTTGTTGCTGTTCAGTGTGTCAGTGTGGAGGGGGTACACATTTGTGGTTGTGATTCTAGTCAAGCAGACTGCATGTTCCTGGATGGTGTCAAGCTTCCTGAATGCTTCCTGAGCAGTCATCCAGGCAAGTAGGAAGCATTCCTTCACACTTTTGACTTGCGCCTTGTAAACGATGAATGTGCTTTGCAATGCCAGGAGATGAGTTACTCACCACAGTATTGCAAACTCTGACCTGCTCTTATAGCCACTATACTTATATGGTGAGTTCCTTATCAGTCACTGGTAATTGATGACCACCAGGATGTTGACAGTGTGTGGTTGATGTGATGGTGGTGCCATTTGAATATCAAAGAGCAGTGAGATATTCTTCTTGCTGGAGGTGATCATTGCTTGGCACTTTTGTGAATTAAATGTTACTTGCCACATTTCAATCCAAACCTATATATTGTTCAAATTTTGCTACATTTAAGGAATCACAATTGGTGATGAAGGTGTTGTGTAGGCATCAGCAAACATCTCCACTTCTCACTTGATAATGGAGGGATGGTCATTCATGAAGCATATGGATATGATTGAGCCCACGACATTTACCCTCAGAAATGCATCCCATGATTGGAAAAAAAAGTAGAAAGACCTAGGCTCACCTTGATTAAATCCTTAAGCCACATAATTCCTTTTAGTACAGATATATTTTCCAAAGTTATTCTGGATTTGTTTTGTCCAGTTGGAAAACCATTTCATGTATTTACAGTGTATGTAATGTTCTAAATTTTTTCTGAAGAAGGGTCTTGACCCGAAACATCAGCTTTCCTGCTCCCCTGATGCTGCTTGGCCTGCTGTGTTCATCCAGCCCTATACCTTGTTATCTCAGATTCTCCAGCATTGACAGTTCCTACTATCTTTCCTCAGTTTGTCTGTTGTCTTTTGCTATTGAGACAGTCTAACGAAGGTTCTCCAGGTTGATTCCTGGGATGGCAGGGCTGAGATATGAGGAAAGGCTGGATTGTCCAGGTTTGTGTTCACTGGAATTAAGACGACTGAGGGGGATTGCATAGAAACATATAAAATGCTGATGGGACTGGACGGAGCTAGATGTGGGAAGAATATTCCTGATGTTGTGGATGTCCAAAACGAGGGGTCACAGTCTAAGAATAAGGGGTAAGCTATTCAGGACTGAGATGAGGAGGAATGCCTTCACTCAGAGTTGTGAACCTGTGGAATTCTCTTCCAGAGGACTCTATTGGGGTCGGTTCATTAGATGTATTCAAGAGGGAGCTGGTCGTGGCCTTTCTGCTAAAGGAACCAAGGGGTGTGGGTAAAGGGCGGTAACGGGATTCTAAGATTGTATGATCAGTCATGAATGTGTAGAGAGTAGTGGTGCAGGCTTGAAGGGCCAAATGGCCTATTCCTGCACCTATTTTTTAAAAGTTTTTGTTTTATGTTGCCACTTGTAATGCTTTGTCTCCTTGTCCAAATGTTATGATTCAGTTCAATGTCACTTTGAATTTTTCCCTGAACTGATCTAACCAATCTTAACAGCCTCCAATGATCTTTAGATAGTCCACTTTTAACTTTTCTTCAAAAATTAGTTATTGGCTTTAATTCCATCATCTGGCTCTTACTTAGAAGTGCCTTCACATTTGCAGTGTCCTTGTCGTCACTGACTATAACAACGCAATCTTTTTCAGCATAGTACGACTTCATCGCTCATTTGGAGTATACAGTTTTGACTGTCTTGTTCAGAATTCTATTTATTGTATTCACTGCAATGTCGAACAAGTTAACTATCAGGTCTTTTAAAGTACCTTTCAATTTCACCTATAGTTATGTAAGTGCACATCTGAAGTGGGCTTCAGGATGTGCTTTATATGTGTATGTAATAATTTAATTTCCTATTTGTCTATGCATGTATAGATTTTGCATAAATTATTTTATATTTAATTAGCTGCCTTGTTCAGTTTAATTAACCTTCCTATTTGGAATTATCTGATATTTGCAGTTAATTACAGTTTGTAATGAAGTTCTAAATCAACTGCGAATGTGAATTAGACTTTAGAATCTTTACGTGCAGAAAGAGGCCATTTGGCCCATTGCGTTTGCACTGATTCCCAGAAAAGTGTCTCACCCTATCTCCATTTATCATGGCTAACCCACCTAGCCTGCACAAACCTGGATTTATGGGGCAATTTAGCATGGCCATTCCATCTGCACTCTGAAGAAACTGAAGCAGCTCGCAGAAATCAACACAAATACAGCGAGACCATGCAGATCCACACAGAAAGACGCCCAAGGCTGAAATCAATCCCAGATCGTTGGCCCTGGGAGGTGGGCTGAGCAACCATACCACCCATTTTGTTTTATTTTGTTCTTCCTTGGGTTATGGGCAGTGTTGAGAAAGTCACTGCCTGTTACCATGTTTAATTGATTGTCCTTCCACTGATTCCGTGCAATTTCAGAGGACACAACATTACTTTCGATCTGGAGTCACGTGTAAACCAGACTAGCTAAGGATACCAAATACACTTCCTGAAAGAATTGAACTTGTGTCATCAGACATTAGCCTAAATCTGTGGGTTACTAGACCAGTGCCATTACCTGTGTGCTGAGTTTAGCACTCAGCAGAAAGATAACACTACAGATGTAATAGTAATGTAGCAGATAAGATGAGAATTTGCAAAGCAAAAGGCTAAAGTCTAAAGACTTGCATCTGAAAACCTGTTACAATTGAAACAAAAAAGATAAACTGAGAGTGCGAATCAATGCAATAAATCATGGCCATTAAACCGACAAAACTACAAAATGACATGGATTTGGATTTGAAGTGTTTACAACATTCAGGAAGGACACAACATTGCAAGTGGAGGGAGAGGCCTGTTAATAATTTAGTCATAATAGAGGGGATTAATTTAAGATCGAAAAACCAAGATGTGAAAATACTTCTGGTAGACACAAGGAACAATAAAAGCAAGAAGTCACTTGTGGGAGGGTTTACAGACTCCCTAACAGTAGCCTTATAGTAGGGAGGAGTAAATTAATAATCACAGGCCATTTTAATCCACCAATAATCTGGAAAAGTCAGATGGTGTCTTGAATGAAGAGTTCGTAAAATGTTTTTGGTATAGCTTGTAGAACAGCATGTTCGGCCACCAACATGTGAGCAGACTTGACCTGGCGTTGTGGCTCTGAGATGGAATTAATTAATTAGTTCAGTGAAGGCATCCTTAGGTTGCTTTGCATTTCGTTTGAGGGAGAGAGGAGCTAATCTAAGACTATTCTTTTAAATTTAACTATAGGTAAATAAAAAACCATGGGAGCAGAGCTTTCCAAAATGAATTGTCAAATTTTGTTAAGGGATGTGTCAATAGAGATGAAGTGGCAGACGTTTAAGGGAATATTTCGGAATACCCTCTAAAAATACATTCAAAAGAATAACAATTTCAAAGGATGGACTCACTGTCCACAGTTAACCAGAAGATTGTTCATGATATCAAATAAAAAAGAAAAATGCAAAGAAATGGAAAAAGAAAGGAGCGTGAAAGATAACTAGCCAGAAGTACAAAAACAGATACTCAGAGTTTCTATGGTTATTTCAAGCAAGGAGCTTTAGCTAAATGACTGTTGATCCCATTGAAAGTAAGAATGGTAAATTAATAATGGAAAATAAGTAAATGGTAGATGAATGTAGTAAGTATTCCGTATCAGTCTTCACTACTAAGGATACAAGTCACATCCCAGAAGTAGGAACATGTGAATTTGGATATCTCGACCGCAAGAATAAAAAGCTAAATGGAGAGAGATTGTAGAGCTCCAAGAAATAGTGGTATCTGAGTGTCCTTGTGCAAGAATGATAAAATGATTGTAGGTTGGTGCAACAAGTAATGTGGAAAGCTAATAGAATGTTACCATTTATTGCCAAAGGATTTACTGTCGGGGTTTATTGAAGGTCAGCCTTACTGAAGGCAGCATTAGCAGTTCAGTGAAGATTTACTAGACTAGTATTTGCAATCGTTTGGTTGTTTTTTGAGGGTGGGCTGTATAGGCCAGGTTTGTTTCCACTAAGGTTTAGAGTGGTGACTTGATTCAAACATTTGAGATCCTGATGAATCTTGATACGGTGGATGTGGACAGGATTTATCTTTGAGATAATGGGAACTGCAGATCCTGGTGAATCCGAGATAACAAAGTGTAGAGCTGGATGATCTACAATGCTGCATGGCCAGGATGTGTCTTATAAGGGAGAATCTAGAACTACAAAAATTGGATACACAATTAACTTTATGGCAGGAACAGAGATTGGTGACGGATGTTTGTTTTTTGGACTGGACCAGTAGTGTTCCACAGGACTTGGTCAGTTTTTTTTGTCATTTGTATAAATGATTCAGATGAAAATATATGAGGCATGGTTATTAAGTTTGCAGATGACAGCAAAATTGGCAATATAATGGGCAGTGGAGAAGATTATCTAAGATTACAATGACACCTGATCAATTAGCTCAATTGAAGAGTGGCAAATGGAGTTTAATTTGGACTCGTGAGGTATTGCATTTTAGTTATACAAACAAGGGTAGGATTTATACAATTAAAAGTAGGGTCCTGAAAGTGATGTAGAACAGGGAGACCTAGGGGTTCAGATACATAATTCATTTACATTTTTGTCAAAGGGTAGACAGGGTGGTTAAGAAAGTCAGCAATAGTAAGAACTGCCTATGATGGAGTCAGAGATAGCACAGTGTGGAGCTGGAGGAACACAGCAGGCCAGACAGCATCAGAGGAACAGGAAAATTGATGTTTCGGATCAGGACCCTTCAGAAAATAAAAGTCCTTCTGGACTGTCTTGTATCTCTCCCCTGTCATTTTAAAACTATGCCCTTTAGTTTTTTTCTGAAGAAGGATCCCGACCCGAAATGTCAATTTTCCTGCTCCTCTGATGCTGCCTGGCCTGCTGTGCGCCTCCAGCACCACTTTGTTTTATCTATGGTTAAGAAGGAGTTTAGAACGCTTGCTTCCATTGCTCAGAACTCTGAGTGAAGGTGTTTCTATGTCATGTTGAGGTTGAACAGTACATTGGTGAGGCCTCTTCTGGAGTACTGTGTGCAGTTCTCATTGCCCGGTTCTTATTAAACTGGCGAGGATTCAAGGCAGCACCATGATTCAGTGCTTCGCACTGCTGTCTCTCAGTGCCAATGACCAGGGTTCAATTTCACCCTCAGACAACTGTCTGTGTGGATTTTGCACATTTTCCCTGTGTTTGTGTGGGTTTCCTCCAGGTGCTCCAGTTTCTTCTCACACTCCAATGATGTGTGGGTTAAGTGGATTGGCTGTGCTAAGTTGCCCATACAGTTCAGGGATATGTAGATTAGGTGTGTTAGCCATGGGAAATGCAGGGTTTTGGGGAAACCCTGGGATGGGTCTGGGTGGGATGCTGTTCGGAGGGTCTGCGTGGACTTTTTGGGCCAAATGGCCTATTTCCACACTGTAGGGATTCCCTGAAAAGATTTACCAGGAGGTTGCTGGGATTGGAGAATTTCAGATATAAATATTGACTGGAAAGGCTGGAAGGAGGTGAAGGGTCTTAGAATCATAGATATTGAGAGCATGGAAACAAGCCCTTCAGCCCAACTTGCCCATGCCACTCAGTTTTCATAATTAATCTAGCCCCATTTATCTGTGTTTCGTCCATATTCCTCCATATCTATCCCTGTCTAAATGTTTCTTAAATGACAAAATTATATTCGCTTCCATCACTACCTCTGTCAGCCTGTTCTGGACACACACTCACCCCTGTGAGGGGAAAGAAAATGTACCTCTGGACCCTTTTGCATCTCTTCCCCTGTCATTTCAAACCTATGCGCTCTAGTTTTAGACTCCTCTACCATGAGGAAAAGCTGTTGGCTATGTACCTATCTATACCTTTCATGATTTTACCGTCTTCTATAAGGTCACACCCTGGTCTCCTACACTTGAGGGGGAAAAAGCCTCAACCTATTCAACCTTTCCTTTTAACTCAAGCCTTCCAGTCCATATAGTATTCTAGTAAATATTTTCTGCGGTCTTTCCATTAGAATAATTTTTTTTTCTATAGTAGGCAACCAGAACTACACACAGTACTCCAAATGTGGCCTCACCAATGTCTTGTACTGCTGCAACATGACATTCCAACTTCTACAGTCAATGTTCTGACTGATGAAAATAAGCTTTCTAAAAGCTCTCTTCACCACCCTGCCTACCTGTCACTTCACTTTAAAGTAGCTATGAATCTGTACCCCTAGATCTCTTTGTCCTATCAAACTCACCACTGATGTGTTCTTGCCCTGGTTTGACCCACCAAAATGTAACACATTGCATTTATTTAAATTAAACACTATCTGCCATTCCTCAGGCCATTGGCTCTGTTGATCGAAGTCCCACTGCATTTCCAGATAACCCTCTTCACTGTCCACTATACCATCAATTTCAGTGTCATCCACAAATATATTGTTTTCATTCCAAACTATTTATATAAAGGATGAACGACAGTGGACCCAGCACCGATCCCTGTGGCACACCAGTGGTCACGGACCTCCAATCTGAAAAACAGCCCTTCACCACTATCTTCTGTCTTCCAACAATAGGCCAATTTTGTATCCAATTGGATGGCCGATCCTTGAACCTGTGAGATTTAACCTCATTCAACAACCTACCGTACAGTACCTTGTCAAGAGCCTTGGTAAAGTCCAAGACAACATTTACCATACTGTCCTCATCTAATACCTTCATTACCCCTTCAAAAATCTCAAATTCCCATGCACAAATCCATTCTGATGATTCCAAATCAATCCTTTCTTCTTCAAATATCTATAGATCCTGCCTCTTAGAGTCCCCTCTAATAGCTTAACAACCACAAACATTAGGCTCACCAGTCTGTAGTATCCCGGCATTTCCCTGTAGCTCTTCTTAAATAATGACATAACATTAGCCACCCTCCAATCTTTGGATATTTCATGTATGGCTGTCAATGACATACATGCCTTGTCTAAGGGCCTTGCAATTTCCTCCTTAGCCTTGCAGAAAGTCCTAGGATCCACTTCAACGGATCCTGTGGATAAATCTTCTTTAATGTTTTTTATGACTTCCAACACCATCTCTTAGTGTGACAGAGTCATTGAGATCATAGCTTGGAAACATACACTTCAATCCAACTTGTCTATGCTGACTAGATATCCTAAATTAATTGAGTTCCATTTTTTAACATTTGGCCCATATCCCTCTAAACCCTTCCTATTCATATATCTATCTAGAACCATTTTTATGCAAATCATACTTTTTTTAAGTAAATTATAAAAAAGTAAATCGTAAAAGAGAGGCGAAGGTAAACGTTGGCCCTTTAGAGGATGAGAAGGCCAATTTAATGACTGAGTATCAGGAAATAGCCGAGACACTAAATAGTTATTCCGTGCCGGTCTTCACAAATAACATGCTGAAAACTAATAGCAAGAAGATTAGAGCAAGGAAGAACCTAGAAACTATCATTATCACTAAGCAGGCAATGCTGGGCAAGCTAATGGGGTTAAAGGTAGACAAGTCTCCTGGCCCTGATGAAATGTATCCCTGCATGCTAAAAGAGGTGATGAGGGAAATAACAAATGCACTAGTCATTATTTACCAAAATTCACTGGGCTCTGGTGTGGTTCCCGCATATTGGCTGTTTTCCAATGTGATGCCACTGTTTGAAAAAGGAAGTAGACAAAAAGCAGGTAACTATAGGCCAGCTAGCTTAACTTCGGTAGAGGGGAAAATGCTTGAATCTATCATTAAGGAAGAAATAGCAAAACATGTGGATACAAATTGTCCCATTCGGAACACCCAGCATGGATTCATGAAGGGTAGGTCATGTTTCACTAATTTGGTAGAATTCTTTGAGGACATTATTTACATGGTGGACAATGGGGAACCTGTGGATGTGCTGTAACTGGATTTCCAGAAGGCATTTGACATGGTGCCACACCAAAGGCTGCTACATAAGACAAAGTTGCACAGTATTACAGGTAATGTATTGGCATGGATAGAGGATTGGTTGACCAGTAGAAAGCAGAGAGTGTGGGTAAATGGGTGTTTTTCTGGTTGGCGGTCAGTGTCCAGTGGTGTGCCTCAGGGATCAGTGTTGGGATCTCAATTGTTTACAATTTACATAGATAATTTGGAGCTGGGAACGAAATGTGATGTGTCAAAATTTGCAGATGACACTAAGGTGAGTGGTAGAGCAAAGTGTGCAGAAGATACTAAAAGCCTGCAGAGGGATATAAATAGTCTATGTGAGTGGGCAAAGGTCTGGCAGATGGAGTACAATGTTGATAAGTGAGAGGTCACCCATTTTGGCAGGAATAACAGCAAAATGGACTATGTTTTAAATAGTTGAAAAATTGCAGCACACTGCTGTGCAAAGGGACTTGAATGTCCTTGTGCATAAATCACTGAAGGTGGGATTGCAGGTGCAGCAGGTGATTAAAAAGGCAAATGGAATTTTGTCTGCCATTGCTGAGGGATGGAGTTGAAAAAACAGAGAGGCTATTCTGCAGCTGTATAGGGTCCTGATGAGGCCACACCTGGAGTACTGCGTACAGTTTTGGCCTCCTTACTTGAGAAGAGGTACACTAAACTGGAGGGAGTACAGAGCAGATTCACTTGGTTGATTCCGGATTTGATAGGGTTGGATTATGAGGAGAGACTGCATAGACGGGGTTATACTCATTAGAATTCAGAAGAATGAAGAGAGATCTTATAGAAACATATAAGATTATGAAGGGAATAGATAAAGTGGAGGAAGGAAGGTTGTTTCCGCTAGCAGGTGAAACGAGGACTAGAGGGCATCACCACAAAATAAAGGTAAGCGGTTGTAGGACCAAGGTCAGAAGGAATTTCTTTACCCAAAGGGTTGTGAATTTGTGGAATTCCCTGCCCAGTGAAGCTGTTGAAGCCACCATGCTGAATGTTTTAAGGCAAGGCATGATAAATTTTTGAACAGTAAAGGAATTAAGCATTATGGGTGATGGGTGGGTTAGTGGAACTGAGTCTCAAAAAGATCAGCCATGATCTTATTAAATAGCGGGGCAGACTCAAGTCGCCAGGTGGCCTACTCCTCGTAGTTCTTAGGTTCTTATGTCACTGCTGTCTGCCCCTATCTTCAAACACAGATGAATAAGCCAAAACATAGAAATAAAGGCTGAAAAATAAAGAAAAAAAGAGTTCAACTTTACAGATATTCTTGTTAAGAGCTTTGCCATGGGGCATGGGCCTAGTGGCTAGGCACAAGTTCATTTTGTGGAGCCGCCACAGCTAGAACAACAGTTGCTACTCTTCTGTGCCATCTCACCTCCACCTGTACAACTCTGAATCCTCACTGGACCTTGCTAATGCAAACACCACCGATGCCAACGGGTCCTGCACTAGCCCAAATTGGACTCCACCACTGACATGAGACCACTTTAGGATCACCTTGTTGATGCAGTTACTACCAATGCTGCCGGGTCTCGTACTGAGCCCAATCTTACCTCTGCCGCCATCTCCATGAATTTGCGCTGGATGCAAATGCGACTAGGAACCCAAACATGCTTACTAAAAATGGAGAGGCTATGCTGCAGCTGCCTAGGGTCCTGGTGAGTCCACACCTGGAGTACTGTGTGCAGTTTTGGTCTTATTTGAGAAGAGATATACAAAACTGGGGGGGGTTGCAGAGCAGATTCATTTGGTTGATTCCAGAGTTGAGAGGGTTGGATTATGAGGAGAGACTGAGTATGATGGGATAATACTCATTGGAATTCAGAAGAATGAGGGGAGATCTTATAGAAACATATAAGATTATGAAGGGAATAGGTAAGGTGGAGGCAGGGAGGTTGTTTCCGCTAGCAGGTGAAACTAGGACTTGACGGCATTGCCTCAAAATAAAGGGAAGCAGATGTAGGACTGAAGTCAGGAAGAACTTCTTCACCCAAAGGGTTATGATTCTGTGGAATTCCCTGCCCAGTGAAGTGGTTGAAGCTACCTCACTGAATGTTTTTAAAGTAAGGCTAGATAAATTTTTGAACAGTAAAGGAATTCAGGGTTATGGTGAGTGGGTGGGTAAGTGGAGCTGAGTCTCAAAGATCAGCCATCATCTGATTAAATGGCAGGGCAGGCTTGAGGGACCATATAGCCTACTCCTGCTCCTAGTTCTTATGTTCTTATGTAAATGTTGTAATTGTATTAGCCTTCATCCCTTCCTCTGGCAATTCATTCTATGCACACACCATACTCTGCATGAAAAAATAGGCACCTTATTTCCCTTTTAAATCTTTCTCCTTTCGTCTTAAACCTATGCCGTCCAGTTTTGGACTCACGATCCTGGGGAAAAGACCTTACCCAATTGCCCTATCCATGCCTCTTATGATTTTATAAACCTCTATAAGGTCACCCCAGCCTCTGACGGCCAGGGAAAATAGTCCCACCCTGTTCAGCTTCTCCCTATGGCTCAAACCTTGCAACCCTGGCAACATTCTTACAAATTGTTTCTGAACCCTTTCGAGTTTCACAACATCTTTCCTGGAGCAGGGAGGCCAGATTTGAGCACAATATTCCAAAAGTAGCCTAACCCGTGTCCTGTACAGACACAACTTGACCTTCCAACTCCTAAACTCAAAGCAATGACCAATAAAACCAAACATCCCAATACCTTCACAACTCTGTCTAACTGCGACTTTCAAGGAACTATAATCCTGCACTGCAATAATGACTTTTTTCAAGACATCATTGTTTATTTCCTCAAGTTCCCTTAGATCCATGTCTTTTGTAATGGTAAATACTGACAAGAAATACTCATTTAGAATTACCCATCTCTTGAGGCTCCACACGTAGACAAACTTGTGGATTTTTAAGAGGCCTATACTCTCCCTAGTTACTTTTTTCCCCTGCAGGTGCATATTTTTTGGATTCCCCTTGATCTTATGTGCCAAAGTCATCTCATGTCACCTTTAAGCCCTTCTGATTTCTCTCTTAAATGTGCTCCATCACCCGCTGTACTCCTCAAAGAATTCTCTTGATCCCAACTGCTGATACATGTCATATGCTTTCTCCTTTTTCTTGACTAGGGCCTTAATAAATCTCGTCATCCAAGGTTCTCTACTCCTGCCAGACTTAACTTTCACTTTAGCAGGAACATGTTATCCCTGAAGTCTCATAACTCACTTTTGAAAGATTCCCACTTACCAGACATCTCTTTGTCTCAATAAGGGTCACCATGTTGAGGTTTATAAAATCACGAACGGCATAGATAAGGTGAATAGCAAGTGTATTTTCTCTAGGATGTGGGGACTTCAAAACTAGAGGAAATATTTCTAAGGTGAGAAGAGAAAGATTTTTAAAAAACCATGAGGGGCAATGCTTTTACCACAGAGTGGCTTATGTTGGATTGAAATGCCGGAGAAAGTGGTGGATGCAGGTATAGTTAGAATGCTTGAAAGTCTTTTGAATAATTTGATGAAGAGGAAAGGTTTGGAGGGAAATGGTTCAAGCTTAGGCAAATGGGACTAGTTTAATTTGGGAACATGACTGGTATGGACTGGTTGGACCAAAAGGTCTGTTTTCATGCTATGTGACTTTATGACTCTATAACTAGAGATTACTGTTGAAAAATGAGGGGTCATTCATTTAAAACACAGATGAAGCAAAATGTTTTGAGAGCTTAGAGTCTTTGGCTTTCTTCCACAGAAAGTGAATATTTTCCTTGAATATTTTTAAGGCAGATGTAGATGGATTTCTGTGAAGCAGTGGGAGAGACGTTATCAAGGTTAGGTAGGAATGCATATTTGAGTCTGCCATGACATCAAACACAATCTTATGAATTGTAGAGCAGCCTTGAGGGGCCAAGTTGCCTGCTCCTGTTCATTGTTTGTACATTCCTAAGTGAATATCCATGATTTTGTGCTTCTTATGTTTTCAGCACCCTTAGTATGTTTAAATTTAGTGCCTGCTTTATAATTTACTTCCCAATCTTTCGTATATTGGAATAATAGATTTCTTTCACAGTTAGAACACACATCTTTTGAACATGCATGTTTATTACTTTCCCAAGCTACATTGTGCCCCTCACCCTTTACCATGTTGCCTCTTGTTCCTAAATTGTTTTTGCTTTGACATTCTTTTCATATGTTATCAATGCTGCTCATTCTGGTTTTCATTAATTTGTCAATCAGTTATGTCATTTTTGGTTATTCTAGTATTAATTATGTAAAGCCTACCGAATTTGTTTTTAAAGATGTTCTGTTGATATTAAGATAATACTTAAACTGAGAGCTGCTGGCCCAGAGGTATGGATACAATCACTATGCCACAAGACCATCTGTTAATTCATTACTTTATGCTATTGCTCATAACTGGTTCCCTTCATATTCTATTAAACATTCTTGATGGTTTGTCAGTGTGTGATTCTCTTGCTCCACATGAATAATTGATCATCGATAGGTATCTTTGCAACAACATGCCTATGCATTGGAGAGATATAGACAAGTGCAGACAGATGGGACCAGTTTTGTTTTGGATTATCATCAACATGGACTGCTTGGATAAAAAGGCCTGTTTTCATGTTATATGACTCAATGACTATCCACGGTAATATTCCTTATTTACTACAGCAATGTGTTGACTCATTACTGTCTCTGAAAAGGCCTGACAAGTGACATAGTTCAAGAGATAATGAGAAATGGACAACAAATGTTGGCATTGCAGAGATGTCTATTTGCCATAAAAGAATATATTTTATTTAAATAAAAGTTAGCCGCAGCCAAGTTTACCTAATAATATTGTTACAGTTAATTATCTGTTTAACTTAAGTAAAATTGTGTGCAGCAATTCTCATAATTTGGCATAATTTGAATGTACTGAAGTTAAGTGAAGAGAATTAAATCAATAACTGAAGCACAAAATAACAGCTCATTTTCTTCCTTGGCACTATTTTGACTTTAACAAACAGATCCTATATCTTTCAAAATGCTACTGCAGAACTGATCATATGGCATTAAAATAATGCCTGCTAAACAGAAAAGACAAATTAATTCTGATGGAGAAATAAGCGGTAAGGGGAAAGCAGTTCTCACAATGTAATTCATGCTTCTGTCGCTTTACCTTGCATTGTATACAGACTTTGTTTTGGTGAGTATCAGGTTTTACACTTCAATAAAGACAAAATATGGTGGATACTGGAAATTTGAAACAAACATGGAGAATGTGAGAGAAACTCAGCAGGTCTGGAAGCATTTTGTGGAGTGGAAAACCGGGTTAACATTTCGAGTCCAGTGTAATTCTGCTTCTACGTCAGAAATAGCTGAAAAGACCTTTGGAAGAGGCAGAGGTCCAAGACAAAAATCTAAAGGATTATTAATGGTTGAGAAAGAGAAGAAGAGATTTAAAATAGGTGTAAGTTAAGTTGTGAAAAGTAGGGTATGAGTCCTGTCTACAAAGAGCAAAATAAACTGGACACAAAGAAGAAAAGCCTGTATTTGGGTTGGAGGGAAGGGATATAAGAAAAATGGATCACAGACAAAGTTATCAGTTTCTGAAGTTATTGAGTTCAATACTGAGACCTCAAGTTTTACACTGATGTCTTCAAAACTAATTAATTGATTCCTGGTTTCCTCTTGGCCTCCCTTTGCATTCTTCTGTTGATTCAAATATGGAAAACCCTATTGGCTAACCCTCTTTGGCCATATTACAGGCAGATTCTCATTTCCAAAGTGCTCAATTTGGAGCCATCTCCTCTTTGATGGTGATCGCCAGCTCTGTGATGTTTTTCTCATGTTCTATTCTTCTATAAGTGATATCGGGCAGATTTTTTGCAGCCTGTATATAAACTTGTCGTTCATGAGCAATTCTTCCAGACATACATCTATAGAACTTTGAGCAACCATTTGTCAACAGTTATGAATCCACCAAGGGGGCAATAAGATTTCCACAAGAAAGAGACAACTATGATTGAAGACAACATATTAATTCATGGCATGCGGGTGTCACTGCTTGGCCAGTATTTATAGCCCAACACAGTTGCCCAGAGGGCAGTTAAGAATGGGTCTGGAGTCACATGTAGGCACGCTCAGGTAAGGATGGTCTTTCCCTAAAGAACATTACCAAACCAGATGTGTTTTTCTGACGGTTAACGATGGTTTCAAAGTCATCATTATGCTAGTTTTTAATTTCATATTTCTTCAAATGCAAATTTCATCATCCATAAAGATGGAATTGGAATAATTATCCCCAGAACAGTCTTCTGGATTACCAGTCCAGTGACACCCTGACTTCTTTGCTACTGTTTTAAAGATTGAAATGCTGATAAGCTAAGGATTGCAAATGAATATGACAGATTATTTGGAAGCAACAAGGTAGCAGTTGGTGGTTGTTAATCTTGTGTGGGACATCATGAAGTTGTTGATTTACTGCTATTTTATTGTCTCAATTATTGAAAAAGGCACTAGAGGACAAGGGAAACCCTACTGTAATTGGGCAAGTTGGCAAGCGCCAGCAGGATGCCAACTAATGGAAGCTGATGAATACAGCGGTGTAACATCAACAGCAAGCTGGATAATAACTGAAAGATAGTGCACATTAAGACAGCATATACAAACAGAGGAAGAAAAAATCCAAGTGGACTTCAGCCACAGTGTAAATGGTAGGATTTGGAACCAGTAGAAATAATTTAACTTTTGGCTTTAATTTAAATAACATTTGTTATTTAAATAAAAAAATCCATAAAAGTGTTCAAGAAGCAACTATAGTTGCATCAGTTAGGACACCCAAAATTGAAGCCATATAGATTAGGAGTAATTTTAACAGTGTTAACCATAACCATTGGAGAGTACATATGATAATCAGTGGCACAGAGTCATCTTCAAAAATGTGCCCTAAATCAACCTGAGTACATGTGAAATTAACAAGGAATGAACTAGGAAACTGCAGGCTGGTCAGTCTAACCTCAGTGGTTGGGAAATTATTGGAAGCAGTTCTGAGATATAGAATTAATCTGCATTTAGAGAGGCAGGGATTAATTACAACACATCAGCATGTTTTTGTTCAGATGAGGTCATGCTTGACCAGCCCAGCATGGTTGAATTTTCCAGGAAGGTGACTGGGTATGTAGATGAAGGCAATGCATTTGTCATAGTCTATTTGACTCTAACAAGGCTTCTGATAAGGTACAGTATGTGAGGCATAAAGCAAAAGTAAGAACTGATGGGATCTGATAAAATTTGGCAAATTATTGGTAGCAGGAAATGAAGGGTGAGGTATGAAATTTGTTTTTGTTGCTGGAAGCCTGTACTCAGTGGCGGTGCACAGGGATCAGTATTGGGGCCCTCGCTGTTTGTGATATATATAAAAATGACTTAGACTTGATTGTAGGAGGATAGATCATTAAACACATGGATGATGAGAAAATTGGGGAGTAAATAGTGAGGAGGATAGCTTTAGATCACAGGAAGATATGGATAGTCTGGTCAGATGGGCTGATTAACATCAAATGGAATTTAATCTGGATAAATGAAAAGTGCTGCACTTGGGCAGGGCTAACAAGGCAAGGGAATAAATGTTGAGACCTTAGGAAGCGCTGAGGATCAGAGAGATCTTGATATTTATTTCTAGTTATATCTTAAGGTTTTAGAGCAGGTGGATAAAGTAATTAAGGAGGCACAATGATATACTTGCCTTTATTAGTTGAACGCTATAGTTTAAGAGCAGGATGATCATCCTGTAACTGTATAAAAGTTGTTTGGGACATAGCTAAAGCATTGTGTGCAATTCTGGAATCCATGTTCGAGGAAGGATGTCATTGTACTGGGAAATGTGCAGAGAAGATTTACCAGGATGTTCCTTGGACTGGAGAGTTTGAGCTATGAAGAGAGTGATTGGATAGACTGGGGTTGACTTCCTCCAAGCGGAGGAAGTACATGATTGAGATGTATAAAATTGTGAGGGGCATAGACAGGAAGAAACTTTTCCTTTTGTTTCTCTCTGTCTTTTCCGTTTCAAAATCTGTGACATCCTATTGTTTTGTGACAAAAAGTAGTTCAGATGTTTGTTGTGAAGATTATGATATCTCTGCTTAAATTAATCAAAGATCTCAAGCGGATCCAGAGACGAAATTTTAGTGTGATGCATGCACTGCTAATCTGGATTGCTGTGGATTTTTTGTGTAATTAATTTATTTGAAGACTGCTGATTATTATGCATGCAGGAAAGTAATCTATCCATAATAGATTCCATATTAACAAAATATTGTGCCATAAATTAAAGCAGACCACTGCAATGCATGTTTACTCCATGTTTATTTTGATCTTAACTTTGGTATTTCTCACTCCTGTTCTAACTTAAAACCGTAGGGCTATTGTGTAATGAAGAGCGCATGAGCTCAAGCCTTTCAGTAGACCACTGGGGGATCAGTAGTCATCTATTGACTATCACTGACATAGACTGTTCGACTGCAGTAAATGTATGATATAAATTCTGGCCTTATCCAATAGCTAAAGGTGTCTACTTTTAGAAGTGGCTGCTGGGTTACATGTGCTTTCAACAAGAGTTTACAACGTATGAAAAGAAGTGGGAGATGATGGTTGAGTGCATTTACAACATTGAAAACACTTTGCTGTTGCCAGGAATGTAGACATAGAAGAATGCAGAAGTCAGCATATGGGAGTAGAAGGGTTAAACTCTACGGTTATGAAGAAAAGACGAAAAAGGAGTTGGGGATTAACAGATAAGCCATGATCTCATTGAAGAGCAGAACAGAACTGATGGACTAAATGACCTAATTCTGCTCTTACATCTTAAGGTCTTAGGAAGAAATCCTAATTGTTTTAAGAATTGAGTTGAGGAAATCTGGATTTAGTTTCAAACAAAGTTTTCAGATCTTTTTTCAGGATATCAGGGAGAGTAATCAACTGAAAGAGTGAATGTATAGGAATTCATCAAATGGAAACCGGTTACAGCGATGCCAACTTGAGCAAGAAGTTAGAGTGTGGAGGTAGTGATGTGGAAAGTGTAGGAATATTCTGGTTTAAAAATGAATACTGAGAGATTGAAAACTATTGTTTTCTCCTTTATTTATGTCATTTTTTTGCTGGTTGACTTTTTTATGTTAAATGTACGCTTGCAGACTTTTGTGAATGTTTTCAGCAACTGACATCTGCAGCATTAGTAAAAAGATCAAAACTTGGGTCTTTCAAACCAAATTTCACTTTGAAATATGGGAACTTCAGCATTAATATCATCGGGACTTAACAATTTGACAATGTAAAGTAAATGCGACACTGCAGATTATGCATGACGCTGAGGGTCTGGCATGGCTGGGTGGTATTTGCTAATGGCAACAAGTCCATTCTGAAATGGAGGGCTTGAGTCAGATGAGAGGAATAGCTGAACATAATTTTGATATTGTGACAGCTGGACTTTGATTATATAATTGAACTCAAAGTGAGATTATTGATTCAAATTTTCTCCATAAAATAGTGGAGAAATGACATCAAATTTCTGCAAAAAAAGTGCTGATTAACTTATTAAGAAGTGGGAAATATTGAATAAACATTCGATTAGTTCTGTAGGTAGGCACTGGCACAGAGAAGCAAATGCTTCATGGAAGTTGTTCCTGTGCTGTGGATTGATGGAAACGTAATTCTTGAAATCGAGTGTGCTAGACTGAATTGACTTTGAATCCCAGAACCATTCTTGAAGCTCTTGAGGCACCGAAACCTTTGCTAAACATGAGTTTTGTGTATTTCCTATCAAGGATTGTAAGTGAGATAATTAAAAATATACTGCTGTGCAATTTACCCAGGAGTTTTTGTTAGGGGATCTGTTAAATAGTCTTTGTGTATTTGGGATGGGGCCAAGGAGCAGAATAGTCTCTTTAACCCCCTTTTGTTCCTATGCTCCTGTGCTCAAATTTCCAAAGTAAGGGATTGAGTTTCATAATAACATTACACTGACTTTGCTTGATTTTGGCATTAAAACAAGAAACAAAAATAATTGAAGTATTCAGGCAGCATCTGTGGAGAAAGAAATAATGTCAATCTGTTAGTTTGACAGTATTGCCTTTCTGAAATATACTTTTGCATCTGGAGAAATTTCCCTGACAGCCATTACTCCAGATAGCTTACAAGTTCAAAACCATTTGATTTTTATGTGGCTGATTAGAAGTGCTATCATCTCTGAGTCAGCAGACCACAATTTGGAATCCCAATTTGGAGGCTTGAAGACTAAACATATACTGACTGCAGTACTGCTAGAGTGCTATACTATTTTAGGCTCTGTCTTTCAGATAAATTTTTAAAAATTCTGTCCTCTCAGGTTGGTACAAAAAGGTACCAATGGCATGATTTGTAGAAGAGCTTTATTTATGATAATCTAATTTACATTACTTGCACATGTATGTCCTACATTTCATTCTGCTGCTTCAAAAAAAGGCTTTAGAATTTGAAGAAAAGCTGAGTTTTTCCTTCTGAGTTTTGCTACCTGTGAGAAGTTGCCAACACAGCTGGCTTTAGGCTGATTGTTGACATGATTATTACAAAATAATAGAGATCCCCTTCAGCTGTTGGCATGCAGAATGAAAGTGATATTGTAAAAGGAGAAGTCCACGATTGACAGATCCTTTTACTCACATTATCTTCAAAGTAATGACCAGCACTGTTGCTTCACTGCTGCTTGTGAAGTCTGGTCCAATAAAAAGAAATTGTTCAAATCATTAACGTTAAAAAAATGTTAAGTAACATTTAGTTAGGGCAGCATGATGGCTCAGTGGTTGGCACTGCTGCCTCACAGCGCCAGGGACCTGGGTTCGCTTCAAGCCACAGGCAACTGCACATTCTCCCCGTGTCTGCGTGGGTTTCCTCCATGTGCTCAGATTTCCTCCCACAGTCCATAGACGTGAGGTGGATTGACCACACTAAATTGCCAGTAGTGCTCATGGATATGCAGGCTGGGTGGGTTAGCCCTGGGGAAATGCAGGGTTACAGCAATTGGGTAGGTGGGTGGGATGCTGTATTGCAGGGCCAGTGTGGACTCAATGGGCCGGTGTGGACTGCACTGTGGGGATTCTAACTTCAATTCTAACTTCCTCAATTGCTTAGTCAAACAAAATACCACAGGAAATGTGATTTTCTAATTGTCTCAGCATGATCAGTATTAATCTGTTGCATTCAAAATGATACTTAGATGCCCCAGTGGCATCCAGTATTAGCATCTTCTCAAGCTATCATCCCCTCCTAAGCCTCAGGAAATGAAAATATTGAAGTGCCGTGCAAAAGGCTAAATTTTGAAATCTAATTTGAGCATTTAGGTGTGGAGTTTTAGCTTTAGGTGTAATGGGAAAATTGCACATTTGCACTGGTTAGGTTACACTTCAAGTGCCAGCTAAAATGATTAGTATTATTACAAATAAAATAGCTTGCATAAACACGGACAATTGCAAATCGAATAGAATGTCATTATTTTCATTGTAACATAATCACTATCTACAAAAGTTGTAAATTGCACTTTTGTTTCTATAACTGCAAAGTGGATTTATAACAAAATTAAACTTTGGATTCAATGTCTAACCACTTGACTATAATTATCATTTTAATTAGCTGAAAATGACTTCAACCTAAAATAATCGATGGTCCTATTTTATGATGCATGTATTATTGCACTGGTTTCAGAAAATCACTATATCTTGAAGACAGACTGCATCACAGTACATTGAGGTCACCATCGTACTTTGTCACTCAGTCAGTCAATTGTATTTGCAACATAAGAATAATGTAAATAAACATATATGACCGGACTAGGGGTCTTAATCATATTGCTATCCCTCAGGGCCAGAAGAACCAGGTTGAAGTTTCACTTTCTCCGATGGTGTATCGCAATGCATGTGAATAGATTGAATTAAAAATATCCATAACCCAGACTGTGTATATAAGTCTGAGTGTGCATTGTTAATAAATTTCCAGATCCCTACTAAAAATGTGCCTCTGTCACATACGTTATATGAGCCAGCAGGAGGGAAATGATATAAAGCACATTAGCTAGTACCCATATAATGGAACTTAAGATCTGTAGATCTCCCTTTCTTGCCTCAGCTTATACTCTGCTCCCTCTAATTGCGTGCAATGTTAGCTAATAAGAATGAGTGCAGAATGTTGGTGAGATGTTTGTAGTGTTACATCTGAGTGACATTTCCCTTGTTGGTGAAATGTGTGGGCCACAGGAGGTAGGTAAACAGCTAACAGCATTTATAAGCTGTGAGGATGAGTTGGAATACCTGGAATCCCAGATTAAATAATGCCGGATGCTATGTGGTCCATCAATCAGCGTGAAAGTCTGATGATTTGATATTTGAGAGAAGTCACGTTGTCATACATTCATAGAATGTGATGTGAGCCTTTAGACATCTTGTGGCATGCTGCCAGGTTTTGGAGTTGAACTCTCCCAGAATACCTGCTCCCACCTACCTCTGAAAGTTCTCCTTTTGCGCTGCCATTGTCCATGGTGTCTCATCACTGCCTCCTTAAGCCTCTTATGCCTGCAATGCTGCATTGCTTATATTGTCAGACTTTCTGTACTGATATTCATTTGCTTGTCATTTAAGTTGTAGCACTATTTTTCATTGCATCTTAGTATTAAGCAGTACAGCCTCCTTTCAGAATGAGCAGCTTCCTGCACAGCATAGATTATGACCGTAACTTGACCCCTCCGGTGATTGAAAATGCCCTCATCAGCATCTCTTGCATTTCCCACACTTCTGCCCTTCCATTCCCTCCCTCCAACAAAAATAAAGACAGAATCCCTCTTATCCTCACATTTCACCCTGACAAACTTCGCATCCAAGGTATCATTCTCCGCCACTTCGGCAACCTACAATCTGGCCCCATGACCAAAGACATATTTCCCTCCCCACCCCATCTGCTTTTCACAGGGACCGCTCTCTCATCCACTCCACACTCTCTACTAGCCCTACCACCCCCAGCACATAGCCCTGCACTGCAGGAAGTGCTATACCTCCCCCTCCACCTCCATTGAAGGCACAAAGCAAACCTTCCATATCAGACAGGGATTCACCTGCTCATCTGTCAACTTGATCTACCACTTCCACTGCTCCTGGTGTGGCCTTCTGTACATTGGTGAGACCAAGTGTAGACTCTTAGCCCATTTTGTACAGCATCTGTGCTCTGTAAGCAACAAACAATGACAACTTCTGGTCGCTGACCATTTTAACTAAGCCTCCCCCTTCCATTCCCTGGGTGACGTGTCCATCCTGGGCCTCTTCTAGTTTCACAATGACATCACCCACAAACTGGAGACGCAGCACCACATATTCTGCCTTGGGAGCCAACAGCCCAATGGCCTAAACATGAAATTTACCAGTTTTAAAATCTCCCCAACACCGGCTTCATCTCATGTCCAAGCCTCCGTTTCATCTGCACTCCTTGACTGGACACAACCTACCCATGTCCTCTCCAACCTATCTGCCCCTCCCATCCCACTGACCAATCCTCACTACTCCCTACCTGAACACGCCTATCACCATCTCACTTACCCTTCCCCAGCCCCACCCCTCCTCTCTATTTATTTTCCAGCTCCCTTCCCCCTCCCATTTCTGAAGAAGGGTTCTGAACCGAAACGTCAACTTTTCTGCTCATCTGATGCTGCCTGGCCTGCTGTTCTCCTCCAGCTCCGTACTGTATCATCTCTGACTCCAGCATCTCTTGCTATCTCTTCTGGATTATGACCAATGCTACTCATTTCTCCTTTTCAGTTCAGGGGCACATTCAGTAGCAGGAAGAAGAGAGAAGTATGAAGTTTGGTCTCTCAGTCACTGATGAGGTGTATGTACAATTTGCTTCCACCTTTGATCAGAATGGACGTTGCCATTCTGACGTTGTACCTCGAATATGTTAAAACTAGGCCAACCTAAGTTGTACTCCTGTGCCTTCTAACAAACAGATACTGGATTTTGTTTAAGTTTCTAAATTTTGTGGCACCAGCAGAATACAGTTAGTTCTCCTATAATGCGATAGTTGCATTATTGTGCGACCTCACGTTGTAGAAAGTTGCCATACAAAATCATGTCATAGGGAAATCGCTATGCTTGTACAGCAGAAAGTTTGTGTTATCCAAATAGCATCCACTATTTAACATTTGTGTTAGAGCCAATTCATGTTAACAAAACATGTTTTTCTAGCAGGACTACCTGTATTCTCCATGAAGTCAAAATTGGTTGTTGCTTCTTTTCATTTGAGGTTCAGTTAAGTACATTTTGATTTTTACTTCAAACGTGGTGGTGACCGTTATCTCATACATAAAATGGAAGAGTGCAAATTTCTGAAACATTCATGAAAGCTAGGTGGGCTGGTGACCTTACTCTTGGTCACTATTGGTCAAAACATTATCACAGAAAACAAATGACTGGTAGTTCCAGAAATATGAAATAGAAACTGAATGTTCCAGAAAATGCTCAGTGGATCAAGTAACCTCTGTGCAGGTATTGTGAAACACTATTGTCTGTTCTTTCTGATGACCTTTGATCGCAAATGGAAGATGCTGGTAATGACAAGTTATGAACCAAGTGCTTGGTTTACATGACAGTATATTAAACAAGGCAAGGAGGGTGAAAGAATAGCCAATGTTACATGTTTGACCATAAATGAGAAAGTGGAATATTCAACTAGAATAACCGTAATAATCCCCCTTTTGGGGGTTTAGATAAACCAAGGAAAAATGTTAGTTCTATATGATGCGAGCAGGCGAGAGACTACCATGCAGGATTTTTCCACACATCCCATGGTCACATGGAGGCTGAAATCTTTTCTGCAGGCATGTGATAGTGCTGATTAATGGACGAATGTTGCTGTGTGGCATGGATAAAACTTTTCACCTCACATGTAGCTCTACCACCACTTGCATAAAGTCAAAAGTCACATGACACCAGGTTATAGTCCAACAGATTTATTTAAAATCACAAGCTTTCAAAGTGCTGCTCCTTTATCAGGTGAAGTGGAGGGAGGCACACCGGCGCAGAATATGTAGGCTACCTGTGCACCTCCTTCCACTTCACCAGATGAAGGAGTAGTGCTCCAAAAAGCTTGTGGTTTTAAATATATGTGTTGAACTATAACTTGGTGCCATGTGTCTTTTGACTTTGTGCACCAGAGGCCAACACTGTCATCTCCACATCATATTAATTGAGGGATCGAGTTCCGGAACCAAGAGGTTATGGTGAAGCTGTACAAAACTCTGGTGTGGCCGCACTTGGAGTATTGTGTACAGTTCTGGTCACTGCATTATAAGAAGGATGTGGAAGCTTTGGAAAGGGTGCAGAGGAGATTTACTAGGATGTTTGCCTGGTATGGAGGGAAGGTCTTACGAGGAAAGGCTGAGGGACTTGAGGCTGTTTTCATGAGAGAGAAGAAGGTTGACAGGTGACTTAATTGAAACATAAAATAATCAGAGGGTTAGAAGGGTGGATAGGGAGAGCCTTCTTCCTAGGATGGTGACGGCATGCATGAGGGGGCATAGCTTTAAATTGAGGGGTGAAAGATATAGGACAGATGTCAGAGGTAGTTTCTTTACTCAGAATAGTAAGGGAATGGAACACTTTGCCTGCAACAGTAGTAGATTCGCCAACTTTAGGTACATTTAATTCGTCGTTGGATAAGCATATGGATGGACATCGAATAGTGTAGGTTAGATGGGCTTGAGATCGGTATGACAGATCGGCACAACATCGAGGGCCGAAGGGCCTCTACTGTGCTGTAATGTTCTATGTTCTATAACTTGCATATGAAGTCATGGCTACACCTGCAAATCCCTTCTTCCTGTTCCTGACCTGTTACCCCTTAATTCAGTTGCACTTTGGCATTAGTGGTAAATTTCTGTCCCTCTGCTTGTGGCACATGTAGTTTACAAATCCTTTCAAGAGCAACACATACATTTTCTTCTCTTATTCACTTAGTTATCAGGAATTAGACAAATATGATTAAATTGAAAAGGCAATGCTATTACCACTTTTAAACATCGACTGAGCAAACCATTCTCACGTGAAGACAAAAATAATCTAACCTTTGTGGAGATCAGGAGATCAGCAAAACTTGAATCATGCAATTACAGTGATATTTTTTTGAATATCATTTGCTTTAACAGCACAATGAAATGCATCAAAAAGAGGTAAAATATATTCATGCAAGATGGTAAGGAATAACATAAAGCTCCCTGGTTTGAAAAAGAAATGATACTGGCTTTTGACTTGAAAAGTATAGCTGAATTTACTTTAGGTGAAGCTTGTATGTCAAATAAAAATGTTAACATTTGTCAGCCAATGTATTATGTGGAAGACAAGCTAAAGGCTTAATTGCAAAATTGAGCAGTGAGCTCTAAATATTAGTAATTGCAAAAGCAGTAATGTTAATCCAAAATGAAGTATTTCCATAACTTGACAAATATAGTGTGGATAAGCATATGTAACAGGCAACAGTATATAACATAATTAATAATTTGATTAAAGCTACTTAATGACTGAGCCTTCACAAGGAAATAACATTTTCCAATTAAATAGCAAGCTGTCAAGTAGCTTATAAGCAGCAACCATTTGTCTGCAGGAAGATTCTACTGACAACATTGAGGTTCACAATCAAATGAAGATAAATGGATCTAATTTTGGATTGTGTGCCACTGAATTCTCCCCAGTAGATGTTTTGCAACATGCCATATGAGGTCACTGAAAATACGCCTGTAGACATGTCAATTGAAACTGCATCTTTTAACTCTAATTGTCATCCAGACATTACTGAAAGAAATTGTTTCCTGCTTTATCAGTCAGTGAACATCTGCGATCCAGGACCTGTACTCGTAGTACGCAAATGATCATTAATATGGTTGCTTTGTTTCATGAGTGTTTGGATTCACAGGCACTATCTAATCTGGAAACTATATTGCTGTAAAACATATAACCAACCCCGTTATTCACAGGTCTGAGATTAAACCAGCCAGTATTTCAAGATTTTTATAGGGTTTTATGTTGAGTTGTCAGAATAAAGCAATTTTGCTCTGGCACAAACAGTTTCCAATTCAGAACAACCAGTTTGTTCTCACAAAGTTGTGTGTACATTATCCCTTGCTCTGTACTAAACGTTTCTTTTCTGTCAGATTTTCTCTTCAATTTCATTTATCATAAATACCTCAAACAGATTATTCTTTAATCTAAGAGATAATGGGAACTGCAGATGCTGGAGAATTCCAAAATAATAAAATGTGAGGCTGGATGAACACAGCAGGCTAAGCAGCATCTCAGGAGCACAAAAGCTGACGTTTCGGGCCTAGACCCTTCATCAGAGAGGGGGATGGGGAGAGGGAACTGGAATAAATAGGGAGAGAGGGGGAGGCGGACTGAAGATGGAGAGTAAAGAAGATAGGTGGAGAGAGTATAGGTGGGGAGGTAGGGAGGGGATAGGTCAGTCCAGGGAAGACGGACAGGTCAAGGAGGTGGGATGAGGTTAGTAGGTAGATGGGGTTGCGGCTTGGGGTGGGAGGAAGGGATGGGTGAGAGGAAGAACCGGTTAGGGAGGCAGAGACAGGTTGGACTGGTTTTGGGATGCAGTGGGTTGGGGGGGAAGAGCTGGGCTGGTTGTGTGGTGCAGTGGGGGGAGGGGACGAACTGGGCTGGTTTAGGGATGCAGTAGGGGAAGGGGAGATTTTGAAACTGGTGAAGTCCACATTGATACCATATGGCTGCAGGGTTCCCAGGCGGAATATGAGTTGCTGTTCCTGCAACCTTTGGGTGGCATCATTGTGGCACTGCATCCCAAAACCAGTCCAACCTGTCTCTGCCTCCCTGACCGGTTCCTCCCTCCCCAAGCCGCAACCCCATCTACCTACTAACCTCATCCCACCTCCTTGACCTGTCCGTCTTCCCTGGACTGACCTATCCCCTCCCTATCTCCCCACCTATACTCTCTCCATCTATCTTCTTTTCTCTCCATCTTCGGTCCGCCTCCCCCTCTCTCCCTATTTATTCCAATTCCCTCTCCCCATCCCCCTCTCTGATGAAGGGTCTAGGCCCGAAACGTCAGCTTTTGTGCTCCTGAGATGCTGCTTGGCCTGCTGTGTTCATCCAGCCTCACATTTTATTATATTCCTTAATCTAATATAGTTTTGATCTTTAGATTTTATGCTCCTCTGTTTAATATGATCATGGCTGATCGTCAAACTCCGGTTTTTAATTTCTCCCCAGATCCTTTGATTCCTTTAGCCCTAAGAACACCTTTGAAAACATTCTATATTTTGGCCTGAACTATTGTCTGTGTCAATTAATTTCACAGGCCCACCACTTTGAGTGAAGAAATTTCTCATCCTCAGGGTACTAAATGACTCACCCTATTAAATTGGATTGTCAACCCCTGCCCACCCCTGGTTCTGATCTCCCTGGTCATCATGATCAACATTCCTGCATTCATCTGAATGCTGGATGAGTCCGAGTATTGCAAACTGAGTGGACAATTGTAATTGAGTCTGTATGTCAATACAAAATGCTTTGTAGGGGTGGCACGGTGGCTCAGTGGTTAGCACTGCAGCCTCACAGCACCAGGGACCCGGGTTTGATCCCAGCCTCGGGTGACTGCCTCTGTGAAGTTTGCACATTCTCCCAGTATCTGCGTGGGTTTCCTCCTGGTGCTCCAGTTTCCTCCCACAGTCCAAAGATGTGCAGGCTAGGTGGATGGGCCATACTAAATTGCCCGTGGTGTTCGGGGTGTGTGGGTTATAGGGGAATGGGTCTGGGTGAGATGCTTCAAGGGGCAGTGTGGACTTGTTGGGCTGAAGGGCCTGTTTCCACACTGTAGGTAATCTAATCTAAAAATGAGTAATGGCAACCAATGCTCTGGTGAGCGCAGGTTTTGTGATGGGCAAGACTTGTCAGCTCAGGACTAGATATGTACTGAGATTATGTAGAGTGTTAGCCAGCCTCAGACAGTAGTTTGGTCCTGAAGAAGAGTTATTCTAACATTGTAGACTTGCTACAGTGTGGAAGTAATCCATTCACCCCATCGACTCCACATCACATGTATTGGTTGAATTAAGGAGAATTTAGTGAACATGATCCTCCTCATTCCCAGTCTGTTTAAAAGTTTAACTATGTTGATATGTGTAAATGTGTGTGTGTGGCACTATTCCCTGCTCCTGAGAGTTCAAATTGCACGTAGCAGACATAAATCAAACCCTGTCAGGCTGGAATTTGTGGCTTTCTCTGAGGAAGCCTTTGGAGCACTTTCTTTTAACCATTAACCACTTTCATGATTTGGAAATGTGCCTCATATCAATTTACTGTTGTATCCAATTTAGCTTAACAATTGTTATCTGCACCTTTGTTTTACATTTACAACAGATGAGTAACAAACTGACTCCTCATTTTATAGCTTAAGCATCTGACCTCACTGAGAAGGTTATTATGAATTTGTGCATTCAGAAGATATGCAAATATCGTGTTGGTCAGTATTCAGCAACTGATATGCAAAGTTAGGCATTTCTCTGGAAATGTTTATACAATGAGTATCTGTTATATCTGGTTCTGGTTCAATCCCATGTTGGTTCCCCTTTTTACAATTTTACTGGGGCCATTTCTTTTGGTTTCTTCTATCATACAGCATTTAGTTTCTACAATAATCCCACAAATTGACCAACCATTTCTTGTACCTCTCTTTCAGCTGGAGTTCAGTTTGTACCTCTCTGGTCTCTGTGACAAAAGGATGAGCATTGAAATCCTAGTCCAGAAACTGAAATACAAGACGACAGTCTGGAATGCTAGTAGTGAGAGAGTGCCATGTTGTTATTGATGACATATTTCAGATGAAGTGTTCAAACAATGTGCTGTCTCCTTCTTGGATAGTTTTTAAAATTCCATGGTAATATTTCAAAGAGCAAGACAGCTATTTCCAGTTTTCTTGGTTAACATTTACATTTCAGTCAATGTCACAAGAACGGGACAGGTTGTTGCATTGCTATTGAGTTTTTTTTAGCTGTCTGCAAATTGGCTGCTGCATTTCCTATCTCGATGGCAGTTGGAGATTAAGAGGTCGAGGGAGGGTAGGAGGCCTGGGGTGGTATCCAGGAGAAGGATTTGTGTTGGAGGCGGGTGAAGGAGTCACTGGAGGGAGGGTTAGGCTCATGGTTAGAGAAGTAAGCGTGGAGGCGGAGATGGTGGAAAAACTGCTCGATGTCCAGACGTGATTGGTATTTGTTAATCTGTGGGTGGAGGGGTACAAAGGTGAGCCCCTTGCTGAGGACTGACCATTTGTTTTCCGTCTGGGGTGACCAACTTCCGGATACAACGCATCATCCTCTGACTCTTTGCCATCTACTATCCGACCCCACCACCAAAGACATTTTTCCATCCCCACCCTTGCCTGCTTTCCGGAGAGACCACTTTCTCCGCCATTCCCTTGTCCACTCCACACTCCCCACCACACCCGGCACTTTGCCCTGCAACTGCAGGAAATGCTACACTTGACCCTCACCTCCTCCCTCACCCCCATCCCAGGCCCCAAGATGACTTTTCACATCAAGCAGATGTTCACCTGCACATCCATCAATGCGGTACACTGCATCCGCTGTACCTGGTGTGGCTTCCTCTACATTGGGGAAGCCAAGCAGAGGCTTAGGGACCGCTTTGCAGAACACCTACGTTTGGTTTGCAATAAACAACTGCACCTCCCAGCTTCCTCTACATTGGGGAAGCCAAGCAGAGGCTTAGGGACCGCTTTGCAGAACACCTACGCTCGGTTTGCAATAAACAACTGCACCTCCCAGTCGTGAACCATTTTAACTCCCCCTCCCATTCCTTAGACAACATGTCCATCCTGGGCCTCTTGCAATGCCATAATGATGCCCCCTGTAGGTTGCAGGAACAGGAACTCATATTCCGCTTGGGAACGCTGCAGCCCAATGGTATCAAAGTGGATTTCACCAGCTTCAAAATCTCTCCTCCCCCCACTGCATCCCAAAACCAGCTCAGCTAGTCCACACCTCCCTAACCTGTTCTTTCTCTCACCTATCCCTTCCTCCCACCTCAAGCCGCACCTCTATTTCCTACCTACTAACCTCATCCCGCCCCCTTGACCTGTCCATCCTCCCCAGACTGACCTATCCCCTCCCTACCTCCCCACCTATACTCTCCTCTCCACCGATCTTCTCATCTATCCATCTTTGGTCAGCCTCCCCCTTCTCCCTATTTATTTTATAATCCTCTCCCCATCCCCCTTTTCTGATGAAGATTTTAGGCCCAAAAAGTCAGCTTTTGTGCTCCTAAGATGCTGTTTGGCTTGCTGTGTTTATCCAGCTCCACACTTTGTTATCTCAGATTCTCCAGTATCTGCAATTCACATTATCTCTGAACTACAGTCCTGTTAGCTTGACATCGGCACCAGGGAAAATTTTGGAGTCTATTTTATAGAAGTAACAAAAACACACTCAAGATTAATTATGTAATTGGGCAAAGGCATCATGGATTGAAGAAAGGGAAAAATGTTTGACAAACCTATTGGAGTATTTTGGGAGATGTTACTTGTTGTATGCATAAAGGAGAACCAAAGAATGTGGTTTCAAATTCTGAAAAAGGCATTTCGTAATGTTCTGTGATAATGGGAACTGCAGATGCTGGAGAATCCAAGATAATGAAATGTGAGGCTGGATGAACACAGCAGGCCCAGCAGCATCTCAGGAGCATAAAAGCTGACGTTTCAGGCCTAGACCCTTCATCAGAGAGGGGGATGGGGTGAGGGTTCTGGAATAAATAGGGAGAGAGGGGGAGGTGGACCGAAGATGGAGAGAAAAGAAGATAGGTGGGGAGGTAGGGAGGGGATAGGCCAGTCCAGGGAAGACTGACGGGTCAAGGAGGTGGGATGAGGTTAGTAGGTAGGAGATAGAGGTGCGGTTTGGGGTGGGAGGAAGGGATGAGTGAGAGGAAGAAGAGGTTAGGCAGGCAGAGACAGGTTGGACTGGTTTTGGGATGCAGTGGGTGGAGGGGAAGAGCTGGGCTGGTTGTGTGGTGCAGTGGGGGGAGGGGACGAACTGGGCTGGTTTTGGGATGCGGTGGGGGAAGGGGAGATTTTGAAGCTGGTGAAATCCACATTGAAACCATTGGGCTGCAGGGTTCCCAAGCGGAATATGAGTTGCTGTTCCTGCAACCTTCGGGTGGCATCATTGTGGCACTGCAGGAGGCCCATGATGGACATGTCATCTAAAGAATGGGAGGGGGAGTGGAAATGGTTTGCGACTGGGAGGTGCAGTTGTTTATTGCAAACCGAGCGGAGGTGTTCTGCCCAGCGGTCCCCAACCCTCCGCTTGGTTTCCCCACAGGATTAGATTTCAATTAAAATATGGAGTTAAACTGACTAGTCAAGTTACAATCACCTTGAATTGTCATAAATCTTCACAAAATCTGCAATCTTGGTCTGGACTGGCTGACGTGGCTCCAGATTCTGGAGGACTCTTCCCTCTGTAATAGTCACAGCAAGCTGGGTAATTCAGGCCTTGCCTGTGATGTTCACATTTTATCATTGACACATAAATTGGCCATTCTTGTGATTGTGGGTGGAGTGAGCATGGTTGAGGGGGCACTGCAAAAATCAATGCATGGGCCATACCGATTCAAAACTCATATAATGGGGGCCAAATGTAATATGTCCAAATGTGCTGAAAACAAAGCTAGGTGAGAATGTAAGTTGCGAAGATGATTCAAGGAGGCTTCCGGAGCACTTAGGTAGGCTAAGTGAATGGGTCAGAATATGACAAGAGGAGGTATAACGTAAATAAATGTGGTTATGACGTAAGTGTGATGTTTTCCATTGCAGCAGAAAAGAACCAGAAACTGTTGCCAAGCATTTATTTATTTGAGTGAACATGTTGCTGCAACAAATAATTAGGAAGGCAAATGTTTGTTGATCTAAATTGAAATAGAGTTTGAGGGCCGGAGTAAAGTTCTTTCACTGAAGTTGTATCAAACTTGATGGGATGTCTGACAGAGGGTCACCAGATTAATTCCTGACATGGCTAGATTTTTTTATCAGGTGCTAATGAGTCTTTATCACCAAGAGCTTTGAAGAATGAGATGTGATCTTAGTAAAGCTTATATAATTCTTACAGGCCATGACAGAGTGAATGTTGATGGATGTTTGCTCTGGTTGATGAGTCTGGAAGTAGGGGACATAGGAAGGAGAATTAAGTAGCAAGCCTTTTCGGACTGAGGTGAAGAAAGATTCCTTCAATCAGAAGGTGGTGACTCTTTGGAGTCCTGCACAACAGAGGGCTCAGGATGCCCAAGGCAGAAATTGATAGCATTTCTGAATATTAATAACATCAAGTGATTATAGAGATAGGATGGGAAAGTGGCAAAGATGGACATGATCAATCACTCTGCAATGATTAATCATGGTGTAAGTGGTTGGTGGAACAAGCTGAATGGGCTGAACAGACTACCCCTGCTATCTTATGTTTCCAAGTGTCTCTACACCTTGGTCTCAAATCCAAATCCATTTCTTCCTCCTTTTTAATACATTTATCTCTCTCTCCTTTTGAACAAAATTATATGACCAGAGATGCACATCAAAACCTATTGGAAGTCCCAGTGCACTGACTACGGTGGAAATAATAGGGATCTTTGAGCTTTGGCAGGAACTCTCTAAATTCCCATATGCCTTTGGAAAATGTTTCTGACTCTCAATTAGAGCCAAAGACTTAAGACACAGCTCTGACCTAATTGCCTGACTTATTATTCAAGTCAGGAAAGCCTCTAATGTATCTCCTTTGTAACAAACTGACTAAATCCACAACTCCATCACCTCTGAACACCCTGACCAAGTGGAGTGGCAGTCTGATGGTGATTCTTGACCCTGTGAAGATGATTTTCATATATGTATGGCTATGACATCAAGAAGCAATCTAAACCTGCCTCTAAACTGCAATGTGCAACACATTAATGATTCCTATGCCTTCATACTCAGTCACTTTTTATTCATTTGTGAAAGGATACCATCGCTAGCTGGGCCAGCATTTATTGCTGATCTCTAGTTGTCTTAGGTGGTGGTGGCCTTCTTAAACTCCTACAATCCATCTGCTAGAAGTAGACACAATGCTGTTAGGGAGGGAGTTCCAGGATTTTGGTTCAATTAGAATGAACGAAGAGCAATATATTTCCAAGTCAGGGAGATAAGTGGCTTGGAGGGAAACTTTCAAGTGGTGGTATTCCCATGTGGATGGCAGTGGTTGAAAGCTTGAAACTTTGTGACATAAATTCAATTAATGAATTCACAAAAGATGTTGAACATGACAGCACTAGTTAAGAGTGAATGAGAGAAACAAGTCATGAAGTTTTTCTGTTGAAGATAATCAAATGGATCTTGTTTGTAACGTGCATTTTTTGGTAGTTTATCTTCAGTGCAAGTTTTTTATTCTTTTACAAAATTTGTTGAAGGTATTGCTCATCAATTTGAGCGAATAATTTGTCAACAATCATTCTCCTCAAGGGCAATTCAAATGAGCTACCTAAGGAACTAGACACTTGAAATCGTCAAGGCACGTCTTTAGAATTTTCTCATTAAAAAATTTATAACCAGTTCTACCATTTCAGTAAGCCATGACTGGTTATCCATGTGTGTACAGCTGTAATATTGAAGTAGAGAATAGAACACACAATAGTGCAGCATTGTACAGGCCCTTCAGCCCACAATGTTGCACCAAACTTTTACCCTAAACCTAAGGTCTATCTAACCTCCACCCCTACTTTATACTATCATCCATATGCCTATCTAACAGCTGTTTAAATGCCCCTAATGAGGCCGACTCCACTACTCTCTCCGGCAATGCATTCTACACCCCTACCACTCTGAGTAAAGAAGCTACCGCAGAAGTTTCCCCTATATCTATCTCCACTCAGTTTAAAACTATGCCCCCTCGTAATATCTACCTCCACCTTAGGAAAAAGTCTCTGGCTGTCCACTGTATCTATACCTCTGATCATTTTGTACACCTGTATCAAGTTCTGTCTTATCCTTCATCATTGTAAAGAGAGAAGCCCTAGTTCTCGGTCTTTCCTTATAAGACCCTCTCTCCACTCCAGGCAACATCCTGGTAAATCTCCTTTGCACCGTTTCCAATGCTTTCACATCTTTCCTGTAATGAGGTGACCAGAACTGGACACAATACTCCAAATGTGGCTGAACCAGGGATTTGTATAGCTGGATCAAAACTTAATGGCTCTTGAACTCAATCCTTCTATTAAAGAAAACAAATACACCATACGTCTTCTTAATGACTATATCTGCTTGGGTGGCTGCTTTCAGGGAACTGTGGACATGAATCCCAAGATCCTTCAGCTCCTCCACTCTGCCAAGAATCTTTCCGTTAACCCTTCATTCTGCTTTCAAGTTTGTCTTTCCAAAATGAATCGCCTTGCACATTTCAGGCTTAAACTCCATCTTCCATTTCTCAGCCCAGCTCTGCATCCTATCAATGCCCCTTTGTAACCTAGAACAGCCCTCCTCAATATCCACAACTCAACCCATCTTCATATCATCCACAAACTAAGTAATCCACCCTTCTGCACCTACATCCAAATCATTTACAAAAATCACAAATATAAAAGGACCTAGAACTGATCCTTATGGCACACCACTCGTAACTGGAGTTCAATCCGGGCAAATGCGTGGTGATGAATTTTGGAAGATCAAATTCAAGGGCGAACTATACAGTAAATGGAAAAGTCCTAGGGAAAATTGATGAACAGAGAGATCTGGGTGTTCAGGTCCATTGTTCCCTGAAGGTGACAACGCAGGTCAATAGGATGGTCAAGAAGGCATATGGCATGCTTTCCTTCAATGGGCGCGATATTGAGTACAAGAGTTGGCAGGCCATGTTGCAGTTGTATAGGACTTTGGTTCAGCCACATTTGGAGTACTGTGTACAGTTCTGGTCGCCACATTACCAAAAGGATGTGGATGCTTTGGAGAGGGTGCAGAGGAGGTTCACCAGGATGTTGCCTGGTATGGAGGGTGCTAGCTATGAAGAGAGGTTGAATAGATTAGGATTATTTTCATTAGAAAGACGGAGATTGAGGGGGGACCTGATTGAGGTCTACAAAATCAAGAGGGGTATAGACAGGGTGGATAGCAAGAAGCTTTTTCCCGGAGTGGGGGATTCAATTACTCGGGGTCATGAGTTCAAAGTGAGAGGAGGAAAGTTTAAGGGAGATATGCGTGGAAAGTTCTTTACACAGAGGGTGGTGGGCGCCTGGAACACGTTGCCAGCGGACGTGGTAGACGCAGACACGTTAGCATCTTTTAAGATATATTTGGACAGGTACATGGATGGGCAGGGAGCAAATGGACACAGACCGTTAGAAAATAGATGACAGGTTAGACAGAGGATCTTGATTGACGCAGGCTTGGAGGGCCGTAGGGCCTATTCCTCTGCTGTAGGTTTCTTTGTTTCTTTGTTTTGCTTTGTAACTGAGCGCGATGTTGAATATTTTCTGTCCACTACCACCCTTTGTCTTCTAAGGGTCAGCCAAATATGAATCCAATCTGTTTGAGGCATGGTCTACCCCTCACAAGTCCATGCTGACTGTCACGAATCAAACTGTGCCTTTCCAAGTGATCATAAATCCGATCTCGCAGAGCCCTTTGCAGTAATTTGCCCACCACTGATGTAAGACTAACTGGCCTCTAATTTCTGTGGTTATCGTATTCCCTTTTTTGAACAAGGGAATGACATTTGCCACTCTCCAATCTTCCGGCATGATACCCATGGACAGTGAAAGCGAAAAGATCACCACCAAAGGCCCTGCAATCTCTTCCCTCGCTTCCCATAGAATCCATGGATAAATCCCTTCAGGGCCAGGGTACTTACCTACCTTCAAGTTCCTCAGAATTCCCAGCAAATTTTCTTTACTAACATTGACCTCCTCTAGCCTACCAACCTGTTTCACACTGTCCTCCCCGACAAGTATGTCCATCTCAGTTGTGAATACCGAAGAAAAGTATTCATTAAGGACCTCTCCTATCTCTTTAGGCTCTGTGCATAAATTCCCTTGACTAAGCATGAAGAAAGCTGGGTAACTGTTAGAAGGGGGGAAAATGCAGTCAGTGCAGGGATCCCCTGTGGTCGTTCCCCTGAAAAACAAGTATACTGTTTTGGATACTGTTTGGGTGGGGTGGTGGTGGTACTTAGCAGGGGCACGCAGTAGGGTGCAGATCTTTGGCACAGAGTCTGTCCCTCTTGCACAGAAGGGAAGGGGGGATAGGAAGAGAGTGATAGTCATTGGGGACTCTAGTTAGAGAGGCTGATAGAAGGTTTGCCGGGAATGAAACACACGGTTGGTGTGTTGCCTCCCAGGTGCCAGGGTCTGTGATGCCTCGGATCGTGTCTTTGGGGTCCTGAAGGAAGAGGGTGACCAGCCCCAAGTTGTGGTCCACATAGGCACCAATGACATAGGTAGAAAGAGGGTTAGGGATGTCAGGCAGGATTTCATGGAGCTGGGGTAGAAGCTGAGAGCTAGAACAAACAGAGTGGTTATCTCTGGTTTGCTACCCGTGCCACGTGATAGCAAGGCAAAGAACAGGGAGAGATTTCAGGTGAACACATGGCTGCAGGGATGGTTCAGGAGGGAGGGCTTCAGGTACATGGGCAATTGGGGCTCATTCTGGGGAAGGTGGGACCTCTACAAACACAACGGTCTCCACTTGAACCAGAGGGGCCCTAATATCCTGGGTGGGAAATTTGCTAGTGCTATTCGGGTGGATTTAAACCAGCTCAGAAGGGGGATGGGAAACTGAGGTGTAGTCCTAGTATACAGGAGGATGAGCGTAGGGAGGACATGGACAGGACCTCACTGTCACAGGAGTGTGCTGGCAGACAGGTAGCTGGATTGAAGTGTGTCTATTTTAACGCCAGGAGGATCCAGAATAAGGTAGGAGAGCTTGCAGTTTGGATAGGTACCTGGGACTTTGATGTTATAGCCATTTCAGAGACATGGATAGAGCAGGGCCAGGAATGGATGTTGCAGGTTTCAGGGTTTAGATCTTTGATGAAGGTTAGGGAAGGTGGTAAAAGAGGGGGAAGGTGTGGCTTTGTTGGTCAAGGACAGTATAACGGTGGCTGAAAGAACTTTTGATGAGGAGTTGTCTACTGAGGTGGTATGGGCTGAGGTTGCCGAGGAAGGTTTATCGACTGAGTCAGTATGGGTGGAAGTTAGGAATAGCAAGGGAGCAGTCACCTCATTGGGGGTTTTCTACAGACCCCCAAATAGCACTAGGGAGATCGAAGAACTCATAGGCTGGCAGATAGTTGAAAAGTGCAAACGGTGTTGTTATGGGTGACTTCAACTTTGCCAAGATTGATTCGAACCTCCTTAGTGCAGATGGTTTGGATGGAGCCGTTTTTGTCAGGTGTGTTCAGGAAGGTTTCCTTACTCATGTGGACAGGCCGACGAGGGGGAGGCTATTTTGAATTTGGTGCTTGGCAATGATCCAGGACAGGTGTCAGATCTCGTGGTGGGAGAACACTTTGGCGACAGTGACCACAACAGCCTCACATTTACGATAGCCATGGAAAAGGAAAGGAGCAGTTACCAGGGGAAGATATTTAACTGGGGAAAAGAAAACTATGACGCTATCAGGCAGGAGTTGGGAAGTACAGATTGGGATCAATTGTTCCACAGAAAGGGCAACACAGATATGTGGAAACTGTTTAAGGAGCAGTTGTTGCGAGTGATGTATAAGTTTGTTCCTCCTGAGACAGATAAGAAGGGGTAAAATTAAGGCGCCTTGGATGACAGGAACAGATTTGCTTCTCGTCAAAAGGAAAAAGCCAGTTGACGTAAGGTGGAGGAAGCAAGGGTCTAGCACAGCTTTAAAGGATTACAGGCTTGCTCAGAAGGAGCTCAAAAGTGGACTGAGGGGGGCCAGGAAGGGGCACGAAAAAGGCTTGGCAGGAAGGATTAGGGAGATCCCAAAGGCATTTTACTCACACGTGAGGAATAAGGGAATGATCAGGGAGAAGGTAGGGCCGATCAGGGATAGCGTAGGGAACTTGTGCGTGGAGTCTGAGCAGACAGGGGAAGCCCTAAATGAGTTTTTTGCTTCGGTTTTCACTAAGGAAAGGGACCTTGTTGTGAATGAGAACTTTGAGGAGCAGGAAAACAGGCTTGAAAAGATCAAGATTGAGGAAGTTGATTTGCTGGAAATTTTGGCAAACATGAAGATTGTTAAGTCCCCAGGGCCAGACCAGATTTATCCTAGGTTGCTCAGGGAAGCGAGGAAGGAGGTTGCTAAGCCGCTGGCGAAGATCTTTGCTTCCTCACTCTCCACGGGAGTCGTAACGGAAAGATTGGAGGGATGCAAATGTTTTTGCTATTTTCAAGAAAGGGAATAGGGAAATCCCCGGAAATTACAGACCAGTCAGTCTGACGTCTGTGGTCAGCAAGGTTTTGGAAAGAATTCTGAGGAATAGGATATATGACTATTTAGAAAAGCATAGCATGATTAAAGGGAGTCAGCATGGCTTTGAGAGGGGCAGGTCATGCCTTATAAATCTTATTGAGTTCTTTGAGGAAGTCACGAGACAGGTTGACGAGGGTCAAGCAGTGGATGTGGTGTACATGGACTTCAGCAAGGCATTTGCTAAGGTTCCCCACGGCAGGCTCATTAATAAAGTCAGGAGGTATGGGATACAGGGAGATTTCGCTGACTGGATTCAGAGTTGGTTGGCTGACAGGAGGCAGAGAGTGGTTGTAGATGGTAAGTATTCAGCCTGGAGGTCAGTGCTGAGTGGTGTCCCACAGGGCTCTGTTCTTGGGCCTCTGCTCTTGGCATTTTTTATAAATGACTTGGATGAGGAGGTTGAGGGGTGGGTTAGTATGTTAGCTGGAGACACAAAG
Organism: Stegostoma tigrinum; assembly: GCF_030684315.1. NCBI lineage: Eukaryota > Metazoa > Chordata > Chondrichthyes > Orectolobiformes > Stegostomatidae > Stegostoma > Stegostoma tigrinum. The sequence goes on along the minus strand of NC_081356.1, from coordinate 44,747,313 downwards.
GTTGGAGGTGCCGTTGATAGTATCGAGGGCTATTGCAGTGAGACATTGACAGAAGGCAGAGCTGGGCTGAGAAATGGCAGATGAAGTTCTACCCGAATAAATGCGAAGTGGTGCATTTTGGAAGGTAAAACTTAAATGTTGAATATCGGATTAAAGGCAGGATTCTCGGCAGTGTGGAGGAACAGCGGGATTTTGGTGTTCAATTGCATAGCTCCCACAAAGTTGCCACCCAAGTGGCTAAAGTTGTTAAGAAACCATATGGTGTTGTGGCTTTCATTAACAGGGGGATCGAGTTTAAAAGCCGCGAGATTATGCTGCAGCTCTACAAAACCCTGGTGAGACTGCACTTGGAATATTGTGCCCAGTTCTGGTCACCCTATTTTAGGAAAGATGTGGAGGCTTTGGAGAGGGTGCAGAGGAGGTTTACCAGGATGCTGCCTGGACTGGAGGGTTTGTCTTACGAGGAAAGGTTGACTGAGCTCAGACTTTTCTCTCTGGAGAGAAGGAGGAAGAGAGGTGACCCGATCAAAGTGTACAAGGTAATGAGAGGCATGGATAAAGTCGATAGCCAGAGACTTTTCCCCAGGGCAAGATTGACTGCCACGAGGGGGTCATAGTTTTAAGCTGTTAGGAGGAAGGTATAGAGGAGACGCCAGAGGGAGGTTCTTCACCCATAGAGTTGTGAGCTCATGGAATAGTTTACCAGTGGTAGTCGTGGAAGTGGAGTCATTATTGACATTTAAGCGACTGCTGGACATGTACATGGACAGCTGCGAATTGAGGGGAGTGTAGGTTAGGTTATTTTATTTTTGGATTAGGATTATTCCACGGCACAACATCGTGGGCCGAAGGTCCTATGCTGTGCTGTACGTTTCTATGTTCTATGTTCTATGTTCTATGTTCTAATCCTTGATCGGCCCAACCCTTTCTCTGGTCATTCTCTCATTCCTTATGTACGTGTAAAAAGCCTTAGCGTTTTCCTTGATTCTATCAGCAAAGGTTTTCTCATGACTCTTATAGCTCTCCTAAGCCCTTTCATCAGCTTCTTCCTGGCCAACTTGTATTCCTCAAGAGCCTTTTCCGTTCCTTGTTTCCTAAACCTTAAATAAGCATCCATCTTCCTCCTAACCAGTCGTTCGACCTCTCTTGAGAACCAAACTCCCTCACTTGACCGCATCTTCCCTCCCTGTTAGGTACAAACATATCAAGCACACGCAGTATGTATTCCTTAAACAATCTCCACATTTCTAGAGTGCTCTTCCCTGTCAGCATCTGTTCCCATTTTAAGTTACCCAGTTCTTGCCTAACAGAATTATAATTACCCTTCCCCCAAATTATAAACCTTACCCTGCTGTATGTACCTATCCTTTTCCTTGACTATTGTAAAAGTAACAGTTATGATCGCTACTGCCAAAATGGTCTCCTACCAACAGGTCTAACATTTGGCCTGGTTCATTGCTAAGCAACAAATCCAAGGTGGCTTCTCCTCAAGATAACAAAGTGTGAAGCTGGATGAACACAGCAAGCCAAGCAGCATCTCGGGAGCACAAAAGCTTACGTTTCGGGCCTAGACCCTTCATCAGAGAGGGGGATGGGGAGAGGGGGAGGTGGACCCAAGATGGATAAAGATAGCTGGAGAGGTACGGAGGGGATAGGTCAGTCCGGGGAAGACGGAAAGGTCAGGGAGGCGGTATGAAGTAGTAGGTAGGAAATGGAGGTGTGGCTTGAGGTGGGAGGAAGGGATGGGTGAGAGGAAGAACAGGTTAGGGAAGCGGAGACAGGCTGGGCTGGTTGTGGGATGCAGTGGGGAAGGGGAGATTTTGAAGCTTGTGAAGTCCACGTTGATACCATTGGGCTGCAGGGTTCCCAAGCGGAATATGAGTTGCTGTTTCTGCAACCTTCGGGTTCCATCACTGTGGTGCTGCAGGATGCCCATGATGGACATGTCGTCTGAGGAGTGGGAGGGGGAGTTAAAATGGTTCGCGACTGGGGGGCGCAGTTGTTTATTGCAAAACGAGCGGAAGTGTTCTGCAAAGTGGTCCCCAAGCCTCCGCTTGGTTTCTCCAATGTCGAGGAAGCCACACCGGGTACAATGGATACAGTACAGCATGTTGGCAGATGTGCAGGTGAACATCTGCTTCATATTGGAAAGTCATCTTGGGGCCTGGGATGGCGGTGAGGGAGGAGGTGTGGGGGCAAGTGTAGCACTTGCTGCGGTTGCAGGGGAAGGTGCCGGGTGTGGTGGGGTTGGAGGGGAGTGTGGAGCGGACAAGGGAGTCATGGAGAGAGTGGTCTCTCCGGAAGGCAGACAAGGGTGGAGATGGAAATAGGCTTGGGTGGTGGGGTCGGATTGTAGATGGCGGAAATGTCGGAGGATGATGTGTTGTATCCGTAGGTTGGTGGGGTGGTGTGTGAGAACGAGGGGGATCCTCTGGGGGCGGTTGTGGCAGGGGTGGGGTGCGAGGGATGTGTTGCGGGAGATGCGGTCAAGTGCGTTCTCGACCACTGCAGGGGGAAAGTTGCGGTCCTTGAAGAACATGGACATCTGGGATGTGCGGGAGTGGAATGCCTCATCCTGGGAGCAGATGCGGTGGAGGCTGAGGAATTGAGAATAGGGGATGGAATTTTTGCAGGAGGGTGGGTGGGAGGAGGTGTCTTCTAGGTAGCTGTGGGAGTCAGTGGGCTTGAAATGGACATCAGTTTCTAGTTGGTTACCTGAGATGGAGACTGAGAGGTCCAGGAAGATGAGGGATGTGTTGGAGATGGCCCAGGTGAACTTGAGGTTGGGGTGGAAGGTGTTGGTAAAGTGGATGAACTGTTCGAGCTCCTCTGGGGAACAAGTGGCGGCGGTGATACAGTCATCAATGTAACAGAGGAAGAGGTGGGGTTTGGGGCCTGTGTAGGTGCGGAAGAGGGACTGTTCCACGTAACCTACAAAGAGGCAGGCATAACTGGGGCCCATGCGGGTACCCACGGCCACCCCCTTTGTCTGTCGGAAGTGAGAGGAATCGAAAGAGAATTTGTTGAGGGTGAGGGCGAGTTTGGCTAGGCAGATGAGGGTGTCGGTGGAGGGGGATTGGTCGGGCCTGTGGGGAAGGGAGAAGCGGAGGGCCTTGAGGCCATCTGCATGAGCAATACAGGTGTATAGGTACTGGACGTTCATGGTCAAATTGATGTGATGAGGAGGTGGAGGGCATGGGTGGTGTCACGGACGTAGGTAGGGATTTCCTGGACCAAAGAGGAGAAAATGGAGTCCAGGTAGGTGGAGATGAGTTCGGTGGGGCAGGAGCCGGCTGAGACAATGGGTCGATCAGGGCAGGCAGGTTTGTGGATTTTGGGAAGGAGATAGAAACGGACCATGCGGGGTTGGGGAACAATGAGGTTGGAGGCCGTGGGTGGGAGGTCCCCTGAGGTGATGAGGTCATGGATGGTGTTGGAGATGATGATTTGGTGCTCGGGAGTTGGGGTGGGGGGGTCATGATCAAGGGGGCGGTAGGAGGAGGTGTCGGAGAGTTGGCATTTGGTCTCGGCGATGTCGAGGTCAGTGCGCCATACTGCCACTGCACCTCCCTTGTCTGCGGGTTTGATGGTGAGGTTGGGGTTGGAGCGGCGGGCTGCCCGTTCTGCGGGGGAGAAGTTGGAGTGGGTGAGAGGGGTGGAGAGGTTGAGGCGGTTGATGTCTCGACAGCAGTTGGGGAGATGAAGAGCTCGAGGGAGGGTCGGAGGCCTGGAGGTGGTGTCCAGGAAGAGGACTTGTGTTGGAGACGGGTGAAGGGGTCAATTGAGGAAGAGTTCGGCTCCTGGTTAAAGAAGTGAGCTTGGAGGCGAAGGCGGCAGAAAAACTGCCCGATGTCCAAACGTGACTGGTATTCGTTGATGTGTGGATGGTGGGGGACAAACCTGAGACCCTTGCTTATCCTCATGTTGGTCCATCTGCATACTGTGTCAGGAATCTCTCCTGAACACACTGGACAAAATCCGCTCTGTCAAAACTATTTGTACTAAAAGGTTTCCAATTAATATTTGGAAAGTTGAAGTCACCCATGACGACAACCCTGTGACTTCTGCACCTTTATGGTATCTGCCTCCCAATCCGCTTCTGTACTTCTCTTTGATTGTTAGGGGGTCTGTAAAAAGAAAACCCAACAAAGAGTCTGCTCCTTTCTTTTTCCTGACCTCAATCTAAATTGACTCTGTAGACATATCATTCTTGAACTGCCTTTCAATAGTTGGTATTTTGTTTTTATTTTAAAACTGTTTGATAATATTTGGTTTGAAGCTGCGGAATTGAGACTTGAAGATGACCTTTGAACTTTGGGAAACAGTTTGTGGTAAAAGAAAAAGAACTGACCAAACAAGAAATAGTAAGAATTGCTGATGCTGGAGTCAGAGGTAATACAGTGTGGAGTTGGATGAACACAGCAGGCCAGGCAGCATCAGAGGAGCTGGAAAGCTATTGTTTCGGATCACGACCCTCCTCCTGAAGAAGGCTCTGACCCAAAACATCAGCTTTCCTGCTCCTGAAAATTTTCTGATGGAGGGTCCTGACCCGAAATGTCCGCTTTCTTGCTCCCCTGATGATGCCTGGCCTGTTGTGTTCCTCCAGTCCACACTGTGTTATCACTGACCAAACAAGCTTTTGTTTGATTGTAAGGCCAGGGCGAGAGGTTAACTGCAGGCTGATTCTTGATTAAAAATGATTTCTACAGACAGCAACCCCTGGGAAGTCCATTGAGTTTAAACAATTAGCAGAAGTTGTCTTTTAATGAAGTCAGTACCTGGGAATTTGTTCCACTAAGTTTGGGACTGACCCTGTATTCAAGCAGATGGCAGATGTGAATGGTAAATCAGGCCTCAGGAAAAGGCCTTGGCGCAGGACCAGAGTTGGAGTTATGTTTTGAGTTCTGTTGTCTATGGACAAGAGTTTTAAAATTAGGACTTTGAAAGCTTCACGTCTATCATTTCTGACCAGCTTTTGAAAAGCCAGAGAATCAAAAGCTCAGTTAGGAGTATGGCTGCCTATTCTTGGGTCAACTGAAAAAGTGACCTTGACTGACATCTCCAGCAAAGCATCGAGGAGCCTACACCTACACCTGTGAAAAAAACCACATTGGGTAAACCTTGTAACTAATCTAGCCAATTGTTTTAACTTACTTATCCCTTGACTCTGTTTGCTTATCTGTCTGAAGTATTCTGTGAATGGGGTCTCAAAACAAATGTTTTAAATATCTCAGCAAGTTTAAAATGTGACTTGATATTTGAATTGATAATTCACAGAAGCAATAAAAAGACAAATTGTCTTTGAAGTTGTTAATGAAAGAGTCCTTTTATAGCAGATCAAACACTTCAAGTAATTTAAAATTTGAATAATTTCATAAATGATGGCTTGCTTTCAATAACAAATGTGTTTGAGTGCAAGTTACCTTAAAATGATTAAATGTTATCTGTTTCAAAATTCACATGACATACTGAACTATGTTTCTGGTGGATCTGAGGTGAATGAGCATGGAGAAGATATCAGTATATCAGTGGGCATAAAGGGAGCATGGAGGTTGGTAATCATGGTAGATTGGATGGGGATATATGGAGAAGAGATTTTAAATGAAGGTGCCAGGATTGAAAGCTGGAAAGCTTAACAGCTTCAAAAACACTGAGGAAAAAATCCCAAAGAATATGTCAGCTTTCTACCTATCCTTCCTTGGCACTTGCTTGCTGAATATCTGCTTTACTCTCTGACTCTAGTTCACTCCCCACACTCCTGACCAAAAAATAAATGTGTGTAAGGACACCATTCAAACTGAGGCAGTTCTGTCAAGATGCGAAAAATTCCTAATTGGAGCTATCAGCATTACAATTAAAAGTCCAGTTCTTCATGCTTATGTAACAGAGAGAAAAAAAAAATCAGCATTTTGACAAGTTTTTTTTGATAGGGATATATCAGAATCATAGTCAGTAGAATGTTTTCATGCTGTCTTCAGTGCTGTGATTCAGGATGTAAATAAATCGATAACGCATTGAGCTACCGCATTAGCAGTAAGTCTGTCAGCTGTTCGCTGCTTTCAGAATAACAGTGCATTGTCCTTACTTAGACAATTAGAATGCCTCACTTTCCCTCACTATTGATGGATATTTGTCACTTCTTCATGTTTATTTACTTTATACGCAAAATTTGGACCCAGTGGATGGTATAAAATATCTCTATGCTTTAATTACTAAGTAATCTCACCAAAATTTTAAAAAAAGCAAGGAAATCAATCCAAATGATTAATTGATCATGCTCAGAAAATTCTATTTTACTCTATTTCGTAAATTCAGTCTTTTTTTTGATTTGGAGGCTTGTGGATTAGTGTACATCCTTACCATCACGGCATAGTTCTTCGTAATAGCAAAAAAAAAAGTTTTGTGAAGCTGACATGATTGCGAGAATTAATTATAAAGCTGGTTTCTGTCATGGTACACATGGATGGCTATAAAAAACCCATTGGTTCACTCATGTATGGGTGAATCCAACATAATGTCTGAAATAGCCTGTCAAACTACTCGAGTAGTAGTCAAAGATTGACTAAAAGATGCTGGCCTTGCTGGTAAAGCCCACCATCACATGATCATTTTTTTTTTAAAAGTCATGATTTTAAGCTTGTGATCAGAGATAATGGGAACTGCAGATGCTGGAGAATCTAAGATAACAAAGTGTGGAGCTGGATGAACACAGCAGGCCAAGCAGCATCTCAAGAGCACAAAAGCTGACATTTCGAGCCTAGACCCTTCAACAGCAACTCATATTCTGCTTGGGAACCCTGCAGCACAATGGTATCAATGTGGACTTCACAAGCTTCAAAATCTCCCCTTCCCCCACTGCATCCCAAATCCAGCCCAGCTCGTCCCCTCCCCCCACTGCATCCCAAAACCAGCCCACTCTGACCCCACCTCCCTAATCTGTTCTTCCTTTCACCTGTCCCTTCCTCCCACCTCAAGCCACACCTCCATTTCCTACCTACTAACCTCATCCCGCCTCCTTGACCTGCCTGTCTTCCCTGGACTGACCTATCCCCTCCCAACCTCCCCAACTATATTCCCCTCTCCACCTCTTCTTTTCTCTCCATCTTCGGTCCGCCTCCCGCGCTCTCCCTATTTATTCCAGAACCCTCACCCCATCCCCGTCTCTGAAGAAGGGTCTAAGCCCGAAACGTCAGCTTTTGTGCTCCTGAGATGCTGCTTGGCCTGCTGTGTTCATCCAGCTCCACACTTCGTTATCCATGATTTTAAGTTTGCCTGTAATTGGCATTCGTGTTTGGAATTTTCCTGTTATGGTATTTCTGATGGCCTGGGCTAATTAATGTCAATTTTTAAAATAACAGCCAAGTTGTTTCTGGCAAGATCTCTCCAAAATTTATTTGACAATTTTTCAATGTTTTATATATGAGTTCTGCTGCTTTTTTTGAAGATGACAAAAGATATTAAGGCTTTTTTTGACTGGAGTGTTCAGCATATATTGCTGGTTGACTGTAAACATGGGACCTCAGTGATTTGCAAGGCAAAAACAAGTTGCAAAATCATAAAGTCTGCTGATGAGACCAAGTTAGACTGCCAGATGTCAAGCACATGACAGATGCAAAGAAATTGAAACTGAGGCAGATGGGCTCAGATTTTTTACACAAAATTACAATTATGCAAATATTCTGGCAATCTGAAATTACAGCAGAAAATATTTAAAATACTCCAGCCAGACAGCATCTGTGGAGAGAAAAACAAAGTTAATGCTTCAGATTAGGAACCACTCATTAGACGTCAGCATAGGTAAATGTAAAGTTTACATTACACCTCAATGAGGCAGTGTCTGGAAATCAAACCCTGCTAATGCCGAAGTCAGCACAAAACTTAATTTTTAAAAACAAAAATAAACAAAGATTTCCAATTTATCTGACTTTTGAACCCAGGATGGAAAGTACAAAGTGGATGTCTGTACTTGATAAAAATTATGATAAATTACAAATAAATGATTCTAACTTTAAATTTAAAAAGAACATTTGAACCATCAGCATTTAACTGGATTATTGAAAATTTTATAAACCTCCTCCTTTACGCGTACTCACGGTTAGACACACAAGAAAGTGGAAATTATGGGTGGATAGAAAGTCTAGGAAGACAATTTAGTGATCCCTGGGTTTGCTGAGATGATCCTTTTGCTGATCAAAATGTTGATTCTCGATCTTCCTTCTCCAAATACTTTCACTTGTTAGCGGGATGCACAGGGTGACTGGTTCATACTTGTGAATGTCTCTGCCTTATTAAGTAAAAGGTCACCACTATCTGGTGACGTGAAATAAACTGAGATAACAAGGTGTAGAGCTGGACGAACACAGCAGGCCAAGCAGCATCAGAGGAGCAGGAAAGCTGATGTTTCAGATCGAGACCGTTAGCTGTTGGCAGGCAGAAAGGCTTTGTCATTGATAGCTGGTTACTAGACCACACACCGTTCAGCAACTAGATGCTAGCTGAAGTTTCATTCGTGCACACCACTTGCTTTCAGCTTGTCTGTAACGAGATTGTCCTACCTGGTTGAGCAAACAGATGCCTAAACAGTGTCTGAAGATGGTTCACTCAATCTGAAATGTTAACTCTGCTTTACCTCCAAAGATGTTGCCAAAATTGTTGAGTTTTCTTAGCAATTTCAGTTTTTGTTTGAGATGTGTAAACAGCATTTACAATGGCTGTCAACTATCCATAGCTGTTAAACCAGTTCCTTCCCCATTTTAGAAAAGATGCATTGTTTACACAATGTACATTGAAACAGCAGGTATGAAGTATCTTTAGGTATTGAGGTATTAGCACATATAACAAAAAAATGTCCACTGTCTTTATCAGCAAAAGATCAGACTTTTTAACAGAGCATCAATGCTCATCATTCGTCATAAATTGGATTTGTTTGTGAATATTTTCATTGTTTGAACTTTAATCAAGTGCTTAAACAATATGATAGTGAGGTTATTGAATGAGATGACAATTGAGACATGAACAAAATGATGGAGCAGGATGAAAAATTTGAATGGGTTCTTGATGTTGAAACAAATATAAGGAAAGAAAATAAAAAAGAGAAATCAGTATTTTTAAAAAAAGTGTCCTGAAGATGATGCAGAAATGAAAATAAAGGAAAAAGGCTTAAAAAGTGTAACTTTCAAATCTTGTAAAACAATTTCATGGAATTTACCACCACCACCTTCTCAAGGGTAATTAGATATGGACAATAAGTTATTGCCTCAACCAGCAACACCCATTCATTCATTCCCTGAATGAATATTTTGCGACAAAATCATAACTCAAGGAAGCTGTGAATTGCACGAATTGTCCTTGACGACATTGATTACAGCTGTTGCCTCTGCAACATCAATGAACATTGCGAAGAGTAGTTAGTAGTGAATTCTGCTTTCAGTTGCTTCTCTGAGAAATACAAATCATGCAAATTGTTTTCAGAGCACCCAATAAAATGGTATGTTTGAAATGTGCTATAATAACTTTTTGCAATATTCATGACTTTGCATAAATCTCACAGGATCAGTCAACTAGTTTGCTAATGGCATGCTTGGTATGAAAATGCCTCCTTATATTATGTGTATTTTATGTGAAGCCCTTAGTTAGCCATAGTTGAGAAAATTCCTGCCTTTCAATGCTGTACATAACAATTGGTGATACCCTAGTGACATTGCGATTTGATTATTAATCCAGTGATCCAGATAATGTTCTGGGGATCAAGCTTCAAATCCTGCCATGGCAGATGATGATTGAATTCAATAACAAATATGCAATTAGAAGTCGAACAATCATCATAGCATCCCTACAGTGTGGAAACAGGCCATTCAGCCTGACAAATCCACTCTGCCCCTCTGAACAGAATACCACCCTGACTCATTCCCCTACCCCTGCATTTCCCCATATCCAACCCAAAACATCCCTGGACACTATGGGCAATTTAGCATGGCCAATCCTCCTAGCCTGCACATCTTTGGACTGTGGGAGGAAACTGGAGCACCCAGAGGAAACCTGCACAGATACAGTGAGTATGTGCTAACTCCACACAGGCAGCCACCTGAGGGTGGAATCGAACCCGAGTCCGTGGTGCTGTGAGGCAGCAGTGCTAACTACTGAGTTACCATGCCGCTCCATCATATAATGACAATGACAATAACAATAACTGTTGTTGATTGTCAGAAAAAGAAACCCCAAGTGGTTCACTAATATCCTGTTGGGAATGTATTCTGCTTCCTTACTTGGTCTGGTCTGCTTATAACTCCAGACCAACAGCGATGTGCCACTTTGATAATTAAGGAAAAGCAATAAATGCTGGCCTAGCCAGTGACGTCAAGTCTCATCAATGATTTTTTTTAAAAGAAGTGCAGCATCTTCTGAAGGAAAAGAAGGCATTAATACGAGGAAGTTGTTCTAGGGTACACACAGGAGAACATGTTAGACACTCATATTTATCTGTACAATTCACTTTGTCAATTATAATTCACTGCCCAACGTTTTTCCAGCTGGCTATTTTCAATTAGTAAGAACATTTCTTAAATACAGCTCCAGTCCAGTGCAGTTGGCAGGGGGAGATTGGGTATTTCAGGGAGAGGACAGGTCGTCAGGGTCTTTTGGGGAACTGTAGTTAGGAGTGTGAGAGAGATCATTTTGGGAGTAGACAGTAGTTAGACGCTGTATTTAATAGAACATAGAACAATACACCGCAGAACAGACCCTTCGGCCCTCAGTGTTGTGCCGACCTGTGAACTAATCTGAGCCCCTCCCCTACACTATCCCAGCATTATCCATATGCTTATCCAAGGACTGTTTAAATGCCCCTAATGTGGCTGTGTTAACTACATTGGCAGGCAGGGCGTTCCACGCCCTTACCACTCTCTGACTAAAGAACCTGCCTCTGACATCTGTCTTAAATCTATCACCCCTCAATTTGTAGCTATGCCCCCTTGTACAAGCTGAAGTCATCATCCTCGGAAAAAGGGTGGACAGTGAGAGTCTATCTAATCTTCTGATCATCTTGTATGTCTCTATTAACTCCCCTGTTAGCCGCCTCCTCTCCAACGAGAGCAGACCCAAGTCCCTCGGACTTTCTTCACAGGGCCTGCGCTCCAGACTAGGCAAAATCTTGGTAAATCTCCTCTGCACCTTTTCCAATGCTTCCACATCCTTCTTGTAATGGGGCGACCAGAACTGCACGCAATATTCCAAGTGAGGCTGCACTAGCATTTTGTACAGTTGCAGCATGACATCACGGCTGCAGAACTCAATCTCTCTACCAATAAAACCTAATACACCGTAAGCCTTCTTAACAGCACTAACAACCTGGGTGGCAACTTTCAGGCATCTATGTACATGGACACCAAGATCCCTCTACACATGCACACTACCAAGAATCTTTCCATTGACCCAGTATTGTGTCTTCCTATTATTCCTCCCAAAGTGAATCACCTCACATTTATCAGTATTAAACTTCATTTGCCACCTTTCAGCCCAATTCAGCAGTTTATCCAAGTCTCCCTGCAACCTGCAACATTCTTCCACGCTGTCCACCACACCACCGACTTTAGTGTCATCTGCAAACTTACTAACCCATCCACCAATGCCTGCATCCAAGTCATTTATAAAAATGACAAACAGCAGTGGTCCCAAAACAGATCCTTGAGGCACACCACTAGTAACTGGACTCCAGGCTGAATATTTTCCATCAACCACCACTCGTTGCCTTCTTACAGAAAGCCAGTTTCTAATCCAAAGTGCTAAATCTCTCTCAATCCCATGCCTCTGTATTTTCTCCAATAGCCTACCATGTGGAACCTTCTCAAAGGCTTTACTGAAGCCCATGTACACCATGTCAACTGCCCTACCCTCATCCACATGCTTGGTCACCTTCTCAAAAAACTCAGTGAGGTTTGTGAGACATGACCTACCGGTGACGAATCCATGCTGACTATCTCCAATCAAATTGTTGCCTGCTAGATGATTATAAATCCTACCTCTTATAATCCTTTCCAAATTTTTTTCTATAACAGACATAAGGCTCACAGGTCTATAATTACCTGGGTCATCTCTACTTCCCTTCTTGAACAAAGGCGCAACATTTGCAATCCTCCCGTTCTCTGGTACTAAATCTGTAGACAATGAGGACTCAAAGATCAAGGCCAAAGGCTCCGCCACTTCCTCGCTAGCTTCCCAGACAATCCTCAGAAAAATCCCGTCCGGCCCAGGGGATTTATCTACCTTCACATCTTCTAGAATTGATAACACCTCCTCCTTACTAACCTTAATCCTTTCAATTCTAGTAGTACGTAACTCGGTCATCTCCTCTACAATATTCTCCTTTTCCTGAGTGAAAACAGATGAGAAATAATCATTTAGCACCTCTCTGATTTCACAGGGTCCACACACACTTTCCCACTTCTGTCTTTGACTGGCCCTATTCCTACCCTAGTCATTCTCTTATTCCTCACATACCTATACAAAGCTTGAGGGTTCTCCTTTATTCTACCTGCCAATGTCTGCTCATGTCCCCTCCTTGCTCTTCTTAACTCTCTCTTTAAATCCTTCCTGGCTATTCTGTAACTCTCCATCGCCTCATCTGAACCATCTTGTCTCATCGTCACATAGGCATCCTCCTTCTGCTTAACAAGAGATACAATTTATTTAGTAAACCATGGTTCCCTTACCTTATCGCTTCCTCCCTGCCTGTCAAGGACATACCTATCAAGGACACGCAATATCTGTTCCTTAAACCAGCTCCACATTTCGATTATCCCCAACCCCTGCTTTTTGCTTACCCATTCTATACCTCCTAAGCCTTGTCTAATCACATCATAATTGTTCTTCCCCCCCCATCTATAACTCTTGCCCTGTGGCATGTTCCTATCTCTTTCCATTGCTAAAGTAAACGTAACCAAATTATGGTCACTGTCTCCAAAGTGCTCACCTACCACTAAATCAAACACCTGGCCTGGTCCATTACCAAGTATCAGACCCAGTGTGGCCACCCCTCTTGTCAGCCTTTCGACATACTGAGTCAGGAAACCCTCCTGCACACACTGGACCAAAACTGATCCATCGGACATACTGGAGTTATAGCATTTCCAGTCAATGTTAGGGAAGTTAAAGTTTCCCATAATGACCACCCTGTTCTTTTCACTCCTGCCCAGAAAAGTTTTCCCGATCCTCTCCTCCACATCCCTGGAACTTTGCAAGGGCCTATAAAAAACTTCCTCGGCAACCTCAGCCCAAACCACCTCAGTAGACGAATCCTCATCAAAAGTTCTTTCAGCCCCCGTTATACTGTCCTTGACTAACAAAGCCACACCTGCCCTTCTTTTACCACCTTCCCTGACCTTCATGAAAGATCTAAACCCTGAAACCTGCAACATCCATTCCTGACCCTGCTCTATACATGTCTCAGAAATGGCCACAACATCGAAGTCCCGGGTAGTCTAGCTTTTCCCAAGTAACAATTTCACTTAATTGAATCAGAATCCTCCAGTGTCTCTGATTTAAGTGGGTGTGTTCAGAGGGTTAATGGTGCCCAGCATAAAATTTAATTTTAGCACAAAGACCTGGGATGCTGAAAATGTAAAAAAAAACAAAGAACTCATAAAACTCTGCAGGTCTGGTAACATCTGTGAAGAGCAAACAAGTAATATTTTGAGTCAAATGACCATTCTTTCTTTCTTTTGAAATGATCAGCGCAAAACTTAATTTTCCCAACAATTCCTTCACAACGCGCTAAGATATTGGATCCACGGGGACTGTGAACCTAATCCCCATCTCCTCTAGATGAACAACTATCTGGCCAGCAGAAATTCTGGGGACTGTAAATTCTGGCAATAAATCAAGTGACATGTGTGGACCAAAGAAGAAAGTTAATACTTTAAGTGGAAAAATTTTCATCGGAACTGCAAAACACAGTATAAAATAAGTCGACAATGATTACTTACTGCAAGAGATCATCTGTTCTGATTTTCAGAGACTTTGGTTTAAGCAGCCAGCACTTGCACCAGAAACAAGTTTGACTTGTGGTGATATTTGCTTGCATAAGATTGTCAGGACCCCCGCAAGATTTTTGTATTAATCAGTGCTGCTGCCACCATGTCCTCACACTTCAGTATTTTGAGGTTGCACTTATTTTAACAGGAGATGTGGCAAAATAGCTTTGCTTCCTGCAATCTGCTGCCACATTTCATTGTTTATTGCACGATCATTGCAACCCAAGCTTGATTCAATCAAGTTCCTTATGTTCAGTAAGTGATATCAGTAGCTCCAGTCAGTCAGCAGTTTATGCCTACTTTAATAAGGTGACTGATATCATTTACATACCTTTTCCTTTCCTACAACAAGCAGCAGCAAAATAGATTAAGGTATTTGTGCAATTGAGGACTTCGCCAGTGCAAGTTGTCATAGACAGTAGATATTGTCTTACAGATGCCTTAGAAGTAATATGAAAGTTCTTTGAATTTCAAGGCACAAGATGCAAAAACACAGTTTCAGCCCCTTCACTGTAGGAAAGTTTACAGCCCACAGAACCTCTCCTACGCTCCTGATTATTAATCAGGCAACTCAAGATTCTGAAATAATGGGAACTGCAGATGCTGGAGAATCCGAGATAACAAAGTGTGGAGCTGGATGATCACAGCCGGCCAAGCAGCATTTTAGAAGGGTTTAAGCCTGAAACGTCAGCTTTCGTGCTCCTAAGATGCTGCTTGGCCGGCTGTGTTCATCCAGCTCCACACTGTGTTAACTCAAGATTCTGATTTGCCTTTGAATTAACCCTAACCCTATAATTAACTATCCCTATCTTTATTAAGTTCATTCCAACTGACCTAGCTATGGCCTGTACTAAAAGAGATTAAGGTCATGTTTAAAAGAAAAGACCGCCTCCCCCCCCCCTTTTTACTCTTTCTTGCCCCTTCTTCCTAATCAAACAAAGCAGAGCTTGTGTGTCAGTGGTGAATGAGCATGACCAGGGTTGCAGAAGGAGGCAGGGCAAGTCAGAATTCAAAATAGATTAAAGATGTGATTAAAAGCACCTGAGGTGAGCTGTTGGTGAGCTGAAAAGAACGTCAAGGGACAACTCTTTAGCTCATTATATCCAGGTATTATGGCATTTGCCAAAGTTGTGGTGCACTATTGGGGTTCCCTACTTAACTCATCGGTCCCATGCTCAAGCAGAAGAACAAGTTCCTACTAATGCTAAGTGAAAGGAAACCAGATATTATTCAATGCAATGCGCAAAAGTCGCGGCTTTGCTGTTGATGTGATGCTCGGGGCCATTGTGAAATTATTCATTTTTTAGCAAGTTATTAACAAATGACCATTTGTTTTTATTCCTGTGTAGCCTTTTTGGAGTTTTGTAGTGAAACTGAAATTAAATGTTACATGCATCCCATAGATTCTCTCAACTGTTTACATTAAATTCTATGTGAAGTTTTTAAGTGTGTTCGTTGATGATTTCAAAGACTCGAGCAGAGATTTGGGAGTAGTGCTGTTTAGATTTCCATGGATACAGTTTGGTTCAACACCAGAGGCCAAGACTCAGCAATAATAGCAGCCAGATATTGAGCTTTGTGGTTACGTAGCTAGCCAATTAACAGCAAAGTAATTTTTATACCTCTTAGCCTTTCCTATACAACACTGAAAGCTTACTTCATATATTGGTGTCATCAAAGAATTGATCAGACTGATAATAGCCATTTGATTATTTAGCTGTAAGTGGAGAGACTCAATATACTACACCACAGACTTACGCTCCGTTAGGGAGAAGAGACTTAATAAAGAAAAGGTCAGGCAGTATTTACATTAATCACAGTGTGGGGAAGCAATATAAAAATTACTTAAACTTGCAAGCTGAGGGCTAACGGGAAAAAGGATAGTGTGGCATTATAGAAAAGCTTTTATAACATCCTGTACAATAATATGCAATTTACTGATCTAGTCTATTAGATTGTTGAGCTTCTCAGCTGAGTTTCAGCCTTGAGATAGATCGTGTGTATTGTGAAAAATCCTGGATTTCGCCCTGTGCAGGCAGAGGATTTTTTTTTGACATTTGAGAGGGTGGTGTGGCGGGGGCAGGTACAGTATATAGTCCACAGGTTCTGAAACCGTCACATGCTGTTTAAAAGACTGACTTCAGTACTGTAAGACTTGGCCCCAGGTATGGTAAAATGGTAAGGCAGTCCAACCCTGAGCCTTCACATCTGCATTGTTCCACACTGTCCCTGTGCCCCATCTATGTCACTTCATGCCATCCACCTACCTTCATGACTCCGCATGTACTCCACCAAATTCTGATTGTCGTTCATATTCTCAATGGCAAGCTACGCCCTTCCATATATCCCATAATAATACCATGTATGACAATCTATGGCACATCCATGCTCTATTTAACTGTATAAGATGAGAAAAAATAGTCAATGGGAGTTTATTTTTTGCAAAAGACCTTAAAAAAGATAATTTCCACTTCTTCCAAAAGCCTCTCTTCACTACAGACCTTTAAAAGTGTCAATTACTCATATCCTTTAAATTACGAGTAGCAGAAACTGCAGGCATCCAAAATCTATTTATCTTGTCCAAATGTATTGTGATGTTGACAGCATAGATCAGAAATGTCAATAGAACAGTATTTTCCTACAAGTTTCAAAATTTCAATGGAGGCTTGGGCTAACATTGCAAAATGCTTGCGCCTTTGGCACAAAGTGCATATATATATCGTCGAAGGCTAAGTTCCCCATTCTGAGGACCACAAGGAAATTATATTTTCTTCCATACATAATTTCATATAGTGGTATGAGTTTAATCATTCCTAAACAAAATGCACACCTCCTTGGAGAGTCAATGAGTACTTAGGGAAGCATGCTGAGGGTTTGGGAGCAATCTGAAGTAATTGTTAAGTATTTTGACAACTTCAACTGTCATTGTTAAATTGTGATATGAGCTGTATTCCTATTGCAGTGATTGGCCATAGGAATCTGCCCTATAAAGGCAAATTAATCCTGACATTAGTACTGATGCCTTTTTGGCCCACAAATCGATACTGCCAAAGTTACCTGAGATCTTCAGCAGGCCCACTTATGATGATCTTTGTGTCATTGTCATAATACATTCCAGTACTTCATCACTTGTTGAAAATGTCTTGATGCAAAAAGAAAAGATAATGTCCTGCAGGTACCCACTCACACTTGCCTGAATGGTCCTGATCCAAAACATCAGCTTTCCTGTTCCTCTGATGCCGCCTGGCCTGCTGTGCTCCTCCAGCTCCACACCTTGTTATCTCCAACTCCACCATCAACAGTTCCTACTACCTCTGAGTGAGTTATAACTTTTAATGATGTGTGTGCAAACCTAACCATGCCAACATTAAAAAAGTTATTTTTCCCCAACAATAACAATGAGTTTGAATTCAAAGTTTTAAATTGCTGACAGTTTAGTTTTTCAATGATCTGAAAATAATTCCTAATGCTATTTCTTTGCTCATGAAGACTGCACATAATATGTACCTCGTGGATATAAAGATTACATTCAGAGACATAGAGAGAATATAAATAACAAGGTATGTTATGGTACCAGTGTGTAGTGGTAATGGTGAGTGAAGGTGACATCGTATTTAGTTGGCTGTCATGGGGATTAGAGTTGGCAAGTGCATGCAATGGTTAGTTGATGTGCAGTGGCATGATGTAGCATGGGAGGTCGACAGGCAGGAATCTTACGCAGCCTTTAAAAAATGCTGAGAGCTGCAGTGCTATTCTGGAGAACTGAAGCAACCGGTTTAGCTCGCCTAATTATGCATGTTGCCAAAATGTTTTTTAGACCGATGGGAATGACACTGCCGTGACTCAAATCACCTAAGCCTGCCTGCAAAACTGACTGCAACTCCAACACAAATTTGCAAGATTCAACTAATTGTAGAGTTTACAGATAACTCCTCAAATTGGAAAAAATGTACAAGTGCAACCACATTTATAAAATGTTTTGTATCAATAATGGATTAAGAAATTGACTGTGCGACATGATGCGAGTATTAAATATTTCATAGTTTTTAAACTCACTTTGTGTTTAGAAATTGAGTTATTCTCAGGGGAGGACTGATTATTATTAACAATGCTTGCTTTTTCTAATAAACCCATTAAAATTGCAGATTATTACTTCTTGCATACATAAAAGAATACTTCGTAATTTTAAAAAGTATAATTTGGAAATTTGCTGCTGCGTTGTGCTGGTTCAGACTCTTTGCCTTTGCAATTATACAAATTAATTTTATCAGAAACCTGAAGCGTACCTTGCACATTTCATAGAATCATAGAATCCCCACAGTGTGAAAACAGGCCATTCAGCCCAACAAGTCCACACTGCCACTCTGAACAGCATCCTACCAGATCTATTCCCCTACCTGTGTATTTCCCATGTCTAACCCACCTAACCTAAGTATCCCTGGCACTATGGCAACTTAGCACAGCCGATCCACCTACCCTGCACATCTTTCGACTGCGGGAGGAAGCCGGAGCGCCCTGAGCAAACTCGCGCAGGGTAAATTTGAGGCACACTGTTCTGGTTGTAGCCAAAGCAAGTTCTACTGATGTTCATTTTATGCCCATGTCCAAATTCTTCCTAATGGAAATCCAAAGAAATCCTCGCATATATTCTGGCAAACCTGTGTACCTCATTCTGACCAATCTACAAAATAGTGTCCTACACAAAGACGATTGTTCAATAGTTCAAACTGATAGATTGTGGAAGAATGTAATAAACCTAAGCATCAAGCTATTGAAAGCAGGGAAAGTCAAGACAAATGAGTGGATATTAGCCAGAAAAACTGGACAAAGGCAGAGGAAGTGAAAATATGGACGTTATATTTTGGAACTGGCCCAAGGATACTGTTTTCTTTTTTTCATTATTGTGACTGTACTATTGAGAAGTAAATTTTGTCCCGGTTTCTTTTTTTGAGACGTTTTGAGTCAGAGGTCTTGAGTTGTCTCCTCTAAGCCAATTGAGTAAACAGCTTATGAAGCCCTGGGTTTAAAGTTAGAACAATAGAAGCAGCAAGAATGAGTGGAGTCCCACAGAACCAGACTTTTAGCTTAGCTTTCAGTTGTTGGGATTTTGAAGTTGGCGATGTAATCTGTTTCAATTTTCTCTGCAAAAAATTTTCTTTTGGTGTTCTTTCCCCTGAACAGGAGAAACACCACTTGTGAGATAATCTATTTTACTGACTTTGCCTTTTCCTTTACCAAGGGTGTGTCAAATTGCTATTTAGCAATCAAATAATCTATTATTCTGTTAGGTTTTCCAATTGAATTAAAGTTATACTACTTTCTTTCTTCTTTCTTTTGTTTGCATTTTAACTGGATATAAGAAAAAAGTGTGTTTGCTTAAAGTCAAGGAGCATGACCAATCAAATTACATCTGGAATCCAGCATAATATACCTGCCTTTTAAATAAGATAAAGGTGAGTGTGTAGGCTGTCTCTTTGATATATTTGAAGTGGGTTTGGTCTGCTCCACTACATCGTACATTGTAATATCAGCAGTTGATGCCCCCTGTTATATCCCCTTTTTGAAACATCCTATTTTGGTAGCTATCACACCCATGGCCAAATGCTGAATTGAATAATACAAATCTTTTTTCTTTAAATTACTGATGTCCCTTACCATGAGCTAGTACTGTTTAATTATTTCCTTGAATAATTGAGATAGAATCTTCAACTAGTCCATAGAGTATCATTTGGAAAAGGAACACATAATGTACAAACTGTATCTAGCCCTGAAATCATTCTTTTTTTTAATGAAACTGATATCAATAGAATTCCGAAAGATCAGTTAGATTATTGTGAACCACACAACATAATTCTCCAAAGGAATCTATCATTTTGTGTAAAACAGTGGGCATAAAAAAAAACATGGTTTTCACATTGAACAGCTAGAATACAATGAGGGAGACAGATCAGCCTGAACAAAGTTCTTAAAATGCCTTCCTAATGGCAAGGATATCACAGACAGGAAAATTTCTGAGTGTAGTCTTAACTTTGAGTTGCAATGACAGAGGGCCAGTGTAATAGTTCTCGACTGTAATCATAACACTTGCATGTTTGTGTGTTATTTCAAAAAATCAGAAAAATAAATGATGTCATTGGTAGTTTATTTTCTGTTATGGGGTCACTCCAAAGGTGTGGCGGAGCTACTCTAAACTGTTACCAAAAATCCTAAGCCACAACTGCTAATGAGAATTGATGTCTCACGCAATGGATGGTGGTTAATATTACAAGTAACTCACATATTATGTCAAAGCTGTTTATCGTTAATGTAATTCAAAAAGTCTTAATTAACTTCAGTTTATTACAAGCAAAGGATTAAAATTGCTGTTGTCATTGAAAGACTGACTAATTTCTGTTATTGATTCATATTAGTTTTACAAATTACATATTCATATTTTCTTCAGGGGCTTTAATTTTCTCAGTTACAGAAGATTCATGCACCTATTTCATAAGAAAATTGCACAGCACAGTCACCATTAGTACTTATTCTCTACATGGGTAGTGGTTCTCATTCATTGTGACCTCCTTGTTATGAAAGTCTTTTCTATTCAATAATTGTTTCATTAACTTATTCATTATTGTTGAAAATTAAGAACCTTCATCAATTATATAATCACTAACTCCCCCTATAGATACATTTTGCTGCTTCACAGCCTCTGTGTGACATTTTTTTTATGATCTCTGGTTTAACTGTCTTATATTTGACATTGCATTTATGTCCCCCATTCTATATTTCACACTCTCTGAAAATTTCGATTCTGTCCACATCATATTCTTCAGCAGTTTAAATGTGTATCAAATTTGATACTACTTAACTTTTTCTCCCATTGTAAAGAAACAAAAAATTTGTTTTGTAATTTCATTTCCTGATTGTAGATAGTATCCTTCTGAATCTGTGTTATTCTTTTCATGTTGCTGTTATGCTATTGTTTCAAGAACTGAATATGCTAATAAGCCAGGGAGGATGATGAAACCACAAGCAACTGCAATGTGTAGTCCAACAGAAGCAGACTAGAATTGGGAAGAGGAAAGTTAAATGTAGCTGCAAGTTGTAGGCTCAGCTGTGAAAAGCTTGTATCATTGCCTTTGCTTCTTCAGAAAATTCTATTTCTGCCACAAAGTTGCATTACTTGTGTTTTGATTAGCACTTAGGGGAACAAATACCTTCTCACCCAAAGATTCAATCATGCAAGAACACAGATATAAATTATTTTGTAAATCAAAAATAATGTGAGTAAAAAGCTTTTTATCAGTGTAGTTCATGTATGGAATGCATTGTTTGGAAGTGAGATGAACACAAACTCAGTTGAGGCATTCATGAGGACAATGAATGATCAATTAAGCAGAAATGATGTACGGTGGAAAAAGTTGGGGAATGACGGTACGTTTTGATGCACATTTGTAGAGTTGGGCTGAATGACTTCCTCCTGCATAATGGTACTTCAGTGATTTTGAAGCCATTTTAGAATGGTCCTCTCAGCATGCCCTTTAAGAGATGCTAGCCATACCACTTCATGTTTAGGCTCATTAGGCAGGACATTGACAGGTCATATTGCAGTATCGAAATTGCATGCCATTGGTCTCGCAGTTGAACTAATTTAATGAGGATCCTGTCTGTTTTTCAGTCGTAGTGCTGAATCTCTATTTCTCTACCACTTGTAATTTGAGAGTTTGATCTTCCTACCAACTCCTTCTCATCAAAAACAGCACGATACTGTGACCTCTATTAGTAATACTGATGCTGCAGTCATGAAAACCTGCCACGTGTTCTGCTCCTTCCAGTATTAACTTCAGTCTCCTCCTCAATGACCCTCCCAAGTGCAATGGATTCAGCATATCATTGTATCTCAGTGCTTCCCTTGCAGCAGTGATTACCACAATCAAACCATTTAATTCCCATCTTTTCTTTCTCCTCCTTCTGTTACAAATTGGGCTCAGAACCATACAGCTTTTGTCAAGACTTGTTGTATTTCAATGTCCAGTGGTCTTGTATCTAAATGTCTATCACTCTTTGTCCTTGTGAACCTAGAGAAAAAAAATGACTATATCAGGGGTTGACATTTTTTTTAAATGCAGTAGTAAAAGTGGTTGTGGAGGAGGAGTATAAATGAAGAATTTGTGTTGCTGGTAGAATAAATAGATCAGCTCTGCTGAGAGCAGAGCTACAAAAACAAGACACCAGAGTGGGAAAGGATTGTAAGCTAACCGGAGCACAGAGTTCATGTTCTGAGGTTGTTGAGTTCTGTAAAGTTCTGAAGGTTGTGAATTGCTTTAGTGGAAAATGAGGTGCTGCTCCTGCAACTTTCCTTGAGCTTTGCTGGAACACCTGCAGGAGGCCAAGCATTAAAGTACTAGCAGCAGAGCAAGGTAGTTTATTGGAGTAGCAAGGCACTGGAGGTTGTAGATCGTTCTTGAGGTCAGGGTGGAGGTATGCCTAAAAGTCTGCATTTGATCTCATTAATTTTGAGGATACTGAAATGAGACCAGTGAAGACTAGATTGAAAGAACCGTAAGGAAGTTGCTACTTCACATGTTTGAGAGGAAGAATACTGAGGAGAAAGGCAATTTTATTGTAGGGAAGGTGAGATAGTGAGAGGATGAAGAGGCACTGTTAGTAACATGAGAGTGGCCCAGCATAAAGCTGGCAAGGGAAGGAAGGGAATATGTGTTTTGTGGTGGTATCCTGGTGGAGGTGTTGGAAATAATGGAGGGCAATCCTTTGAATACAGAGGCCGACGGGGTACAAAGTAAAGGTATGAGGATTCTCGTTGTGGGAGGAAGTGGAAGGGGTGAGATCAGCAGTGCAGGAATGGGTCAGAGATGGCTGAGAGCCTATCAATCGTAGATTGGTTGGGGTGGAGTATCCTTGGTCGAGGAAAAAGGTAGTAAAGTCAGAAGTAGTTCTGTGGAAGGTGGTATATTCGGACAAAGGTGGCAAAAGTATGTAAGAGAAAACAGGATGGAACTGAAACCTTCAAAGAAGTAGCGGATGATAAAATATGGTGAAAGTAACAATGGGAGTTTGTGGGTTTGTAATTCATATTGGTGGATTGCATATTAGATTAGATTTCCTACAGTGTTGGAACAGGCCCTTCGGCCCAACAAGTCCACACCACCCCTTGGAGCATCCCACCTAGACCCATTCCCCTATAACCCACACACTCCTGAACACTATGGGCGATTTAGCATGGCCGATCCACCTAGCCTGCACATCTTTGGACTGTGGGAGGAAACTGGAGCAAATCCACACAGACATGGGGAGAATGTGCAAACTCAGCAGTTATCCAAGGCTGGAATTGAACCTGGGTCCCTGGCGCTGTGAGGGTGCAGTGCTAACCACTGAGCTGCCGTGCCGCCCCCAGTATCCCCAGTAAATGAAACAGTGAATTCGAGGAAGAGGAAAGGAAGACCGGGAGGTGGACCAGGTAAAGATTTGGGAAGGATGGGAATGGGAAACAATATTAATGATTTTCTCTGATTCTTGGCATGAGCAGGGAGCAGTGCTGAACACTGGGAGAAAGAATGCAAGTAGGGGCCAAATTTCATAAGAACAAAGAGTGTTTGACATAGCCCAGGAAAAGACTGGCACTCATGGGTTCAAATAACTATAACAAAACAAAGGACTGTGGATGTTGGAAACCTGAAATAAAAACAGAAATTTCTGGTGAAACTCAGCAGGGCTGGCAGCATCTGTGGGAAGAAAAGAGTTAACATTTCAAGTCTGGTGACTATTACTCTCATCTACATAACCTTGCCTCAACTTAGAGAGAAGAAGAGATGAGATAAAAGAGGAGTTATTCAAAGTGTTCAACCAGACAAAGTAGGGTGGTGACGGACAGACACTCTTTTGGCTTATTTTTAAGAAATAAGTGCGGAGCCTTCAGATCCTGTTAGGGATGGCTGTGCCGAGGAATTGGATGTCAGTGGTGAAGAGGGGCAGATGGGACCAGAAAACTGGAAATTCTTGAATCAGCGTAAGGTGTTTGAAGAATCATGAATGTAAATGGGAAAAGACTGAACAAGAGGGAAAAATATAGTCCAGTGTGGCAGGAACATGTGACATTCAGGATGGCCCTGTTTGTGGATTTACAAAAGATGGTAGAAATGAGATGTATAAGGTAGTGGTCTATAAGTTGGGAGGTCTTAGCGTGATGATCACCAAAGGAGTTGCTCTCAAATATAGTACACAGTCCTGGTTGAAATTGGAAAAAGTGTCTCAGAGCCAGGTCGAGACTGATATACCAGAAAACAACAGCACCATCTTGATCAGCTTGATGGGAACAAAGCCAGAGTTAGACCTTATGAACAGAATGATTAAGTTCAGAGGAAGATAATTTCATGTATGTAAGTGAAGCAGGGATAATTCAGCCAAAGTCATAATACTGGTTCTTGATGAACTGCTGGAAAGAGGGCAGAATGTGGCTTCACCATGATAGAAACTGGTGAAAAGTCCAAAGAACAGGAAAAACACTCCTATTTGATGAAGGGACAACACAGTGTTGAGCTGGGGGAGCACATCGGGTCAGACAACATCAGAGGAGCAGGAAAGTGGATGGTTCAGGTCGGGACCGTTCTTCAGAATGGAGGAGGGGAAAGGTAGGTGGGAAATAGATAGCAGGAGGGAGAGTAGGGCTAGGAAAGGCAGGTGGGATGGTGTTAGGTGGATACAGATAGGGAATAGTGGGGTTTGGTTAATGGGAAGGGTGGGGCAGATAGGTGGGAGAGAAAACGGATAATTGTGTCGGGCCAAGGAGGCAAGAGGGATGCTGGGTGTGGCATGTGCAGTTCTAGCTATCTCCGATCTGATGAAGTGGGCAATGGGTTATAAGTGGTTGAAGAGGGATTCAAATTAATGCCATGCCCAAAATGTATTAAGGTGGGGACAAAAAGAGGCAAAATTGACTTTGATGCTGAACCTTTGTACCCTTGTTTAAAAGGTTTTATACTGCATTTTCACAACTCCGTAGTCCAATCGTATTCCCAACTTATCTTGCATATTCCATAAAATTCATAATTTCTGAAGTAATTTGACTCTCTTTAAAATAATTTAATGACTCTTGCTTCAACAATGATTAACAGCAGAATTAAATCATTTTCTGAATTTTCTTCTCATCTATTCAACATTTTTGTGGTAGTCTTAAATATGCATCTTTATCAATGTCTCTATAATTATTGAAAACAATTCATCTCCATTCAACTTGCCATAATGCTCTGTGGTTAGGGAGTAATTATCACAAAGAGTTCCTTCCTTGACTTGCAGCACTTAATGGAACCATTTTGCCTTCGGATATTTTTCCACTATAACCAGCTATAATCAAAGATTTTTCAAGTGTTGCTTATTAATGGGGAAGGCACGAAGTTAGTGTGAGAGGAATGTTCTCTTGTTATCTGTAATGAAGCCCATTGGGAGAAAGCACAGCAATTATCAGAATCATAATCTGAGATGTTAAAAAAAATACAAAAGTGCAGTTTGTTTTCTCAGAGTTTAGCATTGCCAGATAGATGCTTGTGGAAAATTTGTTTTCTTTTCCCTTGAAAGAACGAACTGAGCTTGTGTTTTATTCTCATTTCATGAATGAACAGCCCATATTTTGACGAAGGCTAGAAAAGATGAGTGACAGATTCATTCCCAAAATTAACTTATTCAGCCAGAGGAAAAGAAAATTCCATCTTGTCATTTCAGCTGGAGCTTTAATTTGCTTTAACATTTTTGTCTTCATACTTCTACATGAAGTTTTGCTTGCCAATCGTTCAGCGATCTGACATGCTAATCTTCATGAACCTGCTACAGGGACAATGCCTCAAATGTAATGATCAAGGAACAGCAATGTCGTAAAAAAAAAATGGATGTTTTGGAGATTGAATTTTTGTTTTAGTCACATTTGCAAAATAGCTGAATATTTTGGTCATTCCTTTTCCAATTCCTGAGCGATCTCAGCATGGGGAATTAATGTTGGCTGCAGACACAGTAGGTAATATGGATTTCCCAGATAGAATTGATTTGCTGGCCAGAGAATTGGCACTTTCCAAGAATGACCACCAGTCTTAAGAGTAGCAGAGCCAAGACTGATTGATGCATTAGGCATAACAAGACCAAGACAATAATGAGCTGACAGCTACATGACCATTCATCACTGCCAAGCAACAGAAATTGACCACTTCCACTAGTTAGGAAGCACCATCCCCATGGAGAGTGATTTAAGATCAATGTTCACACAAGAATTAACAAAACAGCTCATGTCTTGCAGTGACTGCATTTATATTTGAAATATGAACATGGCCAAGAACTTGCAACTCCAGATGCCTGTAATTATACTTAGAACATTATGTGCCATCAAGATATGGAGGTCAACAACACGGTGTTATGTAAGCTGAACATCTGATAAAATCAATTTCCCATATCCCATGCGCTTTGTGAAATGGCATTATGGAGACCATAACATGAAAACGCAAAGTGTTCAAAATCCAATTACAGTTGCACTGCCTAGAACAAGAATAATCTAGTTGCAAGGTTCGACCAATTTATTCATAAGAATTCAAGTGTCAGTGAACTGCAACCCAAAGTTACTCACTTTGTCAGTAAAAGACGATGACTACTGAAGTGCTGATGTTAATAGGAACCATAGCAGAAGTCTTTTATTAATTCTACATATGCAAGAACCAGCGGCATCACCTGTAGGTATAATGTCGCCAGCAAGAAGTGCTACAGAGATGAATTGGTGGACTGAAACTGGCAGCACATGTATTTTGCCTCTCAGATGTATGCCCTACCAGAGTGTCACTCAAATGAACAACTTAAGATAGTAAAAGAAGATCTAGTAAACTTGGGTCAATTCTTACTCTACTAAGAATTGAAGTAGATTTATACCTAAGCTGGGCTAAGTAAATTTAAGGAGGCCCTTCAATCATCGGATGCCACCTGTGTCTGAGCTAATGAGGGCTTGCAATGGACCACAACTAGTGAGATAGTCCTGCTGTTCATTGTCCTACACAGGTCCATAAATACCATGTGTGAATAAGTAAATGCAATAAGTTCCTGACTCTGCTGGGCCAGTTGCTGCATTGGCATGCTCTCACAACTAGTCATTAGTTTTATGTGCTTGCATTTCCCTATGTTCAAGTTGTCATTGAAATCCATGGGCTAACCCTGGCCAGCCCAGCCTGAACCAGACAATCCAAAAACTAACAAGATCCAAAATGCAGCTTGGGGCTGGTCCCAAAATTCTCAGTTTTGATACACTTTCCCTGTAGTGTTTTGTAATCTCTGGATTTTGTTTTTTTTCTACTGATCTGACAGCTCAATTGTCAAATCTGTTTTTATCATTTCCTGTCTTTTTCAGTCCTGTATGTGGTTAGTTCTACATCAGCTATGATGTGCACATGGCAATGTTATATTTGTGTGAATCAAATTGTGTTATTTATTGTCCTTCCCACATACAGTTTTATTTGGTCCCTTTTGTCAATCACGACTAGTTCTCCATTTCGAATGCAAAATCATATTCTTGCATGCTGAAAATTTGAAATACAAAATAAAAAGTGCTGAAGTTATTCAACGGATCGAGCCCATCTATGGGGATGAAGAGATGGCATTTTAGGTTAGACCTTTTCTCAATTGAAGTCACGTGACCTGTAATTTTTGAGGGGACCAGGGAGGAAATCTTGTTTAAAAATCAGGAATTGTGCCTATCATCCAGAAAGCCAGGAAAATCCGGAACTAGGTAACTATAGCACTAACACCCCAAGCTGAGTCAGCTTCCCAATTCACGAAGCTCCCAACTGCCCCTGACCAGCTCTTGACCTGGCCCAGCTGGGTCTGCACTCAACATCCAACCTGACAATCTCCCAGTAGCTGATGACACATCTTTCCCCTTCCCCCTCCTGACAGCCCAAACTTAACAGGTTCCCAATCTGACAATAACTACAGATACCACCTCCCAACAACTACCCTTCCCCAACCTCCCACCCAATCTATTTGGATCACTTTACCAATTTACCCACTTAGTTCACCCAACTACCTACCCCACTCATTCATCCATTGACAAACATTAATGCTGGACATATACAATTCTGTAGAGCAACCAGACCTATAAAAGAAAACTGTTAGCTTGCTTCCCTCGCACCCCCAGTCCCTTTCCCACACACAAATTTCCACTGCTATGTTGAACCTATTTAATTGATGGCCATTTCTGAAGAAAGCCTGGCCAGAAATGTGGGCAATGTCTAGATAGAAAGCTGTGGGAAAATTAATATTTTAACAGTGATTATAGCTTTGAGGAAGAAGATTTCGGCCATTGCATTTTGCAACCAATTTGGCATGTTGGACAAAATCATAGTTTAGAAGGCTAGTATTCGGTATAGATTTATAGGGGACTCAGGGACTTGGGCTATGGTGAGATTGGTGACATAGGTGACATGTACACGTGATATGTCCAGAGATGTCAATCTTGACATTGGAAATAGTTTAATGCATCTTCTTTCTCTTACAAGCAACATGATAAGTTTCTCACTAAATAATGGCTAGTAGCTAATAGATGGTAATTCAAATTTGTTAAATGACTTGTTGATGGCCCATCTCACCTTGTTGCTATTTCAAATGATAACTTCCCCAAATTTATCAAAAATGCTAGATGTTGAGAAAACTTGACATGGAAGTCAGAAGGGCATTTGGCGACTTTAGCACTCTGCTTCCTTTGAAGCATCTCCATGTTGAACAAGAGGCACTGACATTTTAGCTTACGTTCCACAGACATTTACCAAATGCTGCTCACATCCGCGCACGTTGGTATGTGATGTATGCCAATCTCTGAAACCTTAGAGCATCTCTGATCCACTTAAAGGACATTCCTGCAATTCAAAGCAGGACCTCAAGCTGTACCACAACTATCATTGTAATGCTGCAGCAAGAACACTGCACCCACTTCAGAGACCGGAGCAATCTGCACCTCTGGTCTCTTGTTGTCGTGGTACTCACCTGCAGCATCCCTGTCTTGCACCAACTTATCTTACTGTTTTTGCATATTGCTCCCTCAGTCAGAGATATGGGGCTCACATTGATGTTGTTTTGCCTTGCCATTTACTGCAGGCACATAGGTAGAAAGCTTGTCATGGCTGTGAGCATGCCCCAGTTAAGTCACAGGGATAGCCTTTTCTCAGGTGGTCCAGCTTAGTAGAGAAAGAAAGCCTCAGCTGTAGCCTTCCCATGTAAATAAGGCCCAACAACACCTGTTTTTCCTCAGGCAGCTCAGGAAATTTGGCACATCTATAATGTCCCTCACCAACTTCTACAGATGCATCAGTGAAAGCATTTTGTCCAATGTATAATGGCCTTGTATGGCACATGCTCTGCCCAGACTACAGATGGTGGTGTGCAGAGCCCAGGCCATCATGGAAGCCAATGTCCTATCCATGGACTCTATTTACACAGCTCGTAGCTGTGGAAAGGTAGCCAACATCATGAAAGACCCATCTCACTTTGGTAAATGACCTCATACAACCTCTTAGGTCAGGCAGAAGACAGAGAAGCTTGAACACATGTACAAACAGGTTCAGGAACAGCTTCTTTCCAGCCATTATCAGACTATTGAATGGATTCTAGCCATATATTATGTAATCTGTATGCCTCTAAGCCTTTATGATCCTTTGCTTGCTGTGATTTGCCTGTACTATTCATTAACAAGGATTTTTGCTGTGTTTCAGTACATGTGACAATAAATCAATTAATCAATCAATGATGCCAGTCCAGGGGCTAGTGCATATTCAGTCAGTCACTCAAGACAGTGAATCAGGATGCTCTCCACAAAAGGTGAGGAACTCAGTTTTGGTCAGCCCATCCCCCATTTTGAAAGTTGTTGCCTTTTAGGAGGCAGTTTTCCCGGAATGAGAGAGACAGGCAGGTATTAATGGACTTGGACGTGGGTGGCACAGCTGTTATTTTGACTGAGGGTGGATGTTGATGACATTAAAGACCACTGTACAGCATGAACCTTGTTGAGAGATTGGTGCAATTGCAGAGAGAGAGAGAAGGTGACAGTACTTACACTGGTGGAATGAAGAAGGACTTTGACCACATTCAGAGCGCATTCCTTCAGATTGCTGAGTGCTTTCATCCATGGCACAGCCTGGGACTAGGCTTGCATGGTCTGATATCATTGGCTCCACTGGTGGTGTTAGGGCAAGAAGAAAACCAAACTCCGCACCATCCCATCTAGCGGGAGCAGGGCACCAACGAAGCAAATGTCAGTAACTGTGCGAGACAGCTCTCAACTGACTGTTAAGGTAAATGTAAATGCTGCAGATGCTGGATATCTGAAGTAATAACAAGGCAATGAAGCAACTCAGCGGATCTGTGGAGAGAGATAAACAGAGTTGGTGTTTCGAATCCAATATGACTGCACTACAGAGTGTAGCACGTTTGGTAAAATATGATTAGAAATCTTGCCGGGTTCAATGGCAGAAATTATACTAAAAATCTGAACCCAACTCAGACCGAGCCAAAGCAAAAATAAGATTCATCCCAAAGAAATTTCAGTTTGTGAATTGTTGTTCTAGTCTGTGGTACAAAAAAAGTTATAAAATGGTATGAATTCCTGATTTTACATGATTTGGTGGAAATAAAGGCATGCTATAATTACTGATAAGCATCCTTTTGGGCTTAATGGGATTACATGTCCAGAACTAACCAGTGATTTATTGTTTTGGTGAATGTTTACTGGTTTTAGAGATGTGTGTTTTGTTTAAAAAGTACAACCTCATACTGCAGAATGCATCTCAAGTTGTGCATCTCAGTTTTAATGCAATGCATTCTGTGATAGAACTTGTATCTCAAGATCTGTTATAAGAGATAATGGGAACTGCAGATGCTGGAGAATCCAAGATAACAAAGTGTGGAACTGGATGAACGCAGCAGGCCAAGCAGCATCTCAGGAGCACAGAAGCTGAAGTTTCGGGCCTAGACCCTTCTTCAGACAGGGGGATAGGGAGAGGGTTCTGAAATAAAGAGGGAGAGAGGGGGAGGTGGACCGAAGATGGATAGAGGAGAGTATAGGTGGGGAGGGGATAGGTCAGTCCGGGGAGGACAGACAGGATAAGGAGGCGGGATGAAGTTAGTAGGTGGGAAATGGAGGTGTGGCTTGAGGTAGGATCTCCCCCTCCCCCATTGCACCCCAAAACCAACCCAGCTTGTCCCCACCACCCTAACCTGCTCTTCCTCTCACCTATCCCCTCCTCGCACCTCCATTTCCCACCTACTAACCTCAACTCAGATACAAAAAGTCCCATAATGTTTTCAAGGAGTTCTGAGGGTTAAGGGGGGGGGGGATCAAAGGGTTTGGGGAGAAAGTAGGAACATGGTACTGAATTAGATGATCAGCCTTGATCATATGCAGTGGTGGAGCAAACTCAAAGGGCTGATTGGCCTCCTCCTGTTATCTTCTCTGTTTCTTTTTATGGCATACCAGTTGATGCAAATAAGGATTTTCTGTAACTGTAGTGCTGATTCATGACTCTTGACTCGCAGCCACCTTGAGATTATCCAGATGCATGTCAAAAATAAAATCTTTTCAATATTTGTTCTCTTGAAACAATATTTTGTACTGAATCACAATCCAAAAGGAATGAAGCAAATAGTTTTGCATCCTAACATTAAATGGAGGCTTCAGTTATTTTTCAGGTATGCGTATTTTAAGGAGCAACCCTTTTCATAATTGTCTTTCTTGACCTTGCAAATAATAAAAACTGATTTAAATTATGTTTGGTTGGAACTGCAAACTTCCCCTCAATACATGCAGACAGTTTGCAAGGTTTTGTTTATGTTTGTTGTTTGTTTAATGTGACTGCCATTATCAGACTATTGAATGGATTCTGGCCATGTATTATGTAACCTGCAATGTAATCTGTATGCCTCTAAGCCTTTATGATCTGTACATCCTTTGCTTTATTGTTTAAATGCAAAGACCCATGGTAACTGACATCCTAAGATTGATCTCGTAATGTCTTATGGAAATCTTTGTACACCAAGCCTGCTTGTCATGATTTTGAGTATCAGGTTTGTTGCGTCATGCAGTTGAGTTAAACAAAGCAGTTATGAGCAATAGCAGGCCACTTGGCCCCTCATGTTTGCTCTGCCATTTGATGAGATCATGGCCAATGTGATTATGCGCTCAACTCCTTATTTCCAACCACCTCACATGACCATCAACTTGTTTGTCATGAATCTGTCTACCTCTGCCCTATAAATATTTAGTTACCACGCTTCCAACCCTTTTCTTTGGAAGAGAGTTGCATAGACTCTTAACACTGAGAAAAAGAAATGCTCCTGTCTCCAATCTAAATGAGCGAAGTTTAGCTTTAAATCCCCAATTCAGATACACGAGGCAACATCCTTATAGCAACTACCGTGTCAGTTCCTTTCAGCATCACATGTATTTCAATTTGATGCATTAACACAAAGACAATCCTGACATCTCTCTACATTGTGGAAAACTGCCCAGCTATGTCCTGTGCACGATAAACTGGGCCAATCCAACCTTGTCAGTCTAGTCTTAAACATCAGCAAACTGATGGAGATAATGGTAACTGCAGATACTGGAGAATCCGAGATAACAAAGTGTGGAGTTGGAGGAACACAGCAGGCCAAGCAGCATCTTAGGAGCACAAAAGCTCAAGTAGCATCTTAGCTATGCTCCTAAGATGCTGCTTGGCCTGCTGTGTTCATCCAGCTCCACACTTTGTTATCTAGCAAACTGATGGAAGAGGTTGGTGACAGTGCTCTTAAGTGGCAATTGCTCAGCATTGGGCTAATCAATTTGGATTCCACCACATGTACTCCACTCCTGAGCTCATTGCAGCTAAGATCCAAACATGGACAAAAGAGCCAAATTCCAGAGGTGAGGCAAGAGTAATTGCCCTTGTCTTCAAAGAAACATCTGATGGAATACTGTGTCTATATCCTCTACCAAAATGGGGGAATCAGGGAAAGATCTCCACTGGTTGGAGTCATACCAACAGACATGGGACAGCACAGTGGCTGGTTACCACTGATGCCTCACAGCACCAGGGACCCAGCTAGGTGGATTGGCCATGCTAAATTGCCAGTAGTGTTGAGGGATGTGTAGATTAGGTGGGTAATAGGGGATTGGGTCTGGGCGGGATGCTCTAAGGGTTGGTGTGGACTTGTTGGGCTGAACAGCTGCTTCCACATTGTAGGGATTCTATCAGAAAGGAAGATGATTGTGGTTGTTGGAGGTCAGTCTTCTCATCCATACCATCTCTGCAGGAGTTCCTCAGAATAGCATCCTAGACCCAATTGTGCCTCATCAATCACCTTCCCTCCATCATAAGGTCAAAGATGGTGATATTTGATGATGAATTGATTCATCATTTCTTGGATACTTAAGCATGACATATCTGCATGCATTAAGACCTGGAAAACATCCAGGTTTGGGGTGATAAGTGGAAAGTAATATCATGCCGCTCAAACCCAAGCAATGATTATATGCAGCAAATGTGAATCTAAGTATCTCTCCTTGATGCTCATTGGTATTACTTGACTCCCCCAGTCCCAACGTGCTGGGCATTGCCATTGGCCAGAAACTGTACTAGATGGCCCACATAAACACAGGGGCTACACGAGCAGGTTAGAGGCTAGGAATACTGCAGTGACTCGCTTGCCTCCTGACTCCCCATCCATCGTCTAAAAGGCAGAAGTCAGGAATGTGATGGAATACTCCACAATCACCTGGATAAGTACATTTCCAAACAATACTCAAGAAGTTTGATACTATTCAAAACAGAACAACCAGCTTGATTGATTTCATGCATTACTTAAGCATTAATTCCCTTCTTGAATGAAACACAGCAGCAGGTGTGTATATTATCTACATGATGTACAAGAGCAACTCACAAAGGCTCATGAGACAACACCTTCCTCTGACCTCTACAATGTGGATAGACAAGGGCAGCAGATACATGGGAATTCTGCCATCTATACCATCAGCCACTGATTAAACACCAGCAGTGGGATGAATCTCTGAAGTGAACATTGTTTACCCATTTCCAGGACACAATTAAAGCTGGGTTGGGAATAGTCTTCACTGACCTTGCCATAATGGACTTAATTGAGGAAAAGGTGAGAAAGTGATTGGGTTCCGAGCTAGCATCCCTCCAGCTGACTTAAATGCCTCCTGTCTGTAAGCCCCCCTCAGAGTGGGTATTCAGTTATGCCCGTGTTTACCTATATTTTCTGAGACTAATGGATTAGGAGTGTTGAATGAATGTATCTTGATGGAAGAATGCATGTATATATGAAGAAAACTGTCTATGATTGATATAAGGGTTATGCAAGTCAATCATAATACATTCCGTGTTCCAGAATTCATAATTCTTCTAACCCAGGCCACTCCTCCTAGTCTTTAACAATTGCACAGTATTAACTTCGAGTCTAAAACTACATTCTTTGATGTATTATTCTGTTTAAAGTAAAAAGTTAGAGACATAGTTCATCATATTTTTCAAAGTTAAGTTGGAGAGGGTTAAGAAAGGATTTACCAGAATGTTGCAGGGAATGGAGAGTTTAAGTTAGAAAGAGAGAGTGGATAGGCTGGAACGTTTTTTACTGGAGGATAGAAGGTTGAGGGGTGACTTTACAGAGGTTCATAAAGTCATGAGGGGTATGGATAACGTGAATGGCAGGTGTCTTTTCCCTGGAATGGGAGTGGGTGAATTTTAAGATTTGGGGTCATATTTTAAGGTTATAGGAGAAAGAGTTTTTTAAAAAGACACAAGAGGAAACTTTTACCCAGTGGTTTATGTTTGTAGTGAAGTTCCAGAGGAATTGGTAGATATGAATACAGTTACAATGTTCAAAAGACATTTGGATAAGCACGTGAATAGGAGAGGTTTGGCGGGACACTGGCCAAGCGCAAGCAGGGGTGCCTAGTAGGACTAGTTTACTTCGGTATCATGGTAAGCATAAACTGGTTGGACTGAATGGTCTGTGTTGTATGACTCTCTGACTCTGCATGTCAGTATTTTCTGTTGATTTTTTTTGAGTAACTGGAGGAACAAGCCATCTCCCTATTAAGTTCTATGAATGAAGGTTTTTATTCAAGTAAATCACCAACCCTGTCACTATGTTCTTGTTGTAACTCGTCTTAGTAGATGAAACATCCTCCTCTTTTGCATTATTTAGTTGCAATTCCACACCACAAACAGGTGAAGTAGTACTCCATGATCTTCATAGGTCTCTCATTTATTCCTGCTTTCCCTTAAAAACTGTACATAAAAATACATTGATTCAGTGATTCACTAACTCCCCATTTCTGAAGAAGGGTCCCGACCCGAAATATCAGCTTTCCTGTTCCTCTGATGCTGACTGGCCTGCAGTGTTCCTCCAGCTCCACACTGTATTATCACTGATTCAGATCTTGTCCTGTAGTCCATGAATATAATGCACACGAGTTTTGAGAAGATTTGTAGCTCAGATTGAGGTTCTGGATGTGAGTTTGCTCGCTGAGCTGGAAGGTTAGTTTTCAGATGTTTTGTCACTTTTTTTTATTTGAAAAAATATACTTCATTCATAAGATGTACAAAAAATAAAACATTTATGCACCTACCCAGTCATGCAAGCTGCTCCAGGTTACCCAGGGGGTACGTACCCCAACTAAAGGAAAAAAAAACAAACAAAGAAGAAGAAAAAAAAAAGCAAAGAAAATACCCCGGCGGTCGTCACCCCGCACAGTCCCCGTTGGCCCCCTGACCAGATGGGGAAGGCGCCAGCTGGGCCCAGTTACCAGGTAGGGCCCTTTTTTCTATTCTGGACGAGGGGTTTTATACTGTGGTCTTTCCCCACCGCGCCTTGGCGGCAGCTGCCCCAAGCTTTAGCGCGTCCCTCAGCACGTAATCCTGGACCTTGGAGTGCACCAGTCTGCAACACTCGGTCGGGGTCAGTTCTTTCAGCTGGCAGACCAGCAAGTTGCGGGCAGACCAAAGAGCGTCTTTCACCGCATTGATGGTCCTCCAGGCGCAGTTGATGTTGGTCTCGGTGTGCGTCCTGGGAAACAGCCCGTAGAGCACGGAGTCCCGCGTCACGGAGCTGCCCGGGACGAACCTCGACAAATACCACTGCAACCCCTCCAGACCTTCTGCGCATAGGCACACTCCAGAAGGAGGTGATCGACAGTCTCATCCCCCCCCCCCCCGCAGCCACCTCGAGGGCAGCGTGCGGTGGCGCAGAGATTCCGGGCATGCATAAAGGATCTCACTGGCAGAGCCCCTCTCACTGCCAGACAAGCAATGTTCTTGTGCTTGTTTGAAAGTTCTGGCAATGAGGCATTCTGCCAAACGACTTTGGCAGTCTGCGTGGGGAACCACACGATGGGATCCACCCTCTCCTTTTCCTGAAGGGTCTTGAGGATACTACGTGCTGACCGCTGCCTGACGGCCTTGTGGTCAAAGGTGTGTCCCTTCAAAAATTTCTCCACGAAGGACAGGTGTTACGGAACAGTCCAACTACTCGGAGTGTTCCGCGACAACGAGGCCAGGCCCATCCTTCGCAACACCGGGGACAGGTAGACCCTCAGTAAGTAGTGACACTTGGGTGTTTGCGTACTGAGGATCTACGCACAGTTTGATGCAGCCGCACACAAAAGTAGCCATCAGGGCGAGGGTGGCGTTCGGTACGCCCTTTCCCCCATTTTCCAGCTCTTTGTACGTGGTGTCCCTGCGGACCCGGTCCATCCTCGATCCCCAAATGAAGTGGAAGACGACCCGGGTGACCGCAGCGGCGCAGGTCCAGGAAATAGGCCAGGTCTGCGCCACATACAACAGTACCGAAAGCCCCTCGCACCTGACAACCAGGTTCTTAACCGCGATGGAGAGGGACCGGAGCGTCCACCTGCCCAGCTTCTGCTTCAGTTTGATGATACGCTCCTCCCAAGTCTTAGTGCACGCCCCAGCTCCACCAAACCAAACACCCAGCACCTTCAGGTAGTCTGTCCTGACGGTGAAGGGGATGAAGGAGCAGTCGTCCCAGTTCCCGAAGAACATGACCTCGCTCTTGCCCCTATTGACTTTGGCACCCGAGGCCAGTTCAAACTGGCCACAGATGTCCAACAGTCTACTCACCGACCAACGATCAGTGCAGAAGACGGCGACATCGTCCATGTACAGGGAGGTCTTGACCTGAAGGCCTCCACTGCCTGGGATAGTCACGCCCTTCAGGCTCACGTCCTTCCTGATGGATGCGGCGAAGGGCTCCACACAGCACACGAACAAGGCAGGAGAGAGCGGGCAGCCCTGCCTGACTCCAGATCTGACGGGAATACTGTCCGATTCCCACCCGTTGATCGAGACTGCGCTAACAATGTTGGTGTAGAGCAGCCAGATCCAATTGCGGATGCCCTCCCCGAACCCCAATTTGGAGAGGACGTCCCTCATGTAAGCATGAGAGACCCTGTCGAAGGCCTTCTCCTGGTCCAGGCTGACGAGGCAGGTGTCCACCCGCCTGTCCTGTACATAGGCGATCGTATCCCTGATGAGCACGAGGCTCTCAGCGATCTTCCTGGCCGGCACAGCACAAGTTTGGTCAGGGTGAATCGCCGACTCCAGGACAGACCTGACCCGGTTGGCTATGACCTTGGCCAGGATTTTGTAGTCCACGTTCAATAGTGAAATGGGACAACAATTCTTAATTTCTTCCTTCTCCCCCTTCCTTTTGTAAATGAGGGTGATGATGCCCTTCCTCATAGACTTGCACATTTCCACTGCCCGAAGCGCACTATCGTACACCTCCAGCAGGTCCTGGCCGACCAGGTCCCACAGAGCGGAATACAGCACGACCGGTAAGCCGTCGCTCCCGGGAGTCCTATTCCTCTCCAAGGACTTGAGGGCTTTGGTCAGCTCGTCCAGGGATATCGGCCGGTCCAGCCACTCCCTTGTGCCGTCGTCGAAGACCTCCATGATAGATGACAGGAACGACTCAGAGGCCGTGCTGTCCGTGGGCTTCGTGTTGTACAGTCCAGGACAGAAGGATCTGCTGATCCTCAAAATGTTGGGCCGAGACGACGTCACCGAGCCGTCGTCCTCCTTCAGCCGGCTAAGCGCAGAGCTCTCTTTGTGCACCTTCTGAAAGAAGAAACGCGAGCACCTCTCTTCCTGCTCCACGGAGCAGACCCTGGACCGGAAGATTATCCTGGAGGCCTCCGCGGCGAAGACCGAGGCTTGCTGGCCCCTCACCTTGCGGAGGTCCTCCGTGATATCGACCCCCATCAACTGCAGAAGGAGCAGGTTCTGTGCCCTTTCCTGGAGTTGTGACAGCTTTCCCTGCCTCTCTCTCGCCTTCCGAACACCCTTGAGGACAAAGAACCTCTTTATGTTCTCCTTCACCATCTCCCACCAGTCGCCCGGAGACTCAAAGAGGGGTTTCACGGTTCTCCAACCGGCGTATTCCCTCTTAAGCTGCTCGACGTTCTCTGGGGTCAAGAGAGTCGTGTTGAGCTTCCAAGTCACCTTGCCGGCCGGCTGGTCGTCCTGTAAGTGACAGTCAGCCAGCAGGAGGCAGTGGTCAGAGAAGAACACTGGCTTGACGCCGGTGGACCTGACCGAGAACACTCGTGACACAAACAGGAAGCCTATCCTTGAGCGAATAGACCCGTCTGGCTGCGACCAGGTGTACCTCCGCTGCATTCCATCTGCAGGGGCGCTGAAGACGTCGAGCAGCTTGACGTCCTTCACCGTGCCCATCACGATTCTGGACGTGACGTCCAGTTGACTCCCCCAACCCGCTGTCCCCATGCCGGATCTTCCATCTGCATCGATGAAGCAGTTGAAGTCTCCCCCTAGGATGACCGGCCTGGACGTAGCCAGCAGGGGTGGAAGCCGCTGCAGGACGGCCAACCGCTCACTCCGTACTGCTGGGGCATACACTTTGATCAGCCTCAGGGGAACGTTTCTGTAGGTGACGTCAGCCACTAGGAGGCGCCCCCCCCACCGCCTCCTGAACTTGAGAGATGGTAAAGTTGCGCCCCCGCAGCAGAATAGCCAGGCCCGAGGAGCAACCGTCGTTACCCCCCGACCAGTTCGAAGGCCCACAGGTCCAGGCGCCGGACGATTTCCTGTACCTGCTGAGGTGCGGTATCCCGCACTCCTGCAGAAACAGGAGGTCCGCCCTGACGGTGGTCAGGTAGGCCAACGTGGACACACATCTTGCGGTTGACTTGACGCTGCGCACATTAATGCTTGCAGCTCATACCCCCATTGTGGGCAGTGACCGCAGTACCCTCCCCAAGTCCCAGGTCCAGCCCCTCTATCTGTCCCTTCATTCCCATTGCTCGGGCTAACTGCTGGACACTATCCAGGCTCAGGAAACCGTCCATGCTGCCTTCCGGGTGGCATCCCCCCGTCGGGGGTACGGAAGCAGGAGAGTCCAGCTCTGGGTCAGGCTGGGGATTCGCTGTTTCCTCTCTCCCGCCTGTAAGTTCCGGGGGGCCCTCCAGTGCCCCAGCGGCACGTGACTGGGTGTCAGAGGGAGCCTCGGGACGCCTCCCGTCACCTGGAAGCATGGTGCTGCTTTCCTTCTCCCTTGAGATCTTTAACTTCTGCTTTGGGCGGGCCCTCTCCGAATCCCCCTCGTCAGAGGAGCTCTTATAGCCCCCTGTAGGTGCCTCTTCCCACCTGATGGTTGCAGTTCCTGGCCCCGCCGATGCACTTTCCTCCTCACTTTCCGGACCGTCGTCCACTCCCCTGCATCGACTCCGGGTTGTCGGCGGGGAGCGGAGCCTGCAGGGGCGCTTTGCTGGCCTCGGGCACATCCTGCGGGGCTGGGCCCTCCTGCACGACCTGACCCTCGTGCACAATTAGTGGGGTCCTCTCCTCCAGCGGGGGCTGGCCCCGCATTGCCCCTGCCGAAGACCTGGGCGTAGGTGGTCCCCCGCTGCGGGCGCGCCCTATAGAGGTGGCCCGCTTCCCCGCAAAGTTTGCAGCTTTTCTCTTGTGGGCAATCCTTTGCAATGTGTCCCTCCTCCCTGCAGTTCCTGCAGATGGTGGCTTTGCAGTCGGCCGCCACATGACCTGACCTACCACAGGCATGGCAGACTTTAGGTTGCCCTGCATAGGTCAGGTAGCCCTTGCTCCCGCCGATTGCAAAGCTGGACGGTGGGTGTACGACGTTCCCGTCCACGCCCATCCTCAGCGTCACCTTGACCTGCCTCTTATTGGTCCAGATGCCAAAGCGGTTCATGATGTCGGTTAGGTTCCCTTCCACCTTCACATACCTTCCAAGGAAGGTCAGGACATCAACTGCTGGCACATGCGGGTTGTACATGTGTACAGTCACCATACAGCTCCTCTGCACTGGCATCACAAACAGCAGGACAGCTGTCAATACAGAGAGAGGGTCCTCACCTCCTTTCTCCATGAAAACCTCCAGGAAGTGCTTGCAAAGCTTGGCACTCCTGAAGGTCACATCGTAAAAACCTCCTCCAGGGATATCCTGCAGGCAGTAAATGTCCGCAGCAGCAGCAGCGAACCCACAACAGTCCAACAGGACCCTCTTCACGAAGAAGGTGCGGTCCACAGGTCCACCTTCATCCACCTTCTTCACGAAAACACGGATGGTGTTCCAGACCCCCTGACCTGGGGCACAAGCACTTGCCGCAGCCATCATTACAGGTTGACTGCTCCCCTGAACCAGCGTTAGGCCGAAGCCAGCATTAAGATCCACTGGTTGCAAGGGCACACAGCCAACCCGACCGTCTTCCTTTCACCTCAAACACAGCACTCTCCTCCACTTGGTCCACAAGAGAGTGGTTCTTTATTTTGTTCCAGATGTAAGCTGGTTCACTGAGCTTGAAGGTGTGTTCCCAGATGTTTTGTCACCATT
Source organism: Stegostoma tigrinum (assembly GCF_030684315.1). Lineage (NCBI taxonomy): Eukaryota > Metazoa > Chordata > Chondrichthyes > Orectolobiformes > Stegostomatidae > Stegostoma > Stegostoma tigrinum. The sequence goes on along the minus strand of NC_081356.1, from coordinate 44,706,373 downwards.
GTAGGTAACATCAACAGTGAGCCTCCGACGAAGCGCTGGTGTTATGTCCTGCTTTCTATTTATCTGTTTAGGTTTCCTTGGGTTGGCGATGTCATTTCCTGTTCTTTTTCTCAGAGGATGGTAGGCTCCAAATCAATATGTTTGTTGATGGAGTTCCGGTTGGAATGCCATGCTTCTAGGAATTCTCGTGCATGTCTCTGTTTGGCTTGTCCTAGGATGGATGTGTTGTCCCAATCAAAGTGGTGTCCTTCCTCATCTGTATGTAAGGAGACACGCACGAGAATTCCCAGAAACATGGCATTCCAACCGGAACTCCATCAACAAACATATTGATTTGGAGCCTATCTACCATCCTCTGAGAAAAAGAACAGGAAATGACATCACCAACCCAAGGAAACCTAAACAGATAAATAGAAAGCAGGACATAACACCAGCGCTTCGTCGGAAGCTCACTGATGATGTTACCTAGAATGGTGACAAAACGTCTGAAAACTAACCTTCCAGTTCAGCGAGCAAACTCACATCCATATAATGCACACGTTCACCTGGTATCTGTCCTAACAATGACTTTATTTATTGCAATTAAATAGTCCTGTTGAAAGTATCCTTTTCTAAATGCCACCTGTTGTCCTGGCTAGCACGAGTCTAATGTTGTCTTTATTGTGCTTTGAATAAACAGAAGTTTGTGCCAATGAGGAAAGTGACAGATGGATCTGTAGTTCTTGATGTCAACATTATCTTTGAAGAAGAATGATTTTTGTTTCTTTGCATATTCCCTCTATTGTTGGCCCTTTAATTATTTGGTTGAATAGAAAACATCATGACACATGGGGGTGGATTTAGGGACAAGTGCAAAATATGCTGAATGAAAATTGTGCACAGCTCAGAGACTGGTTGAAAGACATGTATTGTGAATGCCAATACAGGATGAAGTTGGGTGCATTCAAATATGCAATGAAACCAGGGCTTTGGGCATTAATCAGAAGGGAAAACAAGCAAGCTAGAGATCAGCTGGATACATCAGGTGAGGAGAAAGGATGAGTAGTGTGGCAACCCAAAACAGGAGAAAGGAGATCATCAAGATGGATGGGGTCGAGGGCATTTGCTCTGAAGTTGACTTAAAAGACCTGAGGGGCCATCCCTAGGGGTATTTGGGATGAGTGGGCTAAGGCTTGTTGACGGTGCTTGCTCAGATATAGGCTCACCCACCTCAACTTGGACCTTCTGCAGGATTTGATACCACAGACAGGAGGGAGGTGAAGGGGAGAGGTCACCTCTTAAAGTGTGTTGAGAAGGAACTTCTAGGGGTCCTGTGTGTGTCCCCCCCTTCCCATTGGTTGGCAGCATCATCTTACCCAAAGAGAAAGAGGAACCTGGAGTGGGGTCAAAATCCATTTAGGGATCTCCTGATAAAGATGTATGTTATAGTGAGGGATATGAACAGGATGGATAAGAATAAGCTGTTTCCCTTAGCTAAAGGGTCATGTTTTCTCAAGACGGAATAATGTGAAGGTGAAAAGGAGGTTTGAGGAAAAACTAGCCCCCCTCCACCCACCCCACCACCAAAGGAAGGTGGTGGCAATCTGGAATGTGCTGCCTGGGAGGATAGGTGGGGGAAGAAACGTCACAAAATTTTAAACAGTACATTGATGAGCATCCAAGGCTATGGCCCAAAGTGTATATTGGTTAGCACAGACTCGATGGCCTGACGGGGCTGTTCATTTCTGTATGACTCTATGACAATGAATGCCCACTTGATTTGCAATTCATGCTTAGAATCAGCAATGGTGAGAAAGTCTGCGTGCTGGGTCAGGCTCTCCACAATGGCTAACCCAACCTGGACGTGGAGAGCTGGAGACGTATTTTTGAATGGTACAGAGAATATTGTTGGACTCCTCCATCCATTGATTTAGTTCACCACTGCCTCTGACAGCCCTGTCTACTGCTTGTTCCCCATTTGACAAGTTTTATTAAGGCTGAGATGGCAGATCCTATTCCTGTTCCAGGCTCTTTGGATGTCTGGTATCAAGCAGTCTTGAGTGTTGGTGCTCTGAGGCATTTCCTCCTTGACCAGCTAGGGCAAAGAATCAATGATATTCTTCTGTCTAATCTAGATGAAAGATCTATCAAAGTAGAAGCCTGAGCAGGTGGAGGGTGCAAATGAAAGTCTCTTACTGGTACATCCTCAGGGGGTTCAGTGGCTTCCTCCTCAAAAGTGAAAGTAAAGCTGAGGGTTTCAAATGAAGGAACAAAAGTTGAAAATGTGCCTAGAGCACATAATTAGCAGAAATGACAAAAACCTTGGAATTCTGTAAAGATATCTTCACTTGTATGCTGAAAGTGCCTGTTTGAGTGTCTTTTGCTGTTAGACTTGGCTAAGCTTTACCCACCTGAGAGACGAGTAGCCTTTTCAATGAACCCGAGAATGAACGATGCTGTAACAGGCAAACATGTCTCATCTTTTCACAAGGTGCCATTCTTTTTTTTGAGGAAGGGTCTGAGGTAGGTTGCAAGGAAGGGCCACTGGACCCAAAACGTTAACTCTGATTTCACTTCACAGATGTTGCCAGACCTACTGAGCTTTTCCAGCAACACTTCAATTTTTATTTTTGATTTGTAGAATCTGCAGTTCTTTGGGTTTTTTTTAAACCACAAGCAACCTCAGGTATCAGGGAGCCTTGAACCGCATTGTTCTGGATTTCACCTTTTGCAATCTGCACATGAGACCCGTGAACAGATAATCTAAAGGGATGACAGAAAAATAACTTAAGCTCATTGAGTGAACTCCTGCTTCCTCTCATTCATTACAATAAAGCTTAATATTATGCCCCCACACAGTGTAGTGTGGAGGCTTCCCCAGAAGGTCATTGTGATGCCCATTTCAGGAGCTCTGAGGTATGCGACATTATTCATTTGGACATTACAGCAACAAAGATTTAATGCCACATTGGGAGTAGAATTGTGTAAAATACCATTAATCCTAGTCCAATTCTCCCCCACCCCCATCCACACCTCATGCCCCACAAAAAAAACAACCATCCATATGACAGATTTGTCATTGCATACTTACTGTTTAGTGTAAGAATCTGACAGCTGTGAATTTTCTTCCAGTGGTAGTTGTGCAATGTGTTGGGGAAATATGAAAATCAGGTTCTGCTTTGAAGTGCTTGTGGCTGATTACATTTGTAATCACTGAAATGACAAGGAGGCAATCGATAGGCACAATGCCATGCTCTTAGTGGCTTGAGGCCAAGACTTAGATTGTGCATCCTTGAACAATGAGCGTCCTGCTGACAAAATTCAAATTGAATTCAAGTGGTAGTATGGTTGAATCAATGAGGGTATGATAACTGTAATTTTCCTGACTGCAATCTCAAATTCCAAGTGTTTTACCTCTCCCAAAGAAAAAGAAAACGATCACTTCCGTCACCTGCTTTGCATGCTGTACCAGCCATTCCATGCAGTTTTCTTGCAGTTGAGTTCCAGCCAATTAACCATAACAATGCTTCACCAAGTCAATGGTTACAAGTAAATGTCTCCAAGTGAGTGGGTGCTAAGAAAGCAAACTAAGAGTCATAGATGTATCAAATGGAGAGGCTTCAGATATGCATTTGGTCCTGCATTCAAAGCAATTTGATAGAAGCATGCAAATTGAAAGTGTCAGTGTTCCTAAATGAAGTCCTGAAGGGTTGAGGTGGTGTTTGAGTTGGTCCATGGTCCGATATGATGAGGGAAGGCTGGTTCAATGGTGCCAATTTTTGTGATCAAGATTCAGGAGGATGGTATCCATAGAGCATGCGGATACATTGTTCTGAAGATAAAAACCAAAAGAACTGTGGATGCTATGGATCAGGAACAAAAACAGAAGTTGCTGGAAAAGCTCAGCAGGTCTGACAGCAACTATGAAGAAAAGTATCAGAGTTAATGTTTCAGATCTGGTGACCCTTTCTCAGACCTGATGGTAGCTGGGGAAAATGTTGGTTTACATGCAGAAAATAGGGAGGGGGATGGGGTAGGGAGTAAATGACAGGATAAAGAGTAGAGCCCGAAGAGAGAGAAGAGCAGATGGATGGACAAAGGAGTTGATAATAATCTGAGTAGGAGAGCAAATAGTTTTTAATGGGGACTGTCAGTGATGAACAATAGATAGTGTGCAATGGCAGGGCATGTGATAACAAGGGTGTGGGGTAGGAGTTTGGGACATGGGAGAGCTTAGGGCCTAAAATTATTGAACTCGATACTGAGGCTGCAGGGTTGCCAAGTGGGAAATGAGGTGTTGTTCTTCTAGGTTGCGGGGAGCTTCACTGGAACACTGCAGCAAGCCAGAGACAAAGATGTAGGCCAGCGAACAGAGTGGTGCATTAAAGTAGCAGGCAACTGGAAGTTCAGGGTCTTTTTGCGAGCAGAACATATATGTTCTGCAAATTGGTCGCCCAGTCTGTGCTTTGTTTTCCTAATGTAGAGGAGACCACTTTGTGAGCAGCAAATGCAGTAGACTAGATTCTAGGAAGTTCAGATGAAGTGTTGCTTCACCTGGAAGGTATGGTTGGACTCCTGGATACTGGGAAGGGAGGATGTAAACGGGCAGGTTTTACACCTTTGCCAGTCGCAGGGGAAGTGCTATTTGTGGGGGTGGAGGCACGGGGAGTGACAGAAGAGCAGACCAGGTTGTCCCAGAGGGAACGGTCCTTCAGAAGGCAAACAAGGGACGGGAGGGGTATCTGTGCTTGTGGCGGCATCTCATTAGAGGTGGCACAACAGGCATCTGATGATCTTCTGGATGTGGATGCTGGGGGGATGGCAGGTCAGGATAAGGGGAACCCGATCCCTATTCCAGGAGGGAAGAAAGGAGATGAGGGAGGAACTGTGGAAGATGGATCAGACCTGATTGAGGACCCTGTCAACAACACTGCTAGGAAATCCTCGGTTGAGGAAGAAGGTGCATATTTCAGTGGCTCCTGCTCAGCTTTTCCAGAAACTTCTGTTATTTCCTGAAGATAGTGAGGTGATGGACAAGACTATCAGTTAGTGATCTGTAACAGCAGGCTCCCAATCTAACATGCACATCAAGAATTTATCAGTTTGCTCAGAGAAGTAGGAGAGAATTGGACAAGGCAAAGAAATGAAGGAAGTTGGGACATTAATAAGGTGCAAAATAATGGAAAGAGATAATAGGAACTGCAGATGCTGGAGAATCCAAGATAAGGTGTGGAGCTGGATGAACACAGCTTTCTTGCTCCTAAGATGCTGTTCGGCCTGCTAAGTTCATCCAGCTCCACACCTTATTATCGCAGAATAATGAAAATAAGGTAGTCATTTCACAATCACAAGATTCTTAAGTCACCATGTAAAGCTTTTCTTGATATCAAAATGTTGACTTTTTTCTGTCTCTGTATTTTCCCAACATTTTCATTGTTCTTCACACCAGAAGAAGAGGGGGAGGGAGGTGAATATGTTGAAAATTTTAAGTGGGACAGAAATGGATATAGTAGCATGAAAATTCCTATTTGCTGATGAATAGTTTGGCAATAAATCAAATAAAATTTAAAAATCTGAGATAACATCGTGTAGAGCGGGATGAAAGCAGCAGGCCAAGCAGCAGCAGAAGAGTCGGAGAGCTGATGTTTCGGGCCCAGACCCTCCTTCAAAAATTTTCTAAAGAAGGGTCTAGACCTGAAATAATGGGAACTGCAGATGCTGGAGAATCCCAAGATAATAAAATGTGAGGCTGGATGAACACAGCAGGCCAAGCAGCATCTCAGGAGCACAAAAGCTGACGTTTCGGGCCGAGACCCTTCATCAGAGAAGGGTCTAGGCCCGAAACGTCAGCTTTTGTGCTCCTGAAATGCTGCTTGGCCTGCTGTGTTCATCCAGCCTCACATTTTATTATCTAAACCTGAAACATCAGCTTTCCTGCTCCTCTGGTGCTGCTTGGCCTGCTGTGTTCATCCAGCTCTACGCCTTGTTATCACAGATTCTCCAGTATCTGCAGTTCCTATTATCGATGAAGCAATGTTTAAAAATCCCCGGTTTGAATTTTTGCCACAAGCAAGGGCCCCCTCCCAGCTTCACATAAGTGTTTCCTCATTGGGACAAGTTTTTATCTGTTGTGAAGTCATCAATGAAGCTTATATTTTTAATTTGCTACATCACAGCATTTGTCCTCAATTCCGTCCATGTTGATTCCTTGATAAGCTGAGTTGGGGTATAAGGCTAAAGTCGATTTGCTGGGTGGTGAAATTTAACACTAGGTTGGCATATGTGCCTCAAAAGTCTGTGGGAGGGTGTTTAGAGGAGCTTATGTTGGCAGAGGATGTAGGGAATTGTGGTGGAGGGAGGGGAGAGCTGTGAGGTGGCATGTGTGGGGAATGGATAAGGCCGGGCTAAGGGTTGCTGGGCTGTTCTATTTTTTCATCTCACCATCTTTTTCTAGCTTGGACGAAGTCCCAAAATCTCAAGAGCAGTGGACGCAACTCCTCATATTGCCACGCACACTTTTGCAATGACAAATAGACTACCTGATGTCTGAAGCATTTTCTTCTGAGTCGGATATGCGAAGCCAGGAATTCCCCTAACTTTGCACTCCTAGCTTCAGGAACAAAATTTAGGTCCCTGCATGAAAGGTACCAGAGCCTAAAGCATCAGCCCATTCATTATGAAAAGAACTTTATGAATATTAGTTGTGGCTGCATTGAATCCTCTTAAAAGGACAGGAGATCAAATTTCAAGAAACAATTGCATATTTCCCTACAATTTTTTGTATGCACTATATATGTACGTGCATCTAAGTATCAGTATTTCAAGGTAAAGAAGGTGATCGGAATACTCTTTGCAAACCTGACATTCATTTCTATTTTGTTCATTTTGCAGAGTAACCATATATTAATTGGCAGCATCTTTCAGGTAACAGGGAACTATTTATTTATTAGTGGATGCTGCAGGACAATTGTATGGGCATCACAATTTGCAGACCTTTTGGAGTTCAGTGCAGCACAAGTCAATCATCACATTTTGATTTCCTGTTCGTGACAGAGATTGAAGGATGGGATTGTATTAATCAGAAAGTAGAGGCCCTGCCAATATTATTTCATGTCAGTTGTGGTGTCATGGAGGTCACAGTTTCAAACCCCACCCCCAAACTGATCTTTAAGATGTGGCCGAACTTGAGTAGTTTGTTAGTATCCACACAACATAGATAACAACAATGTGGCAAAAAATACGTTTCGAACAAAGAGAATGTGGGAGAAACTCTGTTCTGAATACATTCTCAAAATATAACTGTTTCTCTCTCCACAGTTATGGCTAGGCCTGCAGAATTTCTCCAGTATTCTTGTTTCTTTTTCAAATTTACCATATGGACAGTATTTTGATTTTATTCAATTGTTTTCAATACGCTTACAGTAGAATGGTTGCAGCACAGGAGGAGGTTATATAACCTACTGTGTCTGTGCCGGCTCCGAGTGCAATTGAGCAATTCTCTCACCCTTTTACCGCAGCCATGCGATCAATTTTCTGTCTGGCTCTCTATTTCCCTTCGGAAAGCCATAATTGAACTTGTCTGCACCAACCTTTGGCTTTGTAAATCTTAACCACTTGGGATATATTTAAAAGATATAAAGGGATACTTGAGGTATTTTTGCCTGATGCAAACAGGGCATCGAGTAGGCCACAATTGGAATATTACGTGCATTTCTGGTGTCCCTGCTATGGAAAAGATGTTGTGAAACTTGAAAGGATTCAGAAAAGATTGACAAGGATGTTGCCAGGGTTGGAAGGTTTGAGCTATAGGGAGAGGCTAAATAGGCTGGGGCTATATTCCCTGCAGCATTGAGGTGAATGATGACCTTACAGAGGTTGATAAAATTATCAGGGGCATGAATAGGGTAAATAGACAATGTCTTTTCCCCAGGGTGGAGAAGTCCAAAACTAGAGGGCATAGGTTTAAGGTGAGAGGGAAAAGATTTAAAAGGGACCTAATGGGCAACTTTTTCATGCAGAGGGTTGTGTGTATGGAATGAGCTAGCAGAGGAAGTGGTGGAGGTTAATACAATTACAAAATTTAAAAGGCATCTGGATGGTATATAACTAGGAAGGGTTTAGAGTGGTATGAGCCAAACTCTGGCAAATGGGACTAGATTTATTTAACATACCTGGTTGGCTTGGACAAGTTGGACCTAAGTGTCTGTTTCTGTGCTGTGTATCTCGATGACTATCACTAAGTTTGCCCATCACCTTAAAGCTTGGCCTCTGTTTTCTGACTCTTGTGCCACTGGGAATAATTTCTTTCTGTTATTTCTGCTTATATGCCCCTTTGATCTTGAACTCTTATATCAAATTTACCCTTAACCTTCCATGAGGAGGAAACAATCCTGGTTTCTCCATTGTATCCACGCAGCTGAAGGAATTTAGGGTAAGAGAATGTGTCAAAATTTGGCAGATGGAGTTCAATGTGAATAAGTATGTGGTTTTGCATTTTTGATGAGAAGAAGTAAAAGACAGCTTATTATCTAAATGGAGGGGAACTTCAAAATACTTTGGTGCAGAGAGATTGGTGCATTCCCATTCAGGAGTCAGGGAGAGCTAGCATGTAAGCATAGTAGGTAATAAAGAGGGCAACTAGAATTTTGGCATCCATTGCTAAAAGATTAGAGTATAAAAATAGGGAAATACTATTGCAATTGTCTAAGGTGAGAATGAAGCTGCATCTGTATTGGTCCCCTGACTCAAGGAAGGATGCAATTGCATTGGAGGCCATTCAATAGAGATTCAATAGATTAATTCCAGAGATGAATGCCTTGTTCTATGAGGAGATATTGAGCAGCCTAAGCTTATACTCATTAAAGTCTAGAAGGATGAGAGATCTAACTGAAGATACTAAAGGGCATTGACAAAGTGGATATAGATCAGACAATACCACTTGTGGGGCAATCTAGATCGGGAGGTCATTGTTAGGAAAAAGAATAGGCCTTTGCCACCAGTTCCAGAATACCAACCAGTGGAAATAGTTTATCTTTATCTACCCTGTCTTTTCCTGTTAGTACTTACAAGACTTCAATCAGATCACGCTTCAGACCTTCTAAATTCCAGAAAAATCCAGCCTAATTTGGATAAACTCTTCTCATAACTTACTTGTGTTTAGGTATCATTCTTCTAAACCTGCATTATGTTCTCTCCATCGCAAAATATCCTTCTGAAAGTATGGTGCCCAGATCAGCTCGCAGTGATCCAATTGGGGTCTAACCAGAGTTACATATAACCACAGCATAACTTCTGCATCCTTGTATTCCTGTCCTCTGGACATAAAGGCCAGTGTTCCATTAGCTTTCTTGATTATTTTCTGCACCTGTTTATGACATTTTAAAGCTCTTTGCACCTTCTTTAGATACTTCATATCATATAGAAAGCATTCTGGTCCATTGCTTTGTGGTCCAAAGTGGATAACCTCACACTAGTTTACATTGAATGCCATCTGCCATAGTTTTGCCCATTCACTTAGTCTATCAATGTCCCTTTGTAATTTTATGCTATTATCCACACTGTCTCTAATGCTGTCTAACATTGTGTCATCAAAAAAATTTGACATGTGACATTCCATACCATTATCCAAGTTGTTACAGCTGAGGGGTAGCAAATCATTTTTTTAAAAAAGAAGAACTCGTTCTCACAGGATTTTGAAACTTGAATTCACTACCCCATAGTGTGGTGAACACCAGAACATTGAATAAATTTGAGGAGGTATCTGACAGATTTTTATTTAATAAGAAGTTGACGCTTATGGGAACCCAGCAAGAAATTGGTAAGGCAGAATGAGATCTTACATGATATTGAATGCTGAAGCAAATGCAAGTGGCTGAATTACCTGCTGCTGCTCCTAGCCTTATGTTTTTACGCTTTGATTACCATTTTCTGTCTCACTGTCAATCTTCCACACAGGATGCTACAAGTATAAATGCATTCTGACAAAATTGCATGAAGAAATATCAATTGTTGTTTATACATGGCACACACTAATATTCCCATTCTCTAGAAATCAGCCTGTGAATTGAAGACATCCATTATTGATATCAAATTACTCCCCAAACGTCCCAATTTAATGCTAGGCTGACTACTTTGAAGAACGCTTGGCACGGGGAAATAAACATACCTCAAGTCCAAAATACATTGTTTCACATCACAAAAGGAGCTTTAATCTCTGGTCGGCACATTATACTTGACGTTAAATAGTTGACATAAATGATTGCGAGAGAGCCTGGGGGAGATGGTGGCATAAAGGTAATGTTACTGGAAGAGTACTACCCAGAAGCACATGCTAATGTTCTAAGGATTGGAGTTCAGCTTACGCCATGGTAGCTGTGAGTAGAGCATATAAAGTTTACTCTAAGGATGATAATCATGAGACTGTCAAGCAATTGTATAAAAATGCATCTGGTTCACTAATTTCAGCTGTCCTTACCAGGTCTGGCCTGCACGTGACTCCAGATCCACAGCAATGTGGCTGACTCGTAACTGGCCTCTGAAATGACTGAGTGAGTCACTCAATTCAAAGGCAGTATGGATGGGCTTCAAATTCTGGCATCCAAAAAAGAACATGATAAAACCTTAGTAAGTGTGTCCATTTGACACCCCAAGCAATAACACGTGCTTGAAGTCTAATTTAAAATTTAGATGATCTTAAAATATTCTACTCATTTGCTACTTATATCTTACAACAAGGGTGTTACATCTTCCTCTTATTCACAGTCTACAGTTTCATTATGTGTACGTGATGCTAATTTTAACATGTAATCGGCCAAAATTTAATGTCAAATTCGTGGTGAAGTTAATCAGTCTCACTGTTACTCACACTTCAAATGAGAGGCAGATGTTTGATTAAATTAAAAAGCTGTTGCTTGATCATATTATCTTTTTGAAAATGGCATTTCATTGTCTTCTTCACTATTGTAATACAATAAATGGTGTAATGTTAGTATGTTTGGGAGCCAATTACGACTTGTCCATGTTATGGATATTTGTATCAAGTTTTGCAGTACAAAAATGGACCATTCAGCCCCATGGTCCTCTCTCTTTCATAGAACTGTGAGGCTATTGGAGCCTTTGAGAAATGTTTTTCCTTCTAATTCCTCCTTTCGATACCTCACTCTCAAGGATGGTAATCGTAAGACTGTCATGCAATTGTCTTAGAAGTGCATCTGGTTCACTTATTTCAAAAGCCGTTACGAGGTCAGGCCTAAATGTGACTCCAGATCCAGTGCAATGTGACTGACTCTGAACTGGCCTCTGAAATGACTGAGTGAGTCACTCAGTTCAAGGGCAATAAGATAAGGGCTGAACTTGTAGAACAGCTCCACTTTTCTGCCCTGTCACATATCCCATGAATTCCTCTGTGATGAAGGTTCATGTTGACACTGACAGAATCTCAACATCTCTCTGGGATAAAGAATCCAAATGATATTTTCTCCCTGTCTCACTCCAAAATGACTGATCACTTATCCGAGGATTATGAACCCCACAGATCTGGAGTCGTCAGTCGAGGGAAACGTGCCCTCACCCTCTATCCTCTGAAATGTTTTATGTTTCCGTTCACTTATTCATCTCAACTCAAAAAGCTTAGTCTGATTCTGCGCAATCACTCCTCATAGGATAGCCAAATCATTTGAGGAATCTCTGTGTGATCTTTGTTCAATTGACCCAATTGTTCTTTTCTAATTGAGTCCACCTTAAAATGACATTCAAATATATTCACTTAGTGGCCATCAACTAAGAATTCATTTGTGCACCTATATATTAGGTCAGACTGAAACCACATCTTGAGATGGAGATCCATGCTTGTAATGCAAAATTCTGAAAAACTAAATGTCTACAAGTTCTATTTACCAACTATAATCTCAAGTAAGCATGGTACTACAAGTCAAATCCCAGAATGAGACCTGGCTTGATTGACCGCATGTTTTATTTTTCTTCCATTTTACTGTAGAGGTACTGTTGAAGTTTCCCAAAAGGCAGTCAATCCACTTGTAACAACAGAACGTAAAAGTGCAAGGACAGTATGTAAAAGTTTATCATTCTAAAGGAGAAGGATTGGGCTATATTTGAGTGAGCAAGCAGTATTTGAAGTGAAATGATGGGAACTGCAGATGCTGAAGAACCCAAGATAACCAAGTGTGGAGCTGGATGAACACCGCAGGCCAAGCAGCATCTCAGGAGCACAAAACCTGACGTTTCGGGCCTAGACCCTTCTTCAGGGCCTGATCAGGCCTCGGCCCGAAATGTCAGCTTTTGTGCTCCTGAGGTGCTGCTTGGCCTGCTGTGTTCTTCCAGCTCCACACTTCGTTATCTAGTATTTGAAATGAACTTATTACAAAGGTCAGAAATATAGATTTGGTTTTTTTATCTCAACAACTGCCTTACAACACCTAAAACTCAGTGAAGAGTCATGTCTGTCTCCATGCTAAAACACCTTCAACCAACAAGTCTGCATTATTTTATTTTCACCAACTTTCTCCATCTATCCAATAATATATTCTTGCCTTAATATATTAATGAGATGCTTTGGCAAAGTGTCACTGAGCTCGCTTACTACTTAACAGATGCCTTCAACATCTTTATACGATGTCTTCCATTCTTTCCACTTCCACAGTCTTCTGTTTCAGGACTTTTTTTAGAATTACCTTGGGACTTTTCCTTCACACTGACTGTGCCAATGGATGGCGACAACACATTTGTAGTTAAGGATCTCTTTTCTCTGACTGAACTTGCTTCTGTCTAAATGAACTTTCTTCTGGACCACCTTCTCTCTCTCCAGGTTGTCAAATTCAAGTCATCAATCATCCAGTGTAATTATGTCCTCAGCTGGCTGCTTGCTAATTTATCTGAAGTAGCATTACCTTTTTTTTTGGAATGCTGTTTATTTAATCGACTTTCTGATCTTTACAGAACTGAAAATTAAGACGCATTTGTCTTCCATTTTACAATGCAAGTTCCCAAATAACAGTAGTATATTATGAGCTTTCATCACCCCTGGCTATCTGGAATAGAACATGTTGTAGGTGTATCCTTCGTTCAGCAAGGACACCAAAAATATACATCGTGTGCTATTCTTCCCAAATTTCTGTGCAGTGTGGTAAGGATTCTTTTGATGTATATTCCAAAATATTTCAATAAAGAATAACTTGTAATTTCTCTCCCTAATTGCATATTACCTGAATGTTACTTATTGCTTTCTGTTACATTCTACTTTTTGTTCCAGGAAACAATATTGCTCTGCCAACATCTACATTTCTATCACCACCTTAAATTATGACCTAGTTTTCCATCCTTGCTATCACAGTGGGTATTTTAACATTTGTCTACATTATACTTGATCTGTCTCATGCATTTGTATTTAGTAATTACATGCTTGTATTTTGCTGCGTAAATTAGCACAGTTACCTGCTGAATGTTGTGCTTTTTTTGTTCTTAATTACTGTCAACTAACATGTTTGGATCTATAAGTGATCTATCACAGGCATGGAGTCTGAAACCTAGATGGATATAATGTTGAACATCCCAAATAACAATAATGCTGGCCAATACCTATAGTACCAACTCTCCAAAACCCCTTGCTGTCCCTAATATGAAAATCACCTGCTGACAGGACCACGACTCACGGGCGATATACAACCTGATGGCGCAAAATTATGGCCCCAACTATCTCTGGTCCTACCTCCTCAATTTCTTAAAACTACCATCTTGTGTTTATCACTCAATCCTTAAATGTCATTGGCACCGTTGATTGACCTGTAAACCGACATCTCAGTCCTGTTCGGAGATAATGGTAACTGCAGATGCTGGAGAATCCAAGATAATAAAATGTGAATCTGGATGAACACAGCAGGCCAAGCAGCATCTCAGGAGCACAAAAGCTGACATTTCGGGCCTAGACCCTTCATCGGAGAGGGGGATGGGGTGAGGGCTCTGGAATAAATAGGGAGAGAGGGGGAAGCGAACCGAAGATGGAGAGAAAAGAAGATAGGTGGAGAGGAGAGTATAGGTGGGGAGGTAGGGAGGGGATAGGTCAGTCCAGGGAAGACGGACAGGTCAAGGAGGTGGGATGAGGTTAGTAGGTAGGAAATGGAGGTGCGGCTTGGGGTGGGAGGAAGGGATGGGTGAGAGGAAGAATAGGTTAGGGAGGCAGAGACAGGCTGGGCTGGTTTTGGGATGCATTGGGGAGAGGGGATGAGCTGGACTGGTTGTGTGATGCAGTGGGGGGAGGTGACGAACTGGGCTGGTTTTGGGATGCGGTGGGGAGAGGGGATGAGCTGGACTGGTTGTGTGATGCAGTGGGGGGAGGGAACGAACTGGGCTGGTTTTGGGATGCATTGGGGGAAGGGGAGATTTTGAAGCTGGTGAAGTCCACATTGATACCATTGAGCTGTGGGGTTCCCAAGCAGAATATGAGTTGCTGTTCCTGCAACCTTTGGGTGGCATCATTGTGGCACTGCAGGAGGCCCATGATGGATATGCCATCTAAAGAATGGGAAGGGGAGTTGCAACAGTTTGCGACTGGGAGGTGCAGTTGTTTATTGCGAATCGAGCGGAGGTGTTCTGCAAAGTGGTCCCCAAGCCTCCACTTGGTTTCCCCAATGTAGAGGAAGCCACACCGGGTACAATGGATACAGTATACCACATTGGCAGATGTGCAGGTGAACCTCTGCTTAATATGGAAAGCCATCTTGGGGCCTGGGATAGGGGTGAGGGAGGAGGTGTGGGGGCAAGTGTAGCACTTCCCGCAACACATCCCTCACACCCCGCCCCCGCCACAACCGCCCAAAGAGGATCCCCCTCGTTCTCTCACACCACCCCACCAACCTCTGGATACAACGCATCATCCTCTGACACTTCCGCCATCTACAATCCGACCCCACCACCCAAGACATTTTTCCATCCCTACCCTTGTTTGCTTTCCAGAGAGACCACTCTCTCCGTGACTCCCTTGTTCGCTCCACACTGCCCTCCGACCCCACTACACCCGGCACCTTCCCCTGCAACCACAGGAAGTGCTAATAATAACTTTAGTTTAGATCTTATGAACTCTCTATTCTCATAGCCATAGAATTCTTCTATTTACTACAAAATGACCAGAATGCAGGTACTACTGGGAGGTAAGAAAAGCTGAGCTGGCAACTGATGGGACATGGGAAGAGAAGGGATATGTGCTGATAGTATCATTCATACTCACGTATGCGTTGTATGCAAAATAAATGAAGTAAGGACATGCACATCCTCCTTTGGGATGTAACCAAATAACAACAAATCAAGAATAGCAATGAGCAAAATGGTTGTCTTTGCATTTGTTCATAAATAAGGCAACCCAGTTTCAGCTTAAGTCAGCTTACAGTTGAGAAATATATCCTAATTATTGTACTTGATGCATTTTCTCTCTTTGGCACACAAGGCGTAAACAACAAAACTGCTTAGGAAGTGCAGGTAAAATGCTGAATGTAAAGAGGAAAACTGATTATGGTCCAGAAACACCGATGCTCTTCAAAAACATAATTAGGTCCCACCAGAATATGTGCACACTGTCTTCTTTTGAATTTTCCTCCGTTGTGTATTTGAGAATCTGAAGTCGCACTGATTTTGGATACAGTGATTCTCATTTTTATAGAAAATGAAGATATCCCAGTCTGCATTTAAGCGAACATATTACAAATTCAAAACCACTGATGTCACTTCAGTGTAAAGAAAATTTATAACTCAGATTCCAAGTAGGTAAACTGTTCAACCTTAGTCATTTCTTCGCACCAAAGTGCAGAGAAAGTTGCAAGGTCAGATTTGAATGTACTGAAATCTGTGTTACTATGAATGAAGTTGTTTTGTTAGAAATAGATGCTAAAAG
Organism: Stegostoma tigrinum; assembly: GCF_030684315.1. Lineage (NCBI taxonomy): Eukaryota > Metazoa > Chordata > Chondrichthyes > Orectolobiformes > Stegostomatidae > Stegostoma > Stegostoma tigrinum. The sequence goes on along the minus strand of NC_081356.1, from coordinate 44,690,496 downwards.
ATGTACAGATTTTCAATACAATGACATAGACTAGTGGTGAAAATGGGAAATTTAACAAAAAAAACTGTACACTGTCAAGTAATCTACATTTTACTAAAAACAAGCGATAAAGAAATAATTTCCAAAAGAGTCTCTGTCTTCAACTGACCACAGGGCAAAACGATTCCTTTTGTAAGATTTCTTAGAAGACCAATAACAATTGTTGTGAAATGAGCAGTGAATATTTGGCTTGATACAAATGTGCATTCAGTAATGTTACAACAACTGTTTGTGGGGTAAAAGAACTCCTCTAAAAGATGAACAATAACCTTTAATCATTTTACAACATCAAGCCATCAGGTTCCCTGTGTTTATTCTTTTCTTGTGTAATTTACTTTTCTGATTTAACTGAACTTGTATAAAAAAATGTTTTTGTGCTGAGTGACAATTGATCTCAGATTTCAGTTGAATTTAGGGATATTCTAGTTAAACAAGAGTGATTGAGAAAATCAGTGGGGTTAAAAGTCAGATGACTAAAAATGAATTGTCTCCACTGTCATCCACCATTGTTGTTCAGACATGTGGTCTGGTCAATTAGATGCTCTTCTGAAGTCAATTGTTGATATAGAACAGTAAAATGGAATTTCAGTCCATACCTCAAGCTTGCGAATAGCCTTAGAGAAAAATATGCCTGTGAAAAGTCTCTGGATAGCTGCCCTTTGATACAATTATAGGTTAAAGGGTGACAAATTTAAAATGAAATTCAGGAGGAATTACTTTTTTCACAGGCATTGAATCTGTAGAATTCATTATCCCAGAGTACAGTGGTTGCCGGAACACTGAATAAATTTAAAGAGAGACAGATTTTAAATGAGTAATGTGTTAAGGGGTTATGGGGAGTAGGCAGAAAGGAGGCATTAAGACCGAAGTGTAATCGGCTGTATTTGTATTAAATAAGAGAGCTTGCTCGAGGGGTTGAACTCCTCCTTCTGCTCCTGGCTCTTAGTTTCTTGTATGGTCTCGGCTCCAACTTTAAGTAAAAAGTGCAAGTGGTAGCTATGTGACATAAATTTCTATCTGTTCTGCCTTGGCAATGTATTTTGCCCCACAATCTCCGAATAAATTCTTTAATCATAGAATGATAGAAAAGCAGGCCATTCACTCCAAGTCCACACTGACAACTGGAGAGGCATCCCAGCCAAACCCATACCCTTACTTGTCTCTGTAAATCTGCATTTCCCATGGCTAATCCAACTAGCCGGCACATCTTTGCACTGTGGGAGGAAAGTCGATCACCCGGAGGAAATCCAGTCACCTGGAGCAAACCGACGCAGACATGGGAGAACATGCAAACACCCACAGACAGTTGCTCAACGATGGAATCAAATCTGGGTGCCGGATCCTGTGAAGCAGTAGAGCTAACTACTGACCCACTATGCTGCTGTGATACATGAAAGGTGAAGTAGCTTTTCCAGCCAATAGTCTATTATGAATTGGAATAAAACCTGGATGTAAATTGTCCCATTGGGAACACCCAGCATGGGTTCATGAAGGGTAGGCCATGTTTAACTAATTTGGTAGAATTCTTTGAGGACATTATTTACATGGTGGACAATGGGGAACCTGTGGATGCAGTGTATCTGGATTTCCAGAAGGCATTTGACAAGCTGCCACACCAAAGGCTGCTACCTAAGATAAAATTGAGTATTGCAGGTAATGTATTGGCATGGATAGAGGCTTGGTTGACCGGTAGAAAGCCAAGAGTAGGGGTAAATGGGTGTTTTTCTGATTGGCAGTCAGTGGCTAGTGGTGTGCCTCAGGGATCAGTGCTGGGACCTCAATTGGTTACAATTTACATAGATGATTTGGAGTTGGGGATGAAGTGTGTTGTGTCAAAATTTGCAGATGACACTAAGGTGAGTGGTAGAGCAAAGTGTGCAGAAGACACTGAAAGTCTGCAGAGGGATATAAATAGCCTATGTGAGTGGCCAAAGGTCTGGCAGATGGAGTACAATTTTGCTAAGTGTGAGGTCATCCATTTTGGTAGAAATAACAGCAAAATGAATTATGTTTTAAATGATTAAAAAAATGCAGCACGCTGCTGTACAAAGTGACTTGGTTGTCCTTGTGCATGAATTGCTGAAGGTGGGATTGCAGGTGCAGCAGGTGATTAAAAAGGCAAATGGAATTTTGTCTGCCATTGTTTGAGGGATGAAGTTTAAAAACAGAGAGGCTATACTGCAGCTGTATAGGGCCCTAGTGAGGCCACGCCTGGAGTACTGCGTGCAGTTTTGGTCTCCTTACTTGAGAAGAGATATACTAGCACTGGAGGGGCCGCAGAGGGGATTCACTTGGTTGATTCCAGAGTTGAGAGGACTGGATTATGAGGAGAGACTGAGGTAGACTGGGCTTATACTCATTGGAATTCAGAAGAATGAGGGGACATCTTATAGAAACATAGAAGATTATGAAGGGAATAGATAAGGTGGAGGCAGGGAGGTTGTTTCTGCTAGCAGGTGAAATTAGGACTAGAGGGCATCACCTCAAAATAAAGGGAAGCAGTTGTCGGACTGAGGTCAGAAGGAACTTCTTCACCTAAATGGTTGCAAATCTGTGGAATTTCCTGTCCAGTGAAGTGATTGGAGCTACCTCACTGCATGTTTTTATGGCATAGCTAGATAAATTTTTGAACAGTAAAGGAATTAAGGGTGATGGTGAGTGGGCAGGTAAGTGGAGCTGAGTCTCAGAAAGATCAACCATGATCTTATTAAATGGCAGGGCAGGCTCGAGGGGCCAGATGGCCTACTCCTGCTCTTAGTTCTAATGTTCTTAAAATCAACAAGTGGATAGACACGGCACTGGATCATTAATGATAACAAGGTATAGAGCTGGATGTACACAGCAGGCCAAGCAGCGTCAGAGGAGCAGGAAGGTTGATGTTTCGGGCCTAGACCCTTCTTCAAAGGGTCTTATTTCCTGCTCCTCTGATGCTGCCTGCCCTGCTGTGTTCACCTAGCCCTACACCTTGTTATCTCAGATTGTCCAGCATCTGCAGTGCCTACTATTACTGGATCATTAATTACAGTTTGTTTCAAACACTTACATATATTCCAGCCTGTGTTATTTTCTATCTCTCGGTGCACTCCATTAAGTGGACAGAGAGGATGGCATTGCAGAGGACATATGATGAACTGTTTACTTGTAAGATTTATAGAGCTATACATCTCAAGAATTTCAATAATGGCCCAATTTCTGATCTCTGTGCTAAGATGTATTTAGGAGCTGAAAGGCTGAACATTGAAGTTCTTCGGAGGAAATACACTTTTCCTTTATATTCTCAACCCTGCAGCACTTTTTTGTGGTTTCTTTTTGTGGATCAGAAATGCCTAGTGTACAAACCTGCCTGAGCTGCAGTATCGTTTTCAATTGATCTGGAGTTAAAAATCTGATTTTCTCCCACATGCCATTTTCATTTGGTGGTATGGTATTTTGAAAACCCATTAATTGAGAATTTGTGAAGAAATTAGCTTGTAGAGGAATTTAGAACATTCTAGAAGTTAACTGTGAAGTGGTTTCACTCCAGTAAGTGTCAGTATTGAGAACCATTTGTAATGTAAATGTATTTTTTCGTTTGGTGATTTATCCAATGACTCTGCATTGGAAAGACAAGTTTACGATTTCCGTGGTGAGCCATACCTTATTGTTCACATGCACTATAGTACGGTTCAATTCCAGAAAGTACCAAAAATAATAATTAATATAACAAATCATTTGTTAGCCTGAACTGTCATCTTTTGTAGTGTTTTTTTTTAAAGTAGTGAGTATTCTGGTTGATGTAAACTTTAACAATAAACTATTTTTGGCATTTCTGAGCTATCTAGTTTATATGCAAAATAAACACTATCTGTTCTTGCCAATTTCAGAGAGTGCTGCATTCTTTGACAGCTGTCACCATTTTGAATCCTTGCCTGTTTTGAGTTGTGTTGAGTTTCAGCATAATAGGTGTGTAATTCACATGGGAATGTACAACAACTTTAGAAGTTGTTCTAACAAGATTATCACTGATGCAATTTCTGATTTGTTGACACAAAGTAACAGAATTATAATAGAATTTCAAAAGACTGAATATATTCTTTTCTCCATCAAAATGATCCTGGGCTGGATTTTCATGAAATTGAAGAGGCATCACAAACATTTCATAATGATGGCTTGGACAGAATTATGCAATCATATCCCCACCTCCAAAGATTTTAGCAGAAGATAAGAATGCAAGTCCATCTCCTGCACACTTTTGATCTCCAGCTCATGGGATATGCATGTTCTGATCTCTGCAAATTGTCAGGCCAGTTTTCCATAGTTTTGCAAACCAAAGTCGGGAAGAGGTAGCCTATTGAAACTGAGGTGAAAAAGGTTTGTGCATGTCAACTTGCCACCCTAAAGCCTTGAACCCAATCAACTTGGATGGGCCCATGCATTGTGAAATTTGGCTGAAAGCAAAGACATCTATCACTCTTCAAAACACACATGTCAAACGAAAGTGTTGCTCAATTGAAACTTATTTGTGATCATTCTATCAATTGTACAACATTTATTTAGGCACGATAAAGTGGAGTGTGCTTATCATTTCTACAACTGAAACTTGAAATATCTAATGATGAGCTGTTGTATAGGACTGTGAAGTAAAATGGCTATGATTGAATGAATGATTGCAAGAAGAATATTTTGGTATATGCTGTTGCTTCTGCTGTGTTCATTAGTCCTGCAAATTGTACATGAGATGAATGAGTATTGCTCTTCATACTCTCATGGAGAGTATGAAGATCAATGGGGAAATGGGTAGAGATACATAGGTTGGCACAAAGAATATTCAGGATCCATTGGATTGGTGGGGATCATGACGTGTTTGATATGGATGAGAATGTAGGGAAGTGATAACTGGAGACTTTTTGTTTTACAACTGCAGAGTCCTCATGTTATAAGAGGAATGTCTTTTCCCCAGCCTCTCTTGGCACCTGGTAGCTCCTGCAGCAGTCTGCCAATTCATTTTTGGGGACAGTGGGCTTGATTCTAATTATCACTCATTACCTGGAATGAAAATCCCACTTCTGGAGGCACTTCTCCCACACCAGAGTGGGAAACTTGCGATAAGATCCACTACCTGCATCTAGGTGACAATTCAGTTCACTCTGTTTGAGGTATGTTGTGCGTGTTGTCATTGTCCGAAGTGGTCTAGCTTCCATGGAATAGCCACCTTTTAGTCTGACAAGAAGAATCTCATCCAAGAAACAATGTAGTTTATTGAATCTCCACAACTACAAGAGCAGACCATACATTTACCCCAAAGCCTGTTGGGAGGACCTAGCCTTGCAGCTGTCTCCCTCAGGATTCTATTTTATTATCCCTCCAAGTCCGGTGACATCAGCACAGAGGATGGTGCTTGGTGTACTTGATCAAAATTAACCCTTTCAGTCTCATACAAGAATGTGTTGTATGATTGATGAATTCTACTCTGCTTCTCAGGAGATGAAAATTACAGTTGAGCAGATGTAAACCCGTCTATTTTATAGCTTCACAGCTTTTTGTGAGCAATCTGCTTAGATATAATTGCAAGTGCTGCAACAATTTAAAATTCAAACCACTTTTTTTATTTTTGCAAAGCCAATCATTCTGTTCTCGGGGGAGAATGTTGGATTTCTAAACATTCTGAATATGTGTCCTTTAAACCTTCAGGTTCTTCTAATGTCAGTTCACTGAGGCTGGTATCCTGTCACCAAGTCACCTTTTATTTACTTGTGCACAATGTACTGGTGGTGGCTAGTCAGCACAGAGTCAGTCGCCTGAACTGAGATGTAATTTCCTGTTTCTTTTCAAATGCTTATATAAAGTTACGTGCAATTAATTAAACATTTTCCATTGATAGCGTAGTGATTGGAACAAGATGGACCTCGTTGACTGCAGGTTCTAGATTGGGTTTGTTAACCTGAGCCAATCAGGACAGCCTTGCTTGATATAACGAGGAGATTAAGTTAAGGACTGATTCTGAGCTGGTTGGCCACAGCTAGAGTACTGTACACTAGTAAATAAAGGGTATCTTGTAACTTGACACTGATCTCAGTACAGTTATTTCAGATAGGTCATGGATCCTGAGGATTAGATAGTGATTATTGGCTAAGTAATTGTAGAAGATACATGGAGGGACCATGATGGAAAGGGTAGGGAGGCGGAGGTGGGGAATAGGGTATGGTTTAGGAGGTGTTTAAGCAATGCCAGGTGCCATCCTGCCGTTGCTAAAAATCATTGAGCCTTCTCACCACCTCAATTGGCACCAACACTATTTCTCAAGCTGCACTGTCAACTTGAAAGCCTCCATGAAAATATCCAAGACCTCGGTGCAGTCGTATGCCCATCAGGAGTTGCAGATTGGTGAGTTGTGAAATGAATCAACTCACAGCACCTACTCCCAAGAGGAATATTCCACTGATATAGATTTCTGCAAGATTGCATTAGTTTACCATTGCTGATTGTTTTTTGTTTTTGAAAATCGTGGTTTCCTTTTGAGCTTGAAATGTTTATTTGAGATATTAGCAAATTGCAATTGCTATAAGTATTTTAAAACTGGATGTGAACTGAATCTTTGGTTTGAGTACTTGTTATCCCTGGAGGTAATCCATGCAACTTTATATAGCTCTTTGCCATTTACATTCTTATAGCACATTCAATTATACCTGAGCAAATTGTGAACAAAATGCAGTGAAGCCTGAAAACTGACAGGTTCATATCTGTTGTTGACAGGTTCATATCTGTTGTTTTCACCCTCAAAAGCATAGATTAATTGAGGCGATATGGTTTCTCTGGTTTCTATGGCACATGAGCTCTTATGCAGATTTTCACTGTCATATTTCTGTGTCTACTTTATTATTATGGAAGAAGAAATGTAAATATTTGCTGGATGGATCATTTATCATTACTACATGCTTGCTATCAGATGTAATCAATTCAAAAGTTATGGGGACATAATTGAGAATAAATAATCTTGTCCCAATGAATGGTAGTAATCGACTCTGCATGTAACTAATGTGTACTATTAGTAGATTAAGTGACAATAACTTTGTATTTTGGCATTAGCTGTGTGAATAGACACCTTTATCCAGATTCATCAGTGAGCCTCCTGGAATGCTTGTTAATGCATACAATGATTTCATAATAGTTCTAATTCGTTACAAACTGACATGAGGTTTCTAAATTTATTAAAACACTCCTGATATTGCATCAATTTTCCCCCTTTTTAGTCTGTCAGTTTCATGTATGACTCTATAGGGGAACCCCACAAGTACTGACACACTCTCAGAGAGTCTTATTAAAAGTGTGACCCAATGTTGGAAACTCCTAGCCTATTTTCAAAACGTAGTGTCAGTTACCAAAAGGAAACTCGGTCGATCAATGAATAAAATCTGTTTCTTTGTTATATTGTAACAGGAATAATATCCCAGGAAACATTCAAAGAGAGGTCCTATGGTGCAGTCTGTAACAGTTTTGCATTTGAACCAGAAGCAAAGGGCTCAAATTTATCATTCTGAGTTCAAGTCCTACACTGGCACTTGTTGGCCAAGGTCAGTCTATTCATAATGTGAGCAAACAGGTTCAATATGAAATTGAAAATCCTTTCAACATAACCAATGGCAGGCATTTAGAGTGGGAGAGGTTTCTGGTTAACTGTATGATGGAAAGAAATTGAAGTCTCCACCATCTCTCTCTAGCCATAGGTTCAGAATACGACGTGCAAACATGTCTTGCCATCGTGACCTTGGCTCGGGTGGATTAGATTGATGTCAGCAGTGTGGGGTTTGACCCCGAATACAGCGGAGATGGATTCAGGTCTGACCTTGTTGCCCTACCCATCTTGGAGATGGCAGAGCTGTGGTCAGACATGCTGTCAAGTCGAAAGCTTTCAGGGAAAAAATTGAAATTTTTCATATTTTTACAAGGACATAGGGCTGCTCTCTCATTAGAAAGAGATGACGCATGGTAAATTAACTTGAGGACTCATAATACATTTACCATTAAGAAGTAAAATCTTCACTCAGCAACTAAATTGAGGCAACATTCCAGGTATGACCTACAGGGCAGAAAAAAAATCTTTAAAAATAGAAATACTTCAAAAGGACTGTAGTGGTTGTTCCATTCGGAAGTATGTAAGACACATCAGGCCAATATACCACGTCTGGTTTCTCGGTTACCAGATATAGGGTAGGCCATTTGGGACTAAAATGAGAAGAAACTTCTTCACTCAAAGGGGAGGGATCCTGTGAAATTCTGTGCTTACAGAAGGCAGCAGAGATAAGTCATTTTAATGTTCTGAGGAAAGAAATCAATTTCAGGAGGCGAATGATGTTGAGAGTTGTGGAGTGATCATGGGGACATAGTATCATGATAGAGATCAACCGTAATTGTGTTGAATGGTGGAGCAGGCTTGATGGACCAAATGGCCAAGTTCTATTTTCTATGTTTCCACATTTCTTTCTGGGAAGGTCATTTTCCAGTTTGGTTGCCAGCTGTCATGGTTTAAGCCAATTCTTGACCCATATATATTATAAGGAAGTATTTATAAAAATATTGCAAGAAAAATAGTTTTGGACTGAAAATTGCTTTGTAAAAAGGTTCCAGAGTTCAGTGTACTGTGTGCTCTGCCTTATAGTGCATTGCACAGTGGATCAATGGAATCGTGATTATGTATTACCTGCTACAGGGTGTTGCTTTTGAATGAGACAAAAAACGTGTTATCGAGGAATTGTTACAGCTAAATAACTTTAAAGAGCCAACTGTGTAACATGGGATATACATGAAAGTTTGAAATAAAAGCCAGCAAGTTCCATATAAACATAAGTTGGAATAGGCCCTGGTGAATACAGAACACAACGAAAACGCTAATGGACATATTGGCCTCACCTCAAGAGGGCTCGAATATGAAATGGTAAAAGCAATATCACGCTGCAAAAGAGCTTGAGTTAAATCACTTTGCAGCACTGCGTTCTGTCTCATGCAAAGTAGCAAGGATACATTGTTCTTGCGGGTACTGCAGCGCATCTATCAGGAAAATGCTGGACTAAAATAGTTTAATTATGTAGACACGTGTCATAAACTGGATTTGTATGCCTTTCAGTACAGAAAGTTCAAGGGTGATCTAAATATGACGTTTAAAATAAATAAAGGATTTACCCTAGCGTTTGACCAGCATTAGATATGATAAATGATTAACAACAAGAGGAGCATAACTATAAAAACTGAGCTGAACCCAGCATTGACATGGGAAAGCTCTTATCTGCAGAAGAAATGTTGGAGTCACTCCAACAAATAACATATGATCACTAAGGAACTATCTTTTCAGCCTAAATGAGATGTGTGATTGTATCCCCTCTTTTTTTTACAGCAACTCCAATCACGGTATTCTCTTTTTATTAACTTTTGGATGTTCACCATGTCCTTCTGACCAGCACTGAACTCTCCAAGTTACATGGTTCATCAATCAGGATTCGCATTAACTTTGTCATGCTCATCTCTCACTGCTATTGTAAGACTTAAGCAATCCAAATCTTTCTGGAGAGTGTGTGTAAGCGTTAACACATAGGGTCATCAACCTGTTTTGAATGATGAGGTAAATTGTCTAGCCTGTGTTGAAATGAAAGTTGGAAATTACAGGAACAAAAACAAAGTTGCTGGAAAAGCTCAGCAGATCTGGCAGCATCTGTGGAGGACAAAACAGAGATAACATTTCAAATCACCGGACCAGAAACATTAACTCTGTTTTCTCCTCCAGCAATGCTGCCAGACCTGCTGAGCTTCTCCAGCAGCTTTGTTTTTGTTCCTAATTTACAGCATATGCAGTTCTTTTGGTTTTTAGGTGGAAATTACAGCCTGACTGTCACCGGCAAACACCCTTGCAAAGATTATTTCACAGCATTCCCCTCAGCAATAAGTATACCGTTTTGGATACTGCTGGGGGGGTTGACCTACCAGAGGAAAGCCATAGTAGTCAGTTCTCTGGCACTGAGCCTGACACTGTGGCAAAGAAGGGAAGGGGGCAGAATAGAAAAGTACTCGTGGTAGGGGACTCGATAGTTAGGGGAATCGACAGGAGATTTTGTGGGCAAGATCGGGATTCCCGGAAGGTATGTTGCCTCCCTGGTGCCAGGGTCCGGGACGTCTCCGATCGGGTGTATAAAGTTCTGAAAGGGGAGGGTGAACAGCCAGAAATCGTGTTACATATTGGCACAAATGATATAGCCAGAAATAGGTTTGAGGATATAAAAAGTGATTTCAGGGAGTTAGGATGGAAGCTGCAGAGCAGGACGAACAGAGTAGTGTTCTCTGGTTTACTACCGGTGCCACGAGATAGCGAGGTGAGGAACAGGGAGCGGGCGCAGCTGAACACGTGGCTACGCAGCTGGTGTAGGAGGGAGGGTTTCAGATATGTTGATAATTGGGATGCCTTCTGGGGAAGGTGGGACCTGTACAAGAAGGACGGGTTGCATCTGAACTGGAAGGGGACCAATGTCCTGGGTGGAAGGTTTGCTCGAGTAGTTCGAGAGGGTTTAAACTAGTATGGCAGGGGGGTGGGAACCTGAGCTGTATACCAGAGGTGAGCGTTGATGCAGGTGAGGCAGTAGCAAGAGGTAGACCAGCTAGTGGGAAGGATTTTCCTGGGAAGGAACCAAGGGATCGGTTAAAGTGTGTTTGCTTTAATGCAAGGAGTATCAGGAATAAAAGTGATGAACTTAGAGCATGGATCAGTACCTGGTGCTATGATGTTGTGGCCATAACAGAGACATGGGTTTCTCATGGGCTGGAATGGTTGCTGGATATTCCAGGGTTTAGAACATTTAAAAAGAATAGGGAGGGGGGAAAAAGAGGAGGGGGTGTAGCACTACTAATCAGAGAGGGTATCACAGCTACAGAAGCTTCCATTGTCGAGGAAGATCTGCCTACTGAGTCAGTGTGGGTGGAAATTAGGAGCAGCAAGGGAGTAGTCACCTCGTTAGGGGTTTACTACAGGCCCCCCAATAGCAGCAGGGAGATTGTAGAAAGCATAGGTCGACAGATTTTGGAAAAGTGTGGACGCAGTAGGGTTGTTGTAATGGGTGACTTTAACTTTCCTAATATTGATTGGAACCTCCTTCGAGCAGAAGGTTTGAATGGAGCTGTTTTTGTAAGGTGTGTTCAGGAGGGTTTCCTAACGCAGTACGTTGACAGGCCGACGAGGGGAGAGGCCATTCTAGACTTGGTGCTCGGAAACGAGCCGGGGCAGGTATCAGATCTTGTGGTGGGAGAGCATTTTGGTGATAGTGACCATAACACTCTCTCATTCTACATAGCTATGGAGAAGGAGAGGATTAGGCAGAATGGGAGGATATTTAATTGGGGAAGAGGAAACTATGATGCGATTAGACACGAGTTAGGAAGCATGGACTGGGAGCAGTTGTTCCATGGTAAGGGCACTATAGACATGTGGAGATTGTTTAAGGAACAGTTGTTGGGAGTGATGAGTAAATATGTCCCTCTGAGACAGGCAAGACTGGGTAAGATAAAGGAACCTTGGATGACGAGAGCGGTGGAGCTTCTAGTGAAAAGGAAGAAGGTAGCTTACATAAGGTGGAGGAAGCTAGGGTCAAGTTCAGCTAGAGAGGATTACATGCAGGCAAGGAAGGAGCTCAAAAATGGTCTGAGGAGAGCCAGGAGGGGGCACGAGAAAGGCTTGGCAGAAGGAATCCGGGAAAACACAAAGGCATTTTACACTTACGTGAGGAATAAGAGAATGGTCAAAGAAAGAGTAGGGCCGATCAGGGATAGCATAGGGAACTTGTGTGTGGAGTCTGAGGAGGTAGGGGAAGCCCTAAATGAGTTTTTTGCTTCTGTCTTTACGAAAGAAACGACCTGTGTAGTGAATGAAACCTTTGAAGAGCAGGTGTGCATGCTGGAATGGATAGAGATAGAGGAAGCTGATGTACTGAAAATTTTGTCAAACATTAAGATTGACAAGTCGCCAGGCCCGGATCAGATTTGTCCTCGGCTGCTTTGGGAAGCGAGAAATGCAATTGCTTCGCCACTTGCGAAGATCTTTGCATCCTCGCTCTCCACTGGAGTCGTACCTGAGGACTGGAGAGAGGCAAATGTAATTCCTCTCTTCAAGAAAGGAAATAGGGAAATCCCCGGCAATTATAGACCGGTAAGTCTCACGTCTGTCGTCTGCAAGGTGTTAGAAAGGATTCTGAGGGATAAGATTTATGACCATCTGGAAGAGCATGGCTTGATCAAATACAGTCAACACGGCTTTGTGAGGGGTAGGTCATGCCTTACAAACCTTATCGAGTTTTTTGAGGATGTGACTAGTAAGGTTGATGAGGGTCAAGCTGTGGATGTGGTGTATATGGACTTCAGTAAGGCATTTGATAAGGTTCCCCATGGAAGGCTCATTCAGAAGGTCAGGAGGAATGGGATACAGGGGAATTTAGCTGCTTGGATACAGAATTGGCTGGCCAACAGAAGACAGCGAGTGGTAGTAGAAGGAAAATATTCTGCCTGGAAGTCAGTGGTGAGTGGGGTTCCACAGGGCTCTGTCCTTGGGCCTCTACTGTTTGTAATTTTTATTAATGACTTGGACGAGGGAATTGAAGGATGGGTCAGCAAGTTTGCAGACGACACAAAGGTCGGAGGTGTCGTTGACAGTGTAGAGGGCTGTTGTAGGCTGCAGCGGGACATTGACAGGATGCAGAGATGGGCTGAGAGGTGGCAGATGGAGTTCAACCTGGATAAATGCGAGGTGATGCATTTTGGAAGGTCGAATTTGAAAGCTGAGTACAGGATTAAGGATAGGATTCTTGGCAGCGTGGAGGAACAGAGGGATCTTGGTGTGCAGATACATAGATCCCTTAAAATGGCCACCCAAGTGGACAGGGTTGTTAAGAAAGCATATGGTGTTTTGGCTTTCATTAACAGGGGGATTGAGTTTAAGAGTCGTGAGATCTTGTTGCAGCTCTATAAAACTTTGGTTAGACCGCACTTGGAATACTGCGTCCAGTTCTGGGCGCCCTATTATAGGAAAGATGTGGATGCTTTGGAGAGGGTTCAGAGGAGGTTTACCAGGATGCTGCCTGGACTGGAGGGCTTATCTTATGAAGAGAGGTTGACTGAGCTCGGTCTCTTTTCATTGGAGAAAAGGAGGAGGAGAGGGGACCTAATTGAGGTATACAAGATAATGAGAGGCATAGATAGAGTCGATAGCCAGAGACTATTTCCCAGGGCAGAAATGGCTAGCACGAGGGGTCATAGTTTTAAGCTGGTTGGTGGAAAGTATAGAGGGGATGTCAGAGGCAGGTTCTTTACGCAGAGAGTTGTGAGAGCATGGAATGCGTTGCCAGCAGCAGTTGTGGAAGCAAGGTCATTGGGGTCATTTAAGAGACTGCTGGACATGCATATGGTCACAGAAATTTGAGGGTGCATCCATGAGGATCAATGGTCGGCACAACATTGTGGGCTGAAGGGCCTGTTCTGTGCTGTACTGTTCTATGTTCTATGTTCTATGTTCTACATGTTCTGCACTTCGTTTGTGAAATTAAACTTGTTGGTGGGCGACATGCTGGAAATAGAACATGCTTGACTCTTCTTATTCAGATATATTTCAAATGTTTCTGGTGTAAACGATAGAATATCATCTGATGCCACACTACCTGCAGCACGTAAACTGCAAACAAACTTCTTGAAACCATGACAGTTTGGCACTTGTGCTATTGGGCATAGACTCGATGTTTATCCACTGTCTATCACTATTAACCAACACTAAGTGCTCTTCCATAAAATAAAACAAGTAGACAGCGAATAAGGTTTTCTAAGGTTACATCGGAATCTTGTTCAACTGGGTCAATGGAGTGAAAAATGGCAGATGGAGTTCAATCTGGATAAATGTGAGGTATTGCATTTTAGTACAACAAACGAAGATAGGGCTTTTACAATTAATGTTAGAGCCTAATGGTGGAACAGAGGGACCTAGGGGTGCAGGTACATAATTCTTTAAAGTATGTGTCACATATACACAACTTAGTTTAAAAGCTGGTTGGCATACTAGCCTTTATTTCTCAGTCCTTAGAGTAGAGGAGTTGGGATGTTATGATGAGGTTGTACAGGACATTTGTGAGACCTCTTCTGGAATACTGCATCCCGTTCTAATTGTTGAGTTAAAGGAAGAATATGAAAAAGCATAGAACATAGAACATTACAGCACAGTACAGGCCCTTCGGCCCTCGATGTTGTGCCGACCTGTCATACCGATCTCAAGCCCATCTAACCTATACTATTCCACGTACGTCCATATGCTTATCCAATGACACCTTAAATGTACCTAATGTTGGTGAATCTACTACCGTTGCAGGCAAAGCGTTCCATTCCCTTACTACTCTGAGTAAAGAAACTACCTCTGACATCTGTTCTATATCATTCACCCCTCAATTTAAAGCAATGCCCCCTCGTGCTCGCCGTCACCATCCTAGGAAAAAGGCTCTCCCTATCCACCCTATCTAACCCTCTGATTATTTTATGTTTCAATTAAGTCACCTATCAACCTCCTTCTCTCTAATGAAAACAGCCTCAAGTCCCTCAGCCTTTCCTCCTAAGACCTTCCCTCCATACCAGGCAACATTCTAGTAAATCACCTCAGCACCCTTTCCAAAGCTTCCACATCCTTCTTATAATGCGGTGACCAGAACTGTACACAATACTCCAAGTGCGGCCGCACCAGAGTTTGTACAGCTTCACTATAACCTCTTGGTTCCGGAACTCGATCCCTCTATTAATAAAAGCTAAAACACTGTATGCCCTCTTAACATCCCTGTCAACCTGGGTGGCAACTTTCAAGGATCTGTGTACGTAGACACTGAGATCTCTCTGCTCATCTACACTACTAAGAATCTTACCATTAGCCCTGTACTTTGCCTTCCGGTTACTCCTACCAAAGTGCATCACCTCACACTTGTCTGCATTAAATTCCATTTGCCACCTCTCAGCCCAGCTCTGCAGCTTATCTATGTCTCTCTGCAACCTATAGCGTCCTTCGTCACTATCCACAACTCCACCGACCTTAGTGTCGTCTGCAAATTTACTAACCCATTCTTCTACGCCCTCATCCAGGTCATTTATAAAAATGACAAACAGCAGTGGACCCAACGCTGACCCTTGCGGTAGACCACTAGTAACTGGTCTCCAGGATGAACATTTCCCATCAACTACCACCCTCTGTCTTCTTTCAGCAAGCCAATTTCCGATCCAAACTGCTATATCTCCCACAATCCCATTCCTCCGCATTTTGTGCAATAGCCTATTATGGGGAACCTTATCGAACACTTTGCAGAAATTCATATACACCACATCAACCGGTTTACTCTCACCTACCTGTTTGGTCACCTTCTCAAAGAACTCAATGAGGTTTGTGAGGCACGACCTTCCCTTCACAAAACCGTGCTGACTATCCCTAAGCAATTTATTCTTTTCTAGATGATTATAAATCTTATCCCTTACAACCTTTTCCAACACTTTACCAACAACTGAGGTAAGGCTCACTGGTCTATAATTACCAGGGTTGTCTCTACTCCCCTTCTTGAACAGGGGAACCACATTTGCTATCCTTCAGTCATCTGGCACTATTCCTGTAGACAATGACGAGCTAAAGATCAATGCCAAAGGCTCGGCAATCTCCTCCCTGGCTTCCCAGAGGATCCGAGGATAAATCCCATCCGGCCCAGGGGACTTATGTATCTTCACCCTCTGAAGGATTTCTAATACCTCTTCCTTGTGAACCTCAATCCCACCTAGTCTAGTAGCCTGTATCTCAGTATTCACCTCGACAACATTGTCATTTTCTAGAGTGAATACTGTTGAAAAATATTCATTTAGCGCTTCCCCTATCTCATCTGACTCCACACACAACTTACCACTACTATCCTTGATTGGGCCTAATCTTACATTGGTCATTCTTTTATTCCTTAAATACCTATAGAAAGCCTTAGGGTTTACCCTGATCCTATCCGCCAACAACTTCTCATGTCTCCTCCTGGCTCTTCTGACCTGTCTCTTCAGGTCTTTCCTGGCTACCTCTAGCCCTCAAGTGCCCTAACTGAGCCTTCACATCTCATCCTTACATAAGCCTTCTTCTTCCTCTTGACCAGAGATTCCACCTCATTCGTAAACCACGGCTCCCACGCTCTGCAGCTTCCTCCCTGCCTGACAGGTACATACTTATCTAGGACACACAGAAACTTTTTCTTGAATAAGCTCCACATTTCTAATGTGCCCATCCCCTGCAGTTTCCTTCCCCATCCTATGCTCCAGAAATCTTGCCTAATCTCAGCGTAATTGCCTTTCCCCCAGCTATAACTCTTGCCCAGTGGTATACACCTATCCCTTTCCATCACTCAATTAAACATAACAGAATTGTGATTGCTATCACCAAAGTACTCACCTACTTAGAAATCTGACACCTGGCCAAGCTCATTACCCAGTACCAAATCTAATATGGCTTCGCCCTTTGTTGGCCTATCTACATGCGGTGTCAGGAAGCCCTCCTGCACACACTGGACAAAAACTGACCCATCTATAGTACTCGAACTATAGTGCTCCCAGTCAATATTTGGAAAGTTGAAGTCCCCCATGACAACTACCCTGTCTCTCTCACTCCTATCGCGAATCATCTTTGCTATCCTTTCCTCTACATCTCTGGAACTATTTGGAAGCCTATAGAAAACTCCCAACAGGGTGACCTCTCCTTTCCTGTTTCTAACCTCAGCCCATACTACCTCAGTTGACGAGTCCCCAAACATCTTTTCTGCAACTGTAATACTGTCCTTGACTAACAATGCCACACCTCTGCCTCTTTTACCATCTTCTCTGTTCTTAGTGAAACATCTAAATCTTGGAACCTGCAACAACCATTCCTGTCCCTGCTCTATCCATGTCTCCGAAATGGCCACAACATTGAAGTCCCAGGTACCAACCCATGCTGCAAGTTCACCCACCTTATTCCAGACGCTCCTGGCATTGAAGTAGACACACTTCAAACCAACTTCTTGCTTGCCAGTGCCATCTTGCTTCCCTGAAACTTTATTTTGGATCACCCTACTCGCAACCTTTTCTATAGTCGAACTACAATTTTGGTTCCCATCCCCCTGCTGAATTAGTTTCAACTCACCTGAATAGCCTTAGCAAATTTCCCCCCCAGGATATCGGTACCCTTTTGGTTCAGGTGAAGACCATCTTGCTTGTAGATGTCCCACCTACCCCAGAAAGAGCCCCAATTATCCAAGAATCCAAAACCCTCCCTCCTGCACCATCCCTGTAGCCACGTGTTCAACTCCTCTCTCTCTCTCTCTCCCTATTCCTCGCCTCACTAGCACATGGCACGGGCAACAAACCAGAGACCACAACTCTGTTCGTCCTAGCTCTCAGCTTCCATCCTAGCTCACTGAATTTCTGCCTTAAATCCCCATTTGCTTCCTACCTATGTCGTTGGTGCCAATGTGGACCACGACTTGGGGCTGCTTACCCTCCTCCTTAAGGATCCCAAAAACACGATCAGAGACACCACGCACCCTGGCACCTGGGAGGCAACACACCAACCGTGAGTCTCTCTCATCCCCACAGAACCTCCTATCTGTCCCCCTAACTATGGAGTCCCCAATGACTAATGCTCTGCTCCTCTTCCCCCTTCCCTTCTGAGCAGCAGGGACAGACTCTGTGCCAGAGACCCGTGCCCCACTGCTTTCCCCTGGTAAGTCATCCCCCCCAACAGTATCCAAAACGGTATACTTATTGTTGAGGGGAATGGCCACAGGGGATCCCTGCACTGCCTGCCAGTTCCCCTTCCGTCCCCTGACCGTAACCCTTCTGCCTTTTTCCTGTACTTGAGGAGTGACCACCTCCCTGTAACTCCTCTCAATAACCCCCTCTGCCTCCCGAATGAACCCAAGTTCATCCAGCTGCAGCTCCAGTTCCCTAACGCAGTTTTCAAGGGGCTGGAGTTGGGTGCACTTCCCGCAGATGTAGTCAGCAGGGACACTAGTGGTGACCCTTACCTCCCACCTTCTGCAGGAGGAACATTCAACTGCCCTGACCTCCGTTCCCATTATTCTAAATTCCCAAGACTTAAAAATAAAGAATAAAAAATAACCTAGTTACCTCACCAATCAGGTACACAGAACCTTTTTTTATTGGTTAGAGGAGGAGGATGGGTGGGAGACACTGTCCGGGTCGTGTTTCGGGTAACACAACCACACAAATATATTACCTCACTCACTCACCAGTCCCATGTCGGCTCCTGCTCAGCATACTTCCGCCTATTCTCGAGGTAAGCTTTTTAAAGTTTCAAAAACAGTGACTCACCAGCTTCCCGACAGGCTCCTGCTTCAAGCTCCCGCTCACGCTGCTGCTGCAACCAGAAACGGAAGGCACCGGCACTCGGTTTCAGAAGAGATTTACCAGGATGTTCCCGGGGATGGAAGGTTCAAGTTACAAGGAAAGGCTGGATAGGCTGGGACTTTTTAAAATATTTAGAGGTATAGATAGAGTTGTTGCGAGATGTCTTTTCCCTAAGAAGAGGAATTTCATGACTAGGGAGCACAGTTTTTTATTGTGAACATAGAACATAAAACAATACAGTGCAGAACAGGCCCCTGGCCCTCCGTTGCGCCAACCTGTGAACTAAACTAAGCTCATCCCCCTACACTATCCCATCATCATCCATTTGCTTATCCAAGGACTGTTTAAATGACCCTAATGTGGCTGGGTTAACAACATTGGCAGGCAGGGTGTTCCACGCCCTTACCTCTCTCTGAGTAAAGAAACTGCCTCTGACATCTGCCTTAAATCTATCACTCCTCAATTTGCAGTTATGCCTCCTCGTACAAGCCGACATCATCAGCCTAGGAAAAAGACTCTCACTGTCCATCATAATAATCCTCTGATCATCTTGTATATCTCTATCAAATCCCCCCTTAGCGTTCTTTTCTCCAGTGAAAAAATAGAGCCAAGTCCCTCAGCCTTTCTTCATAAGGCCTTCGCTCTAGACCAGGCAACATCCTGGTAAAACTCCTCTACACCTTTTCCAGTGCTTCCATGTCCTTCCTGTAATGGGGTGACCAGAACTGCACGCAATGTTCCAAGTGACGCCGCACTAGCGTTTTGTACAGTTACAGCGTGACATCACGGTTCCAGAACTCAATCCCCCGACCAGTAAAACCTAACACACCGTAAGCCGCCTTAACAGCACTATGACCCTGGGTGGCAGCTTTCAGGGATTTATGTACATGGACGCCAAGATCCGTCTACATATCCACACTACCAAGAATCTTTCCATTGACCCAGTATTCTGCCTTCCTATTATTCTTCCCAGAATGAATCACCTCACATTTATCCGCATTGAACTCCATTTGCCACCTTTCAGCCAAATTCTGCAGTTTATCCAAGTGTCCCTGCAACCTGCAACATTCTTCCACATTGTCCAACACTCCACCGACTTTGTCTTCTGCAAACTTACTAACCCATCCACCAATGCCTGTGTCCAAGTCATTTATAAAAATGACAAACAGCAGTGGTCCCAAAACAGATCCTTGAGGCACACCACTAGTAACCGCACTCCAGGCTGCATATTTTCCATCAACCACCACTCGTCTTCTTACAGAAAGCCAGTTTCTGATCCAAAGTGCTAAATCTCCCTCAATCCCATGCCTCTGTTTTCTCCAATAGCCTACCATGTGGAGCCTTATCAAAGGCTTTACTGAAGTCCATGTACACCACATCAACTACCCTACCCTCATCCACATGCTTGGTCACCTTTTCAAAACCTCAGTGAGGTTTGTGAGACATGATATGCCCTTGACGAATCCATGTTGACTATCTCCAATCAAGTTGTTGCTTGCAAGATGATTATAAATCCTATCTCTTATAATCCTTTCCAAAACGTTTCCTGAGGAAAGAAATTTAAAAAAGACATTAGGCAATTTTTTTTACACAGAGGATGGTTCGCATGTGGAATGAACATCCTGAGGAAATGGTGGATGTAGGTACAATTACAACATTTTAAAAAAAAACATTTGGATGGATAAGTGAATAGAAAAGGTTTGGAGAGATACGGGCCAGGAGCAGGCTGGTGGGACTAGTTTAGTTTCGGATTATGTTCGGTGTGGATAGGTTGGACCGAAACGTCTGTTTCCATGCTCTATGACCCTACTAGGACTGTGGATGTTGGAGACCTTAAATAAACAAAAACAGAAGAAAAGAAGCAGGAAAGAATAACTCTCAGACCTTTCTGAAGAAGTGTCACTGAACATGAAACATTAATTCTCTGCTTTCTTTCCACACCTGAATTTCTCCAGCAATTTCTGTTTCTATTTGTTTCACATACACCTTTTCCTTTGTTTTCAAAGCCATGGACATGTATTCAGTCCGAGATTTTCCTTGTATTTGACTATGAAATGAATACTACAGTCATTGGTTCAATTCTCATTGAGGCTGCTATTTTTCAATATCTCTATCTACCTTTTGGACACTCAAAATAGTTTCCTGCTGCAGCCTCCATATGGATTATCCGTGTGTGCTCTTAATGAGTATCCTCTAACAATCTCTTTCTGTACTTTGCTGGAGCAATGATTCTCAATCCACTAAGAAGACAGCATTGATCTACTTGTAGTTCATTTCTGCATGTGAAATATTCTTCCACTCCCTTAACATCAGCTTTCAGCATGTCATTTATGGTGTATTTGAGCACTTCATACAGCATCACAATCTTAGAAATTTCTTCAAAATATTTCTGGCAGAAGTTGGCATGTCATTTGTGTAAATAACATAATTCACATGTTTCTCAGTGGGTAAAAATGAGTGCAATATATATGGGAATTAATAAGGAAGAAGTGGCATTTGTGTGATCTCTTGACTATTTGTGTCTGATTATGCTGATGCTTAACACTATCATTTGGTTCTCAATGCTCAAAAATCTCATTTCCTCTCTTGGCACTTTCTCAATGTTAAATGTACTATTATCGATCCCAGAAGTAAATAACTTGGCTCAGTTTGAATGTACTTTCCTAAACCCCAATTCCTTCTGCCGAGGGAGACTTTGTTCTCTCCCACTATTATCATTGGAAAGCAGCAGGATCATTCATTAAATTTCAATCTGATACTAAATTTCTAAATGCCAGAATACTGTTATTGGCCCTATCTGGATCTATCGTGTTCACATGAGAGAATTTCCAGACTGCTGTATTAGCTTTAAATCTACCATGGCCTAGATGTGCTCAATGTCTGTGACTTGCCATAACCATGATAAGGAGCATAACAGTTTCCTTTTTCCAGCATGCTATTTAGCTCAGACTGACAAGAATGTCACACTGACTACAGATGAGTGTATTTGAATGGTTGGCTACCCTGGCAAAGGTAGTGTCTATATTTCTGACTGTAATACCATGTGCTGGCAGTCGTTGCATGGCTTTTGCTGAAATCCAATATACCTCCCCTGCTGGCTCAGAAAAATAAGTCCCTGTCTCTAAGTCAGATATATAAATTTGTGCCTTGACACGGTGATGCAGGAGATTCCTTAGTGCGCGAAAATAATCTGCAATGCTCTAGCTTGGTAACTGCTTCCTTTCAAGTCACGTAATTTTCAGTGTGATTTCATTCCCAGCCATGCTATTACATGAACCTGCAGCTTCATTAATTTCTACACATTCCATTGAATAAGGTCTCTCAAACATCATTATTTAAAAACTTGATGAAAAACATTTGGCCCATTATGAGAAGGATGACTAAAAACATTTATTAATCTTGTTTTTAAAAAATCTACTTCTAGCCAAACCTGTAGTCTTTGTTTGTAACTACTCTTTGTCGGGATTGAATTCCTTCATTTCCCCAATATGTCTTCAGTGCCAGTTCTTTCCAGTTGTGAACAGTGCTGACTCATCGTGTACTTGAATCTGGAATGTGCACAGTAATGTTTAAAAACATTCCCACTCTCAAAAGTAACCAGAATTATCTTCATCCGGTAATATCTCAAATAAAATGGAACAGAAGATTCTTTTCCAGCCTCTTTGTGATCTCTCTGGTTTCCATTGCCCTAAGTGAGACTAACACATGTCCAGTTATTTGACTAACTTAAATGACACACACTCCACCAGAGAGGACAATATTATAGTCTAACAACAATCAGATTTTGCAATGTAGGCCAATAGGAGTATTAAGGATTAAATAAGTAAGTAGGATAAATGGAATCGAGACATAAATCTGAAAATATTTGAATGATGAAACTGTTCAAGGAGCTGTATGACCTAATGACACTACGTTCTGACAAAAAAAATTCTTCTTTCCCATGAAGGCCTTTGGGAGAAAATGGTACAGATCTTTCTAGTCAGCAATACCTGGTGATTTCTATTCTCCTGTTCAATACAAAAGTTGTTCAATCTGCTCCATTGAGTCCAAAGTGGCATTTTTCTTGTAAATGTCAACTTTACTTGGAGAACGATGAATTGCAATCTTGACAGTGACAGCTAGTTCCTTTCTGCTATCAAGCAGAAATACATGTGGCCAAAACATTGAATACAGTGCATCATTGTGCAGTTATAAGTACCAGTTATGAAAAATTCCTTATGACCCTGTTAAGAATTTGCTTGACATTGAGATATTGCAAGTCAAAATAGTCTTGACCGCTCCGTTTGGATTAGATCTGAATCTAGCCACTGGCCTACGTTACAATGAAGGTCTGTTTTCCAAGAGTGCCTTCACTCTAAGGCAGATTAAAGTTGCCTTGAAATCAAAGGCAGTTCTTTCACCCAAGTGTGGCAATCAGCTAGATGACTTTCCAAACCTCAGTATCCATCAGTCTGTAAATAGCTTTGCAGCCTCTGACATCCATATATTCTGCTGTTGTGGAAAAACAGGTTTATCTTAAACCATTGACAATGCAGTGGGCTGCTTTGAAGACGCCTTTCTCTGTAGAGGAAGACTAAGCAAGGATTATGAAAGTGATCATGTTGCAAAAGGAAAGAAAAGTGTGACAAATCTGGGACTAATGCAACCATTATCATTTCTTTTTGCTAAAGATTGTACTCTGTAGTTTATTCTATCTGGTTTACTGATTAATGAGGAGCCTCTTTCTCTCGATCTACCTCCCGTTGTCTCTATTAGTAAGACAGTTTCCAGTTTGTATTCTGCTAGAATTGTTTCAAAATATATTTCCGGAAATGGTACTGCATAGATTGCACTTGCAACGTTTTTATACAAAATGCGATTATAGGAAACGTCTTGCAAGGCATGTCTATCAGTGTAAGATATTTGGCACTCAACTATATATAGCGATGTAAAATCAATGGCTATAATATGGGTCTGTAGCAGTGTGAATATAATTGATCATAATCCTTGTTTGTTACTTTGGCAGCTTTCTTTAAATGCAAAGCCAGTTTCAGAAGTCAGCTGGCATCACCCGAACTTTTGCAATGTGGAGTGAGGTGCTCAAGTAAGTTTCGGGAAATTGGAATAATTGGAGTGAAATATAACGTTCGCCTCTCATCAATAAATATTCAAATTGACATACCTATAGCTTAGAGATTTGTAAACCTTATGCACTGATCAACATTGGAAAAGATCCCTAGTGACCGATAAAGAAATGTTAAAATTTAATTACTAATTCATTGACTATCTTGGAAAGATATACTCTATATTTTGAAATACTGTTTATGCTTCTTCACAAAGAACGTGTGTGGACCAATTTATATATGCGTGAAAACTGACTTCATTTTCAGGCTCTGGTAGGATTTTTTTTATATTTCATTGCTGAGAAGAAGGATATGGGAAAATTTAAACATTCATTTTCAGGTAAGTTTATTGCCCACCTGAAAATCTGGAAGTTGTTTGAAATTGTCAGCTACATTTAAAGTTCCTGCAAAGGTACATACACAGGCAAACTGCTGAAGGCGTGAGGAATCTGAAATATAAACAGAAAATAGGGTACCAGTCAAAACAATAGAGCTGCATTTATGGAGATGTTTTGGGTGTACCTGGGTTTAAGCAGGTACGAAGATGACAAATGGCTGGAAGAACAAAAGGATAAGCTTTGAAATGGGTAGAAGGTGGAAGAATGACAAAGAAAAAATGTTTGAAGATTAAATGGCATGGGAGTGGGACATGTTCATTAAAAAAATAATGTATTTGAAGAGCTTCAAATGGGCAAATGCAGAAACATTGCAGGATCTTATGGCTCATCCCACAAAATACACAAAACAGGAGGAACAGTTATTATCTGAAATTGATGAACTATGTTATGCAAAATTCTATGTTTCCAGGATCATAGAGTCTGAGAGATCTACAGCACAATAAAAAGTCCTTCAATCTATTGTGTCTACACTGGTCAAAAACAAACACCTATTTATTATCATGCCATTTTCCTGTACTTGGCCCATAATCTTGTATGCCTGGCAGCACAAGTGCCCATCTAAATGCTTCTTAAATGCTGTGAGGTTTTGTGCATCTACCACCCTTCTAGGCAGTGAGTTCCAGGTTCTCATTTCATTCTGAGTGAAAATGTTTTTCATCACATCCCCTCTCGGCCTTCTGCCCCTTAACTTAAATCTATGCCCTGGTCATTAATCTCTGCATCAACGGGAATGGTTTCCTCCAGTCTACCTTATCTATGATCCTAATAATTTTGTACATCTCAATTATATCTCCTCTCAATCTGCTCTCCTCAAAAGAAATCCAATTCCAATCTGTCCAATCGCTCTTCATAACTCAAAGTCTCTAGCACAGATAACATCCTGATAAATCTCTTCTGCACAGTCTCTCATGCTAATACATCTCTCTTATAATGTGGATGCTATATTGCACACAGTTAACTGTGGCTTAACCACCATTTTATACAGTTTCAATGTAACCTCCCTGCTCTTAAACTGTGTGCCTCAGTTTATAAAGCAAGTCTCGGGGGCATAGTGTCCACTGGTTGGAACAATGTCTGCTCTGGGATATTTCTGCGGTAATGTTCTCAGCTGAAACATCTTCAGCTGCTTCATCAATGCCCATTCCCCCAACATTAGTTCAGAAGTAGGAATTTCATAGACAATTAACAATGTTCACTGTTCATGACTCCAGATATCAAAACAATCCATGTTCAAATTAAACAAGATCTGGACAATATCCAGGCTCGGCCTGATAAGTGACAAATAATATTTGTGCCTCAAAAACGCCAGGCTATGACCATCACCAATAAGAGTCAACCTACACACCACCCCTTGACATTCAATAATAATACCATCACTAAATACCCCACTGTCAATATCTTGGGGTTACCATCGCCCAGAAACTTAATTGGACTTATCGCATAGACATATTGACTACAAGAGCAGCTCAGAGCTGAGTTATGCACCACTTGACTCTCCAAAGCCTGCCCATCTGCAGGGCACAAGTAAGGAGTGTGATGGACTACTCCCCATTTGCCTGGATGGGTATAGCTCAAATAATAGTCAATAAGCTTGACATCATCCAAGATAAAGCAGACCACTCCCTCAACTGTCAATGTTCAACAGCAGCAGTGACTACTATTTACAAGGTACACGGCAGAAATTCACCATGGATCCTCAGGCAGCACCTTCCAAACCCATGACTACTTCGATCTTGAAGGATAAGGGCAGCAGATAAATGGGAACACCATCATCTTCACGTTTCCCTCCCACCTACTCACCATCTTGGTTGGAAATGTGGAGCTGTTACTTCACAGTCACTAGGTCAAAATCCTGGAATTCCCTTCCTATTGGCATTGTGGGTCAACCCACAGCTGATGAATTGCAGCAGTTCAAGAAGTCAACTAACCACCACCCTCACGGGCAACGACGGATGGACAATAAATGCTGGCCAATCAGCAATACCACATCCCAGGCATGAATTTTTAACAAAGTACTGTATGCCTTCTTAACCAAATTTATCCTCCGGTCCTGCTACCTTAAGGAATCTGTGTACATGCATGCCAAGATCCTCTGATCCTCAGTGTTTCCCAGGATCTCACCATTAATCATATATCCTATTGCCTTGTTTATCCTACTAAGGTGCTTCACCGCAAATTTTATCTGATTTGAACAACATTTGCAACTGATCTGCCCATCTGACCAGCCCACCTACATTTTCCTTTAACGCAAGGCTGTCCTTCTCCCTATTTAGCACCCCACTAATTTTTGTATCATCTGCAAACTTACTGATTGACTCTCCTCCATTCAATTGTAAATCATTTATAATAGGCACAAACAGTAAAGACCCCAACACTGACCCCTGGGGTCAAGCTATGGTTAAAGCCCTGAAAAGTGGCAGAATATCAGAAGCCCAAAATGATTCTGCTCATTGCCTGATTTAACCCAGACTAGCTTGAGGATGAGCAGGAAACTCCTTTTACACTGTCAGCTGAGTCATCAAAATATTCAAAGAGAATATAAACATTTGGAAATCTCGTGCTAGTACTGGAATGCTGTGTTAGTTTGAGTTGTGTGGAGCTTACTGGTATCAGTCAGGTGAGCGTAAAGTGAGAAGTACTTCTTTAGTGAAACGGATAGACTGAGAAACCTTCCAGTGGGAAATGAAGTGTTGCAGTCATATCTTAATAGGAATCTGGTGCTAATAAAACTAGTGCTGAGGGTAGGATTTCAACACTTTATTTCTCCTGATTTCTCCAACACTGATTTCTCCTTACTGAAATAATTCTTGTAAACTGCTTCTGCACTGTGTCCTATGCAGTCATGTACTTCCAATAATGCCAGGCAAAATTGTTCACAATGCGTGCAGGTTGGAAGCAGTTCTACCTTTGAACAACCAGTAGAACAGCAATGCAAACAGAGCCACCTTTTCCTGAACTACACCAATTGACAGAGGTGGTGGACACATATCAAGCCTGTAGAAAGCAAGACCCTCAAAATTAGGTCTACTGGCAGGTTATCAGCTTCCTAAATATGTCTGATCACCGGTGCCTGAGTCATTCAAATTTTCATTCCAGCTTGCTGTGAATATCTGCAGCCTCCTGGAATAAGACCTCCTTCCCAGTGAACCACATCAGCTTGCATTGTCGGTGGTCATCAAGGTGCCTGTCACTTGAAACTAACAAGTTGTCTGCTTGACTTTGGAACTCTAAACATTCTTTTCTTGTTAAATAATTGAGAGTTGTGTAAATAGATGGTGTCTACAAGAAGGCACAATGTTTGTAGCAGGTGGTGTAATATTACTTGAGGAGGAACTATGCTAATAAACAAAGAACCAATTTATAGGCTTTTTTGACTGGCAGCGATTGCACAGTCTTGCTCGCAGCATGCAGTGTGAGAGAGTTGCAATTGCCTTTTCCTGTAACAGGAATTGTTGAATCACTGCAACAATTCTGTTTGGTGAGCAAACCTCTAACAAATTCTCAGATAGGCAAAATCTACATCCAGTTTACTGGTCCTTTTAGGGAATAGGTAACTCAGTGCAATTAAGCACATTGCAACAACAGAGGGTGACTGACAGTGTAAGAAAGCACAACAATAAGTGCAAGTATTAGTGTTGGCTGTTCAGATGGGAAATGAACAGATATCTGGAGAGGGAATAGATTTAATGTCAGTTGTATTGGTCTGAGGAATGCTGTTCCAGAGTCAGAGTGAAATTCTTGGTAGATGAAAATATTCTGCCACTTGCCTTTTTTGTCCTTCTGAACTTCCTGGTTCATAGTTTCCAGCTATTAGCTTCCTTGGCCAGTTCCACATATGCCTTATTGCATCTATCCTTGACAAATATCACCTCATTTAAATACCTCAGATACTGCAACAAGACCTCAGGTAAGTGTCAAAAGCCATCTGATGTGAGTTTCCCTGACGTTATTTCCTCTAACATATGAAATCAGGTTTGAGCATTGTGGTATGGAAGAATCCAATACATGGGTTACAACAAGGTTTTATATACCAACATCATATTTATTGGCACATAAAGTGTCTAGGCTAACATTATGCTGTTAGATTGTAGCAAGCAGCATGCTTTCAGTAGTGTGTCATGCTTCAAGTGATCCGAGGGTAAGTTGCCGTTTGAGACACTTATACCTTCAGGTCAAATACTGTGTCACAATGATAATATTAAATACTTACTATGAGACATAACACTCATGATGTATTTGGTTGTTTGTGTTTGTTGACGGAGAGGTGGGGAGAGAGGGGTGGCGGTCTTCCCAAATATCCTGTTCATTCCTGTGGTTCATGAAGCTTCAGAAAGCCATGTCCATTTCATCCATTCTGACAACTGCTGGAATTCCTTTTACACATGGAGGAACATCAGTTCAAAAGTTAGCACTGCTGCCTTAAAGCACCAAGGATCTAGGTTTGTGGATGTGAGATTGCTCGCTGAGCTGGAAGGTTCGTTTTCAGATGTTTCGTCACCATTCTAGGTAACATCATCAGTGAGCCTCCAACGAAGCGCTGGTGTTATGTCCTGCTTTCTATTTATCTGGTTATGTTTCCTTGGGTTGGTGATGTCATTTCCTGCGTTGTTGATGTCATTTCCTGTTCTTTTTCTCAGGGGATGGTAGATTGATTTGGAGCCAATGTGTTTGTTGATGGAGTTCCGGTTGGAATGCCAAGCTTCTAGGAATTCTCGTGCGTGTCTCTGTTTGGCTTGTCCTAGCATGGATGTGTTGTCCCAATCAAAGTGGTGTCCTTCCTCATCTGTATGTAAGGATACGAGTGATAGTGGGTCATGTCATTTTGTGGCTAGTTGATGTTCATGTATTCTGGTGGCTAGCTTTCTGCCAGTTTGTCCAATGTAGTGTTGGACTACTAGTGTTGGACACTACATTGGACAAACTGGCAGAAAGCTAGCCACCAGAATACATGAACATCAACTAGCCACAAAACGACATGACCCACTATCACTCGTATCCTTACATACAGATGAGGAAGGACACTACTTTGATTGGGACAACACATCCATCCTAGGACAAGCCAAACAAAGACACGCACGAGAATTCCTAGAAGCCTGGCATTCCAACCGGAACTCCATCAACAAACATATTGATTTGGAGCCAACCTACCATCCCCTGAGAAAAAGAACAGGAAATGACATCACCAATGCAGGAAATGACATCACCAACCCAGGGAAACCTAACCAGATAAATAGAAAGTGGGACATAACACCGGGGCTTCGTCGGAGGCTCACTGTTGATGTTACCTAGAATGGTGACAAAATATCTGGGGACAAACCTTACAGCTCAGTGAACCAGCTTACATCTCGAACACAATAAAGACCCACTCTCTTGTGGACTGAGAGGACGAGAGTGCTGTCTTGGAGGTGAAAGGAGGACGTCGGGTTGACTGTGCACCCTTGCGACCAGTGGATCTCAATGCTGGCTTCGGCCTAACGCTGGTTCAGGGGAGCAGCCAACCTGCAACGATGGCTGCGGCAAGTGCTCGTGCCCCAGGTCAGGGGGTCCGGAACACCATCCGTGTTTCTGTAAAGAAGATGGATGAAGGTGCACCTGTGGACCGCACCTTCTTCGTGAAGAGGGTCCTGTTGGACTGTTGTGGGTTTGCTGCTGCGGACATTTACTGCCTGCAGGATTTCCCCGGAGGGGGTTTTTACAATGTGACCTTCCGGAGTGCCAAGCTTTGCGAGCGCTTCCTGGAGGTTTTCAAGGAGAAAGGAGGTGAGGGCCCCCTCTCTGTATTGACCGCTGTCCCACTGTTTGTGATGCCAGCACAGAGGAGCCGTATGGTGACTGTACACATGTACAACCCGCATGTGCCAGCAGTTGATGTCCTGACCTTCCTCGGAAGGTATGTGAAGGTGGAAGGGGACCTAACTGACATCGTGGACCCCTTTGGCATCTGGACGAGTAAGAGGCAGGTCAAGGTGACGCTGAGGATGGGTGCAGACGGGAATGTCGCACACCCACCGTCCAGCTTCGCGATCGGCGGGAGCAGGGGCGACCTGACCTATGCAGGGCAACCTAAAGTCTGCCATGCCTGTGGTAGGTCAGGTCACATGGCGGCCGACTGCAAAGTCACCATCTGCAGGAACTGCAGGGAGGAGGGACACCTTGCAAAGGATTGCCCACGAGAGAGAAGCTGCAACCTTTGCGGGGAAGCGGGCCACTTCTATAGGGCATGCCCGCGGCGGGGTACCACCTACGCCCAGGTCGCCGGCAGGGGAAATGCGGGGCCAGCCCCCCCGGAGGAGAGGAAGGCACCAGGGCCCAGCAAGGACCCCACTAATGTGCAGGAGGGCCCAGCCCTGCAGGATGGGCCCGAGGCCAGCAAAGCACCCCTGCAGGCTCCGATCCCCCCCGACAACCCGGAGCCAATGGAGGCGGTGACACGCGACCCAGGGGAGTGGACTACAGTCCGGAAAGCGAGGAGGAAGGTGCGTCGACGGGCCCAGGAGCCGCAACAATCAGGAGGGAAGAGACAGCTACAGGGGGGCTATAAGAGCTCCTCTGACGAGGAGGATTCGGAGAGGGCCCACCCGAAGCAGAAGTTAAAGGTCTCGAGGGGGAAGGAAAGCAGCACCCCGCTTCCAGGTGACGGGAGGCGTCCTGAGGCTCCCTCCGACACCCAGTCAAGTGCCGCTGGAGCACTGGAGGGCCCCCCGGAACTTCCAGGCGGGAAGGAGGAAACAGCACGTCCCCAGCCTGATCCGGAGCCGGACCCTCCTGCCTCCGCACCCCTGATGGGGGGATGCCACCCGGAAGGCAGCACAGACGGTTTCCTGAGCCCAGAGAGTGTCCAGCAGTTAGCCCGGGCAATGGGCATGAAGGGACAGATGGAGGGGCTGGACCTTGGACTTGGGGAGGGTACTGCGGTCACTGCCCACAATGGGGGTACGAATTGCGAGCATTAATGTGCGCAGCGTCAAGTCAACCGCGAGATGTGTGTCCACATTGGCCTACCTGACCACCATCAAGGCGGACCTCCTGTTTCTGCAGGAGTGCGGGATACCGCACCTCGGCAGGTACGGGAAATGGTCCGGCACCTGGACCTGTGGGCCTTCAATCTGGTCGGGGGGTAACGACTGTCGCTCCTCGGGCCTGGCTATTCTGCTGCGGGGGCACAACTTCACCATCTCTCAAGTTCAGGAGGTGGTGGGGGGGCGCCTCCTAGTGGCTGACATCACCTACAGGAACGCTCCTCTGAGGCTGATCAACGTGTACACCCCAGCGGTACGGAGTGAGCGGTTGGCCGTCCTGCAGCGGCTTCCACCCCTGCTGGCTACGTCCAGGCCGGTCATCCTAGGCGGAGACTTCAACTGCATCATTGATGCAGATGGAAGATCCGGCGTGGGGACAGCGGGTGGTGCGATTCAACTGGACGTCACCTCCAGATTTCTGATGGGCACGGTGAAGGACGCCAAGCTGCTCAACGTCTTCAGCACCCCTGCAGACGGAGCGCAGCAGAGGTACACCTGGTCTCGGCCAGACGGGTCTATCCGCTCAAGGATAGACTTCCTGTTTGTGTCACGGGCGTTCTCGGTCAGATCCACTGGTGTCGAGCCGGTGTTCTTCTCTGACCACTGCCTCCTGTTGGCCGACTGTCACTTACAGGACGACCAGCCGGCCGGCAAGGGGACGTGGAAGCTCAACACGACTCTGTTGACCCCAGAGAACGTCGAGGAGCTTAAGAGGGAGTACACCGGTTGGAGGACCGTGAAACCCCTCTTTGAGTCTCCAGGCGACTGGTGGGAGGCGGTGAAGGAGAACATCAAGAGGTTCTTTGTCCTCAAAGGTGTTCAGAAGGCAAGAGAGAGGCTGGGAAAGCTGTCGCGACTCCAGAAAAGGGTGCAGAACCTGCTCCTTCTGCAGTTGATGGGGGTCGATGTCACGGAGGACCTCCGCGAGGTGAGGGGCCAGCAAGCCTCGCTCTTCGCCGCGGAGGCCTCCAGGATAATCTTCCGGTCCAGGGTCCGCTCTGTGGAGCAGGACGAGACGTGCTCGCGTTTCTTCTTTCAGAAAGTGCACAAAGAGAGCTCTGTGCTTAGCCGGCTGAAGGAGGACGACGGCTCGGTGACGTCGTCTCGGCCCGACGTTTTGAGGATCAGCAGATCCTTCTATGCCGGACTGTACGACACGAAGCCCACGGACAGCACGGCCTCCGAGTCGTTCCTGTCGTCTATCACGGAGGTCTTAGATGACGGCACGAGGGAGTGGCTGGACCGGCAAATATCCCTGGACGAGCTGGCCAGAGCCCTCAAGTCCTTGCAGAGGAATAGGACTCCCGGAAGTGATGGCTTACTGGTCGAGCTGTATTCTGCTCTGTGGGGCCTGGTCGGCCAGGACCTGCTGGAGGTGTATGATCGTGCGCTTCGGGCAGGGGAAATGTGCAAGTCCATGAGGAAGGGCATCATCACCCTCATTTACAAGAGGAAGGGGGAGAGGGAAGAAATTAAGAATTGGCGTCCCATTTCACTTTTGAACGTGGACTACAAAATCCTGGCCAAGGTCATTGCCAACCGGGTCAGGTCTGTCCTGGAGTCGGTGATTCACCCTGACCAAACCTGTGCTGTGCCGGGCAGGAAGATCGCTGAGAGCCTCGCGCTCATCAGGGATACGATCGCCTCCGTACAGGACAGGCGGGTGGACACCTGCCTCGTCAGCCTGGACCAGGAGAAGGCCTTCGACAGGGTCTCTCATGCTTACATGAGGGATGTCCTCTCCAAATTGGGGTTCGGGGAGGGCATCCGCAATTGGATCCGGCTGCTCTACGCCAACATCGTTAGCGCGGTCTTGATCAACGGGTGGGAATCAGACAGTTTTCCTGTTAGATCTGGAGTCAGGCAGGGCTGCCCG
Source organism: Stegostoma tigrinum (assembly GCF_030684315.1). Classification (NCBI taxonomy): domain Eukaryota; kingdom Metazoa; phylum Chordata; class Chondrichthyes; order Orectolobiformes; family Stegostomatidae; genus Stegostoma; species Stegostoma tigrinum. The sequence continues at coordinate 44,657,669 of NC_081356.1, read as the reverse complement.
CTCTCTCCTGCCTTGTTCGTGTGCTGTGTGGAGCTCTTCGCCGCCTCCATCAGGAAGGACGTGAGCCTGAAGGGCGTGACTATCCCAGGCAGCGGAGGCCTTCAGGTCAAGACCTCCCTGTACATGGATGATGTCGCCGTCTTCTGCACCGATCGTCGGTCGGTGAGTAGGCTGTTGGACATCTGCGGCCAGTTTGAACTGGCCTCGGGTGCCGAAGTCAATAGGGGTAAGAGCGAGGTCATGTTCTTCGGGAACTGGGACGACCGCTCCTTCATCCCCTTCACCGTCAGGACAGACTACCTGAAGGTGCTGGGTGTTAGGTTTGGTGGAGCTGGGGCATGCACTAGGACTTGGGAGGAGCGTATCTCCAAATTTAAGCAGAAGCTGGGCAGGTGGACGCTCCGGTCCCTCTCCATCGCGGGTAAGAACCTGGTTGTCAGGTGCGAGGGGCTTTCGGTACTGTTGTATGTGGCGCAGGCCTGGCCTATTATCTGGACCTGCGCCGCTGCGGTCACCCGGGCCATCTTCCACTTCATTTGGGGGTCGAGGATGGACCGGGTCCGCAGAGATACCATGTACAAAGACCTGGGAAATGGGGGAAAGAGCGTACCGAACGCCACCCTCGCCCTGACGGCTACCTTTTGTGTGCGGCTGCATCAAGCTGTGCGTAGATCCTCAGTACGCAAACACCAAGTGTCACTACTTACTGAGGTTCTACCTGTCCCCGGTGTTGCGAAGGATGGGCCTGGCCTCGTTGCCGCGGAACGCTCCGAGTAGTTGGACCGTTCCGTACCACCTGTCCTTCGTGGAGAAATTTTTGAAAGGAAACACCTTTGACCACAAGGCCGTCAGGCAGTGGTCAGCACGTAGTATCCTTAGGACCCTTCGGGAAAAGGAGAGGGTGGATCCCGTCGTGTGGTTCCCCATGCAGACTGCCAAAGTCATTTGGCAGAATGCCTCATCGCCAGAACTTTCAAACAAGCACAAGGACATTGCTTGGCTGGCGGTGAGAGGGGCTCTGCCAGTGAGATCCTTTATGCATGCCCGGAATCTCTGCACCACCGCACGCTGCCCTCGAGGTGGCTGCGGGGGGGATGAGACTGTTGATCACCTCCTTCTGGAGTGTGCCTATGCGCAGGAGGTCTGGAGTGGGATGCAGTGGTATTTGTCGAGGTTCGTCCCGAGCAGCTCCGTGACGCGGGACTCCGTGCTCTACGGGCTGTTTCCGGGGACGCACACCGAGACCAACATCAACTGCGCCTGGAGGACCATCAATGCGGTGAAAGACGCTCTTTGGTCTGCCCGCAACTTGCTGGTCTGCCAGCTGAAAGAACTGACCCCGACCGAGTGTTGCAGACTGGCGCACTCCAAGGTCCAGGGCTACGTGCTGAGGGACGCGCTAAAGCTTGGGGCAGCCGCCACCAAGGCGCGGTGGGGAAAGACCACCGTATGAACCCCCTCGTCCAGAAAAGGGAAAAGAATCCTATCTGGTAACTGGGCCCAGCTGGCGCCTTCCCCAACTGGTCAGGGGGTCAACTGGGACTGTGCGGGGTGACGACTGCCGGGGCGGTTTCTTTGCTTTGTTTTTTTTTTCTTTTTTCCTGTTTTGTTTTTTTTTCCCTTTAGTTGGTGTACGTACCCCCGGGTAACCCGGAGTGGCTTGCATGACTGGGTAGGTGTATAAATGTTTTATTTTTTGTACATTCTATGAATAAAGTATATTTTTTCAAATCAAAAAAAAGGTGACGAAATGTCTGAAAATGAACCTTCCAGCTCAGCGAGCAACCTCACATCCAGAAACTCAACCAGAGCTACAAATCTTCTCAACACTCGCTATCTAGCTTTGTTTCCACCCTCAGGTGGCTGCTTGTGTTGAGTTTGCACATTCTTCCCGTGTCCCTAAGGGTTTTGTCCGGGTGTGCCAGTTTCCTCCCACGGTTCAAAGATGTGCAGGTTAGGTGGCTTGGCCATGCTGAATTGCTCGTAGTGTCTGGGGATGCGCAGGCTAAGTGGGTTAATTATGGAAGGTGCACGGTTACAGAGCTTGCGAAGAGTGAGATGCCGTTCTTATGGTCAAGATAAACACTGGGCCAAAATAACCGGCTTGTGCATTGTAAGGATTCTATGATTCCTTTGTCACAATTAGATCATCATTCTGTATAATTGTTGTGTTCTGCCAAAGAGACACTGACCTAAAGCAAGAAGTAGGTTACTATCTATATTAATGCTGATTTGCTAAGTTTTTCTGTTCCTGTCCAGACAGAGGGAGCCTTATACATTACAGTAAAGATTCAAGAGGCTAAACTAAAAATTTGAATTTTTGGGAAGTGAGTGTAGTAAAATCTTTCACCCTCCTAATGGTAGCTCTGTCTTGTTTGAAAGTAAAAGATTTATAGGTGGTGCATGGGGATCCTTTCACGGTCCACCCAATAAAAGTTGTGTCGAGGCAAAGCAGGCATGACTGTCAAAAGGCCTTTTCTTGCTCTAATGTTTATTAATTTTTTGCCACATTATTAAAAATATTTTTTTTTAATTCATTCATGGGATGTGGGCAATGCTTAATTGTTGCCCATCCCTAATTGAAAGAGTCAACCTCTCTCCCTACCTCTTCCTCAACAAACACACACAACCAAATACGCCATGTGTGTTATGTCTCACAGTAAGTATTTTAATATTATAATTGTCACATGGTATTTGACCTGAAAGTGTAAGTGTCTCAAACTCCAACCTAACCTGGGATCACTTGAATACAATAATATGGAAATGCATCTTCAATTTGCTCACCTCCATGGCTGTTTCAAGCTCCTAATAGAAACAATATGCATCTGATGAGTGCTCTAAATGTGAAAAGTTTACAATATTTTTTTAAAAAGCATTCAAATTATTTTAAATGAGTAGTTCTTCACATTCATCTGCTGGGGAGAATGAAATTGGACCATTAGTGGAGGGATGATAGCATCTACATGTGTAAAAACTAACAGTACAGAAAAAAGCCATTGGTGCCCATGTTTTCCAACAAAGATCTGGCTAAACAAATCTCGTTTTTCAGCTTTGGGCCCATAGGCCTGGAGATTATGGCTATGTAAGTGAGTATATAAATACTGCCGAAAGGGTTAGAGGTTTGCAAATGACTTGCCCCAAATATTTGTTTTTCACTGAGTTTTATACTTCTAATGGAATGTAAAAACTGTATTCATGTGCTTCAGTATGTGTGACATCTGCAGCATGCTGTGATAGCCAGAATGTGTGATGTATCCCATTAAGGCCTTTGGGGCTTTCTTTGTAAATAAAGCCACAGAGCGACATTGAGCAGGAATATAGTTGGTAATTTATTTTGTCCAAGCAATGTAATTCTAGTTGACCCAAGAACCAAAGCTCTGCAGTTTTATTCAGCATCCATTTCAGTACAGAAATGAATGATGTGCCCTTTGTAGTGAGGACATTGTAGTGTGGAGTGGTTCGTTCTTTGTGCTGAGGTTGTGTATACAGTCTAAAGTGATGTGTTCAATATGGTGAAACTGTGTAATGTTTAGTGTGGCATGGTGAATTCAGTGGTGATGCTGTGTATTGTACAGCCTGGAGAGCATGTTGTGTTCAGTATTGTGAGGATGTACATAGTACAGTACAAAAGGTATGTACTATGTGTTGAGGCAGTATTTCTACAGTGTAACGAGGTAAACTCTCTCTCTAGTAAAACTGTGTTTGTACAGTATGGAATGGTGTGTTCTCTGCTGAGGCTGTGTTTTTGTATAGTGCAGAGAGGTGTTCTTTGTGGTGAGGCTGTGTTTGCATAATGCAGTTAAAGATGTTCTGTCATAAGACTGTTAAAAAAAAAAATCTCATACAGTTCTTTACCCTGTGATATTTGCTTGCTTGAAAATGTTCAGAATGTTTTCTGTGATCAGCAGAGTTACGCACTTTCAAAAAAAGAAAATCACATGCAGAAGGTACCAGATCTAATCCCACGTACACTTGGGAATCTGACAGATCTGCTATTTTCTGTCAGGTTTAGTTCCCAATTACTTCAACCCATTGAACCATCCCAGAGCATTTATATTTTACAGTTAACTTAATTTCAGTGTGAAAATCATGTTTTTGAGTGATACATTTGGCTCATTTAGCATTTCAACCTCAAGACTGTGTTTTTAGTTTTAAGGTGAAGCTTACTATTTTATTTTAAACTTCAAAATGATATCTATTTTTACATCATTTGAAATTGTGACTGTTTTAATTGTAGAAAATTTGTCCTTTCAATTCCACAAAGGTTGCATTCATAGTTTGAATGCTCAGCAAATTAATTTCTAATTAATATGATGTGCATGTTTGAGATTTGAATTCCCATGGTTTGACGTCGAATCTGGCACTTTTGTCACCAAGTTCAGACAGCTTGCTGATTCTGTTGAATTTCAGATGAAAGAACTTGAGACATGTCAAAGCAGAATATCAATCAGCATAGCTGAGTCACATGCCACTGAAATCAATCTGAACAAAACATTTCATCAGCTCGACTTTTACAACCAAGCAAGCAAGGCAATGTACAAACATGCAAAGTAATTTTTAACCAAATAAAAAGTGTTGGTAACAGCAGATGTTTCTCTCGATAATGGCTATTCCATAGCTAATATAGTGGTAAATAGGTTTTCTATGAATTTTCTAGGATTTGCCCCTTGATTTTCTCTTCCCCCAAGCTGTCAGCATAATTTCTTATTGTATTGGTAATCTGTCAGAGGGTGAGCAGAGCAAAATTGCTCTGATGAGCTCAGAGTTAATGTTAATGCACATTCTAGAAACTGTTCTTCTTCAGACCCAGGAACATCCAGTACTGCCCAAACTCTTTCATTGTGTGACCCATTTTGAGAGATTAGACTTTGAATGATCCTGGAGTGGAAGGGTGGGTGATTTCAGTGGCTAAGTGTTAAAGTTGGGGAGGGGAGGTATGGGTTAAAAATTCAGGTAGTTGTGAGTTGTTTAACTGCAGGGCTTTGTCAATAAGAATGCAGAAATACCTTTTTGCGGGTTGATTTCACAGAGACAAGTATCTGCCTCATAAGCCGCATCCATGAATTGGAAAGAAAGTGACAATTTATAGAGGCCTCACAGCTATTCTCATTCGTTCTAAGATGTGCAGAAATGTGTCTCATGACTCCACCTCAGGTTGCGACCAACAATCTGGGAAGGTCCGACACAGCTGCTACTAAATCGTTTTTGAACGTGCTAATAAAATGTCCTGTAATTGATTACACCTGTAAGATATAGGAGCGGAAGTAAGGTATTCAAGCCATTGAACTTGCTCTGCATTCAGTGAGATCACTGCTGATATGACGATCCTGAAATTCATTTTGCAGCCCTTTTTCTATAACCCTTGATATCCTTACAGATTAAAAGTCTGTCCATCTTAGCTTTGAATATGTTTCATGACTCAGTCTCAACAGCCCCCGTGGTAAAGAATTCCACAGATTCCTCCTCATCACTATTTTAAATCTGCAATCTCCTTATTCTGAGATCATGCCCTCTGGTCGTCAACTGTCCCACAAGGAGAAACAACCTTTCCATACTTACTTTGTAAGCTTCTCTGAAAATCTTGTATATTTTAATAAAGTTACCTCTCATTTATTTTCTAAATTCCAGTGAGTACGGGTCCAATAAACTTGCCCTGTCTTCGTAATACAATCTTCCATACCTGGTATTAGTCTAGTAAATCTTCACTGAACTGCCTCTAATGCCAATGTATCTTTCCTTATATAAGGATCCAAAACAGTACTCCAGGTGTGGTCTGACTGGTACCTTGCATAGTTTTAACAAAACCTCCCTACTGCTATACCCCATTCTACTTGACATTAAGACCAATATTCCATTTGCCTTCTCTGCTCCCAGCTGAGCGCAATTCCCTCCCCCTCCACCCCCAAACAGTGGTCAAGAATGCCCTTGACCGTGTCTCCCGCATTTCCCGCAACACATCCCTCACACCCCGCCCCTGCAACAACTGCCTTCAGACAATCCCCCCTCGTCCTCACATACCATCCCACCAACATCCAGATACAACGCATCATCCTCCGACATTTCTGCCATCTACAGTTCGACCCTGCCACCCAAGACATTTTTCCATCCCCACCCTTGTCTGCCTTCCAGAGAGACCACTCTCTCCATGACTCCCCTGTCCGCTCCGCACTCCCCTCCAACCTCACCACGCCCGGCACCTTCACCTGCAACCGCAGGAAGTGCTACACTTGCCCCCACACCTCCTCCCTCACCCCCATCCCAGGCCCCAAGATGACTTTCCATATTAAGCAGATGTTCACCTGTACATCTGCCAATGTGGTATACTGTATCCACTGTACCCGTTGTGGCTTCGTCTACATTGGGAAAACCAAGCAGAGGCTTGGGAACCGCTTTGCAGAACACCTCCTCTCGGTTCGCAATAAACAACTGCACCTCCCAGTCGCGAACCATTTTAACTCCCCCTCCCATTCCTTAGACGACATGTCCATCCTGGGCCTCCTGCAGTGCCACAATGATGCCATCCGAAGGTTGCAAGAACAGCAACTCATATTCCGCTTGGGAACCCTGCAGCACAATGTGGACTTCACAAGCTTCAAAATCTCCCCTTCCCCCACTGCATCCCAAAACCAGCCCAGCTCGTCCCTTTCCCCCCACTGCGTCCCAAAACCAGCCTAGCTCGTCCCTGCCTCCCTAACCTGTTCTTCCTCTCACCTATCCCCTCACCCCACCTCAAGCTGCACCTCCATTTCCCACCTACTAACCTCATCCCACCTCTTTGACCTGTCCATCCTCCCCAGACTGACCTATCCCCTCCCTACCTCCCCACCTATATTCTCCTCTCTACCTATCTTCTCCTCTATCCATCTTTGGTCTTCATCCCCCTCTCTCCCTATTTATTTCAGAACCCTGTCTCCATCCCCCTCTCTGATGAAGGGTCTAGGCCAGAAACATCAGCTTTTGTGCTCCTGAGATGCTACTTGGCCTGCTGTGTTCATCCAGCTTCACTCTTTGTTATCTGAGCTTGGATCTTAGCTATTTGTGATTCATTGATGAGAGCTTCTAAATCCCTCTGTTCTGTAGCTTCCTGCAGTCTTTCTCCATTTAGATAATAGTCAGTTTCTCTATGCTTCCAGTCAAAGTATATGACGTCACATTATATTCCATCTGCCAAGTTTTTTGGTCACTAACTTAATCTGTGTATATCCTTCCGCAGAGTCTGTGTCATGGCCACTACCTGTCTTCTCAGGCAAATGCCTGCATCCAGATGGAATGGTGAAGGCATTGAACTCCAGAATTAGAATGCAGGCAAATAGGACTAGTTTAGTTCAGGAAACTTAGCATGGGCAAGTTGTTTCCCAACTTAGAATCTTAAGTTGGGCAAGTGATTGAACTGATCTATGGAGGCCGGTTGTGATTTGAAATAAGATGACATTGCCTTGTGTCAAATTGTTTTTGAATCTTCGCTATGATCAACTGGGTTTTCCAAATGTTATATAAACTGGCAGCATCCCCAAAATGACGATGAGGTAGATTCTGGAGTTCAATGCCTTCACCTTTCCTTACATTTCCTTTAAACTTTCCCCTGTTTACCTTAAAACTATATCCCTAGTAATTGATATTTCTATTCTAGGTAAAAAAGAATCTGACAATCTGTTCTATCCATGTTTCTCATAATTTTGTAAACCTCTATTAGGTCGCGTCTGTTCGTGTGAAAAACATGGAGTTAAATGGACACTTAAAAATTCCCACTGTGTGGCTAGGAAATGGATCACCAGTGTGGGCCTTTAGCTAGGAACTGCTTTGGGAATTCTCGGGAAATGGAAAAAGTTGACTTTAACACATATTGGGTATCATGACTCAACAGGCTGAGGACAAGAGAAGCAATTGGAATCTGGCACTAACATTGGCTGGCTGATTGGTGTAAAGATGAAATTCTTTCAGATGGTGCTCCAATGCGTAACTCAGTTTAGGTGTTTGGGTTATTTTAAGAATTGAATGCAAAAACACAAAATGCAGGAGCTGTTCAGTCCTGTTTGGTCTTTCAATGTGATCATGACTGATTTTCTATTTTATCACTATTTCCTCCCTTTAACCCTTATTGCTTAATTATATATTGATATTTATGAATCTGGGCCTCAAACATACTCAACAGTTGTGATCCTTTGTGTTATCTTGGGTGGAGATTCCTAATAATTCACCACCCTCTGAGTACAGAAATTCCTCTTCATCTCAGTTCTAAATGGCCTGGCCTTTTTCAGAAACTGCCTCAGGTTTCAAACTGCCCAGCCAAGGATAACATTGTTGCTGCATCTCCCTTGTTAATAAGAATTTTGAAAATGAGAGAGCTCTTGTTTTTCTAAATGGAAGCATTTTGGCCCAGTCTATTTAATCTTTTATCACAGGACACTCTTTCCTTTCCAGTATTATGTTTAGTGTATCATTATTATGATTTCTCTAAGACAAGCAGAGTTTTCCTTGGGTGAGGAGATTAAAACTGTGCACAATACCCAATGCGTGGTCTCAGCAAGGTTCTATGTAGTTGCAGTCAAGCATAAATATTGCCATATTCAAGTACTCTTGTATGGAAGGCCAAGATTCCATATTGCCTGTTAATTTCTTAGACTATCTGTAAGTGAACTATAAGTTATTCATGAACAATGATAACCAAGTCGATTGAAAGTTAAACATTTCCCAGCCACTTATTATTTAGGAAGTACTCTCTCTTTGTCAGTTTTCCTCTTCCAAACAAATGTGATGACTGATGGAGTCTCTCTCCATTGTGCTCGATGTATGTGAGCCTTATATGAATTATTTCGTACTCTAAACAATGGAATTATTTTCCTGAGGCGGCAGCAGTGGCATCTCCAGTTCTCATCAAGATCCAGAATATGGCAGTTAGGCGCCAAGGCAGAAATTTAAATGCTCTGATTATAGTCATAGCCACCACTCATTGAAATGCCCCTGTGTCCAAATGGTGTGCTACGCTGGTAGAAATGTCAGTCATATCTAGACATCCAGAAAGAGCATAGCAGATAGTAATGTTCCACTTTGGAGTAACCGTCCAGACTCCTAAAGCAAAATCAGGAGTCCAGGAAATCTCGGAATGCACGGGCGGTGGATCTGTTTCTAAAACAAAATGATATCATCACATATGCCATTGAATTCCGAATAAAAAGTGAAAAGTTTGAAAGCAAAACTATAGAAGGTATAAATCTTGTGGCAATGCGGTAAGAAAAGTAGGAGATTTACAACTTTGGTCCATCATTGATGTAAGTTGCAGCTGCGTTGGTTACCTTGAATGGAGAGCACAAGATGTTCATAGATTACCTTGATGCACATATAGTGTTAAACTGACTAATTTACCTCTTTCTCTAAGTCACAAAATCTGAGGTCACACAAGAATGTTTAGTCGTACTGAAATGCATAAACCAACTGCAATCCCTGTTTGAATTGAATACTTTGTGTATTTTTCAGTCAACATTAGAGATGGCAGAACTTTGTTAACCATTTGGCCAATTCATGTTGTTGAGATCAAATTATAGGTAAGAGAGTATGATATTTGTCGAATAATTCCTAATGAAACTTTGAGGCCGTTTGCATCCAAGCAGATCATGTGCCCAAGAACGCTTCAACAGATCCCTGTTTCTTGATTAGATCTATAACTCAAAGGAATGACAAATCTTTAAGCTTTCAAATCCACATTGCTTATCCCGCACTCCTTTAAAGCCTTTACATCAGATCTATAGCCTTTTGTGGTATTTTTCTCCCTACTAGTCTTTCAACCTTATTCCTTTAGATTAATTGTTTGTTCAATCACATGAAGCTACTTGTTGTTAAAGTGTCTTGAACTGGAACTGAACTTGATCTTCTGGGAATTTCTCTTCTCGTGTTTAATGACATTTTCCACCATAGCATTTGTGGTATTAAGCAATGATGCCCATTTTTGATCGCCAACTGCTCTTTGTGTGTAAATGGATGCTACTACATTACTTCCTCTTGAATAGTTAGAAGGTGAATTCAGTTTACACTAGCATAAAAACAGCCACAAGGGAACCAAAACACAGAGGCTTTTAATTCAATAAGATGTAGATTATTTCAAAATGGCAAGGAGTTACAAGTTACATTGCCTAGTGTGACATTATTGCTAAAACTATTGGGAGAAATAAAGGAAACATTGATGTCTGCATCAAGATCCAAAGCTGTTCTTTGGATTTTCCCACCAAAGCCTATTTAACACCACCAAATTGGGAGGATCTTAATGAAGTCTGGGTTATTAACCCATTCATAACTATTACTTGACCCCAAAGGAAGTAATAAGACATTACTTTGTACGTTTTGGGCAGCCTGTACGTGCACGGATGTAGTATTAATTGTTTGAATGTGGTTGTTTTGCCTTAAAAGGACACATCTTCACAGCATGCAAATTTTAACCTGAATTTCTTGCCTCCATATCAATCATTTATTTACAAGGAACATTAGGCGCTGTAAATAAAAAATTCAAAACAGTGAAATATGTAATAGTGATTGTGTTTTGTTCAATAGCACTCATTATAATGATCAGATTCTGAGATGCTTCTGATTCTTCTGACAAAAAATAATTATTGAAAATGCAATTGAGACATAAACTGACTCATGCTACCACTTTGTGCCGTAGAATTATCCATTCTTCTATTGTGGTGTATGTATGTGTTAACTGCTCCAAAAATATTTTTGTAGCTCCCTTCCAATGAAGCATTTTCTCTTGTTATTCAGTGTACTGCAAAACCGATGATGTGTCATTGTAACCCATCCATTTAGCATTGGATAAAAAAATAGAACATAGAAGCAAGAGGAGGCCATTCAGCCCTTTGGGCCTGCTTTGCAATTCACCATGATCATGGATGATCATCCAACTCAATAGCCTAATCCTGCTTTCTCCCCATAACCCTTGATCCCATTCACTGCTAGTGCTATATCAAGTCACGTCTTGAATACATTCAATATTTCGGCATCTACTTCCTGTGATAATGAATTCCACAACCTCACCACTCTTTGAGTGAAGAAATGTCTCCTTGTCTTCATCTCAATGGTCCAGCCCAAATCTTCAGACTGACCCCTAGTTCTGGAGACACCCACCATCAGGAACATCCTCCCTGCATCTACCCTGTCTAGTTCTGTTAGAATTTTACAGGTCTCTTTAAGATACCCCTTATTATCTGAACTCAAATGAAAACAATCCTAACCTAGTCTCGATCTCTCCTCTGATGTCAGTCCGATGATCCCTGGAATCAGCCTGGTAAACCCTTGGTGCACTCCCTTAAGAGCAAGGGCATGCCTCCTCAGAAAAGGAGATTAAAACTGCCCACAATATTCTAGCTGTAGTTTCACCAATGCCCTGTATAATTCCAGCAACACATTGCTGCTCTTGTACTCAAAACCTTTCACAATAAAGGCCAACATACCATTTGCCTTCTTTACTACCTGTTGCACCTGCATGCTTACCTTCGGTGCCGGGTACACAAGGATACCCAGATCCTGCTGCACACTCCCCCCTCCCAATTTACAGCCATTCAGGTGGTAATCTGCCTTCTTGCTTTTGCCTCCAAAGTGAATAACCTCACATTGATCCAAATTATACTGCATCAGCCATTGATTTTCCCACTCACTCAACCTGTCCAGATCATGTTGAAGGATCTCTGCATCCTCATCACAGTTCACCCTCCCACTCAACTTGGTATCATTTGCAAACTTTGAGATGTTACATTTTGTTCTCTCATCCACATCATAAATGTATATTGTGAATAGCTGGGGTTCTAGCACCTATTCCTGTGTTTCACCACTAGTTAATCTTTGCCAATTTCAAAAGGAGACATTAATTCCTGATTTTTGTTTCCTCTCTGCCAACCAGTTTTCTATCAATTGCAATCCACTTCCCCCAATTCCATGTGATTTAATTTTTCTCAAAAATCTCTTAAAGTGCTTTCTGAAAGTCCAAATGTACCACATTGACTGGTTTCTGCTTGTCAAGGTGAGCTTGCAGCATGGATAGCTACCTGGGACTTTGATGTTGTGGCCATTTTGGAGACATGGATAGAGCGGGATCAGGAATGGATGTTGCAGGTTTCAGGGTTTAGATCTTTCATTAAGATCAAGGAAGGTGGTAAAAGATGGGGAGGTGTGGCTTTGTTAGTCAAGGACAGCATAACGGTGGCTGAAAGATTTTTTGATGAGGACTCATCTACTGAGGTGGTATAGGCTGAGATCAGAAACAGGAGAGGAGAGGTAACACTGCTGGAAGTTTTTTATAGGCCTCGGCAAAGTTCCAGAGATGTGGTGGAGAGGATTGGCAAAACTATTCTGGGCAGGAGTGAAAGGAACAGGGTGGTCATTATGGGATATTTTAACTTCCCTAACATTAACTGGAAATGCTATAACTCTAGTACGACAGATGGATCAGTTTTTGTCCAATGTGTGCAGGAGGGTTTCCTGACACAGTATGCCGAAGGGCCGACAAGAGGGGAGGCCACACTGGATCTGGTACTTGGTAATGAATCAGGCCAGGTGTTTGATTTAGTGGTAGGTGAGCACTTTGGAGACAGTGACCATAATTCGGTCACATTTAGTTTAGCAATGGAAAGGGATAGGAACATGCCACAGGGCAAGAGTTATGGATGGGGGAAGGGAAATTATAATGCGATTAGACAAGACTTAGGAGGCAAAGAATGGGTTAGCAAAATGCAGGGGATGGGGACAATCGAAATGTGGAGCTGGTTTAAGGAACAGATATTGCGTGTCCTCGATAGGCATGTCCCTGTCAGGCAGGGAGGAAGTGATAAGGTAAGGGAACTGTGGTGTACTCAAGAAATTGTATCTCTTGTTAAGAGGAAGAGGGAGACTTATGTGATGATGAGATGAGATGGTTCAGATGAGGCGATTGAGAGTTACAGATTAGCTAGAAAGGATTTAAAGAGAGAGTTAAGAAGAGCAAGGAGGGGACATGAGCAGACGTTAGCAGGTAAAATAAAGGAGAACCCTAAAGCTTTCTACAGGTATGTGAGGAATAAGAGGATGACTAGGGTAGGAATAGGGCCAGTCAAAGACAGAAGTGGGAAGTTGTGTGTGAACCCTGTGGAAATCAGAGAGGTGCTAAATGATTATTTCTCATCTATTTTCACTGAGGAACAGGAGAATATTGTAAAAGAGATGACTGAATTACGGGCTACTAGAATTGAAAGGATTTAGGTTAGTAATGAGGAGGTGTTATCAATTCTAGAAGGTGTGAAGGTAGATAAACCCCCTGGGCCAGATGGGATTTTTCCGAGGATTGTCTGGGAAGCGAGGGAGGAGGTGGCAGAGCCTTTGGCCTTGATCTTTGAGTCCTCATTGTCTACAGAGGACTGGAGGAATGCAAATGTTGTGCCTTTGTTCAAGAAGGGAAGTAGGGATGACCCAGGTAATTATAGACCTGTGAACCTTACGTCTGTTGTGGGAAAAAAATTTGGGAAGGATTATGCGAGATAGGATTTATAATCATCTAGTAAGCAACAATTTGATTGGAGATAGTCATCATGGATTCGTCAAGGGCAGGACATGTCTCACAAACCTCATTGAGTTTTTTGAGGTGACCAAGCATGTGGATGAGGGAAGAGCAGTTGTTGTGGTGTACATGGACTTCAGTAAAGCCTTTGAGAAGGTTCCACATGGTAGGCTATTGGAGAAAATACAGAGGCATGGGATTGAGAGAGATTTAGCACTTTGGATCAGAAACTGGCTTTCTGTAAGAAGGCAACGAGTGGTGGTTGATGGAAAATATGTAGCCTAGAGTCAGATCACTAGTGGTGTGCCTCAAGGATCTGTTTTGGGACCACTGCTGTTTGTCATTTTTATAAATGACTTGGACACAGGCATAGGTGGATGGGTTAGTAAGTTTGCAGAAGACACTAAAAGTCGGTAGTGTGGTGGGCAGTGTGGAAGAATGTTGCAGGTTGCAGGGAGACTTGGAGAAACTGCAGAATTTGGCTGAAAGGTGGCAAATGGAGTTCAATATGGATAATTGTGAGGTCATTCACTTTGGGAAGAATAATAGAAAGGCAGAATACTGGGTCAATGGAATGATTCTTGGTAGCATGGATGTGTAGAGGGATCTTGGTGTCCATGTACATAGATCCCTGAAAATTGCCACCCAGGTTGACAGTGCTGTTAAGAAGGCTTGTGGTGTATTAGGTTTTATTGGCAGAGGGATTGAGTTCCAGAGCTGTGATGTCATGCTGCAACTGTACAAAACGGTAGTGCAGCCTTATTTGGAATATTGCGTGCAGTTCTGGTCGCCCCATTACAGGAAGATGTGGAAACACTGGAAAAGGCGCAGAGGAGATTTACCAGGATGTTGCCTGGTCTGAAGCGCAGGCCCTATGAAGAAAGGCTGAGGGACTTGGTTCTGCTCTCGTTGAAGAGAAGGAGGCTAAGCGGGGATTTAATAGAGACATACAAGATGATCAGAGGATTAGATAGGGTGGACAATGCGAGTCTTTTTCCTCGGATGATGATGTCAGCTTGTACAAGGGGGCATAGCTACAAATTGAGGGGTGATAGATTTAAGACAGATGTCAGAGGCAGCTTCTTTACTCAGAGATTGGTAAGGGTGTGTTAACGCAGACACATTTGGGTCACTTAAACAGCTCTTGGATAAGCATATGTATGATGATGGGATAGTGTAGGGGCAGGGGCTTAGAATAGTTCACAGGCCGGCGCAACATCAAGGGCCGAAGGGCCTGTTCTGCGCTGTATTGTTCGATGTTCGATGTTCTATGTTCGACTCTACTAGTTACAATTTGATAGAATTCCAATAGATTTGTCAAGCATGATCGCCCCTGCATAAATCCATGCTGACATTGTTTGATCCTGCTTTCTAAATGCTCCACTATAAAGTCCTTCACAATGGATACGAGAATTTTCCCAACAACTGATGTTAGGCTTACTCATCTGTGATTTCCTGTTTTCTCTCTACCTCCCTTTTTGACTATTGGAATGACATTAGCTACTCTCCGATCTGCGGGGACTGTTCCAGAGTCTGAGAATCCTGAGATGACCAAAAGTCCATCCAGAGCCACTTCCTTGAGTACTCTGGGATGTCGATTATCAGACTGTGGGGATTTATCTGCCTTCAATCCCATCAATTTTCTCAGCACTATTTCTCCACTAATATTGAACTCCTTCAATTCTTTCCTGTCACCAAATCTTGTATTTCCATTTTTGGTGTCTGATTTGTGTCCTCTTTTGTGAAGACAAAACCGAACTATGTATTCAGTTGAGATAACAAAGTGTGGAGCTGGATGAACACAGCAGGCCAAGCAGCATCTTAGGAGCACAAAAGCTGACGTTTCGGGCACACATCATTCATCTACGTATTCAGTTGCTCAGCTATTTCTTTGTCCCCGATTATACATTGGCCCATTTCAATCTTTAAGGGACCGAAATTTGTCTTCACTAATCTCTTTCTCTTTGTGTACTGATAGAAACTCTTAGTGTCAGCATTTATGTTGCCTTTAAGTTTACTTTAGCACTGTATTCCCCCCTTCTTAATCAATTCCTTGATCCTTCTTTGCTGAATTCTAAACTCCTCCAATTCGTCAGAGATATTAATTTTCTTGGCCAAACTGTATGTTTCTTCCTTGGATTGGATACTATCTCTGATTGAAAAACCAAAAGAACAGCGAATGCTGCAAATCAGGAAGAAAAACAGAGTTAACATTTCTCGTCCGGGGACCCTTTCTCAAAACTGAGGAAGTGCCACCGGACCCAAAATATTAACTCTGATTTTTTTTTCTTCACAGATTTTCCAGACCTGCTGATCTTTCCCAGCAACTTCTGTTCTTCTTATTATCTCTAGCTTCCTTTGTAAGCCAAGGATTGTCCGTGTTACCCATTTTGTTTTTGTGCCAGATAGGAATAAACAGTTATTGCAGTTCCTCCATGCAGTCTTTGAATGTTTGCCATTGCTTGTCCACTGTCATCCCTTTAAGTAACTCTCCCCAATCTATCAAGGCCAACTCATGTCTCATATCTTCATAGTTTCCTTTAAAATCCAGCACCCTCGTCTCCAAAGCAACCACCTTGCTCTCCATCTTAATAAAAATAATTCTACCATATCATGGTCCCTCATCCCCAAGTGGCCCTCATACAGCTAAATTAGAAAGTGATTCCCTTCTGATTGCACAGTACCCAGTCTAAGATGACCTGCTGTCTAGTTGCTTCCTCCACAAATTGTCTAGAAAACCATCCCATATACTGTTCAGGAATTCTTCCTGTACGGCATTGTGGCTAATTTGATTTGCCCAATCTTTGCGCAGATTAAAATTGCCCATGATCACCGATGTTCCTTTATAACATACATCTCTAATCACCTGTTTAATGCCATTCCCAACATCATCACTGTGGTTTTGGTGTCTACGTATGACACCCACTCATGTGTTTTGCCACTTGGTATTTCTCAACTCTACCCATACAGGCCGCACGTTGACAGAGCTAATATCCTTTCTCACGATTGTGTTAATTTTCTCTTTAACCAGTAATGCAACTCCACCACTTCTACTTTTTGGCCGTCCTTCTGTAATACTTAATACCCTGAGACATTCAGTTCCCATCCCTGATCACTCTGTAGCAATGTCTCTTTAATCCCAAATATATTGTTCCCACTTACATCTGCCTGCGTGATTTGTTCATCCACTTTTGTGCAGGTGCTCCACACATTAAGGTACAAAGGCGTTAAGCTTGTCTTTTTAACTGTTTGTTTCACTCTTGTTTTTCTCAATAGCCCTGTTTGTATTTTGTCCTTGGTTTCTCTGCCTATCACTTCTCTTATTCCCTTTTCCACCTTTTGTTTTTGTCCTTGTTGCCTCCTTTTTCATCACCTTACCTAAGTTCCCATCCCCCTGGCATATTAGTTTAAATGTTCCCCAATCACTCTAGCAAACACTCCCCCCATGACGTCAGTCCTAGGCCTGCCCAGATGTAACCTGTCCAATTTGTACAGGTCCCACTCCCCCAGAATTGGCCCCAATGCCCTAGGAATCTGAAACCCTCCCCGACAACATCCTTTCAGCTCTGTATTCATCCACTATATCCTGTCATTTCTACTCTGATTAGCGCATGGCACTGGTTGTATCCTAAGCTCACTATCTTTGACGTCCGATTCCTTAACTTTCTTCCCAGCTCCCTGCATTCTGCTTTTAGGACAGCATCCCATTTTTAAATCTATGTCATTTGTAGATGTCCAGCGTGACCACTCACTCCAGAATATCTTTTCTTGCTCCGAGATATCCTTAACCCTAGCACGCGGGAGGAAACGTACCGTCCTGAAGTATCATTTGCAGCCCACAGAAATGCCCCCCTTGTAACTGAATCCTTATAGCTATTGCACTAGTACAATTAAGACCCATCCCATCTGCAGCAGAACCAACTATGGTGCAATGAGTTTGGCTTTTGCTGCATTCTCTTGAGAGGTCATTCCCCTCAACAGTTTCCAAAATGGTACATATGTTTTGCAGGAGATGGCCACAGGAGATTCCTGCCTATCTGTCTTATCCTGTCTGGTGGTCACACATTCCCTTCCTGTCCTGAAAGTTTGAATCTACAGTGTGATCACCTCTCTCTAAGTGGTATCCATGATACTGTCTGCATCACAAATGTTCTACAGTGTCCCCAGCTGCTGCTCCAGTTCTGAAACTCGAGCTTCCAGGAGCTGTAGCTGGACACATGTCCTGCACATAAGCTGACCTGGGGTATTGGAACTGTCCCGGCCTGCCACATAGAGCAAGAGGAGCAAATCAAGATTTTGCTCAACCTTCATGAAAGATTGAAATTGAAAAAGAAGTATGTTGTCGTTGATAATCTCAGAAAATTCCAGGAGTGACAATAACAGAAAATGAAAATATCAGTTTGAAACTGGGTGGCAATTCTATAGCAGTCAGAATTACTACAAACGTTCATATGGCTTGCAGAGCTTTAGGGTGCAGAAAACTAAAATTATTTTACTTTGAAAAATACAACTAACTTCTATCAGCAAAGGCAGTGCAGCATTAAGTAAGGCATGGTGGCTCAGTGGTTAGCACAGCTGCCTCACAGCACCAGGGACCTGGGTTCTATTCCATCCTCGGGCAACTGTCTGTGTGGAGTTTGCACATTCTCCCTGTGTCTGTGTGGGTTTCCTTCAGGTGCTCTGGTTTCCTCCCATAGTCCAAAAATGTGCAGACTAGGTGGATTGGTCATAGTAAATTGCCAGTAGTGTTCAGGAATAGATGGATTGGTCTGGGTGGAATGTTCTGGGGTCAGTGTGGACTTGTTGGGCTAAAGGGCCTGTTTCCACCCTGTAGGGATTGTATGAAAAACAAAATGTGTCATTACAAATGTATAGGTTCAACATGGACTAAACTGGATTAGAATAGTGACTGGTGACATTTGACAAGAGGTTAAAAATGAATAATGATGTCACACCAAATAAGAATATGTGCAAATTGGAAAATCTAGAGCAAAGGACACTGTAGTGTGTTTCTTGGTGTAAATGACCAATGTGAACTTCTCAACCAGCCCAGTTCATCCCCCCACTGCATCCCAAAACTAGCCCAGCCTGTCTCTGCCTCCCTAACCTGTTCTTCCTCTCACCATCCCTTCCTCCCACCCCAAGCCGCACCTCCATTTCCTACCTACTAACCTCATCCGACCTCCTTGACCTGTCCGTCTTCCCTGGACTGACCTCTCCCCTCCCTACCTCCCCACCTATACTCTCTCCACCTATCTTCTTTTCTCTCCATCTTCGGTCCGCCTCCCCCTCTCTCCCTATTTATTCCAGAATCCTCACCCCATCCCCCTCTCTGATGAAGGGCCTATGTCCGAAACGTTTAATCTTTGCAGCCTTTTGTGCTGCTGAGATGCTGCTTGGCCTGCTGTGTTCATCCAGCTTCACATTTTATTACCTTCTCAAGTTCCTTTTCTATTTGGTCTTTTTTTTGTTATGTATTAATAAATTATCTTTAAAAACGATGACTTCATTCAAAATACTGCAAAGAACTGCTGGAAATCTGAAACAAAAAGAAAAATTGCTGGATGAACTCACCAGGCCTAGCAACATCTGTGAAGAGAAAGCAGAATTAATGTTTTGAGTCCAGTCATCCTCCTTATGAGAAGAAAGGTCACTGCATTCGAAATGTTAACTCTGCGCTCTCTGCACAGATTCTGCCGACGTCCTTAATGAAATCCTCTCTGGTTGGAATGAATAGATTCAGGTGACTAGTTTTATTGTTGCTATTTTGTCCCTTTGGAATTGCATTTGTTCTGAGGAACTTGATGAGATCATAGCGGATCTGCTATCTAACTGCATATTCTACTTTTCAGCCGTAATAATTTCCTACTAATGCCTTCAGCCAGTGGAAATTCATCAATGATTTACAACGTGCATTTTGCATTTTGCATCAGCTTACATTGGTAGAACCATCCTTGGTGTGTGGAGCTGGTTTCTCTTTCCAATCTGAAAGATTTGGCACTAATTTTAAAATGATGGCTGCTCATCCCAGTGCTCCAATCTTTGGAAATCATTTCTCACTATTTACCCTAATTACTCCTCTCGATATCATGAAAATATCCATCATTATTTTAAACCTTTGTAAATATGAAGAAATACTGCTGTAGTTTCTGTAATTTTCACTTCTAATTTAGCACTTAGTGTCCAGTTTCATTTTCCTTTTTAGCAAATGCATTAGTTTCATTTTGAAAAAGCAAAAGCAATCTTTTTTCACCAGCTTCAGGGAGCAAAAGTTTATTTTATGATCCGAAAATAATTCATATTGCAAAGCACTTCTGCTTATTTATGTTGAGAAATGACCCACTTTCAAGAACTGAAAGCCCACAGAGGGTTGGGGAATTCAAGTCGTTGTACACACTGCCACAATGATTCTGCTGTTGGAAGTACAGACAGTGTTCCACAAGTGCATTACGCAGGCATTAAACAATATTTGCACACATTGGGCAGAATTCAGTGTAACTGATACAAGTTCAGTTCACCTGTAGGATAACGGGTGTGATTAATTATCTGTGAGACTGTACTAACTCAATACTGGCTTCAGGATAACATCCAAATGTTGCTTTTCAATGCCTTCTGAAGAGCAGTGTAGTTCCTCAGGTCTTCCATAATCTCATGGAACATAATTGCTTCTTTATGAAGGTTTGAGTTTTTAATCTTTGCAGCCAGAACGTCAAAAGTTCTTTGTTGGTCTCTGAGAAGTACTTCTTTTGCCGGGATCTCCAAGTCAAGGTGAGTTTCACACCAGTTCTCCAATAGGAGGACTGTGCCTGTGTCAGTTGTATTGAAATCTATCAATGTGTGCAAACAGGGTTTAATATCTTGCATTTGTGCCCTTGAGGAATATGCTCAGTACTATCCACAGAAGATTTGTTGTATCAGTGTGTGCAATAATTTGAATTTCCTAAACCTTTCTGGTTTTTCAGTTCTTGAAAGTTATTTTTTTTTGTACATAAATAGCTGAGGTACTTTGCAATTTGAATTATATTCTGTTCATCAAAAACTTTTGCTCCCTGAAGTTGGTGACAAATGTTCGTTTCTGCTGCTTTATAAAGATATCAATTCATTATTTTAAATAATAGTGAATATACAGCATTGAAATTGTTCATACTCATGATAGCGCCTTGCCTTAGTAGAAGATGAATCAAAAAGAAACACTTGAGTTTAATCACTTCACCCATCATATCTGTTGCACTTTGCTCAATAATTATGATTAACAGTGAGATCCAGGGAGATCCCACTGTCCCATCTTTGCAAAATCTGGTTGTGGCAAAATATTCCAAGGCCTTTTTGTCACTGAATGTATCTTCCACACATTGGTTATTTCCTGCAGGAGCTGTCTTTTTATAATAACCGTGTGTTCAGATTTACTAACTTGAGCTTCTATTCCATGTAACTGAATGAAGGATTAGTCTTATTAACCAGCAAATTAAAATAAAAATCTTACTGAATTGAGAAATGTGAGCAATTTAACTTTTTTTTTGTTAGAGTTAATTAGCTCAAGAAGCATTTGGTAATTTAAAAAAACGTTATGTTCTACAATGAAAAGCAAAAAAGTTTGTCTCTGTTTTCCTAAAATAGCAATTAGCTGAATGAATCAGGAATGAACAAAAGCCAAATCATAAAGCTTGAACTATTTAGTTCTGTTCACCGTGCCTACTTTGAGTTTTTTTTTCCCAACTAACTGTATTCACTGCACGAAGTGGCAGTCTAGATTCATAAGTAATTAAGAAATAGATTTTAAAAATTAGAGTTTCTTTCTGAGCTTCAGAAATCTTTATATTCTGTTCAGATTTCCATCCTGTTCACCCCACCCCCATGCTTGATTTTCCAATGTACTGTCATGTCACATGCACCTGTGAGCTAAGAGCACGAACTAGTATAATTTATTTCTAAATTTCTTGGGTAGAAATTATTATGCCTCTAGCTTTTGGTTATTGCATTTTATTTAAAAGTCATTAGCTTCTTCCTGGTCTCTTTCAGAATTTCAGGGTTGCCTCTTGCAACCAACTCCTTTCATCATTAAAGACAACAGTAGAGTGCCCTCTTGTAGCACAGTGGTAGTGTTCCTGCCCCCTAAACCAAAGAAGCCTGAGTTCAACTCTCATGTATTTCAAAGGTGTTTGATAACATCTCTGAACAGGTTAATTGGGAAAAAATTGTCAATAATTAAAAAAGACAGAAGTAGAGGGCCCTCTTTTGGAACAGTGGTAGCTTCTGTACCCCTGGGCTGAGTGTTCTGGGTTCAAGTCCCACATGTTCCAGAAGTGTGTAATAACTCTCGGAACAGGTTAATTAAAAAGAAGAAGACAAAAGTAGGTTCTTGTCTTAGTCTCATTTATTGCTGTTGGAATAACTGTTAATCTCAACCTAAAATTCTTTGTGTGTTGCAGTGGTAGGCTTAGAGGCTGGGATTCAAGTCTCAACTGCTCTAGATATGTGTTACATTATATCGGAGTAGGTTGATTTAAAAATATCAAAGTCTTTGGTCTAAAAAGGTCTTCCGATGCACTGGTAATGTCTTTCCTAGGTTCAAGCCCCATCTACTCTGGACATGTCAAAATCTATTTGAGTGGTTTCATTAAAATAACTAAAATTCTTTGGTTAAAATTTACTTATCATTCCAGCTCATCTCCATTTCACTTTTCCCCAGGAAAGATATTTTAGCAGTTCAATCATTAACACAGGAGATTCAGAGCAATAACTATGTTTTGCACTATTTACAGATGCTAGTGTGAACAGTCGAGGGTTTGAGGTATTCATTCCAAGTTGAAGGAATTTGTTCCAATTGAGGAACATTGAAAATTCAGGAGAAATAAGAGGCCAGAATAAGGGGAGTATTGTTTCCATGTCTTATAGTGGGGTCAAGGGCCTTAGAAGGATTTGAAAGAGCAACGGATGGTTTTGAAAAGAAGGGTAAGACTTTTGTATTAGAGGCTCCACATAGAATCCTGACAGTGTGGGAACAGGCCTTTCGGTCTAACAATTCCAGACCAAGACTCAGAGCCAGCCTATGTTCATCCTGGGCCTCTTGCAGTGCCACAACGATGCTACCCAAAGCAAATATTCCACTTGGGAACCCTGCAGCCCAATGGTGTCAATGTGGACTTCACAGGCTTCAAAATCTCCTCCCACCACTGCATCCCAAAACCAGCCCAGCTCTTTCTGGCCTCCCTAACCTGTCCTTCCTCCCACCTATCCCGTCCTCCCACCCCAAGCCCCCCACCCCCATCTCCTACCTACTAACCTCATCCCACCCCCTTGACGTGTCCGTCCTGCCTGGACTGACCTATCCCCTCCCTACCTCCCCACCTACACTCACGTCTACTGGCTTCATCCCCACCTCTTTGACCTGTCTACCTCCTTTCCACCTATCTTCTCCTCTGTCCACCTCCTCCTGTATCCCTACTTATTTCAGAACCCTCTTCCCCTCCCCCAGGTCTGAAGATGGATCTAGGCCTGAAACGTCAGCCTTCCTGCTCCTCTGATGCTGCTTGGCCTGTTGTGTTCATCCAACTTTACACCCTGTTATCTCTAACACTCAGAGCATCCCACCCAGGCCCAACCCCCAAATTCTACACATCCCTGAACACAATGGACAATTTAGCATATGGCCAATCCACCTAGCCTGCACATCTTTGGATTGTGGGAGTAAACCAGAGAAAACCCATGCAGGTACGGGGAGAATGTGCAAACTCCACACAGACAGTCACCTGAGGGTGGAATCAAACCTAGATCCTGGCGCTGTGAGGCAGCAGTGCTAACTACTGAGCCACCATGCTGCCCTAAAAGTAGTCCCCTGACCAGTAATCAAACTCAGGCAGTGGCAGTGAGAGCGCTGAATTCTAACCACTAGACCACCTGTTCCATTTAGAGTGAAATATAGGAGAACAAGAGCAGAGATCATTGGATGTCTCTGAATATTCAGGACTGGATGAAAAGGAAAATAGAAGCATATGACAGGTACAAAGGAAGCCAATCAATGGGGCCCGAGTGGAATATAGAATGTGCAGGATGGAACTTAAAACAATTAGAAGAGCAAAGAGGAGCATGAAAAAAAAACAAAAAGCACTAATGTGCAAGATCAGGAGAATCCCATATATATCAATCCGAAGAAAATAGAGAAAGATTAGGATCCATTAGGGACCATGGGAGAAATGCGTGTGAAGCTCGAGGATATTTGTTGGGCATTAAACAAGTGCCTTCACACCTACCTTTACTCAGGAGAAGGAGGATGAAGGTAAAATGGACTGTGAGATTCTTGAGAAGTTTGACAGAGGGAGTGAGCAGGTAATGGAAGTTGTGATGGGCTGAAAGCAAACAAAGCCCCAGGTCCAGATTAGTTTTATGTCAGGCTTCTGTGGTAGATGAGGGAGAATAACACCAAGATGTCGACCCATTTTTTAAATTCCTGTCTTGCCACAGGGAGTTTCCCGAAAATTGGAGGATAACTGTTACGGTTCCATTTTCAACAAAGGGTCGTCAAGATAAAGCAGAGCATTTATAGGCCAGTGAGTCTCAGTGATAGGGAAGCCATTAGAGAACATTCTAAAGGAAAGAATTCATCTCCAGTTCAAGAAGGAAGTTTTAATCAGAGATAGTCAACAAGGCTTCATCAGAGGGAGGTAATGTTGAATAAATCTGGTTGAATTTTTCAAGATGGTGGCAAGTATGTATATGAGTGTAGTGTAGTTGATGTTGCTTATATAGATTTCAGCTAGGCCTTTGACAAGGGTGACGAATTATTTAAAAAAAAGTAAAAGCGTGTGGGATGTGGTGTGACTTGGCAAATTGAATTCAAAATTAGTTTTGCGGCAGAAGACAGAGGGTGGTAGTAGAAGAATGACTGTATAACTGGAGGCCAGTTTGCATTGGCATACCACAGGCCTTTTTGCGTCCTTTATTATTCATAACATATATAAATACTACATCTGAGAACGGCAGGGGGATGATGAGTAAGTTTGCAGATGACAGGTTGATTGACTAGTTTGTAGACAGTAAAGAAGAAGGTCATAGGCTACAGGGGATGTGAATAACTTGGTCAGATGGGCAGACCACTAGCAGATAGAATTTAACCCTGATAAACTCTGGAAAAAGTAACAAGGGAATATGTGATAAATAGTAGGACATTTGGGAACTCAGAACAGTGGGATCTTGAGGTGCTTGTCTACAAATTCCTGTGGGTGGTGGGACAAATAATCAGTTAGCAAGGCACACAGGACAAGTTGAAGCAGAGGTTATTAGAACAGAGAGGTTTTATCAGAGCTAAATCACAATTTGGCTTGGCAACAACTAGAATACTACATGCAGCTGTGCTCACTACACTATAAGAAGGATGTAATTGCAGGGGAGCAGAGGAGGTTCACCAGGTTGCAGACAGGGATGGAATATTTTAGCTATGAAGAGAGGCTGATTAGCCTCAGGTTATTTTCTTTGGCGCAGACAAAGGTGAGGAGGGAAAATAATCAAAGGTGTAAGGTTGAGGGACATGGAAAAGGTGAATAGAAAGTAGCGGTTTTCCTTAGTCAAAGAGTCAATAACAAGGGCCACGCTTTTCTCGCAGAAAGCTTGTGGCTTAGAGAGCATTGAGGAAAATTTCTCTCACCCAGAAGATGGTGGTTTTCTATAATCTACTGCCTGAAAGAGCAGTTGAGGCAGGTAACCCTACAACATTTAAAGAGTACTTTGATCAACACTTGAAATGTTATAACATGTAAGATTATGGGCCTAGCCATGTAAAGTGGAACTAGCATAGATTTAGCATAGTTTTAAGACAACAGACTTGATGGACTGAACAGCCTTTTCTGTGTTGCTTGATTGTGAGTTAACGGTCGTGAACAAAGAGTGTATTTGAATGGAATTTGGTGGAAGTTAAAGATACTTTGCATTAAAGTTTGCAGAATGTTGGAAGGTGAAACGTCACCGAGGTGAGCATTTGAATAGTTGCCTTTAGACTGGACAGTTAACTGAGGTTAGGTGAAGATGGCCAATGAAAACAAAATGTAGAGACTCGTTGTTTTGACAGAGATGGCATGGGGTCATTTAGTTCAAGTCCGAAGAGGATGCAAAGGTGGTAAACTCAAAATTCAGTATCAGACAGTGGACAGAGTTAATTGTTGCCTTGAGATAAAGCTTGTTTTGGGGTCCACCTGCCCTAGCAATGGAAACTTTGGTGATCAATGTTGACATATTTAGGGTAATCTGATAATTCTATCCAATTTCTTGCCATTTGACAGGAAGAAAAGCAGTGTCTCACTAAAATGTTACTGAAGAGATCAAAGTTCATTGCTTGACACAGCAGATGGAATTGCCCTTGATAAATTGAACTAAAATTTGTTTAAGAAGAATTGGGGTCCTCTGCAATGTAGCATGTTATATATTATCAGGGAACTGACCTGTGTTGCTGAAGTTGCTGTAGTAGATTATTTTACAAAATAATCTGAAAAGCCTTGTGGTACAGGTCACCAATCATTTATTAAGCAAACATTGGGAGAATCTACCCCAGAAAAAAAGATTCTGACGTAGCAGTCTAACTGAGGATTTAATCAGATATTTATACATTGTAAGTCATGTAGATCATACATTATTCAAATTCTGAAATGGTCTGTTTCGGACAAATACTGTGTTTTTCTCACATTCCATAAGTGGCAAGGTGCCTGTTACACCCGGTTTCAGCACTCTTTAGCTTCCCAGGTGCCATCCTACCTCCTTTCCGAAGTCTGTGCCTCATTCCATCCTTATTTAAACTCCATTGCATTTTTTTCCCAATGTGGAATGAGGTCATCCTCATGTTCCATTTCAAATAAAGCCTCAGGATGAACGTTGCTTCAGCCACTTTGCAGTTTCACAGAAACACTGTCTGTCTGCTGCAGTGGCATCAGCATACTTGTTTCTAAACTTTTGCACTATTCCAGCGTTTTCTTTCCAAAACAGCTTGCAACTCTGTAAGATTGGTGGTACATTACAATATTAATATCACATTAATGATATTCAAAAACAAAATTATTTGCATCTGAGACATTATATTTCAACATTTCTGTTGGAAAAGCAAACAATGAAATAGTAAGTTTTCATGTCAAAGGAACAATGTTGCTAGTTAAATCTTGGAAATAAGAAACTCTGCTTCCTTGATATTCAAAGTAACAACTGCTATCCAGTATACCATGGATGATGAAAATTGATGCTCAGAAGTCTCCATATTTGATTTAATGTGTATTGAGCAGCAATTCAATAGTTACAGATAGATTGTAAAGTACAATACAAATATTTAAAATTAGCCCTTAGGCCTTTGGCTGTGACCTTGGACATAGATCAGTGCCGTTAATGTCTAGATTTCTTGGTCCATTGACATGAAAGAAAAACAGCAATATATGGAACTGAATGTATTGGCCATGCTGGAGCTCCATTTTGAAGAATACATGATGAGTTGGATCAATATGAATCATTTGCAAATTTGACTTTTTGCCCCCATATGGGTGGAGTTTCCCCTTCATTGATCAAATGTTTTGCTGCAAGTTTCCTGAAATTGGAGCAACTGGTGCAAATGGTGGTAAGATTTTGAAGTCCAAATTGTGTCATTCATATCTTGAGTTTCTGCAATCTTCTACAATTTAAAAAGGAAAATTGCTGAAGATGTATTCATCACCCCAAAACAGTTTGTGTCCCAGGTGAATTAATCAACTCATAGAAGACGTACAGTGGACCATCAGTCAGATGATAGTCCCAACACTAAGCAAAAAAGGTAAATGGAGCACATTCAACACAGAAGAGAGAACGCCCTGAAACATGGTAATCATACCAGCAGACAAAGGACGCATGACAGTTATTCTCAATAGAGCCCAATACATCGAGAAAGCTAACACACCACTAGCAAATATTGACACCTACCAACAGTTGGTGATAGACCCAACACCACAACCAGAACTGGATTACAACGACCCTGAAGAAATTATTCAACTCAGGAGTCATCAGCAAGACAGGCTGCCAAGAAATAAAGACAGAGAAATCCAACACACCTGGCTTCTACTAACTCCCCAAGATACACAAACCAAAGGTCCTCCCCAGATCCATTGTCTCACAACCAGGCACACCAACACTTGCCAAAGATCTACAATGGAAACTGAAATAGTTAGTTGACAACATTACCCTCTCCATCCACTCCTCCCAAGAATTCCTCAACATCACCAAGGACACCAGAATAGAAGAGAATGAGATAATGATATCCTTCAATGTAACAGCACTATTTACATCTATAACCATCAGCCTAGCCAGAGACAATTGCCACACTGCTGGATGAATCAAGTAAGCCGGCACCCCAGGACATTAACAGCACTAATAAGGACACCAACAAGAAACCACTGGATCTATGTCTCACAACCCACTGCACCTTCAATGACGATACATTCAACAAATCAACAGAACACCAATGGGATCCCCAATATCAGGACTGATTGCAGAAGCAGGAATGCAAAGGTTAGAATGGACAACGCTCCCCACTGTACAACCCAAATTTTGGATCTAATATGTAAATGATACCTTGGTGAATATTAAACACGTAGAACCAGAAGAAACCCACCGACACAAAAAAACATTCTCGCCAAGATAAAATTCACAAATGAAGAAGAGATCAAAAACCGACTAGTCTTCCTGGACATAATAGTAGAATGCAAAATCAACATGGAACTCCAGACTAGCATTTCTAGAAAAACCCCACATATTAGATTAGATTCCCTACAGTACAGAAACAGGCCCTTTGGCCCAACAAGTCCACACCGCCCCTTGGACCACAGGCAATTTAGTATGGCCAATCCACCTAACGTTCACATCTTTGGACTGAGAGAGGAAACCGGAGCACATGGAGGAAACCTGCACAGACACGGGAAGAATGTGCAAACTCCGCACAGACAGTTACCCAAGGCTGGAATCAAACCCAGGTCTCTGGCACTGTGAGGCTGCAGTGCTAACCACTGAGCCACCATGCCGCCCACATATGGACCAGTACTCAATTAGACTAGCAACCACTCCAACGCCCACAAACAGATCTGCATCAGGACACTGTTTAAACCAGCCACAACACCTTGTGGCAACCCATAACTATGCAGAGCAGAACAAGAGCACCTATACGGAGTCTTCTAAAGGAATAGATACCCGAAAAGCACATTCTGCCATTTCCTCTGAGACAAATCGCAATAGGAAGACCAGGCTCACTAACCACCCAACCATGCATCAGGGAAATTTCAGAGATGGCCACAAAATTACTCAGATGCCTGGTTATCAGAACAGCCCACAATCCAACAACCACCCTACAACAGCCACTGATGAAGTAAAGGATCCCATACCCCAAACTAGCAAAACCGGTGTAATATACAAAACACCATGCAAGGACTGGGAGAATCACTAAAAGGCCAACTGGAAGAAAACTGACAAAATGGATACATGAACTCCAATTAGCTACCAAGAGACGCAACCAATTTTCACTTGTCTCACTACACACGGACAAAGAAGGACACAAATTCGACTGGGACAACACGCCCATAATGACACAAACCAAACAGAGAAACACAGGGAATTCCTGGAGGCCTGGTATTCTGACCAGAACCCCATCAACAAGCACATTGAGTTAGACTCTGTGTACAAACCACTGAGAAACAGAACTGGAAGTGGTACCAAATACCCCAACAGTCTGAAGTATATAAATAGCAAGCAGGACAGAATGCCAATGTTTTACTGGAGGCGCACTGACAATATTATCTAGCAGGTTGATGAAACATTTGCAACAAAGCTACTAACTTAGCGAGCATGCCTATAACCTGAGCTAATTGAGAATTTGCACTAAATGCACTTACGGGCCATCAAAGAAGCTTTAAAAATTAAGTTGTGTATATTGATGGTAAACACACAATGTTTCAGAAAACATTCAGAAGCTCTGACAATATTTGTGCAGAGAGAAATGGAAAGGATGTTTCAGGCCAGTGGCCATTCATCATTAACCAGGAAGATATAAAGGTACATGATTAAAACTTGCAATTTTATTTGGAACTAATTGCCAACTTACTTAAAAGAATATAACTTCTAAACTTTTTATGTATTTGATTTTTTGAAATCATTTCCAGCAATTTAAAATTTGTTTAGTTAAAAATAATTGATTGACACCATTCAAAACTGCTCAGTGCTTATTATACATGTGTTTATAAATTGTATCATATTACCATTCAGTAACATTTTAATACTGTCAATGAGAGGGCAGCCTGCTTGACTAGCTCCATATTTCACACCTTAAACATTCACTTCCTCTTCCACTGACTCAATAGCAGGTGTGTGTTCCATCTACAAAAAAATGCACTGCAGCACTCGCCCAGCTCCTTCCACACTATGTTCTAATTCCATAATCTCCACCACATAAAAGAACAGGGGTAACAATGCATCGGAACACCACCACTTGCAAGTTCCAGTCAAGTCACACGCCATACTGACTTGGAATACAATTGTCATTACTTCAGTGTTGCTGCCCATGCTTTGATACCTTGACCAGTTTCTCCATAAAGTCATTTTACTCAGATACTATACTTGTGAGACAAACAAAAATATCAGAGTCGATTTAACACTTTTTATTCACAAAATATAATAAAGTCACAAAAGGGGCCATTTGGCCAAATATCATTTAACACACTGCTCTTATGAAATAAAACCTCCAATTCTTGTATTAATTACTCTGCCAATTGCAATGTTTAGACTATGCTGCAATCCTGATCTCCTGATCAAAACCAGTACTGGCTACAAGACTGGGACCAGGTACTACCCTACCAGTTAAACTTGGCCAGACTGTGTAATTGACTCTGATGAACTTTTGGTGAAGTTGGTCACGCGCACGGTCCTCTCGCTCTCTCGCTCTCTCTCTCTCTCTCTCTCTCTTTCTTTCTCTCTCGCTCTCTCACTCGAGGTGGTTGGAGCTCCACTACCGGGCCAGGTTTAGTCTTTCACCGTGTGAATGACCACCAGGTGTCCCATACTATACCTCCCTGCTGTGTCCTTCCAGAATGTTCTCTGACCATCAGACAATCGATCTTGCAAGTCAAGACCATAGCGTCCACTGGGATCCCTGAGGTATTGAGGGCATGTCCCAATTCCATGCATGATCATGACATGAACACAGTGCTTCGACAAGTCTGCTTGCCAATACACAATACAATCCAATACACAAAACAATCCCATTTTCCAGACAAGATCGCGCTTCTCCTTACCTGCCTTTGTCTTGGGCGGATACTATGTGCTTGACATGTCCTGAAAGTCCCTTGAATCTAAGCTGATCAAAGGTTGCCCATTGTGCTTTCTAGCCTAACCATTTAGGCCCTGGACAATCTGGCCACAGTTGTCACTGAGTCAAATTCATGGCATTTGCTCCTTAACACTACTGTGGGTAGCCTAAGTAGTGGGCCAAAAAGGGTGCTGGCCATCAACTGCCCAAGGGTATGTGTGGATGGGCAACAAATGCTGTGGTGGCCATACAGTCCATGAATAATTCTGAAAAGAAGCAAGAACTTGTTTTCAAGAAAATTCTGCCGAATTTTTTTTTGAACTGCACAGGTGTGTTATTTCATAATAAGTTTTGTGTTTGATGACATTTAAATAGGTGAGCAGAAAGTTGGCAACAAAAAATAATTTCCAAATCTGGTACAATTTGCTGATTGTTCCCACAGTGGAAAGATTATTCTGTCAACATTAAAAATACAAAATGTCATCTGTTACTTTGTCAGATCTTCCTTGTCATTATACAACTTTTAAGGAAAACTGAAGTCAAACATCTCTCGGGCTTAACTGCTGTACTGTGTCAAGATTCAAATGAAGGCCATGAGATCTGGAATCATATAATCCCTACAGTGTGGAACAGGCCCTTCAGCCCAACAAGTCCACACCAACCCTTAGAGCATCCCACCCAGACCCATTCCCCAATAAACCTACCTAAGCTACACATCCTTGAACATTATGGGAAATTCAGCATGGCCAATCCACCTAACCTGCACATCTTTGGACTGTGGGAGGAAACCGGAGCACCCAGAGGAAACCAACGCAGACATGAGGAGAATGTGCAAACTCCACACTTACAGTCACCCAAGGGTGGAATCACACCCAGG
Organism: Stegostoma tigrinum; assembly: GCF_030684315.1. Lineage (NCBI taxonomy): Eukaryota > Metazoa > Chordata > Chondrichthyes > Orectolobiformes > Stegostomatidae > Stegostoma > Stegostoma tigrinum. The sequence goes on along the minus strand of NC_081356.1, from coordinate 44,625,986 downwards.
TCCCTAGTGCTGTGAGGCAGCAGTGCTACCCACTGAGCCACCGTGCCACTGCTACAACCTCTTCTTTGCAGACAAACAAGGTTCTGTTACTTATGACACTTATGGTCTTGTGCCATTTATGCCTATTCATTACTGTGGTACAATAAGTTTTATAATACCATTCCGCACAGTCATGTAGGCCCTGAAGCATAGTTCAGAAATTTCAGCAATTCCTGACACTTGTCACAGGAGGTACGCATGGAAAGGGGATATGTAGCTGTCATGGTATCTTGCAATTTTCATCGGGAATAGCCATTGCGTAAGCTGGAGATATTGCAGCATGCTTCTGTTATAGAAGTGAGATTTATATATTTGTCTACTCTAGGCCTCTAGAGAGTGTTGCCTAGGGTTTTGTGATGTGGGCAGACAATTGGCAGTGGCAACTTTCTCACAAGTTGAAAGAGGACAATTGATGCATCAGGTCTTTGAATCGCCCATCTGATTTAGACCAGTTGGCCAATTTTCTCTCTATAACCCTACAAGAGTTACCTTCAAACAGTCGTCCAGTTGCCTTTTGAAAATTTTTAAGAAAGCACATTCCAGCTCTCAAAATCCTCTGTGAAATAATTTTCTGTCATATCACATCTGAATTATTTTATCTATTTATTAAAATCTATGACCTCTGATTATTTGCCAAAGTAACTAGTTTCTATCTCAAAGATCTCTTGAAATCAGAGTATGTATTTTTCTATCAGCTGTTTCCTTAGATTGCTCTGCTCTGTGAAAACCAATCTGTTACTCAAGTCCCGTCCTCCTGTACCATCCTGGTGAACCTCCTTTGTCTGCTTTTGATGATGTTGAATGTCTTCCCCACGAATGGTGCTCAGAACTGTACACAGTACTGTACTAAAAGCTAACAATATTTAGCATGACCATGTTTCTTTTGCACTCAGTCCTCTTCGTCATCTTACTACTCACTAAATGCACTTTCTTAACTGTCTGTTTCAACTTGTGATGCCACCTTCTAGCAGTGTGACTGTATAGCAACCGATCCTTCTGCTCCCCAGAAAAATGTTACCAACTGGATTACATTGCCTTTAGGTGCTATTTTTCTCTCAGTGCGTCATTGACAACATATCTGCATTTAATCATAGCTGCCATGTGTCAGCCCAACTATTTCCTGAATCTCCAGATCTAAGCATAACAAAGCATAATCATGTCAAGTAAACAAATAGGGCAGAGGACTTGGGTGGACTGGAGGTGAGAATAGGCAGAGAATAGTTGTTCAACAAAATCCAACATTTGTTTAACAAAATCCAGCCTGAGTCCAAAACAGCATGTCCCTTCCTTTTGACAATGTTATTTATATGGAGTAGATCATATTCCTGCTCCTAAGTTCCTACTTAATTTGCACTTGTATTAGCAGTGGGGTAAGGGATAGGAAGAGGTGAATGCTAAGGGATTTTTTTGTTCCTTATGTCAGAGACTTGATCTAAGTGAGACAGTTTGTTTAAAATAAGTTATCTGGCATTTAGGACAGAAATTAGATTTTCTTTTCCTCTCCCTTAAAGTTGTCGGTCTGTGGAATTTCCTTATCAAGGAAGCAGTGCAGGCTGGGACATGGAATACAATCAAAACTGAGGTGGCTGGATTGTTGACTGATATCTGCCAAAGTTTATAGAGATGGAATGGAATTGTGTGGCCATGATCTGATCAACCGTAGTCTTCCCGAATGGCATAGCATGCTTGAAGAGCCAAATGGTCACTATTGCTCCATATTTATTTATTCATGTGCTCATTCAAATATTCTATTGGCAGCTGAGTCTCTGAATTGTTGGAATTGATCCTATCATTGCATTGCCATTGTTATTTTCATTTCATTACTGATGAGGAACTGCACATGTTATAATTTAGTAAATTGGACATAAGGACCTCAGTGAGAATGTTGAAAAGGAAGGGTATAATTCTGGTCACTCCAAGGTTTGTTGCAGGCACGGGGAGCTTAAGAAAGTATGCAGCTGACTTGATTTTGCCACATATCTTAGGGCATTCTCGTAATTATCTCCAAAAACCCTCACACACCTAACACCTGACATTAAGAAAAGAATAGCTCCAAAACAAGTTATTCTTCCTCAACCATTTTCAGTCATAAAATCTGAATACAGGAAGACAACTTGAATGGGAGGCCATTATTTGATTTTGTTCTTGCTATTTTGCATCCACATTGAGAGGCCAATTGACCCTTGGGTAGATTATAATTGCCCAGGACTGAAACAGAGGGGGCAATCAAAGAGTGGAGAGATTGTGAGGGTGAGGTAAATCATATATCGACATCAGATTAGGAGGGTTGGTGGAGACATGAAACAAAGAAGGCACAGCTGAATAGTCAACCATAATGAGTGGGGACCCCGATCAGCTTCTCAAGCTCCAGGGTAATTCAAAAAGATACTAGGCTTTGAATATATTCATGATAATGGGAACTGCAGATGCTGGAGAATCCAAGATAATAAAATGTGAGGCTGGATGAACACAGCAGGCCCAGCAGCATCTCAGGAGCATAAAAGCTGATGTTTCAGGCCTAGACCCCTCTTCAGAGAGGGGGATGGGGTGAGGGTTCTGGAATAAATAGAGAGAGAGGGGGAGACGGACTGAAGATGGAGAGAAAAGAAGATAGTTGGAGAGGAGAGTATAGGTGGGGAGGTAGGGAGGGGATAGGTCAGTCCAGGGAAGACGGACAGGTCAAGGAGGTGGGATGAGGTTAGTAGGTAGGAGATGGAGGTGCGGCTTGGGGTGGGAGGAAGGGATGGGTGAGAGGAAGAAGAGGTTAGAAAGGCAGAGATAGGCTGGACTGGTTTTGGGATGCAGTGGGTGGAGGGGAAGAGCTGGGCTGGTTGTGTGGTGCAGTGGGGGGAGGGGATGAAATGGGCTGGTTTTGGGATGAGGTGGGGGAAGGGGAGATTTTGAAGCTGGTGAAGCCCACATTGATACCATTGGGCTGCAGGGTTATATTCCCTCTGTTAACATATTCCCTCTGTTTTCAGAGAATTAGTCCCCGCGTTTGAAAGAGTGTTGCTTCTCAGAAGTTTACATGGGCACATTATATGCTCAATTTATTATATTACATTTGCCATTCTCAGAGGAGTTACACATGGAAGGGGGATATGTAGCTGCTGTATTTTCTTGTAATTTTCATCAGGAACAGCCTTGAGTAAGTTGGAAATATTGCAGCATCCTTCAATTATAAGAGTGAGATTTATATATTGAAAGTCTTCTTTATTATATTATATTAGTTGTTCATGTGGCTATTAGTTCACTAAGAATTGTTCAACAAGTGCTGCTGCATCTTGCAGAAGTTGGATTTTGGAAGCACTTTGACCAAGACATTGCCACAAAGAAACAATCAGCTGACTTGCGAACCAGTGAACACCATTTTCCCATGATGTAATTTTTTGAAATTTAACATTCCTGTGCTTAGCCTGATGAGTGCAAGGTTCAGAGCAATCAATTAATCACTCTATACAGCAATATTCAATTTCTTTACAACCAAGTATATTGCAAGGAAATCTGTAAAATTAACATGGGATGTTATATCTATTTCAGGTGGCTATGCGTTTACTTTAATGTAGATAAACTGGTTGCTTCTGTTTCTTCATTTTACACATACTTCAGGCAATATAAGACATTAAAACACCTTTCCCATAACTTGGCGTCATCATTGATTTCGCTGTGTTTAAACTGCAATATTTCATGTAAATTAGTTGTTTGACGGCTGCATGATTTGCTAGTGCTGTGACTCACAGGAATCACGGTGAGTTATGGAAATAGCTGGTGCAAAGCTCTCAATTTACAGCACAGGCCCTCGGTGTTGTACCCTGGCTTCATCACAGGCTTAATGTAGAATTCTGTCTGACATTCTGGGAGGTCCACTAGTCAGCTTAAAGCCATTTATATTTATCAGAAGGTCTTAAAACTATTGTAATTTTTTACTTTGGCTTTAGATAACAATATATTTGTGACTTGTTCATCATTCATACTGTACAAGGCTACAAATATAAGGGTATTTTACACTTTAACTGTGATGCTGTTGCTTCTGCAGAATACATTACTTGGAATTTGAATGTCACCAGAAGTTAAAAGGAATTGAAATATTTGGGATCTGACGAGTCTTTGCAGAACTGGATGAAGCATATTTTTCAAACATGAGATATTGATGTATTTATAGTCAGAGATATACAACATGGAGACAACAAAATGTGAAGCTGGCCAAGCAGCATCTTAGGAGCACAGAAACAGATCCTTTGGTCCAACTCAACCATGCCGACCAGATATCCTAAATAAATGTTGTAATTGCACCAGCCTCTACCGCTTTGTCTTGTAGCTCATTCCATACATGCACCACCCTCTGTGTGAAAATGTTACCCCGAGATCCCTTTTAAATCTTTCCCTCACACCTAAAACCTACACCCTCTAGTTTTGGACTCCTTTACCTCAGGGAAAAGACGTTGTCTGGTTAGCCTATCCATGCCTTTTATTTTTACAAGCCAAATGTGTAATGGTCACATCATTGAAATGAACAGCACCTGGGAAAACTTTTGGCCAGATTTTGGTCGCAGAGGTGTTTAGCTCAAGTGGGAAAATTTCATTAACCTTAAAGTAGATCACAGATGATTATAGAGCTAGACTGATCAGAAGGGACCCATTCATTTCTGAAATTTTCCTCTGTTGTACAAGACAACTTTAGGCTCTCCAGACATGACCCCACTCCACTCGCAACACACCTCATAGCTCCCTGCCAACTGATACGGCAAATGAGAACCCACCCACCACCAGACCTGTGGCCCTTCAAAGTCTCCATGTAAATTATACTCACCATCCCCTCCCAAATGACCCACTCCATAGCCACTGAAAGATTGTCCACCATAGGCAGACCTCTGGAGCCATGCCAAAGTGAAATGAAGTAAACTTCTAAAAAATCCAACGCATCATCCTTCGACACTTCCGTCATCTGCAATCTGACACCACCACCAAAGACATTTTCCCCTCCCCACCCTTATCTGCTTTCCGAAGAGACCACTCTCTCAGTGACTCCCTTGTCTGCTCCACACTGCCCTCCAGCCCCACCAGACCTGGCACTTTACCTGCAACCACAGGAAGTGCTACATGTGCCCATGCACCTCCCCCCTCACCCCAAGAAACCTTTCCACATCAAGTAAATGTTCACTTGCACATCTGCACACGTGGTCTGCTGTATCCGCTTGTTCCCGTTGTGGCCTCCTCTACTTCAGGGAAACCAAGCGGAGGCGTGGGGACTGCTTTGTGGAACACCCACACTCAGTTCGCGTGAAACAACTGCACCACCCAGTCATGAAACATTTCAACTCCTCCTCCCATTCCTTAGATGACATGTCCATCCTGGGCCTCCTGCAGCGCTACAGTGATGCCACCTGAAGGTTGCAGCAACAGCAAATCATATTCTGCTTGGGAACCCTGCAGCCCAATGGTATCAATGTGGACTTCACAAGCTTCAAAATCTCCCCTCCCCCCACCGCATTCCAAAACGAGCCCAGCTCATCCCTGTCTCCCTAACCTGTCCTTCGTTCCACCTATCCCCTTCTCCCACCTCATTCCCCACCCCCATCTCCCACCTACTAACCTCATCCCAACCCCCTTGACCTGTCTATCCTCCCTGGACTGACCTATCTCCTCCTTAACTCCCCATCTACGGTCACCTTTACTGGCTCCATCCCCACCTCTTTGACCTGTCTGTCTTCTTTGCACCTATCTTCTCCTCTGTCTATCTTCTAACCGCCTCCCCCTCTCTCCCTATTTATTGCAGATTGTCCTTCCCTCCCCCATTTCTAAAGAAAGGTCTGGGCCCGAAACGTCAGCTTTCCTGCTCTTCTGATGCTGCTTGGCCTGCTGTGTTCATCCAGCTCTACTCCTTGTTATCTCTTCTGAAAACCTATGCAATTCCATTTATGAAAATAGTCAAAGCTTGAATATCTCTTCATGTAGTTAATACAAGGAAAATAAATTGAAGGTTCTTGTGGTGGAGTGATGGTTTCCGTAACTCTTGGGCCGGAAAATCGTGGTTCAAGTCCTTCTGACATGGTGATGAATCACAACATACCCAAACACCAGTTTCTCTGCTTAGAAACTGCTTAAACAGACATCAACAATGGCCCTGTCAATCAAAGTGATGCAGCTTCTATTTTATTTCCTGAAACTCTAAGAATTGGATGAAGCAGATCCTGTCTGCCCTTCAAAACTGGTTACACTTAATTCATATACCACTTGACTGGTTCAGGTCCTTGCACGAGTCAAGTAGGGTTTTCAAATTCAACTGAGTTCCAATGGTTGCATTGTGTTTGCAATTCCGTTCCATGTGATATGTGCCCCAACCATTTCCCGTCTGGCAAAATGAGAATCTTTTGGGCAATGGGGCCAGTATATTTGCAGCTGGATTCCACCTGCTATTTTTAAAGTCAGTAGAGACTTTTCAGCAGTATAAAAACCCAAACACCTCAAGGAAATATCTGTCGGGAACCAAGTGGATCATATGAACTATGAGATCCTTGAATGGGATTGTTAACCAGGGCCAATCAGGGAAACCTGGCTGACCAATGTAAGCAAGGGATTCAGAATCTCCTTACTTCATGGGCTGACTCTGAGGTCGGTAGACACAGCAAATGAAATATAAATAAAGGGTGGCTTGGTAACAGGATACCAGCCTCTGTGCAGATATTTCAGTATCTGACTTGTATCTTCATTCTCAGTGACCCAGGAGAGAATGCAGAGAAGATTTTATGAGGATGGCATCAGATATGGGTTAATGTTATATAGGTTTCGAAATAATTGACAAGCTGGCGAATTACTCTGTTAAAAAAATTGTCTAGGGTGGGACATAATCATAGGTCTAATTGTTTTGCAAGGGAAATTAATTCTTTCAATGCCCCTGATTTCAAAAATCTGGGACTCTCTTCCCAGTCCCTTTGCAGACCTGCCAACAACGAATGGACTAAAGTGGCTCAAAAGGCAGTTTGGTTAGCTTGATCTCTATCATGGGGAACATGTTACAATCAATTTTGAAGGAGTTATGGTTGGGCTCAGAAAAACTCAAGGGAATTGGGAAGAATCAGCATCATTTTATGAAAGGAAAATGGTGTTTAAACATTTACTTGAGTTGTGTGAAGGAGTAATATGCTATAAAGAAGCCGAGCCTGCAAGTGTACTATATTTGGGTTGCCAGATGGCATTCAACAAAGATGTCACGTAATGTTTATTGCACCAAGTAAGAACACATGGAATGGGGATAACATATTAGCATGAATATGGTTGGCAGAAAAAAAAGGATGCATAAATGGGACTTCTGACTGGCAGGATGTGATGAACTGATTCCCTTATTAGGGCTTGTGCTGTTATTTTCTGGAAGTGACAATTATTATCCATCTGTGGTAATTTGCTTTGCTACAGGCTTTGACAAATGGACCCTTGGAGAAGCCCACATGTGACTTTGTTTGACATAGGCACCTTGAAACACTGTAATTTTCTGTATGATCCTGATAGAATGCTAATCAGATTTTTGTAACTTACTAAACTCTGGTGACAGAGACCACTTTCCCCTGCAGGTAGCTTTCAACTTCAAAGCTGGTGAGATACACAATCTTTCTTTGGTGTTTTGCTGTAGAGGACCCTTTGGATTATACTTTCTTTTCTGATGAAGGGTCTCGGCCCAAAATGTCAGCCTTCCTGCTCCTAAGATGCTGCTTGGTCTGCTGTGTTCATCCAGCTCCACACCTTGTTATCTCGGATTTTCCAACATCAGCAGTTCCTATTCTCTCAGTTGCAAAAGATGTTGTTTCTTGTCTTGCTCTTATTTCTTGCAATACATTGACAAGGCAGGTGTATTGTGATTTAGATTTCTTCACGACATCATGAACATCACTTTTTTGAGAGATTACTTCTCTCCTTCCTGTTGGTCATGTTAGAATAATGTAAATTGTTGTGATATACATGAGGAACAGCATTTAGTTGTCAGGAGTTTTATATTTTTAACTCCTGACCTCAGTAGTTCCAGAAATGACAAGAACTACTGGAGTTAAAATTCTGCAAATCAAAACCAAACATTAACTTTGTTTTTTCTCAACATTGCTTCAAACTCCTGTGATTTTTTTTAAAAACTGTCTGATCAATATTGTTTTTACATCTTTGTGTCAGAAACCTGAACCTTCCAGTCCAGTGGGAGGGACACAACCCTGCATTCAAGTCCCCTGGAAATATATGTAGCCCTAATTATTGGTAGATACTATTTATTTGGATCTTAGTCCTTGGATTATTTCATCATCTACATGTTTTGCATACATTGTATGATGACATTGTATATTACAGCAGACTCCACCTACCAGCATGTTGCATTTTCACAATGGAATATTATGCGTTTGAAATAAATAATTATTCATTTGATGAGAAAGGATAAGGGATAACACAGTGTGGAGCCGGAGGACCACAGCAGGCCAAGCAGGAAAGTTGACGTTACCCTACTTCACAATTTCTGAATTTCTAAAGAATGGTCCCAACTCAAAACGTCAACTCTCCTGCTCCTCTGATGCTGCCTGGCCAGCTGTGTTCGTCCAGCTCCACACACTGTTACCTCTGACTCTAGCATCTGCAGTTCTTACTATCTCTGGGTGAGAAAGGATAAACCTTTTCAACTGGAGGGATTGGATTGACTTTGTAAACCTGAGTTGTAGGAATGATTTTCTACATGCAGTTCATCACCCAAACTGGGAAATGTCTACTCAAGCAGTTGATCTTCTCATATGGCTTCTTAAACTTTTCACCTCTTGCAAGTCACTTAACTGTGATGAAATGAACTGTTTGTTTGAGTGAGAAAGATGCCAGGCCAGAGCTACTAATTAGACTTTATTGGTATTTGAAATAATACTTGTGCCAAATAACTTGGTTTGATTCTCCATTGGATTAATTGTGCTCTGGTCAAGGTAAAATGTTGTCTGAGGAGCATCATGCATTTTGGCAACATCTGGTTATTTATTGTTGCATGTGCAATAGACTTTAAGATTGTGGGTTTGTGAAGAAATCTAGATCATAAAATAAATTAGAAACAGAGGGGTACAACAATGCGAGATTTGTATCAATCCTACGAAATTGCAGCTTCATGTTGAATTAAATGCCTGAAGGATACTCTTGATGCTTGTTTTATTTGCTTTACTCAAGGTTCTCACCTTCTGTTGGCTTCCATTGAAGGTAATTGTTCCTCGTGACTCATCGCAGGTCCAGAGCTACCTGGTACCTCACTCATGGCTTAAATTAGGCATGTCAGTTAACTATTTGATTGTACATTTTCTTCAGGAGATGTCATAAATGGATTGAAAATTGTAACTTCTTGCAATCTCACTTAAACGGAGGTGATCTAATTCCCTATTGAACAGTATCTGAATCTAAAGGCTGTTTGTTCTGTTTGAATCACTACAGTGTTGCATGGTACTGCCACCAAATAGATCATACATTTGTCTGTATTGGTTTAATTTTAGCTTATCAAATTACTCTATTTTATTCATTTTTATTCCACAACATACTCAGAATGCATTTTGAACTTTAGTCCTCTTGGTCTAGTACCATAATTGCTGCAACATTCTCCCTGTATTTTCACCAGAGTGCCTCATAACGACTTTTCATCAGAGTTTCTTTGGACTAGAAACAACAAATGTTGGAGAAACTCAACAGGCCTGGCAGCACCTGTGGAGAAAACGCTGGGTTAATATTACAAGTGCAGTGATTCCTCTTCAGAGTTAGGAAAAGATGGTATATGCACTGATGAGAGGGGTGAGAAGAAAAGGAACAAGCAGATAGTTGGAGTTAGAGGCTAGAGTGAGAGAAAGAGAGTCAGGCAGATAAAGAGATGCGAGTAAGTCATGGATGCAGAAAAAGAGTAAAGCTGATAATGGGCACCATAAGTAGACTAAACTAAACTGGCTATGCTGAAGGCAACTTATTATCATGACAGGGCTTGGGGTGTAAGTGTCAGTAAAGGACGTAGAAGATGGCATTCAGGTGTTAAAATTATTGAACGCAATATTGAGTCTTGAAGGCTGTACATTTTCCAATGAGATGCAATTCTTCGAAAATGCAGTGGCCCTCACTGGTGCACTATAACAGGTGCAAGACAGATATGTTGGCCAAAGTGGTGTGTTGAAATGGCAGGCAATTAGAAGGTCAGATGTTCTTATGGACAGAACATAGGTTCCAGAAAGCAGATATCAAGTTTGCATTTCCTCACCCAGTGGGGAGGAGTTCACATTGTGAGCAGTGAATACAGTGGATTAGACTGAGTAAAGTGCAAGTAAATTGCTACTTCTGGAGCCTTGGATAGTGAAGATAGAGGAGGTAAACAGGCAGGTGATTTCATGGGAAGAGACGGGTGGTCTGGGGAAACAGCCCCTGCAAAATGCTGACAAGAGAGGGGAGGGGAATATTTGGCTGGTGGTGGCAACCCGCTGGACATGGCAGAAGTGCCAGCTTATGATTCTATGGATGCTGGTGGGCTGGAAAGTAAGGACCGGAGGACCCTTACTGTGTTGAGAGAGGGATGAAAAGCGGTGGGTGCGGGAGATGGGTCAGACATGGCTAAGGGCTCTGTCAATCTCGACAGCAGATAATTCTCAGTTAGGAAAAAGTTGGACATTTTTGAGGACCCTGCAGAAGGTGGCATCAGAACAGATGTACTAGAAGAGCAGCAATTATCTTTACATTTCATGGCTTCTGTCTTTGATTCTTAAATTAGCAGATTGTTTGATTGAAGTAATATCTGTCATATTTAGGTGTTTTTAAATGTATTCACCAGATTTAAGTGATTATCTGTTTTTGCACTGATTTCACCACCAAACGAGCCCTCAAGATCTTTGGAGAGAGCATTAGCAATCATATAATGATAAAGATGTAAATAATTGTAAATGTAAAAGATGTCATCAACAGTCTAATAATGCTTTGTAAACCTGACACTACCTGTTAGAAGGTTCATCCTTGTGGAGATGGTTTGGCAGCCACAAGGCTAAATTAAGACGACCTGTAGGTAACAATGGAATGAGAACCCGTGTGATTTTTTGCTCAAGATTAATTTACTAAAGAACTTTAGTTGTCCGGCATAAAGGAGGTGCAATTCTGTAAAGTTTTGATTCCTTTTACATTTTTCAGGGAAGCCTTGAAGAGACTTCTGTTTGTGATTGCTATCAAATTCTTCCCTCATCGGTAAGTTACCTACCTGTTACTCAATTCATTTTTTTAATACTATTATCACTTATATTAGTTGTGTTCCAAACATACTCAGGAGCATATGTAGTGAAAAGAAATACTTCAAATATTCAGCAATTCAGACACCATCCATGGTCGGGGTGGGGTGGGGGGGGGGGGTGGAGAGAGAGAGAGAGAGAGATAACAGGTGAAATCTTGTGCCCTTTCCTGTTTCCAGTTTGGTAGCAGAGGCATTTGGTCTCATGGGGAAGTGCTACTTGGAGACTTTGCCACCTTCCTGATGCCAGCTTGATTCAATTCCATGATATGAGGCACCCCTCAATAGCACCCCCCAATTACCACCAATTGAGATCGAAAAATGGTCAATTATTTGCCCACTTAAGAGTCTTACGCTGCTGCTTTTAATATAAGCCAGTAGCTTGCCATGCAGAATTGCTCCAAGCAAACCCGAATCCTTAAAGGGTGGTCTGAGGAAGAGTTGCGAACCATGGAGAGCCATCATCCCCTGTTCTAAAAGCAGAATCCTTCCTTCAGTGGAACTATTTGTCTCTGATGAGCCCGCAGAACGTGGTGCTCAGGATATCCGCCATTGGGCAATTGGATACAGTAGGGGTGGGGCTGCCACTGCCTTTTCAAGCCCCTGAGCTTGGGGAGACTCTTCCCAAAAAGAGGCAATGCATAGGGCCCTCACTGTTTCTCCATGAATAATTAAGACTCTTTCAGCTCCATTTGATTATTCCACCCCTTCTTTTTCTATCTCTTACCCTTCATCAGCACTGTCAAGTGTTTTCAGAATGTTCTGTTCCTTATTCTGAATTCCAGTATTCTCAGTGCACCATGTGTTCAGGACATAGAACTAACGATGAAAAATCTTGCTTGTTTACATTGCCTTCAAGCAGAGAGGAAATATTGTGATGGGTTTGTAGGCTGTTTTGAGCCCTGAAGCAACCTTGTGATAATGGCATAAATAGCGCAGTATGAGTGGATTTAGTTATTTGAGTATAAGAGAACAGTGCTGTAACAGCAAGTCGAGAGCCTGGTGTATCTATGGTTACCATGAAATATTCAGTATTCTAAGCCTGATGACAGTTCTTGACTTTGCCTTCTCACCAAGTCTGTCTCAAATTTAAATTCATAGTGTGGCAGAAAATTGTACCATAAAAGTTTAAGGTTGACATTACATTTAGGAGACAGTCACATATTGAGTTTCAGTTAAGACCTAATAAAGTGAATACTATAGTTTATTTTTCAACTTTAGTTTGGTGTAGCTGAAGTGATGACATGCAATAGAGCTGCTTTAAATTTACAGATTCATCCAGCTAACTGTTTTCGCTTCAATCATTAAAATCTAGCACAATCAGCCTGCTGTTGTCTACAATTATGAATAATGTTATCTTTGATGCAATATAAATATTTGTGAAGATAAGTCCATGAACTGCTGAAAAATTAAACTCAGGTAAAGTTCAAAGTTAGGGCACTGAAAGAAAACATGCTATTACTTGTAAGGTTGTGATGTGTGCATTGGTAAAAAGCTTTCTTGTCCCACATATTCTGTGTCCCAAGTTCAAAACAACAGCCAAAGTGTTTCTTGGACTAGTAAACTCACACTGTGTCTCATAAATTGATTTTTATGACCTTTCATTTAAAACACTTGAAGTAGTTTAGTGCCTATCAGAAGTGATATGCCACAGTTTCAGATGTTTCCTTTCTGGGCCTAATCCAAAGAAGTGGCAGCGAGGCATTGTAGGAGCATGGGTGGCACAGTGGGTCAGTGGTTAGCATTGTTGCCTCACCACACCAGGGACCCTAGTTTGAATCCACCCTCACGTGACTGTCTGTGTGGAGATTGCATGTTCTCCCTGTGTCAGTGTGGGTTTCCCCTGGTTTCCTCCCACAGTTCAAAGGTGTGTAGGTAAGGTGGGTTAACCATGGAAGGTAGTGTTAAAGGGGTAGGGTGGGTCTGGGTGGAAAGCTCTTTGAAGGATCACTGTGGACCTGATGGGCAGAATGGCCCTTTTCCACACTGTAGGGATTCTCTGATATCTGCTGCCATGGAGTTTTGATGATTTACACATCATTTGGAAGGCATAACGGTACGAGCCCTTGCAGGTTCAAGTGCCAATGTGTAAATAAGCAATTTGAAAAGATAACAAGGTGTAGAGCTGGATGAATACAGCAGACCAAGCAGCATCAGAGGAGGAGGAAAGCTGATGTTTTGTGTCGAGACCCTTCTTCAGAAAAAGGGTTCAGACCTGTAACGTCAGCTTTCCTGCTCCTCTGATGCTGCCTGGCCTGCTGTGTTCATCCAGCTCTACACCTTGTTATCTCAGATTCTCCAGCATCGGCAGTAACTACCATCTCTTAAACAATTGGAAAACGTCACCAGGATCTAAGAAAATTAGCCAGAGATTGATGGACAAGCAAGTGGCAGTGTTTAAGATGAAAAATACTTTTAATTCCAAGCTATTGTGTTGGGTTTTTTTTATTGGTTTGCCAATAGTTTTGGCTGCCTCAGGTGCAATCCAAACTTCAGGAGAGTGCAAAGTGGGTGTCAGGCCACTTGACGTTTTTGCTAATTATCTAACACTTGTTTCAGATGTTGTAAAACCCACCTATAGTTTGGTCTTTATAAAGATGTCATGGAGCATGGACCACAACTGAACCGGTGCTAAAAACCGGGCAGGACAGAGATGACTTTCCATAGGTTCTGAAGAGTCATACTGGAGGCAAAATCTTAATTTTTTTCTCTCTTCATAGATACTGCCAGACCTGCTGAGTTTCTCTGATACTTTGTGTTTCTGAGCATTTGTTTGGCCGATTTCTGTGTGATCCAGGTAAAAATACAAATCTTGGCGGTCAACGTGGGCCAGCTGAGAATTCATAATATTATTGAGGATGAAATACAAAATGTCAATTTAATTCCAATGGAATATGGTGGAAAAAGAAACCCATGAACTCTTGCTAGATTTTCTGCTTAAAATAGTTAAAATGGTAGCTAAAAAACCCTTTATGCTTAAAATTGTGAAAAATGTCCAACCTGAAGGGTAAAAATGCAAAATCTGTAGTTATTGATTTATTTCGATATTTACATGGAAATGGGTCATTCTGCAGTAAATGATAAAACTATTGATTGACTCAGCACTTTGTCAAAATTTATTTTTCACATCTATATCTAATGCAGTTCCGTTAATAAGAATGCATACAGAGCTTGCATCTGGTTGTCTCCAAGATCGCTTCATTAAGAAGTCAGACCTGAAAGAAGTGCCTCAAATATTTTTTTCAAATCAGATGAGCAAATTTGTAGCTGGTTTAAAAGGTTAATCCTTACTTATTGCACTGATAATTAAAAGATCATTTCACTTTTGAATTCAACTGGAGCACAGAATAATGTGTTAAATGAGAGTGCCCATGATTGTGCTTCTTGTTTCAGAACAAAAATAGAGATTGCTTCTAAGCACATGAGCTCTTTCTGTTGTGTTTTTATGTATTGGCTGTAGTATTCCTTTGGAATTTTATTCATCTACTGTTATTACTTTATGGATCAAGTTTTTCACTGCTTTCAATCATCATTTATCCTGAATAAGCCTGTTGGCCTGTTCTATGACACAGCGGTGAGGTGAAGTGTTTTGCGAAATAAGTAAACAGCAAATTCAACTTGTCACCCTTGCAAATCTATTTTATTTTATAAAGCTTTGAAATTGTCTAAAGCGTAACATTGTTCGGAAGTGTTTTGAACGATTATTGCACATAGAACTGATGAACACAGTGGATAATTAAGTTAGGTGGATTGGCCATGCTAAATTGCCCATAGCATCCAAAGATGTGCAGGCTAGGTGGTTTAGCCATGGGAAATGCGGGGTTATTATGATAGAGTTGGGGAGTGTGCAAACTGTGTGGAATGCTCTTCAGAGGGTCAGTGTGAACCTAATGGGCTGAATGGCCTGCTTCTACACTGTAGGGACTCAATGATTCCATGAATTTAAAATAAAACACTGCGTCAAGCTGATACGGTAAAATCTACTTGATGACTATGTGAAATGTTGATGTGGTTTTCAAGCTTGAGAACGCTGGTGTGGAAAGTAGGTCCACTCTAAATGCACTTACAAAGCAATTCTGTGTGCAGCTGCAATTCAGCAATTTTGGAAAGCACATGAATGATATAATTGATCATTATCCATTGTATTTAGACTGCCAATAATGTAGCAGAAGTTACATTCAATTCTTTTAACAATGGGTGAAAATACAAATTAGTTTATGTGAGAGGACTGAAGTTCTTTAACATTCATTATTAGGTTAGAATGTATTTGGTCTTTCAGGGTGTATAATTTTTAAATTCTATAAATGTACTCGTTGGAATGGGTGAAAGAAGGATTACATGCATTTTTGTTTTGCAGTACTGAAAACTACTCATCATTTGTGTGGGAATGGGATGAGACTCAATGATGCAGAAGTTACTGTGCATTACTTTTCCTCCACTAATGAAGTTTGTACAGCAAAACTTCTCAATTATAAACAGAACTGTTTGAGAAGTTTTAGTTTAGCAGTCATAATTTTTGTTGTGAAATGTCTGCTGATTGGATCAGAAATAATGGGAACTGCAGATGCTGGAGAATCCAAGATAACAAAGTATGAAGCTGGATGAACATAGCAGGCCAAGCAGCATCTCAGGAGCACAAAAGCTGACGTTTCGGGCCAAGACCCTTCATCAGAGAGGGGGATGGGGAGAGGGTTCTGGAATAAATAGGGAGAGAGGGGGAGGTGGACCAAAGATGAAGAGAAAAGAAGATAGGTGGAGAGGAGAGTATAGGTGGGGAGGTAGGGAGGGGATAGGTCATTACAGGGAAGACGGACAGGTCATGGAGGCGGGATGAGGTTAGTAGGTCGGAAATGGAGGTGCGGCTTGAGGTGGGAGGAAGAGAAAGTGAGAGGAAGAACAGGTTAGGGAGGTGGGGACAGGATGGGCTGGTTTTGGGATGCAGTGGGGGGGAGGGGACAAGCTGGGCCAGTTTTGGGAACATTGATGACTGTATCGGCGCCACCTCTTGCTCCCCAGAGGAGCTCAAACAGTTCATCCACTTCACCAACACCTTCCACCCCAACCTCAAGTTCACCTGGGCCATCTCCAACACATCCCTCACTTTCCTGGACTTCTCAGTCTCCATCTCAGTTAACCAGATAGAAACTGATGCCCATTTCAAGCCCACTGACTCCCACAGCTACCTAGAATACACCTCCTCCCACCCATCCCCTGCATAAATTCCATCCCCTATTCCGAATTCCTCCGCCTCCACCGCATCTGCTCCCAGGATGAGCCATTCTACACCTGCACATCCCAGATGTCCACGTTCTTCAAGGACCGCAACTTTCCCCCCGCAGTGGTCGAGAACACCCTTGACCGCGTCGCCCGCATTTCCAGCAACACATCCCTCACACTCCACCCCCGCCACAACCGCTCCAAGAGGATCCCCCTCATTCTTACATACCACCGCACCAACCTCCGGATATAATGCATCATCCTCCGACACTTCCGCCATTTACAATCCAACCCCACCACCCAAGACATTTTTCCATCCCCACCCTTGTTTGCCTTCCAGAGAGACTGCTCTCTTCGTGAATCCCTTGTCCACTCCACACTCCCCTCCAACCCCACCACACCCAGCACATACCCCTGCAACCACAGGAAGTGCTACACTTGCCCCCACACCACCTCCCTCACCCCCATCCCAGGCCCCAAGATGACTTTCCATATTAAGCAGATGTTCACCTGCACATCTGCCAATGTGGTATACTGTATCCATTGGACCCGGTGTGGCTTCCTCAAAATTGGGGAAAACACCTCCGCTCAGTTCGCAATAAACAACTGCACCTCCCAGTCGCAAACCATTTTAACTCCCCCTCCCATTCCTCAGAGGACATGTCCATCATGGACCTCCTGCAGTGCCACAATGATGCCACCCGAAGGTTGCAGGAACAGCAACTCATATTCCGCCTGGAAACCCTGCAGCCCAATGGTATCAAAGTGGACTTGACAAGCTTCAAAACCTCCCCCTCCCCCCACTGCATCCCAAAACCAGCCCACTCTGTCCCCGCCTCCTTAACCTGTTCTTCCTCTCACCTTTCCCTTTCTCCCACCTCAAGCCACACCTCCATTTCCCTCCTACCACCTCATCCCACCTCCTTGACCTGTCCGTCTTCCCTGGACTGACCTATCCCCCCCACCTCTACTCTCCTCTCACCTATCTTCTTTTGTCTCCATCTTCGGGCCGCCTCCCCCTCCCTCCCTATTTATTCCAGAACCCTCCCCCTCTCTGACGAAGGGTCTCGGCCCGAAATGTCAGCTGTTGTGCTCCTGAGATGCTGTTTGTCCTGCTGTGTTCATCCAGCTTCACACTTTGTTATCTTGTCTGCTGATTGGACATTTGATTGTTTCAATGTCTGGACATGTTACCTTCTTCTCATTGATGTGTTTATTCCATTTATGTGATGTCATTTCCTTGACAGTTTGACTCCATTTGGAGAACTTTGCAGCTTTTGATGTGAAATCCACAATGTAATTAAATATCACTTGACATAAAAATGGTAAAATCTCACTGTGAGGCATCAGTCTACCCAGCCCTAGTTGTGTAGGGTACAGAAAATAGTAATTGTCTGGCACTTGTGTAGAACAAAAAATAAAGAAAAGTACAGCACAGTAACAGGCCCCTCAGCCCACCAATACTGCTTCAATCCAGATCGTCTATCTAAACCTGTTGCCTATTTTCCAAGGATTTGTATCCCTCTGCTCCCTGCCTGTTCATGTATCTGTCCAGTTACGTATTAAACGGTGCTATCGTGCCCGCCTCTACCACCTCCACTGGCAACGCGTTCCGGGCACCGACCACCCTCTGCATAAAGAACTTTTCACGCATATCTCCCTTAAGCTTCTCCCCGCTCATCTTGAAGTCATGACCCCTGCTAATTGAGTCCCCCACTCTGGGAAAAGGCTTCTTGCTATCCACCTTGTCTACACCTCTCATGATTTTGTAGACCTCAGTCAGGTCCCCCCTCAACGTCCATCTTTCTAATGTAAATAATCCTAATCTACTCAACCTCTCTTCATAGATAGCACCCTCCATACCAGGCAACATCCTGGTGAACCACCTCTGCACCTTCTCCAAAACATCCACATCCTTTTGTTAATAGGGCAACCAGAACTGTACGCAGTATTCCAAATGTGGTCGAACAAAAGTCCTCTACAAATGTAACATGACCTGCCATCTCTTGTACTCACTACTCCGTTTGATGAGTGAAAGCATGCCGTATGCCTTCTTGACCATTCCAGCGACCTGTGTTGCCACCTTCTGGGCTCAATGGACCTGAACACCCAGATCTCTCTGTGCATCAGTTTTCTCCAGGGCATTTCCATTTACCACATAGTTCACCCTTGAATTGGATCTTCCAAAATGCATCACCTCGCAATTGCCTGGATTGAACTCCATCTGTCATTTCTCCACCCAACTGTTTATATTCTGCTCCGTTCTCCGACAGTCCTCTTCACTATCTGCTACTTCACCAATCTTAGGGTCACGTGTAAACGTGCTAATCAGATCGTCTGTATCTTCCTCCAGATTATTTCTGTATCTCACAAACAACAGTCGTCCCAACACGGACCCCTGTGGAACATTACTGGTCACAGTTTTCCATTTTGAGAAACTCCCTTCCAATACAACTTTCTGTCTCCAGTTACCCAGCCAGTTCTCTATCCATCTAGCTAGCACACCCTGGACCCCATGCAATTTCACTTTCTCCATCAGCCTACCATGGGAAACCTTATCAAATGCTTTATTAAAGTCCATGTACATGACATCTATAGCCCTTCCCTCATCTATCAACTTTGTCACTCCTTCAAAGAATTCTATCAAGTTGGTAAGACATGACCTTCCCTGCACAAAGCCACACTGTCTATCACTAATAAGCCCATTTTATTCCAAATGTAAATAGATCCTATCCCTCAGTATCTTCTCCAGCAGTTTCCCCACCACTAACGTTAGGTTCACCAGTCTATAATTACCTGGATTATCCTTGCTACCCTTCATAAACAAGGGGACAATATTAGCAATTCTCCAGTCCTCCAGGACCTGCAAAGATATCTGTTAAGGCCCCAGCTATTTCCTCTCTTGAGTCCCTCAGCAACCTGGGATAGATTCCATCTGGACCTGGGGTCTTGTCCACCCTAATGCCTTTTAGAATACCCAGTACTCCGCCGCTCCTTATGCTGACTTGACCTAGAGTAATCAAACATCAATCCCTAAACTCAACATCTGTCACCTGCAAACATTTCACATTTAGCAGAGGTTCACCTGCACATCTGCCAATGTGGTATACTGCATCCACTGTACCCGGTGCGGCTTCCTCTACATTGGGGAAACCAAGCGGAGGCTTGGGGACCGCTTTGCAGAACACCTCCGCTCAGTTCGTAACAAACAACTGCACCTCCCAGTCGCAAACCATTTCCACTCCCCCTCCCATTCTCTTGATGACATGTCCATCATGGGCCTCCTGCACTGCCACAATGATGCCACCCGAAGGTTGCAGGAACAGCAACTCATATTCCGCCTGGGAACCCTGCAGCCATATGGTATCAATGTGGACTTCACCAGTTTCAAAATCTCCCCTTCCCCTACTGCATCCCTAAACCAGGGCAGTTCATCCCCTCCCCCCACTGCACCACACAACCAGCCCAGCTCTTCCCCCCCACCCACTGCATCCCAAAACCAGTCCAACCAGTCTCTGCCTCCCTAACTGGTTCTTCCTCTCACCCATCCCTTCCTCCCACCCCAAGCCGCACCCCCAGCTACCTACTAACCTCATCCCACCTCCTTGACCTGTCTGTCTTCCCTGGACTGAACTATCCCCTCCCTACCTCCCCACCTACACTCTCTCCACCTATCTTCTTTACTCTCCATCTTCGGTCCGCCTCCCCCTCCCTCCCTATTTATTCCAGTTCCCTCCCCCCATCCCCCTCTCTGATGAAGGGTCTAGGCCCGAAACGTCAGCTTTTGTGCTCCTGAGATGCTGCTTGGCCTGCTGTGTTCATCCAGCCTCACATTTTATTATCTTGGAATCTCCAGCATCTGCAGTTCCTATTATATCTGTCATGTCCCTCTCCTCATAAATACCGATGCAAAGTACTCATTAAGAATCTCTCACATTTTGCCTGACTCCTCGCATAACTTCCCTCAATTGCCCTTGAGTGGGCCACCCCTTTCTCTAGTTACCCTGTTGCTCGTTGTGTACGAATAAAAGGCTTTGGGATTTTCATTAAACCCGTTTGCTAAAGATATTTCATGACCCCTTTTCGCCCTCTTAATTCCTTATTTCAGATTAGTCCTACTTTCCTGATATTCTTCCAAAGCTTTGTCTGTTTTCAGTCATCTTGACCTTACATATGCTTCCTTTTTCCTCTTTGCTAGTCTCACAATTTCACCTGGCATCCATGGTTCCATAATCTTCCTGTTTCTATCCCTCATTTTCATAGGAACATGTCTGTCCTGCACTCAAATCAACCTCTCTTTCAAGGCCTCCCACATATCAAATGTGGATTTACCCTCAAACAGCTGCTCCCATTCCACATTCCCCAGCTTCTGCTGAATTTTGCTATAGTTGGCCTTCCCCCAATTTAGCACTCTTCCTTTAGGATCACTCTCGTCTTTGCCCGTGAGTATTGTAAAACTTGGAGAATTGTGATCACTATTCCCAAAGTAATCTCCTACTGAAACTTCAACCACCTGGCCGGGCTCATTCCCCAACACCAGGTCGACTACAGCCCCTTCCTGAGTTTGACTGTTTACATCCTGCTCTATAAAACCCTCCTAGATAATCCTTATGAATTCCGTTCCAACTAAACCCCTAACACTAAGTGAATCCCAGGCAATGTTGGGAAAATTAAAATCTCCCATCACCACCACCCCGTTGCTCCTACATCTTTCCATAATCTGTCAACCTATTTGTGCCTCTATCTCATGCTCGCTGGGAGCCCTGTAGTACAGCCTCAACATAGTTACCACACCCTTCCTATTTTTGAGCTGTGCCCATATTGCCTTACTGCTCAAGTTCTCCATAGTGCCCTCCTTTAGCACAGCTGTGATATTCTCTTTGACCAGTAATGCAACTCCTCCACCCCTTTTACCTCCCTCTCTATACTGCCTGAAGTATTTCTATCCTGGGATATTTAGTTTGCCTATTTTGCTCTTCCCTCAAGCAAGTTTCAGTAATAGCAATAACAGCATACTCCAAGGTACTAATCCAAGCCCTAAGTCCATCTGCCTTACCTACCAAATTTCTCACATCAAAACAAATGCACCTCAGACCACCAGTCCCTTTGCGTTCATCATCTGCTCTCTGCCAACTCTTCCCCTTTGTCACACTGACTTCATTATCTCGTTCCTTACAGGCTTTAGTTACTACCTCCTTACTGTCAACTAACCTCCTCATTTGGTTCCCATCCACCTGCCACATTATTTTAAAACGTCCCCAACAGCTTTAGCAAAAGCACCCACTGGAACATGTGTTCCAGTCCTGCCCGGGTGTAGACCATCTGACTTGTAATAGCCACAGTTTCTTTCAGAGATGTTCAGTTACTATAATCCATCTTACCAGACATTCATGACTTGTCTCTAGTCAATGGTAGGCAGTTTTTGGGAGTCAGGAAGTGAGTTATTCACTGCAGAATTCCCAGCGTCTGATCTTGCTTTTGCAATTCCACTGCTTATATGGCCAGAACGATTCAGTTTCTGTTTGTTGGTATTTCTAGATATAATGATTGCACATGTTTCATTAACGGCATTTCCATTGAATATCAAGTCGAGATGGTTAGAATCTCTCGTTGAAGGTCATCTTTCAGATCGATAATACAGCCTGCTTTCCTGTTGGCATCAGTTGTGCTGTTCTAAAAAAAAAACTGTCCTAAAATCATTTGTTAGATTTCATATTTTCCAATCAGAGTCCAAGTCCTTTGGTGGATTCAGGTACAAATTTATTTTGGTACAGCTTTGTTACAGCTTCAGATTTTCTTCACAGTAAGGCGCACAAAAACTTCAGATTATATACAGTTATAACTTGGAATGGAAATGCCCCCCCCCACCACCACCACCGCCCCCCCAACCTTTCACGTTTTGATACTATTGGTCAGCAGCACCAGTTTATCCCTCTGTGATTGGCTTTATGGTACAGCATCTTAAAGACGTGGGCAGCCTGGTGGTCCAGCCCCAATCATGATATTTTCACAGATTTTCTTATGTGTTCAATCAACCTACATTTTAATGTATGATAACTTCTGTCCTCTCTATAATGATATGAGTGGGCAGAGGCACTTTTGCTATTTGACCCTGGCTTGAATCCTTTCTTTTGGTGATTTTTTTTTGAATATATATGGGGATCTAGGATTTGAACTAAACCTAAGCTTAATCTGTTACAGGCTGATTAAATAATTCAAAGGAAACATCGACTTAATGTGAAATGTTGTTATCTAAACAAGAAATTGCAGCTGTACTTTCTACCCCAACCAGTAACCTTGATTCTTCCAGAGCTGCTATTGTCCTACTTGCTGAGGTAACATTAAGCAAATATTTTCCCACACACTCTAACTACTATCAGCTATGTTCTGCAGACCTTGTCAGGAGCAGTTTTTGGCTTTTGTGCCGCCCGGCCATGGGCAGCCTTAATAACATTCTATGAATGCCTTACCTAAACTGTATTTTCTTTTTCAAGTCTATATATGTATTAAAATATGTGATGACCTTTGTACCTTTTTGACACCTCAAATTGTTTCTTCTTTCGCTCTCAATTCGACTGTGTGGTTACTTATAATGAAATCCTGTTTTTGTCATTTCTGTTCACCACCCAAACTACTATGACATCCTGGTTCCCTAAACTTCTGTGCTTGTGCAAAACTTAATTAACAGAGTCATGCTTTCACTTTTTCTAGCAATCTGTCCTTCCTAAATGTCCTGTACCTTCAATATTCAAGTGTCAGTCTATGTCATCCTTTAGTCGTGCCTCTGCAGTGGCTAACAAATTGTACATATTTATACTTGTATTATCAGGTTATCTGAACAGCTTTAAATACCATGTGCAATTGAATATACTGCCTTTTGGTATTTTCCTTTTATTATTTTTGTTACCAAATGCAGTATCCATTAATTTACTCTGAGCTTTCTGCTGTTGCCCTTCTATCAGAATTTTTTCATTACCTGTACTACCAACTTTGTCCCTTGCCTTATTTCTATTCTTAGATTTTCCACATCTTCCCAAGTTTGAATACTCATCCCCATTATTGGTTTCAAATCCTGTCAACTTGCCTTGTTATGAAGCTGGTTGGAACACTAGCCTCTGAAGAGTTCAGGTCGAGATTATCCCATTTCCACAGTACAGGAGCCTAATTTTTTCACACCAGTCTCTGAGTCCATGGGTTTACTCCCCTTGTATTAATTACTCTGTGCCCACTTTCTTTTGGTTCTGGTAATAATCCAGAGATTATTACCTTTGAGGTTCTTCCTTTAAGTTTGCTGCCCAGGTTCTCATGCTGAAGATGCAGAATCGCTTTCCTTGTCCTGCCTATTTAGTTGGTATGTTCATCAACCATAATGTCTGGATCCACTCCTCCCACTCTAAGTTCCTCCCCAGCCCGAACATATATCCCAAATGCTAGCATCAGACAGGACACAACTTTCTTGACTAACAGTCATTACTACTATAGCTGTCTTTAACCCCTTGTAATGCAGTCCCCTACTATCGCTATACTATTTTTAGCTCCCACACTTGAATGATTTCCTGCACCATGGCGCCACATTCAGCTAGATCATGGCCCTGCAATCCTTTCCGTTATCCAGACAAGCTGTACCTTAGATCTAAGGTATCTAATCTACTTTAGATTATTTTTTTCTGAAGAAGGGTCTCGACCCAAAACATCAGCTTTCCTGCTCCTCTGATGCTGCTTGGCCTGCTGTGTTCATCCAGCTCTACACCTTGTTGTCTCTGTGCCTTAGATCTCTTGGGAAGTTTGAAAGGGTGATATTTTCTACACCTTGTGTCCTCACTTGCTTCACACACAGCATGCCTTCCTGTCCTTGAGCAATTACCTCCTGAAATAGTCTCTGATAATTTTCCTTCTTTATGGTATGTCACAGCATCTACAGCTTAACTTGTAGCCGATAAATTCTGAACTGATATTCCTTAAGGCTGAGCGTGTATTTGCAGTGGATCAAAATGGCATCCATGTATTCCTATGTCCTGCAGTTACAAGATGTCACCTGACCTGCCCTCTTTGATGTGTCTTATTTGCTTCACAATCTTCCTCAGCTTCAGCCCACTCATGGTAATCAACTCTTATCCTGCTTCTGCTAGGTGTATACTGTTTATTATCCTCCAAGATATAATGTGTTTGAGTGTTTGACAATAAGATTTTGGATGAAGTGAGGATCTAGTGGCATTGTCACCGAATAAGTCATCGGATCCCCAGACAAATGCATTGCAGGTATGTTTGGGTGGCTAATGGAATTTAACTTCAGTTAATTAATCTACAATTGGAAACTGGGCTCAGTAATGGTGACCATGAAAATTTTGTTGATTGTTGTGAAAAGACATCAGATTCACTTATAGCTCTTTCAAAGAAGAAAATCTGATGATCTTACCTGGTCCAACTCCAGAAAATGCTGGATGCTGACGTCTGGAATGCCACCAATTTTGGTGTCATCCACAAACTTACTCAGCATGCCTTCTATATTCTCATCCAAGTCAATTATATAAGTGGCAAACAAAAGAGGATCCAGAACTAATCCCTATGGAACGATGCTGGTCACACGCCTGCAGTCTGAAAAGCAACCCTCTACCATTACTCTCTGTCTCCTGCCATTAAGCCAATTATGTATCCGGTTTGCAAGCTCATCCTGAATCTAGCGTGACCAAACTTTACTAATTAGTCTACCATGCAGAACCTTGTTGAAGGCTTTACTAAGATCCAAATCAACAATGTCTGCTCCTCTGCTATCAACAACCTTTTTAGTAACTTCCTCAAAATCTCAATCAAGTTTGTAGAAAGACAGAAGTCCATCTTGTCCAAATGTGCATATATCCTGTCCCCAAGAATTGTTTCCCTACCACTAGCATAAAACTCACTGACCTATGATTTCCTGCATAATTCCTGTTGCTGTTCTTAAACAAAGGAACAATATTATTTATTCTCCACTCTTCTAGGACCTCACCTGTGGCTAAGTTAAACGAAGATCTCTGTCAAAGCCAGAGAAATCTCCTCCCTTGTCTCTCTCAGTATCCTGGCCTAGATCCCAACAGGCCCTAGAGACTCAGTTCTGAAGGAGTGTTACTGGACCCAAAACATTGACTGTGCTTTCTCTATCCACAGACACTGCCAGACCTCCTGAGTTTCTCCATCAATTTATGTTTCTGTTTAATATTTCTGAAATTCTTCCTTTCTTGTTCTTGCGGTTTATCTGTCTGATAAACTTACATTAACAGAAAACATGGACCAAATTTCTGCCAGATATAATGGGAACTGCAGATGCTGGAGAATCTAAGATAACAAGGTATGGGGCTGGATGAACACAGCAGGCCAAGCAGCATCTTAGGAGAACAAAAGCTGGTGTTTCGGGCCTCGACCCTTCATCTGATGTTGCTTGGTCTTCTGTGTTCATCCAGCCCTACACTTTGTTATCTTGACCAAATTTCTGTACTTGACAAGAATGACCCTTTATTACAAATAAATAGATTCTACCATTTGTATAGTCGGTATTCTGCTATTTGACTAATCATGTAGGAGCCGGGACTAATAAATCAGAGAACAAATTTCAAATTCCACCCAGCCACCTGGGAAGTTATATTCATTTAATTAAAAATTTATCTGATTTCAAAAACTAGTATGAGTGACAATGATCAAAAAGCTATCATTTTTTGTTGTGGGCAATCTATTATCCTTATCTGATCCAGCCTCTACGATCCAGATTCACAGCCATGGGGCTAATTTGTAATTTTCTTAAGAAAGGGCTGTACACGTCTTCCATTATCAGAACCAAGCATCAGAATAATATATCAAATGGATGAAGTGGCACTAATGCTGGGCACAACAAAACAGTCCAATCAGCCCTCTAAGTTTTCACCTAAGAATACCTCGGAAATGTGTGCCAAAACTGAAGAGTTGCCTTACAGACTTGGAAAGCTACAGTCTCACGCTGCCACATGCAGAGATTCGTACCTTTTTTGGTCAATGTCCCAAACTTCTCCCTCACTGCCACTAATTATTATGCAGCAGATGTGATGGCCCACTCATTTACTGAATCTGGGAATTAGTAAAATGAAATCCATACCTTGTGCATGGGCAGAATGAACACTCTTCACCTTTCTTAGTTAAGAATCAGTGTTACTATAAGTTGAACAACATTTGGAACAATGTTTGAAAGTGGCAATTCTGTCGTTGTATAGATAGTTGCGAAGACGATTGGGAGCATTACGTTAGAAAAGAGAAATTGTCAATTTTTTCAGGTCTTTTCCAATTCTTTAGTCATTTCACATGAATTGTGCATGCTTAGACTAAACAAGAGGTCCAGATTCTTAGATAACAAGGTATGGAGCTGGATGAACACAGCAGGCCAAGCAGCATCTGAGGAGCAGGAAAGCTGACATTTTGGGCTGAGACCCTTCAACAGAAATGGAGGAGGGGCAGCGGGTTCTGAAATAAATAGGGAGAGAAGGGGGAGGCAGATTGAAGATGGATAGAGGAGAAGATAGGTGGAGCGGAGACAGACAAGTTAAAGAGGTGGGGATGGAGCCAGTAAAGGTGAGTGTAGGTGGGGAGGTAGGGAGGAGATAGGTCAGTCCAGGGACTATGGGATGAGGTTAGTAGGTAGGAAAAAGGTGCAGCTTGAGGGGGGATGAGGGGATAGGTGAGAGGAAGAACAGGTTAGCGGGAGGGGATGAGCTTGACTGGTTTTGGGATGTGGTGGGGGGAGGGGAGATTTTGAAGCTTGGGAAATCCACATTGATACCATTGGGCTGCAGGCTTCCCAAGCGGAATATGGGTTTCTGCTCTTGCAACCTTCGGGTGGAATCGTTGTTGCACCACAGGAGGACCAGGAAGGACATGTCTTCTGAGGAATCAGAGGGGGATTCGAAATGGTTTGCGACTGGGAGGTGCAGTTGTTTATTGTGAACCGAGCGTACGGGTTCCGCAAAGTGGTCCCCCAGCCTCCACTTGGTTTCCCCAATGTAGAGGAGGCCACAATGGGGGTAGCAGATGCAGTATACCATATTAGCAGATGTGCAATTGAACCTCTGCTGGATGTGGAAAGCCTTCTTGGGGCCTGGGATAGGGGTGAGGGAGGAGGTGTAGGGGCAGATGTAGCACTTCCTGCGGTTGCAGGGAAAAGTGCCGGGTGTGGTGGGGCTGAAGGAGAGTGTGGAACGGACAAGGCAGTCACGGAGAGAGTAGTCCTGCTGGAAAGCAGCTGAGGGTGGGGAGGGAAAAATGTCTTTGGTGGTGGGGACGGATTGCAGATGGCGGAAGCGTCAGAGGATGATGCATTGAATCTGGAGGTTGGTGGCGTGGTATGTGAGGACGAGGGGGATCCTGTCCATGGCGGGGAGTGGATCTTTAGTTTGGGCGAGCAGTTGTCGTACGGTTAAGAGAGATTTTCTGATGAAGGTCTAAACCCGAAATGTCAGCTTTCCTGCTCCAAAGATGCTGCTTGGTCTGCTGTGTTCATCCAGCTCCACACCTTGTTATCTCGGATTCTTCAGCATCTGCAGCTCCTATTACCTCAGGACCAGATTCTTGATTTTCTCTTCAATGTGTTCCCATCATCTTATCTAACATCGCCTTCAATCTGACATAGCCAAGAATTAATTTATAGTTCCACAAGTCAATTTCTTCCTCTTTCATCCTCTTACAACACCTGCCGATTTTTAAAAAAACATCTGTTTCACTGGAATAAAGTTTGTGGTGATTGCATCAAACTTCCTGAACTCATTTAAAGTTTCCTCAGAGGTGGCTAATGATCTGTTTGGCTTTGCACATGGAGAGTTATTATTTAATGCATCAGAGGTATGTCAGTGATTTGATCACATTGTCTTCCTGGATGTCTGGACAGTCAATCCATCATGTTGGGTTCTCATTTGCAATCAATTATTTTCCAATTTTTTAGTGGTTTGAATCACCCCAGATCCCTGGTTCTGGGCACTGGACTTACTTTGGGAATGTGAAATTAAGATGGTAATAAACAGGTGTTTCAGGGCAAAAGAAGCTGTGCATTTATTTAAAATAGAAAAGTAAATATAATGCAAGAAATATAAGTAAATACAATAAGTAGGGAAATTGATACAATCAACTGTACAGAAAACAGTAATATGACTCAATACACTATTAGCTAGATTAAACATGATTAGAACCTAAAAACAACAGTTTTAATGACAGAATCTTTAAACAGACTTCATACCCTAAGGGTGCCAATGTACTGTTACCACTGCCAGCTAGGTTGGAACTTTGTGGTCTTGCGACTTTCAGCTCACCTCTAAAGAAAACATGGTTTTGAAATACACCTGTCTGTTCCCGCTTGCTGTACCCACAGCCTGGATGAAGACTTCAGACTGTGCAGGCTTATCAGTTTGGGTTGAGTCAGCAGATGTGGTAAGATGCATTTTGGATCAATTGGGCAAGAACCTGGTTTTCTTTACTTCTGCTGGTTTTGTGGACCTTATTTTCACCTCAGGATGCACCTGAGGCCTTGTGATGTTGGTCAAGTTGATTGGTTTGCAGAGTGTGTCTGTTCTTGGATCTGTTGGTCGTGGCCGGTTGCTGTTTGTTCTCCCGGTTCATAACAGGCCTGTCTGGTAGCTCTTGCTTGGAAGCTCTCAGTTCTTGAATTGGTCCCAGAAGTGCTCCCCCAGATGAGATTGGGTCTTGCAATTATGCTCAATGTGAGCCCCTCATTTTCATGCTAAATCTATGTTTTCCATTGTGTTCCAGGTGTTTCCTTCAGAAGTCAATTGGTTTGCCAATCATTACGAGGATGTGCGAATGAATTTTGATTCAAGTTGAATACCTCGTATCTCTGTAAGCCCCATACTGTCTGTGCTGAATAGCCGAGGTGTAAAAGTTTTCTTGGGCCAGAGTTTGTTTTGATTGATTGATCTTTGTAAATTGGAATTTCAAGCTGAACAATAGTCACAAACGGAAATCCCCATTCTGCTGGCTGCAGTGTGTTTTAACTGCAGCCTCAGTCCAGGGTTTTACCTCGCATTTTAGATACCTGTAAAGTCCAGGGTCTTGTCCATAATGTTACATGATGGTGATTTTTGCTTGATCCTACAATCCTCCTAATGATTTTCTCCACATTAATAATCATCTTCCATCCTCCTCACCCTGAAGTGGAAATTGTTCATATTTCGAAGAATATTTGACTTTCTACCAATTTTGTATTGTTGCATACAAGCATCCAGTAATTAAGGATGTGAAATCTTTTACTTCCGTAACAGAGTTCTTGTTTTCCTGCAGCACTTGATCACTTGGTATTCAGGATGATTCATCCCTGTGGTTTGATATTTTGCCTGATCGTATTCTGTTGTACAATCATATCGCATTCGTCTAAATCTGAATCTCTGTAGCTTTGAGATTTTGCAATTTTGATTAGCAACATTACTCCTAGCTTATGATCATTTTCTATTCTAAATTGTAATCCTCAGACATAATCTGAAAAATATTTATTTGCCCAGGTCCTTCACTTTCATTTCTGTTATTGTTAGGGGTGTGCAGTAAACTGTTCAACTTCTGCTATATTTTTGAATTTGGAACAAGAAATTTCCTAATCCAGTTGATTAAGCACCTGGCTGCCATGATGATTGAATAGTTCAACATAATAATTATCTTGAACTTATCTTGCTGGCAATATTCCATTTAAAATCTGCTTGTGTTCATTCCAGCAGCAAGTCTTGAGCTGTCTGAAGAGTTGACTCAATCATTGATTAGAGTTTCCAATGTGATAGAAATTTGTCTGCTTGATTGACCATTTCCATGGACCTCTGGAGTTCAAGGCAATAGGCTTTTGATAGCGTTTGTCTTCTATGGATCTAGTGTTGTGCTTGATTGACAAATATGATTGTACAACTTGGTGGTATGTTTTGAGAATTAAAACCTTTGCATCCTCTGCTAAATTTTAAATTTCTCCCTGTCCTCAGGTTTGCTGTTTGTTTTTTCCCCGACCAATTTATATGCTTCCTCTTTAGCTTTAACACTACCCCTGATTTCACCTGTTAGCCATGATTGAAGCACCTTCCCTATTTAACTCATATGCCAGACAGGGACAAATAATTGTTGAAGTTCATCCACGTGTTCTTTAAATGTGTGCCATTGCCTATCCACCATCAAACCCTTAAGTATCCTTTGCCAGATTATCCTAGCCAATGAGTATATCATATGATCAAAGTTAGCTTTTTTAAAGTTCAGGAACTTGGTCTCACATTTAACTGTGTCATGCTCCAGATGAATGCAGAATTCTACCATACTATGGTTACTCTTCCCCAAAGGATTTCACACCACAAGGTTGCTATTTCATCCTCTCTCATTACACCATATCCAGTCTAGGATGGCCTGCTCTCTGGTTGGTTTTTCAACATATTGGTCGAGGAAACCATCCCTCATACATTCCAGGAAATTGTCCTCCATCACAGTTATGTTGGTCCACTCAACATGCAGATTGAAGCCACCCATAATAACTGTTGTACTCTTTTGCTGTTTTAAATCCACATTCAGGCAGCAACTGCAATGACTTGTCGGACCAATTCCTGAAGTAAATTTTACCCATTTGGCAGAAGCTTGGTTGTGTTTTGGGGTTTTGGGGCTGTGAGCTGACCTAGAGTCCTTCTATTCAGGAAATGTCCTGAATGAGGCTGTGCAATTGCCTTCACACAAGTGATATTCCCCCAATGAAGTCGAATTGATGAGAATGTTCACTTCCTTCAGAATACCATGTAACTCACATGCTCCACTTGCTGCATTTTCAGATGATAAAGCTAATTATAGTGCCTGTTTGAAGTTCAGTTGGGGTTCAGCTGTTAAGCCCTTTTGCATGGTTGTGTCATTAATCCCACATACTAAATGTTCTCTCAGCATTTCATTAATGGTTAAATCAAAGTCACATGCTGCTACCAGTTGTCTTAACCTAGTCAAAAATCCTGATGTAGATTCCTGAATTGCGTAGTACAACTGATAACATCTCAGGATTAGAGGAGGCTTGGGGTCATAATGTTCCTTAACAAAATCTCTTGAAAGGTTTTAGTACCTGGTGCCTCAGAGAAAGCTAGGTTCCTAATAACTGACAAAGCTGCGGGTCCAGAAGCTATCAGTAAAATTATCCATTGCCTTACATCTTCCTTTACTGTCATTTTCCTGGAGAAAACAACACATTATTTCCATATACTCGGGCCGGTCTTTGGCGGGATCGAATGAGTCAATCTTCGGAAACTGTGTCATTACGGTAGAAATGCTTATACAACTCAAGATGACTGTTGTAAGTGTATTTCTTCACGAACTTGTTTGTCTCATATAGTCAATGAAATGACTGCCCAGAGGCCAATATCCCATCACTAAGTTACCCTTTATTTATGCATGGCAAATATTGACAGTAAGCCAGCTCTCAGTGAGTGGAATCTCTGACATTTCTTTTTATATCTGTCAGCTAGGGCTCCCTGATTTGAACAGATTAACAGTCCCAATCAGGCAACTCATATTATATAAGGTCCACCTAGCTGACCTTGTCACAATCATTACACTAACCACTGAACCACCATGTCACCCAAGTTTTCAGTAATGTAAAGTGTGGATAAATATTAGCCATGATACCTTCAAAATTGTGTGATGACATCCTTTTATGCAAACCTACAAGGCTTCAGTTTTTTGTTTCATCCAAATGATGACATTTCTGACAGTGCAGCACTCTGTCAGCACTGCAGTGGAATATCAGCCAAGACTTTGTGCTCAATAGATATTGTTAATGCTGTCTATTTCTTTACCTTTTTGGGTTTCACTGTTTTGCAGAGTAGCACAGCAGAGATATTCCAGATTCCACTCTTGTACCGTACAGTAGTGGTTCTGTCTCAGATATAGTAGGATCTACAGATGCTGGAAAATCTGAGATAACAAGGTGTAGAGCTGGATGAACACAGCAGGCCAAGCAGCTTCATAGGAGCAGGAAAGCTGACGTTTCGGGTCTGATACCTTGTAGTGCTCATGTTGATGACATTGCTGCATTTGTGTGGAAGTCAGAAACATCTGAGCATAGTTAATTGAATTGTAAAGGTAAGGGCATACCTCTTGAGTACTGTTATTTGTGCTGACTTTGGCTAATGGAAGAATCAATAAGGTTGACAAGGCGCTATGTAAGCATTTGTTTGAAATGAAAATGATTTTGACACCAAGGTCTTTTTTTAAAAGATTGCAGTCATGATGCATATGAACAGTGTTATTAACAATTATAGTAACATGACCACGTGACATTTAAACTGAACTTAGTACTCCTGTGTCTGAATCAGAAATTCCTGAGTTCCAGCTCATTCTAGACCTCAAACCTACAAGTGGATTTGACAAATCTAAAGTGATTAAGAAAACAAAGCAGATGTATTTAAGGGAAACAATGAAGAGATAGTATCAAGATGTACCAGAAGTAACAAATGGACAAAGTAAAAGGAAGATTATGGGAGTAAATTTCCACATTGATCTGCCAAGTTATAATTTAATAAGGTACCTTTATCTCTCTGACATTTCACCGAACTTTCCTTTCTGTAACAGCTGCAAGCATCAGCATCTTATGCAAGAATCATTAAGTTAACCAAAACCATCACATACGATCAAGCATGTTCATGTGCAGATTGGGTTTACACCCAGTGAAAATCAAGTTTCATTATCTTTTGCACTGAAAAAATTTAACAAAGTAATCTAATCCTACCCACAAAATTGGTCATCCACTTTTGGATTTAAATTTGCAGTTATTGTGAATTTCCATGAATTAAGCTATTTTATGGGTCTTTGAGGAATGTCTCAAAATTGTGTTTCTTTTCGGCTCAAGGACTCTATTACAAGTTTGATAAATTTTACTATGTCTAAGAAATTTCTTAATATCCTGACCAGTGGCTGCAAACTAAATTACTAAGTAGATTTACATAGCTTTCACTTCAAGTCCATTTGGGTTAATTAAAATCAACATAGAGGTAGTTGCATAAACATTTAACTTGCAATAGACCCTTTCCTCAGCTCTGTTAATAAATCTATACCAGGTTTCCACTATTAAACAAACCAATAATTTTTACTTTAAATGAAAGAGGGAAAAACATCAATTACATTGTGAGACACAAATGGAAATTGTAGGAGCAACTCAGCTAGTCTGGCAGCATCTGTGGAGATAAAGCAGAGTTAGCATTTCGGGTCCAGTGATCCCTCTTCAGAGCAGATCTGCTGCAGCAATTTCTACTTTTGTTTCAGTTTTCCAGCATCCGTGGTTCTTCACTTGTTTTTTGTTTACATTCTGAAAAAATTGTGAAAGCTCATGAAAACGTCCATGTTTTTGTCTTTGGGAATGTGTTTGAAAAAGAAGTTATTCTCAAGAGAGCAGACTGCTTGAAAATGTAGTGATCTCTGTTCTTAAAGTAGTAAGATTTATTGAGGTCAATTTCAGATGACTGCTATGGAGTAAGTGCTTCAAGGTAGAGTTTACATGACTATGATGATGAGGCCAGCTATTTGTGAATGATTGCTTTTCAATCCCAATATCTGCTGCTTGATACAAAAATGAAAACAAAAAGAGGTGTCCATTATCATCCATAGTTTCAGTTACACATTTCCAACTATATAAAAGTACATGCTCATGCTTTTGCCATTCTATTTTTGTCCAATAATTTGCATACATGGCACACATAATCTTTAAAGTGTTTGTCTCTTGTATGTTTGTTTCTTTCTTTCTCTCCAATGTCAGCTGGTTAGAATGAAGCACTCTTTGATTTGGTTTTAAAGTCTCAGCTGAATCTGCTGATGCATCCTGTTTCCTTGGCTACCTTTATTCCCTTCATTCGTGTTCACTCCATTCACAAAGGCAATCTTTATTTTTTGAGTTATTATTTTTATTATATCTATTTGGTCCTGCGTTCAGACTTTCTTTTATGCCTATCTATCAGTCATTTCGACCTGTGAAACACTGCAAATTGCAACTTGTACTCTGAACTTGATTCTTCTCTTGACATTTGTGTAGATACCTATCGCTCTTCTCCATTTGTTGCACGTGTGCTTTGTCGCCTGATTTCCAACACACTGGGCAGTTCGAAATGACTTAATAACATAGTGCACTGGTTTGGGGTGGTTTTCCGCATTGTAGACAAACTCACTTGCCCTCCTATGTTGCTGTGATTTTACAAGCTCACAGCTTTTGCACATGTTGACTACAACTTTAACGAGTCAGATTCACGTCCCTCAGCACGTGCACTGTCATGGTATTATCACTGTGCCTCAATTGATCCTATCTTTACTTAGGTCATTTTTTAAGCGTTTCTGTAAGTTGAGATAATTATGCTGCATACTGATTAATGAGCTATTTTTCTCGCCCATTGGTCGAGTGTTGAACATGTACCATTCATACTTTACAACCTATTAGGGTTCAAAGTGTAAGTTCAAAGCTTTTAAAAATTCTGAGACTTTTTTCTGCCCTTCTGAGAGGTTTAGTCTCTTTTCAACACTGATTAAAGTGTAATGACATTTACTTTATCTGGTTTGCTTGAGAAAAGTGTAGTTATTGCATAATACTACAATAAGACCATTAGACCATAAGACATAAGAGCAGAAAATAGGCCATTCGGCCCATTGAGTCTGCTTTGCCATTCAATCATGGCTGATAAGTTCCTCGACCCCATTCTCCCACTTTCTCCCTATAACCTTTGATCTCCTTGATAATCAAGAACCTATCTATCTCAGTCTTAAATATACTCCATGACCTGACCTCCCCAGCCTTCTGTGGCAGTGAATTCCAGAGATTCACCACTTTCTGGTTGAAGAAGTTTCTCCTTATCTCCATTCTAAAAGGTCTTTCCTTTACTCTAAGGCTGTACCCTCGGGTCCTAGTCTCTCCTACCAATGCAAACATATTCCCAACATCCACTCTGTTCAGGCCATTCAGTTTTCTGTTAGTTTCAATGAGATCCCCTTCATCCTTCCAAACGCCAATGAGTATAGTCCCAGAGTCCTCAAACGTTCCTCATATGTTAAGCTTTCCATTCCTGGGACCATTCTTGTGAACGTCTTCTGAACCCACTGCAGGACGAATACATCCTTCCTGAGATATGGGGCCCAAAATTGTACACAATACTCTAAATATAGCCTGACCATAGCCTTATAAAGCCTTAGGAGTACATCCCTACTTTTATATTCGAGTCTTTTCAAAATAAATGCCAACATTGTGTTTGCCTTCTTGATTACTGACCCAACTTGCAAGTTTACCTTGAGAGAATCCTGGACTAGAACTCCCAAGTCTCTTTACACTTCAGGCTTCTGAATTTCCTCCCCATTCAGAAAATAGCCTGTGTTTTTATCCTTCTCATCAAAGTGCATTACTTCACACTTTCCCTCATTGTCCTCCATCTGCCACTTCTTTGCCTACTCTCCCAACCATTCCAAATCCTCTGCAACCTCCCCACCTCCTCAATACTACCTGTCCCTCCACCTATCTTTGTATCATCTGCAAATTTAGCCAGAATGCCCACAGTTCCTTCATCTAGATCGTTTATGTGTGAAGTGAAAAGTTGTCCCAACACTGACCTTTGCGGATTTTTGTTAAAGAATTCCCAGTTATATACCTCATCTCCAGTTGTTTGAGTAGGACCTAGAATGGGGAAATTTGCAGCCTTTTTTTTTTATCTTAACCAGTGTTTTGGCTGTGATTTTCTTTTTCAGTGACAGTTCTGCAGCACTCACCTCATTCTGACATCATTTTTGAGCATACAACACAACACAGTGTTCAATGCAGAACTTTTAATGAAATGCACTCCAGATGTCTGCCCAAAGGATGTGCGTCTCATGAAAGGGAATCACATTGTTATGGTGGACTAGGATGGAAATGTGTCCATGATTACATTGAGTCTACACAATCTCCCTCAGCATCTGTCACAATACTCCCATTTGACTATGGCAATTTCTAAAACTCTACAAATCTTGAAACAATTGTGGCTACAGCCTAGTTATAGCAAAGACACCACAGTTCTACCAGAGCAGGGATTGCTGTTGCATTCAAGAAAGGGTCATGTTTCAATCTGAGGGTCACTCCCATAGGTCAGGGCAAGAGGTTGAAAAGGAGATTCCTGCATGGTAACTTCAGCCAGTTCATGAATTAAACCTAACCTGTTGGCATTACTCTGCATCAGAAACAAGCTATCCAGCCAACTAAACTAACTGATCCTCACCGTTTAGTAAAAATCAATCAGTAAATGACTGAAACAACCAAAACAGGCCATAACTAGAGCATGAGCTGTGAAATGGCAGTGCTGCCTTCAGATTGAGCTCATGTTCTACTTACTCAGGGTTCTTGTGATGGACGTCTCCTGTTTGTGTGAATGCATTTATCCAAAACAGCATCTGATGTGACTCACCCCAGAAATGTGCCCTGTTGTCCTTTTGTCAGCAGGATGCACCCATTGCCCTGGAGAATCAAGTATTCAGTAACCAAAGTTCACAGCTCCTCTCTCAAATAGCTTATTGTACTTCAGTATGGACATGACTGTGATACAAATATGGGGAGTGCCCAAAAGTTCACACGTTAATCTGTAAAGCTCTAAGAGGAACAAAATTGCACTTGCAATACTGACTTCTTCAGCTTCTGAAAACATTCAAAGGTGCAAGCAGCAACTGAGGTCACATGTAAGATATCTGCTCATTACTCTTAATCTTCCAGATATTCTGACAATTTAACTATTAGCCAGCGCTGAGATAGCAGAATCACATGGTACATAAAAGTGTAATTGCTGTTCTTGCACAAGAACAGATTTGATCTGCTTGAATAGTGTTGTATCTGCAGTTTTGAATCTGTTTATAGTAAATTAATGCACTTCTGCTGTTATCCTATTAATTAGAAAATGTCAAGCATAGTTGTCAGTTGATTTTATTACAAACAGATACATTTTATGTTGTCTAAAGTTTTTTCTCCTACCTAAGCAGATCACTTGGCATGTTGTCAACTTTTGAACCATTAACACACCCAGTACTTTTGCAGCATTGCAGTTTGAGAATGTCCTGAAGTGAAGCAACAATGAGCATTTACTGAGCATCTGAAAATGTTGAGCCTAAAGCCAAATTTCTGATATGACTTGGCTGATGGTACACAGGCTGTTTGTGTCACTGTTTGCAGAAATATATGTTAATACTCTCACCAAAATGCAGTTCAGAGCAGCTCACACCCTACTTACAGTTTGCATATGCCATTTGGAGGCAAACACAACTTATGGTGGTAAATGGTTGGGTACTCACGAGCCATATTTCAAGATGTGCAGTTTAGGTAGATTGACCATGCAGAAATTATCTGCAGTGTTCAGAGATGTATAGGCTAGATGGATCAGCTAGGATAGATGTTGGGTTACAGGAGATGGTGGCAGGTCTAAGCCTGGTGGAGTGCTGATCAGAGAATCAGTGCATACTCGATAGGCGACTGGACCCGTCCCGCAATCTATGAATTCCGTGACTCTGTATAAGAATGAAATTACAAGCTACCTTTGAATAAGTTCATCACTGTTGAACATAGAGTCAAATACACATAATGTCTTCAAAAAAAAGTGATGCCATACATATATTAGTCAGCTGGAATGTTAGTTTGTAGCTCAGCTAGGATTCTAAATCATGTGAGCTTCAGTGTCAAATCAGTTTCTTATGGTTGCAAGTCAGTGAATGCTCATAGTTGCAGTAATGGTTCTTGACTGAAATCATGCAAGTTCAGAAAAGATTAATTAGGGAGGAACTGGTTGTATGGCGAACCAGAGGATATTGATTTAAAGTGAATGGCACTAAAGCAAAGGGAGAAATAGGTGTAGGGGTTGCACAGTGAACGCAGTAGTTGGCAGCAAACTACTCAGCTATTCGGACAATATTGACCACAACACCACACAATGCTACCACGGCAACCTCTGCAAGACATGTCAGATCATAACATGGATGCTGCCATCATTCTTGGGAACACCACCCACCACATACATGGCAGATACTCAAATGACTCGGCCGATGTTGTTGACCTCATACACAGCAGACACGGTATATTGGTGAGACCATGCAGACACTATGACAATGGATGAATGGTCTTCAAGCAACAATCGCCAGACAGGAATGTTCCATCCCAATTAGGGAATATTTCAGTGGTCAAGGACGCAGCCTCTGGTAATCACGTAAGTGTCGTCTAAGGCAGCCTTTGAGATACTGAACACCATAGAATCGCCAAGCCAAAACTAATAACCGAGTTCTGTACCTTTGAAGATGGACTCAACTGTGATCTCGAGCTCATGTCATGCTACATGTAACCCCACCATTCTGTTCTGTATTTGTGATATCTTCCTTACTGCCCTGTTTTGATACCATCACCTTAATATCGTGTTGTGATCTTTTCACCTTAATTAGTTTGTACAGTTTTGGATTACTTGTTATTTTGGTTATACCCTTGTCACATGATTCTTAGACCTATCATGTTATTCCACCCATTTGATTTGTCTCCAGCACTACCTTGTTTTCAATTTTTTTGTAATTATATTTCTGTCTCATTTAGTCAGATTATAGGTCATCCTTTCACTTATTATTC
This sequence comes from Stegostoma tigrinum, assembly GCF_030684315.1. NCBI lineage: Eukaryota > Metazoa > Chordata > Chondrichthyes > Orectolobiformes > Stegostomatidae > Stegostoma > Stegostoma tigrinum. Next base: position 44,586,891 of record NC_081356.1, on the reverse strand, counting down.
AGCTATGGACAATTTACTCACACTGCCTGACACTTTTGATCACCTGCAGAGACTTATTATTCGACATTCCACTCACACCATTTAATGTGATTTTTTAATCTCTCTGCCTATAAATTTTGTGCCTGTGTGATTTTTTTTCACTTCACCTGATGCAGGGACTGTGCTTTGAAAGCTTATGATTTCAAATAAACCTGTTAGGTTATAAGCTGATAACGTGTGACATCTGAACACTCCAGTCCAACACCGCCACCTCCACATCACTTTTAAAATTGTGTTGGATAATTATTAGGTGAGAATTTACATTGCTGCAGGAGGACGATGATGTTTAGGACCTTGTGCTCCTGAGATGCTGCTTGGCCTGCTGTGTTCATCCAGCCTCACATTTTATTATCTTGGAATCTCCAGCATCTGCTGTTCCCATTATCTCTGATACTATGTTTAGGACCTGTTGGGTTGTTCTTGGAATGAACCAGCATGGACATGACAGCCTGAGTGACCTCTTCCTACACTGTAAATATTCCATGATTTGACCATGGCACAGTGGAAGCACCTGTGTCAGAAAATTGTGTTCCAAGTCCACATCAGAGATTATCAAACAGCATATTCTAGTGTGACATTCTTAAAGGTGTGGTAATTTTCACAAAGTGTTAAAGTAAAGTCCTATGTATTGTCTCAGGTGAATGTAGAATGTAAATCCTTTGTGCTGTTTCAAAGATATGCTGCATTCTCCTCAATGTCCTGGTTCATATCTTTCAAGGATCAGGATGTTTAGGACGAAATGTGTGATAAGTTGTAAAACCCACAATAAATAGTTGGAACAGAATGAACACTCAATTATATTATAAAATATAAAGTTTCATAACAACATTCCATTGAAATTACACCAAAATTAGAGCTGAAAGATAACAAGAGGTGCTATTTGCAACTTTCAGGCTCAGCAAGATCATCATAGAAAATCAAAAGTAAGTTCTAATATCAATAAGGCATTCAATGAATCTTCAAAAATCAAGACCAATTAATTTGACACTGAATAATTTCTTACATAATACTTTCCAGGCAAATAAAGTGAAGAGCTAGCTATAATTTGAAACAATTGTCACATTCCCAGTGTTGAAATCATAAACACTTTTATAAGAACCTGTAAAACATGTCACATTCAAAAATTAATTTTGAAAACTGTGATTTATGTGTAGATGCAGTTTATTCAAACTGTAAAGATTTTGTCTCCCCTTCCCAACTGCAGCCAGTTTTTCTCCAATACATGAGAGAACTGGAAATTGCACTTAAATGAGGTGAGATCAGAGACTAATAAGATGTAATAACACCTAAATTGGTCTTTTACTGCCCACTTACAAGATTCTTGTTATGCTGTTCATAACTTGTGTGGAAATTGGAATTCTTCTTCTTAATGTTGAGAAACTAATTTTTCCACTTATGCCATGTATTTCTTCAGGGTTTGAGAAAGTTTAGCCTAATGCATTAGATATAGAATTGAACAGTTTAAATATGGGGTATTTTTGGTAAATAATTTGTAGTTATTAGAATTACTTGTTTATTACATTTCTAATGAATAAACTAAGAAGGTATACCTTTTTGAAATAAAAATATAGGGGTGTTAAAATGAGCTACAGCTAAGACTGACAATGTGCCTTCCAAAAAAAAACAAAAAATGATGAATTCAAAGTGGATACAATTCCTTTCTTGAACTGTAGGACAAAATGATGAACAGATCTGAGAGCATCTTCAAAGTCAAACCACCAGATAGCGTTCCAAGCTTAACAAAGCAAAATCAATGAAAGAACTTAGCAGAAACAAAAAAAAACAAATTTCTGGAGGTACTCAGCAGGTCTGGCAGTATCATGGAGAGAAAGCAGAGTGACCCTTTTCCTGATTCACTGGATTCAAAATGTTACCTCTTCTTTCACTCCCCAGATGCTACCAGACCTGCTGACTTCCTTCAGCAATTTTTGTTTTTGTTTCAGATTTCCAGCAGTCGGATTGCCTGGTTTTCTTTTAAGTGTGTGGGCAGACAACTTTCTTTTAAAATGGAAGAGCGTATAGAGCTAAGAGTTTCCAAATAATATTTTTAACACGGTTTGTATGTACATAGTGGCACACTGCCTCATAGAACCAGGGACCCGGGTTTGATTCTAGCCTTAGGTGACTGTGTGGAATTTGCATGTTCTCTCCGTGTTTGCATAGGTTTTCGTCAGGTACTCTGGTTTTGTCCTACTGTCCAAAGTTGTGCAGGTTAGCTGGACTGGCTATGTTAAATTGCCCCACAATGTCCATGGACACACAAACTAGGTGGATTAGCCATCATTAATATCGGGATACAGGGATAGGCTGGGTGCAATGGAATGGGATGCTCTTCAGAGAGTCAGTGCAGATTAGATGAGCCAAATGGCTTATAGTTGCACTGAAGGATTCCGTGATTCAGGGAGGATTGCTGTCGAGTGGATCACAGCTATGAATGGGTTGTAGAATTATTGGTGGTTTGTTTGCCAAGACAAGATGTATTATAAATGGAAGTGGCTTTGAGGCTGACAAAAAAAAAGTACAGAAAAAGACATGAGCATTTGGCATATGGTTTCCACAGATTGCAGAAGATACTGATTCATTGCCACACAGCAGTCTTGTGAGTAAAGTTATAGATTGTGTTATATAAGGGACAGTATCATGTGGATACAAAATTAGCTGAGTGGTAGAAAACAGAGTAATGATCAGTGGATATTTTTGGCTGGAAGAAGGTTTGTTGTGTTGTTTCCCAAGGGCAAGTATTAGGAGTCTTGTACTTCCTGATATATGTTAATGAATGGGACCTTGGTGTGCAGGGGATAATTTCAAAGTTTGCAGATGATGTTCAACTTGATGAGCTGTAAACCGTGAAGAAGACATGGTTGAACTCCAAAAGGACATTGACAGGTTGGTCAAATGTGCAGGTAGGTGCCAGCTGAAGTTCAGTGCAAAAAAAGCAGGTGACTGGACAAAAGAGTATTGAAGGAGAATACAGAATATGGAGTCAAATTCTAAAATAGGTACACAAGCAGAGGGATCTATATGGGAAAACTGCAAAGATCATTGAAGGTGACAGGTCAGGTGGTGAGAACAATTAAGAAAGTGCAGTCAACACAATGTGGCGTTGGAGTAACACTTTTCTGAAGAAGGGTCCTGACCCAAAATGTCAGCTTTCATGCTCCTCTGATGCTGTCTGGCCTGCTATGCTCATCTGACTCTACACTGTGTTATCTCTGACTGCAGCATCTGCAGTTTTTGCTATCTCTGAATGAAGCACAATCCTTAGATTTATTAATAGGGACACAGTACAAGAGCAAGGATATTGAACTTGTATGAGACACTTGTGCACTTAGTAAAGAAAAGAGCAGGAGGGTATGGATTTTAAATGATGTGCAAATGAAGCAAGGGTGACATGAAGATGAAAGCTCTATCACCCAGCAAATACTTAGGGAATGGAATGCACTGCCTAGAAACGTAGTCGAAGCAGATTCAGTTGAGATATTCCAGACGACGTTGGATGATTATTAGCATGATGGATTCTGCTGTGCTGTAACAATTATGTGATTTTATTAATGGAGAGTGGCTGAGATGTGCAACTTGAAAGAGCAATTTTGCAACAGAAGTAGTTTTGAATCAGATTAGAGAGGAGGAGAAATATATTGGAGAAGAAATTGTTATTCTTATTCCACATAAAAAGAGATGTTATGGTAGAGCTTACTGTACCTTTGTTGGTGTGGTAGGTGCTCAACAGAGATACAAATCCTGAGCAACATACCACAGATTAAAATGAATGAGCCATGACAAGCAATTAACAACACAAGAATATGTATCATTCTGAAAATATCTGCATATCTTTGGTTCACATTCAAAGTTTTAAACATATACAAATATTACTCAGATCTTTCATGAGACCCAACTTTTTTTTTCAGATGAGCCATAATTGAGGAAGGAGAAGTAGCTGAGGCATAATTGAGCGTACATTTTACAAGCCCTGTCTGTTGTCCGAAGTTGCATGTATTGTATGGTTAGTCAGAAAAGTTTCATGCTATAATTTGGGAAACAGAGTAAATAAAAATTTCTCTATAGTTCAGGCCAAAGAGCTGGACAGGCAAAGCTGAATTGGCACATTATTACAAGACCAAAATGTGGGGATGCTGAGAATCTGAAATAACATTTTTTTTATTTAGTATAGCTTAGTATCAGTTCCATTAAACTTTACTGGAATATATAATGGGTTAACAACCACCAGAGCGCTCAAAAGTCAGGTTCCTAAGTAATTTAATACAAAACTGTGAGGTATTTTTGCTTGTAGAAAAGTTTGCTTAGGGTAGAAGCACATGATTCAAGTGAAAATTCGTGGTACCTGATTTAGTCTACATGACATCAGTGAGCCAATGGCATGAATAAAATTTAACCTTCAGATTATTTGTAACTGCTGCAACACCAATGGTTTCATTTGGTTTTAAGTCATGTAAGATGTTCCAATCAGCAAATTGTGATCTCACTCGCATGCCAAAATAGGGAATATGTTTGAAATGTTTTCAAGAAAAAAATCTTACTACTTTTTAACGTGTTAATTTTGTTTCAGTTGCAATGGAAATATTTACACAATGCAACTTAAGGATGGTGACTTTTTTTACCTTCAATTTGCTGATGTGGAACTCAGGTTAGGAGGGCAAGTAAACAATAGCATCAATGTAGTATTTCAGCTATTGTAAGACTCCATTTAAACTGGTAATGGATGTCCCTCTTCATCAAGAAGATTCAGATTGTAAATACTATTCACAAAAGGTAATGTATATCCTCAAAAATATAATTGACTATATGTGTGAACAAAAGCATACCGGGTATTTTTAACTGGATAAATTCTTCCCCTCGCACCCCCAATTATATTGCTTGGGCCAGGAGATTAACCCTGCTGGTCATCCATATACAAATTTCAGGCTTGCGTTGTACGTGACATTTCAACGATCTAAACTAAGAACCGACAATTCTGTGTATATGTGGACTGTTGCAGTACATCATCTTCCAAAGTGCATCACCTCACACTTGTCCGCATTAAACTCCATTTGCCACCTCTCAGCCAAGCTCTGGAGCTTATCTATGTCTCTCTGCAACCTACAGCATCCTTCGCCACTCAGAAAGTGGTATTGGGGGAAGGGGATGGAGTCAGAAGGAAAAGTTGGGGAGGAAATTTCCAGAGGACCATGGGTGACTCTGAATTGTTGCATCTTGTAGGCCTTGATGCCTGAAAGGAAAAAAAAAGTTTCTTGTTAGCCTGGCGACGGAGTCGCAGGATGAAGTGGAACTGCGGAGTGGTACAAACCTGAGCCAGTGTGTTGTGATGCTGTTGGAGAGAAAGGTCAAGAGTGTGCATGTGATGCCACATGGCACCGTGTGTGGATCTGGGGATGCAGCGAGACCAGCTGTCTGTGGAATGTTGAATATCCTGGAGATATCTACATTCCTGGGAGGATTCTAAACATGAGGGATAAAACTTCAGCATCTGTAGTTCTTTTGGTTTTTATTTGATATGACACATCTTGTATGTGTCCTCAAAATGAAGGACCTGTACATTCATTTCCAATATTACTGGCTTTTCCCTCTACGAAGTTTTAGATCTTAAAATCCTAGAACTCCAAACGTTATGATCTATCTACATTAAATGGACTGCAGAAGCACCTTAGTACCCACTTGAACACAATTACAGATGGGTAGCAAATGCTGATCCAATCAGCAGTGCCTACATCCCATGAATGAATGCAAAAAAGAGATGATCACGAATCCGCTCCTCATTCACAATAACATTTTGATCTAAATTTACTGTTAAAGGATACCATATTGGAATTTGGGAGTTGCCGGTAAGCAATAGCCTTCTTGCTCTTATGGAAGTGATGATGAGGCACCTTCTAGAACGTCTGCACTTTACAAAGTGTTGGGAGACTGACAATGATGATTATTTGACATTTCTGAACCACTTTAATATGATAGTCCATAGGGTGGATAAAAGTCAACCACCTTACTCTGAGTCAGTGCTTTAGACTTGCACATAGGCCTGCCCAGTAAAGATGCCAGAATTCCAAATGAGAATATTAATGAACCAAATGTGATTTTACATCAAGCTGGTATTTCATAGAAACCAGTACGTAAAATTAACTATGATATAAAATTTTGTCTATGTGTTTAATCAGTTGAATTTAAAATCCCTCTGGCTGCCTTTGGTGGGACTTAAACTCCTGATTCTAGAATATTATACCAGTCCTCTGAGTTATGAGGCTGGTAACACTAACTCTATTGCAACAATTCTGCTTATTCTACTTTTTCCTTGATTCTCTACCCTGATTTGCATCTCAGCTCAAAATGACAAATCTCACTGACTTGGAAATTTGTTCGTACTTAGCCAATGGTTAAGTGTCTGAATGCACATTGCATACTGGATTTGTTCACCCTCCATCTTGTGTACTGTTGAATCATTATCTTATGTAGCCTGAACCTTGTTGAGTATTCAGTTGATTTCTTGTGGAAAAAGCAGACCTACCACCTTTGTCAAGACTCGACCCATTCAATTAGGTTGTCTTGAATGTAGCTGACAGCACTGAGAAGAAGTAAACCTTCAAGGGTCAAAAATATAAATATTCTTAAAATTAAATGTTGAACTGGGAGGCACAAGAGTCCACCTCCCCAGTACATGCCATTTCTTAAAACTGTCATGGGTTTGAGATCCCACATTATGAGATCATCCACTTGATTGCCTCTACCATTTCCTGCTTTAAAGCAACAGCTTTAAACCGCTTTAACATGGTGTGAAGCCGGATGAACGCAGCAGACCGAGCAGGAAAGCTGATATTTAGGGTCAAGACCCTTCTTCAGAAAAAAAGCTTCAAACCTCTATCCTCTTCACCTGGAGACCCTGGGGATCTTCAGAGAACTTCAGAGAATAAGAACGGCTAACTGGCATTGAGTTGTCCTTGGACGTACCTGTTGTGGATTAGAGACTGGATGGAATCCCTTCCCTGTGGTGATTTGGTTGGCAACGGTCTATGTCATCAGGTATGAATGCAGCAAGAGGGAGCCTGCACCCTCAATAAATCTGTGATAAATTGGTTCCTGGACAGCTTTCCTCTGTTAATGAGGCCCTTAAATTGGAAAGTATTGCAACTTTGGGACTTCATTTCACCACTGCTATTCTTAATTAATAGATTATGGGAACACAGTGTAGGAAACAGGACTGATGAGCTTGCATTGTTGTAAGACACTAAGTGCCTGACCAAGGAACATGCATCTCAATGCATGAGGATGAGTGAATCAGCTTCCCTCTTTGCAACCTTCTCAGCTGGCCACAACAATAAAATATTTTTCTTTCCAGCCTGCTCAGATATTATTACACACATTTGGAATAGGCCGGACTTGAATCTAGGCCTCCTGGCCAAGAATAAGGGACACTATGACTACACTGGAAACCTCACAACAAAAGTTTGGTAATCCTTTTAAGCATGCAGCTTTGTCTCACTTCAGAAGGCACCTGGATGGGGTATATGAATAGGAAAGTTTAAAAGGGATGTGGGCCAAATGCTAGCAAATATGACTAGATTTATTTAGGATATCTGATCGACATTGGATTGAAGCATCTGTTTCTGTGCTGTACATCTGTATGACTCTAATGAAGATGGGGTTAATTAAGGAACAAATTTGATGGTTTTGTGACATGAAAGCAAGTTTTCACACACACAAGCAATTCTGTCTTGTACACTGATAGTAATACCAGTTTTGTAGATTTGATTACCTTATTGACATTTTTTTGACGCTAATGATTGAGACAAATCTCTTGAAAAGCTGTCTTCTAACCATAAAATAGAAACTAAACAATACTTCATCATGTATTACCTTTGTAATGCCAGCCTTTTATTGCTGCACCTTGAAAGTGCAGGTTTGTCACATGAATAGGCTATCATAAAGCCAATTTCTCTTTTCCTCAGTGTTTTTGAATCAACGATCTCGCTCCTCCAAGGAAGACAAAGGTGACGTTCATGTCAGTGATGATGACGCAAATGATGAACAGGAAGATGACAACAAAGTGTGGGGCTGATGAACACAGCAGGCCAAGCCGCATCTCAGGAGCATAGAAGCTGACGTTTCGGGCCTAGACCCTTCATCTCTGAAGAAGGGTCTAGGCCCGAAACGTCAGCTTTTGTGCTCCTGAGATCCTGCTTGGCCTGCTGTGTTCATCCAGCCCCACACTTTGTTATCTTGGATCCTCCAGCATCTGCAGTTCCCATTATCTCTGATCACAACAGGAAGATGATGTTTACTTTTCAAATACCTGTACTTTTTTCCAAAAACACACATGTTTGAAATGTCTACAAGTCTGACATATTTTCTTGCAATGGAGAACAATAGTGCATATTTATTCTCTGCAGGAGCATGTATATATTAGGAAGAAAACATTGTCCTGGAGGTCTAAACAAGCTTGCATTTGTTCTTGGAATTCACTCAGGTCAGATATTTAGAGTATTACTTTCATGAGCTGATTAGTTTGAAGAATTTGGTCATTGTCGTTTGTGGAGCTTTGGAAGGAAGCTTGCTCAGAGTAGCAAGAAGGAAAAGAAGATAGCAGGCCAGGTAGCATCAAAGGAGCAACAAAATTGACGTTTCGGTTCGAGACCCTTTTTCAGTAATCATTTCTGAAGAAGGGTCCTAACCCAAAATGTCAACTTTCCTGCTCCTCTCATGCTGCCTGGCCTGCTGTGTTCCTCCAGCTCCACATTGTGTTACCTCTGACTCCAGCATCGGCAGTTCTTACTATCTCTAAGAGGGAAAATAAACCATTTTTAACACATGAATCATAGTGCAAATTGAACAATCTCAAATTCTCCGTGAAGAGTTTCACACAGAGGATTATAATCCCATTGATGACCTGCATGGACATTAAGTGACCATCCTTAACGGATGTGCGGGCTACTAGAATTGCCTTGAGTTATTTATTAATGCCATTTGGATGTACATCTCCATACTTGCTTTGCCCATCCTCAAAAAGTTTTAGGCTTTTCTTAAATTGTAGAAAAGTTGTTGGCTTTTGCAGCATTTTCTATTTTTGGTATTCGTGCACAGATTCTGCAGCATCCATATCCCCCGGGAAGTGATCATTGCTGATGTAAGCCGAGCAGTGTGAATGCTGGAAGAGATCATCATTCACACTGCCATGGGAGAAGTTGGAACAGATTTGACAAGTTGCAAAAAACCATGACACGCCAACTTGAAAATCTGTTCTTGTTTTTCCCTTAATGTTCAAGTTATGAACAGTGAAGAGAGGAAAATTTTTAAAAATGTGTAATGAGTCAATTTTTTACATTGGACTGATATGGTATTTAAATTTCTTCAACCTTGTTTAAATTTCTGGCACAAAGCATGAGGCTTCAGCTAGATATACTTGTTTGAAACATCACAGTTTATTATCACTGAAAGCAGGTTTCATACAAGAATGGTGAGTCCTTAGTTACACATTAACCCATTAGTCCAAGAATAATCATCTAATATTGCTAATCAAATTGCCGTACCTTTGTTCCTAATGGCATTTGTCTCATTATCTTTACCAGGTATTCTTGCACATTTCCTGCAATGCTTTTCTTTCTGAATTGATTTTTTCTTCAGAAATGATCAGGTGAGAATGCATTTAAGACATAGACACGGTGCAGTTATTAACAGACTTGGGTAAAACGGACCACATCAAATAGGCCATTCTTTACCTGTAAATTTAGACATTTGAGAGGAAGTACTTCCATTACTGAACTGGAGCTGCCTCAGATTGAAGACCCCATCACACCCATTCTTCTGCCTGGAGACAGGATAGGAGTGATTGCAAAAAAATGAGGTCTGCTGACTCTGGAAGCAGGTTGCAGGCAGACTTGGGGAAGGTGGGAAGGCAACCCCAGAGGAGACAGCCACACTGAGCTCTGCCGAATTTTCACCATCCCCCCAGACCTCCCCGTGACGGAAGACGAACGGTCAGTCCTCAGCAAGAGGCTCACCTTTATACCCCTCCACCAACACATCAACGATTACCAGTCACGTCTGGACAAGGTGCAGTTTTTCTGCCGCCTCTGCCTCCATGCTTACTTCTCTAACTGTGAGCTGAACCCTCCCTCCACTGATCCCTTCACCCACCTCCAACACAAGTCCTCCTCCTGGACGCCACCACCAGGCTTCCTACCCTCCCTCAACCTCTTCATCTACAACTGCCGACGAGATATCAACTGCCTCAACCTCTCCACCCCTCACACCCACTCCAACCTCTCCCCTGCAGAACATGCAGCCCTCTGCTCCCTGTGCTCCAATCCCAACCTCACCATCAAACCCGCAGGCAAGGGAGGCACAGTTGTAGTATGGCGCACTGACCTTTACATTACTGAGGCCAGACGCCAACTTGCCAACACCTCGTCCTACCGCCCCCTTGACTATGACCCAACCCCCAAGCACTAAACCATCATCTCCCAAACCACCCATGACCTCATCACCTCAGGTGACCTCCCACCCACAGCCTCCAAACTCACGGTTCCCAAACCCGCACTGCCCGCTTCGCTCTCCTTCCCAAAATCCACAAACCCGCCTGCCCAGGTCAACCTTTTGTCTCCGCCTGCTCCTGCCCCACCGAACTCATCTCCACCAATCTGGACTCCATTTTCTCCCTGTTGGTCCAGGAACTCCCCACCTACGTCCGTGACACCACCCACGCCCTCCACCTTCTCCAGAACATCCAATTCCCTGGTCCCCAACATCTCATTTTGACCATGGATGTCCAATCCCTATACACCTGCATTCCCATGCAGATGGCCTAAAGGCCCTCCGCTTCTTCCTGTCCTGCAGGCCCAACCAGTCCCCCTCCACTGACACCCTCATCCGCCTAGCCAAACTCGTCCTCACCCTCAACAACTTCTATTTCGATTCCTCCCACTTCCTACAGACAAAGTGGGTGGCCATGAGTACCCACTTGCGCCCAAGCTATGCCTGCCTCTTTGTAGGTTATGTGGAACAGTCCCTGTTTCACACCTACACTGGCCCTAAACCCAACCTCTTCCTCCGTTACACTGATGACTGGAGCTTGAACAGTTCATCCACTTCACCAACACCATCCACCCCAACCTCAATTTCACCTGGACCACCTCCATCACAAACCCCACCTTCCTGGACCCTTCTGTCTCCACCTCAGACTACCACCTACAAACCGATCTCCATTTCAAGCCCACTGACACACACAGCTACCTGGAATACATCTCCTCCCAACCACCTTCTCATCCCCTATTCCCACTTCCTTCACCTCCGCTGCATCTGCTCCCAGGATGAGGCATTCCACTCCCGTACATCCCACATGTCCTCGTTCTTCAAGGACCGCAACCTCCCCCACCCCGACCCCCGCAGTGTCAAGAAAGCCCTCGACCATCTCTCCCACATTTCTTGCACCTCATCCCTCACACCCCGCCCCCGCAATAACTGACAAAAGAGAATCCCCCTAGTCCTCTCACACCACCCCACCAACCTCCGGATACAACGCATCATCCTCTGATACTTCCGCCATCTACAATCCGACCCCACCACTAAAGACATTTTTCCAACCTCAGCCTTGTCTGCCTTCCAGAGCGACCACTCTCTCCGTGACTCTCTTGTCCGCTCCACACTCTCCTCCAACCCCACCACCCTCGGCACTTTCCCCTGCAACTGCAGGAAGTGCTACACCTGCCCCCACACCTCCTCCCTCACCCCCATCCCAGGCCCCAAGATGACTTTCCACATCAAGCAGGTGTTCACCTGCACATCTGCCAATGTGGTATACTGCATCCACTGTACCTGGTGTGGCCTCCTCCACATTGGGGAAACCAAGCGGAGGCTTGGGGGCCGTTTTGCAGAACACCTATACTTGGTTCGCAATAAACAACTCCCCCTCCCAATCGCAAACCATTTCAACACCCCCTCCCATTCCTTAGATGACATGTCCATCCTGGGCCTCCTGCAGTGCCATAATGATGCCACCCGTAGGTTGCAGGAACAGCAACTCGTATTCTGCTTGGGAACCCTGCACCCCAATGGGATCAAGGTGAATTTCACCAGCTTCAAATTTTCCCCTCCCCCCACTGCATCCCAAAAGCAGCCCAGCTCATCCCCGCCTGCCTAACATGTTCTTCCTCTCACCTGTACCTTCATCCCACCTCAAGCCGCACCTCCATTTCCTGTCTACTAACCTCATCTTGCCCCCTTGACCTGTCCGTCCTCCCCGGACTGACCTATCCAATCCCTACCTCCCCCCACACTCTCCTCTGCACCTATCTTCTCCTCTATCTGTCTTCGGTCCACCTTCCCCTCGCTCCCTATTCATTTCAGAATCCTCTCCCCATCCTCCTTTTTCTGATGAAGGGTCTAAGCTTGAAACGTCAGCTTTTGTGCTCCTAAGATGCTGCTTGGCCTGCTGTGTTTATGAAGCTCCACACTGTTGTTGGGGAAGGCAAGTGCCATTTAAAGACCTGCCTCATTTGTCAGGGACTTCTTCCATCCATCATCCCTTCACCAACTCCTCATTCCATCTTTACGTCTCCTTGCCTGTTTGACACTTTTAACAGAATGTAGAAGCAGTTTGTTATTTTTTTCAAAGAAGATTTTAAATACATCTGTTCAATAATGCAGCAAGAGCAATTCGTTTAGTAACAACATTGGAGATAGTATCAGCTTAAAATAAGAGCCATTTGAATGTTATAGTAAATAGTCACGAACCTGAGGATGAGCGTATTTCAGAAACCACCAAAGGGTTGGGTAAGTCTGAGGCCATTTCCTTTGAAAGTTATAACAGAAATGCAGAAACACAAAGAAGCAATGTTCCAAAGAAAAGTTACTGGACTGAAACATTAGCTGTGTTTTATCCCCACTGACCTGATGAGTTTCTCAAGCATGTTTTGTGTGTTTCAGATCTCCAGTATGCACAGTTCTTTATTTTATTTATAGAAAAACAAAATGTTGTTTACAAGATGTGAAACCTGTAAGTATGGATGTTGTAGAGAAATAATAAGTTAATATGTAGGTTTAGCGAGCCATTAGGAAACAGTAACTTGGTCTTAATTGCAGAGGGATTGAAATACAAGAAGTCGAGCTTCCATTATTTAGGTTTTGGGTGACAGCAAACCTGGAGATGTCTCCACAATTTTGTTATCTGTATGTTTGGAAGAATATACGTGCCATGGAGGGATACAACAAAGCTTCGTCACTTTAGTTTCTGTGTTGAAAGGCTTACTGCATTATATGATGCAGATCAAATTGGATTTATTCTCTTTGAAATTTAAATGAATGAGAATTAATCACATTTCCTCACGAGATCACAGAAAATTCTAAGAGATTCACGTATAGAGTGGATTTAAAACATTTGTTTCTGCTGTTTGAGGAATTTGGAACACATGGGCACCGCCTAAGAATAGAGTTAATTTCTTCAGACTTTTGTTGGGAGAAATTTCAAGTAGACGCATTGTTTGTTGGGGGTGTGGGAGTGGGGGTTTGAGGTGATATAATCAAAATGGAAACAGTACTTAGACTCTGAATGTGTTGAACGCAACATTTAGTCCTGAAGACTGTAAAGTACCTCCGAGAAATTTAAGAGGAACATACTGTTCTCCACTAGTTGTTAAGAATGCAATATGTGATTCACAAGCACAGTCTAATCAGCTTACACCTAATTTCAGATCAATTTTCAAAAGATAATGTTGCAATTAGGGAAGATCAGTGATGGAAAAAAGCAATGCAACGACTTTATAATCTCTATTTTGACTTACACAGCTGTTATTTTCTGGATTCAGCTTTTTGATTTTGTGTGTGCAGCAATTGAGGTTAGAAATGCAAATTGATTTCTTCAAATAGCATTTGAACTGCTGTGTGCACAAAACCCAGAGTCTGATTAAGGAACTTTGTTATCTGGCTATTGATTTTACCAAACATCTTTTTTAAAAAATGGAAGCATTTCAGAGCAGTTGAATGAAGTGAAAAATATCTGTTGCTTAAATTTTGACAACAATTTGACTTCAAGACTGTATGATCATATTGTTAGTAAAATTATCAGAGAAATAACTTTATTCTGTTGTTTTTTTTTTTGCTTTTTGTAATGTAATATGGGCAAACAATAATACCTTTCCAGGTCAAGATTCAGCAGTCATTGCTGCATGTGGTTTTCTACTGGTCACAAAAGGCAAGTTTTTTTTCTTGTACTTAACACCCGCAAAACCAATATCATATCATTTGATTTAAACCACAGGGATATTTTCTGGTCTTGCTCATTTATTTGTTGGTATGTAATTTTGTTGTGACATAATGAGAACAAATCCGTTACTGGAGCTTCAACAAATAGATGGTCAGATGACTGCAAAGGAGTTACCGTATAGACCAAGACAAAATTTAGGAAGAATGGGCCATTCAACCCCTTGGGTCTACTGCACTATTCAATCAGTTCAGTGCTTCCAATCCACACTTTCCTCTTTATCAGCCATACTCTTTGATCTCCTTGTCAGTTAACAATAGACCTAACTTGGCCTTAAAATGTCTAATGACCTCGCCTTCATTGTTCTTTAGGGAAGAGAGAGTAGTACAGATTCATGACCCAAGAGAGAAAAACAGAATTCCTGCAAAAATCTTTTACTTAGGAGGTTCTTGAGCATCAGTATGGTTGTACATGAGGAATAGAGGAAAGTTAAATATTTCATGGTCTCATGACATTGTTTTTATTGCATTTATCAAGATTTACAGAGTTATAAAATAGCTGGGATGGTTGAAACATTGTGCATCTTTTGCCAATTGGCCTTTTCCAAAAAGTTATGACTGAAAAAGAATTTTCCTAAAGGTAATGTGTGCATTGAAAACAATGCAGCAGAAATTGAATTCAGCATGGTTGTTTAAAGCATTTAAAATATATGTGTGGTGCCATCATGACCACCTAGAGCCCAGTGCAGTTTAGATGTTACTGTGCCACTATTATGAGGACCAAATTTTACTAGCCTTTGGAATGAGCTGGGAGATTGAAAATCACAAAAGGCATGGATAGGGTGAATAGCCAAGGTATTTTTTACCAGGATAGGGAAGTCTAAAACTGTTTAAGGTTAGAGGGGAAAGAATGAAAAGGGACCTGACAGGCAAATGTTTCATAAAGATGGTGGTGCGTATTTCGAACAAGCTGCCAGAAGAGGTGGTGGAGGTGGGTACATTTACAACATTTAAACATAAATGCAAAGGATTTAAAGGGATGTGGGCCAAATGCTGACAAATGGGATGGGACCAGTTTAGGACCTCTGGTCAACATGGGTAATTTAGGTCGAAGGGTCAGATTCTGTGCTGTATGCACTATGACTATAATGGGGTGTAGAGGATGGGAGGTATGAAAAAGCAGGGGAAGGTTTCTGATGCCGTAGAATTTTACCAGCGATGATTGGGCAGGTCTTCAATCAAGACTTTGTGTTGATATTTGCAAAGGAGAAGGACTGGTGGATGTTGAAAGGGCTACATGAATATTTTAGGACATGTCAATATAAAAAAAAGATTGTGTTTGATATTGTGAAAAGCATGAAGTTAGACAATTCCCCAGGACCTGTTGGGATCTATCCCAGAATAATGTTTGAGAAAATTGCTGAGATGTTTTACAAAATCTTAGCATCCTCTTTAGTCACAGGCAAGTTCCCAGAGAACTGGAGAATAGCTAAAGTTGTTCTTTTGCGTAAGAAGGGCAACAAGGATAATCTGAGAAATTATAGGCCAATGTGCTTGTAGCTGGCAAATTATTGGAGAAGATTCTTAAGGACAAGCTTTATTCATGTCTAGAAATGTAAGGATTTAATTGTGACAGACAGCATAGCGTTATGGGGGGAAGGTCATGTGAAACAAACATGATTGGGCTTTTTGAGGAAGTGACAAAAACATGAGACCTGCAGTGAGTCAGTAAGGTGGATACAGAACTGGCTTGGTAGTACAAGACAGAGAGTAATGGTGGAAGGGTCAAAAATAGGGATTGCTGCAAAGCTCAGCAGGTCTGGCAATAACTGTGGAGAGAAATCAGAGTGAACATCTCATGTTGACTGACCATTCCTTAGAATAGATGGTAGCTTGGAAAATGTTAGTTCATATGCAGAAGATTGGGTGGGGGAGGGAGTAAGGATTTATAGCATCCTTGTTCTTTTGGTTTTTATTTAGTGGTAGAAGGATTTTTTTTCTGAGTGGAGATCTGTGACTAGTGGTGTTCTGCAGAGAACAGTGCTGGGTAATGTTTTTTGGAGAAGAATGTAGGTAGCATGGTTGGTAAGCTTGCGATGACACAAATATTTTGGGAGCCGTGGATTGTGAGGAGGATAACCAGAAGATACAGCATTAACAGAGGGATCTAGGTGCACAACTCCATAGTTCCCTAAAAGTGGCAACGCAAGTGGATAAGGTATATGGGATACTTGTCTTCATCGATAAAGGCATAGGGTTTAGAATTGGCAAGCCATGTTGCAGTTGTATAGAACTTTAATGTGGCCACGTTTGAAATATTGTCAACATTTTGGTTGCCACATTATCAGAAGCACGTGGAGACTTCGGAAATGGTACAGAAAGGGTTTACCTGGTTTATGGGATTTTAACAATTAGAAGAGATTTGAAAAATTTGGTTTGTTTTTGCACAAGCATCAAAGTCTTAAGGGTGACCTGATAAAGGTTTACAAAACTACGAGAGGCATGGATAGTCAGAAACCAAAAGAGCTAGAAATAATGATTGCTGCAAATCATGAAAAATGGATATTCAGAGACTTTTCCCAGAGAAGAAATGTCAATTACTTGCGGATGTAAGTATAGAGTAAAAGTGGAAAAAAAAGTGGTGTAAGAGGCAAGCTTTTTCCTAGAGAGGGTGATAGACAACTGGAAAATGCTGCCAGAGACGGTGATAGAAGCAGATACCGTCACGACATTTAAGATGCATCTTGACAAATACATGACTAGGCAGGAAACAGAAGCATCTGGACTGTTTTAAGTTAGAAAGGCATCATATGTCAGCAGATGCTTGGTGGGCTGAAGGGCCTGCCCTGTCCTGTACTTTCCTTCGTTCTTTTGAAGACTAAGGAGGATGACCTGCTATCTAAAGGTCTTTTAGAACTACTGCTGGAATTTCCCAAGCCAGTAATTGGCCATGGAGAAAGTAAGAACTGCCAATGCTGGAGTCAGAGATAACACAGTGTGGAGCTGGAGGAACGCATCAGGCCAGGCAGCATCAGAGGAGTAGGAAAGCTGACATTTCGGGTTGGAACCCTTCTTCAGAAAGTTGTGTTGAATGACAATCTGTAAGAGGAAAAAGCCCTTCTAATATGCCCAAGGGCAGGTGACATCAGCCTTCAAGTCTCCTGGTCAGCCATCCTGCAGAAAACAATGGCAAAGTAGTATGTTGACTATAAGCATAGAGCAATCTAAGCATATCCATGGTTGAAACATCAGAAATAAAGACAAGGAAGAAAATGGACATGAGGAGGAAACTGAAGGTGCTTTATTTGGATATGCCTGCTGAGGTGTCATGTTAGCATTCTTCATTTGATTGCATACCGGCTTTGGTAATGTTCTACACTTACGTATTTCTCCCTCTTGACAATTATCCAAATTAACGATGAATCTCATTTGACTTAAAGTATCTTTGGACACATTTTCCAGTGAATCCTGCTTCAGGTAATTTCTTTGCTAACTTCTTGCTCCTTTTCACTGAACTATGCTCCATATCATTTTTGTAATTACCAATATCTCGTTCAAGTGTTGGCAACTGCTACAGCTGCCCAATTAATAATAGTGCAGCAAGTTGAACTGGGAGTGATTCAGTTAATAGTGAACTGCATAAGGAATAGAGTGCCATGACAAGCAATTAGAAGGAAAAGGGAAACTGCCTTATTTCAGGAACGGAAGGTGTGTAGCAATTCATGTGCTTGCAGTTGGCAAAACCTCTTTTACATATTAGTTGACACCAATTTTATCTCTGCAAATCTTGGATAAAAGCCAAAACTGAAAAAAAAATCATTGTATGGGATACTTGTTGAGAATTATGAAATGCTGTGATTATTTCATTAATACAACGCCCCTCATTATTTTTCACCATGAGAACTGAGTAGAATTGTTGAGGAGACATTGAATACTAATGAGGGGGACAGGACTAGGTGTGAATCATTCAGTGATGTATGTAATGTGCTTCTTTCAAATCTCACTTCCCCTGCCACAAGTTCAGAACAGCACAGCAAGGGCAGCTGTGGTCACTCTTATCAGAATCATGTGATCTTGTTCATTAATGCAGTAAATATATATTGAATTACTTGTGATAGTTCTTCCTTCCTTCCTTGACTCAAAGTACTGAACCGTATATGTAAGACAAATTAAATAAATTGAATATATTCCTGCAGAGTGCAGACAATCTGACATTCATCTAACATAACTGCTTAAGGACAACAGGGACGTAAAAACCAACCCAACCACAAATACTTGCAGAACCCATGTCTCTGGGCTGTTAGTCTTGATCTTTAGATAGAAACATAAAATAAAGCAACAAGAGTAGCTCATCTGGCCCTTGGAGCTCACTCTGCCATTCCAGTTGATTATCTGATCATCCAATTATGTACCCTGTTCCCACTTTCTCGCCATAGCCTTTGATCCCAGAAGCCTAAGACTATATCTAACTCGTTATTGAAAACATTCAATGTTTTGGCCTCAATCGTTTTCTGTAGCACAGAATTTCACAGGCTTAGCACTCTGGGTAAAGTGTTTCTCCTCATCTCAGTTCCAAATGGTCTGGTCTGCCCTATACCCACAAACTGTGACCCTTGGTTCTGGACTCTCAGTCATTGGGAAAATTGTTCCTGTATTTACTCTACCTTGCCCAATTAGAATTTTATAGGTGTCTGTGAGATCCCTCTTTTTCTTCAAAAGTCCAGTGAATGTGGCCCTAATTACTCAGTCTCTCTTCATAAGTCAATCCTGCCATCCCAGTAATCAGTCTGGTATAATGTTGTTGCACTCCCCTCTACCAAAACATCGTCCTTCAGATCAGGAGGCCAAAACAGCGCACAATATTCTAGTTGTGGTCTCACCAAGGTCCTGTACGATCATATCAAGACATACCTGTTTGTCTACTTGAATCTACTTGCTGCTATGGCCAACACACCATTGGCTTTCTTTATCACTTGCTGCTCCTTCAAGCTTACCTTCAGTGACTGGCATACAAGGACACATAGGTCTCCCCTCTCCTCTGCTTTCCCAATCTATTGTCATTCAGGTAACCATGTGCTTTCCTTGTTTTGCTACCGAAGTGGATAACTTCACATTTCTCTACATTATATTTAATTTGCCATGCATTTCTCCACTGACTCAACTTGGCCAAATCACATTCCAAATTATTAATCAGAAGCACAAAGCACTGTACTGTCATTTTCCTGACTAGAGGCATATCTATACAATCCCTAGAGAGTGGAAATAGGTCCTTCAGCACAACAAGTCTACATCAGCCCTCAGAACGTCTCACCCAGGCCCATTCCTGAAACTTACCTATTACACACGTCCCTGAACATAATGGGCAATTTAGCGTGGCTAATTTACTTAGCCTGCACATCTTTGGATTGTGGGAGGAAACCAAAGCACCCAGAGAAAACCTATGCAGACACAGGGAGAATATGCAAACTCCACACAGACAGTTGTCCAAGAGTGAAATAGAACCCGGGTTCCTGGTGCTGTGAGGGAACAGTACTAACAACTGAGATAATGGGAACTGCAGATGCTGGAGAACCCAAGATTACAAAGTGTCAAGCTGGATGAACACAGCAGGAGAGGCAGCATCTCAGGAGAACAAAAGCTGACGTTTCGGGCCTAGACCCTTCTTGAGAGAGGGGGATGGGGAGTGGGTTCTGAAATAAATAGGGAGAGAGGGGGAGGCGGACCGAAATGGGGAGAAAAGAAGATAGGTGGAGTGGAGAGTACAGGTGAGGAGGTAGGGAGGGGAGTATGTCAGTCCAAGGAGGATGTCCAGGTCAAGGAGGCGGGATGAGGTTAGTAGGTAGGAAATGGAGGTGTAGCTTGAGGTGGGAGGAGGGGATAGGTGAGAGGAAGAACAGGTTAGGGAGGTGGGGACAAGCTGGGATGGTTTTGCGATGCAGTGGGGAGAGGGGATGAGCTGTGTTGGTTTTGGGATGCAGTGGGGGAAGGGGAGATTTTGAAGCCTGTGAAGTACTAACTGTACTAACAACTGAGCCACTATTTTGCCGCAAATTTTTTAAGAAAGCTGATTTTCACATGCTCAGACTTTCAAAGTAAGGGCAAGTCAAAATCAAACCATGTGACTGGTCTGTTGATTTATTACAACTAGGTGAGAAAGGATCAAAACTGCCCCCTTTCTTTTAACCTCCTGTCAACCGGTCTCAACAGATACCTTTCTTTTCACTTTACAGCATGTAGCAATTGCTCTTCAAAGACACTTTAGTCAACCAAATCAGAATTGATGATGACCCAATTCCAAGGCATTTTTGAGTGAAAGCAAGTGGCCTTTCATTGCCCCCAAGAAATTAATGAAAAGCAACAACAAGCATATACACCATCACTAGCAATGGGCGAACAGAGATGGTGGATGGAAGAGGAGTATCTGGTACAGACAGAAAGATAAAGGTAGTTCCAGTCACAGTGTATTTTCAGTGTCTGTCAGTTGTGAGAATGAAACCTAAGCCCCAATTTCTCAGCAGCCCATATTTCCTCAAGATGTGACGTTTGCTTACATTGTTGATGTCTTCGTCAATAGAGATTTTTCAAGTCATTTTTGCTGTTGC
Organism: Stegostoma tigrinum; assembly: GCF_030684315.1. Taxonomy (NCBI): domain Eukaryota; kingdom Metazoa; phylum Chordata; class Chondrichthyes; order Orectolobiformes; family Stegostomatidae; genus Stegostoma; species Stegostoma tigrinum. The sequence goes on along the minus strand of NC_081356.1, from coordinate 44,566,051 downwards.
TGATTTGGTGATATTGAGCAGGAAAGAAAGGAAAAAAGGCTGTGTGCATTCTTGCTGTCTCTTGCTCACTCCTTGTCACTTTAAGCAGGCCACTAAAATATGGTTTGTTAGTATTTTTCAAGCCTAACTGCATTTTCTTTCCCAAGTTGAATACTCTGAAGATTTCTTTTTTATTTACATATTATCATGCAAATGAGAGTAAAACCAGAGACTGAAAAATTGTAACATCTCACTGAGTTTCAGGGCTTCTTCATTAAAAAGGTGTCTAGTATTTTGTTTTGATATACCATGCTGGTTACCTATCCATTTAACGTGATCATAGCAAGGATTTTAGGTCAGTAGGATCCTTTTTATGAAACCATTTCTAATCCATGAAAGTCTAGGACATCAAAGCCATGTGTTGCACGTTGAAGACTGATTGTCCATTTTCACTCTGATTATAATAACATGAGTATTATTCTGTAATTCCCTTAGCTAGATCAGACTGCATGCAAATCCCCAGGCGCCTTTTCACATAACACATCTACAAAATGCTGGTATTTTATAGATGTGGTGTACTGCCTACTTAAATATCCACGTGTGATTTTGAGCAAATGCATAATATAGAGGTGATTTTACGTATTTATCTTGCTATTGTGTGTACCGTGAACTTGGCTGAGTGGCACCAATAACTCCCTGCTCCAACTCTTACTTCAAAATATCCTTAGCTGGGACCATTTTTGAGATACAGACCTGAATATAAACCAAGCCTAGAGCAACACAACATTATGTGTCATGTTAATACCCATGAATTTATTTCTGAAGATGAAAGTGAAATGAACTGTGTCACAGCAGGACATTGTCATTCTGGTCACTCAACATAAAAACACAATTGATGAGTATTCTTAACTGCCAGTTACTGTGTCAGTTTCCAATGTTCCATATAATGTTTTATGCCGGAAATGTCATAATACACATGATGAACGTAACTAATGATAATGCTTCCTTTCTGCTAATGCATGCATGGGTGACATCTCATAATGTGTTTTACACTATTTTAAGAGTTAATTCCACTTGTTAAAAACTTTTTTTTTATTCATTGCTGTTTGAAAGATGTAGCAAGGTCAGTTTGATTGCCCTGATTATAGACATAACAAATTGGGATGCATTAAAATTCATAAAGAGAAAGAGCAAGATTAAAATTCTGTTCAAAAGAAAAGACTGCTTTTAACTTGTGTTCACATTGGGTGGATGATATTACAATGTGGATTGGGAAGCATTAATATTTTTTCACGTGCAGCAAGCACCACCTTTTTAATGATGTCTTGAGGACATGTTCAGAGAGAGACCTGGAGCTAGTGCACTGTTGTACACCTGATACAGCTACCAATAACAGTAAAACACTCTACAAAACAACAAAGCATGGAAGAACACCCTTCCTGCAAAAGAAGAATATTTAAGAAAGATAAAATACATGATCATATTTGACGTTTTGGCAAAGAAGTAATATTGCCATGAAAATTTAATTTCAGAGATTGACCAAGTCGAACACAAAATTCAACATCCTGGAGAAGAGAATTCTTAAAGTGTAGAATGGCTTCTCAGCCATAGAGCAAGACAGAACTTGAAAAGCACAATATTATAAACTTCTGTAACGGCTCATGGTGGCATAGTAGTAGTTTACCCAATTCTGGCCAGGAGGATTCATCTGACCCTAAAGTATGTAATAACATGTGTGAAGAGGTTGATATAAAAAAAATGTACATTGCGATCCACATTTAGAAGCAGATAGATTTTGCTGTTCACAACTAGAGAACTGAAAAATTAGACAAATTCAATTAAGTACTGAAAGCCTTGGCCAATTACTTCATAGCAGAACTGATAAAATTAGTGAAAAGGAAAAAAATCAACAAAATGTTGAAGCATTCAGGTGAATCCACGGATTATTTTATTCATCTCTATATGGAAATATGGACTAAGATGATACAGTTAGAATTCATGAGAGACTGAGTTGTTGCAGGCATTACTGATCAGTTTTTTTGTCAGATTTAGTACAATCCAAAGAAGACCTAGACAGAGATCAGTCTGAACAGGAAGAGATAAAACTTGGCACAGATTTCCCAGTTTGTTAAAGCACAAAATCTTAAAAGACGCTGCAAACAAGGGACCAACAAATGCAAAAATCCAAACACTGCAAAAAACAAAAGCCCCGCTCTAGCAAGGACTACACCAAAAATGATACAAAAATATAGTACATCAATAAAAACCCTAATTAAAGAGAAGGTTAAAAACCCTCCACTTAAATGGAGAACTACAAACTTAAACGATTGGTAGATGTGCCAAGATGATTATCTTCTACCCACAAGCTGCCATTCATCCAAATGCAAGAGAATGAGAGTTCCTGCTGGATTTTACAATTTCAGATGAAAACTTGGGGAGAAAAGATGAGGTGGTAATGATGCAAGTATAGAAATTAAGGTGTAACACAAAATTATGAAGAGAAAAGAACTAGATGGTGGAGGGAGATGTTGTGTTTGGGTCTGAAAGAAGCAATACTTGATTGAATGCAATAAGTAACACCCACCCAGTTTTCTGCAATAAACTCTATATTGTTCACTCAACAAATCTCTTCCAGTTGTTACCAGTTGATCATTTCAAACTTTAACTGCTAGGTTATTCTTGATGTTGCAAGATCCTAGGTTTTTGAGTTTTAGGGCTCAATTAAATGCAGCCAGGTAGTTTCAAATGCAGCAAATTAATTATTTTTCACATTAAATCAATGAACATTTAAGAGTCTCAGCCTTCATTAACCTGGAGAAGGCCTGAGATTTTTTTTGAGATTTTGTTTTCTTCTGGTGACGTGGCAGGCTATGAATCATGGACCATTGCTGTGGGGATGTATTGTTCACCGCTCCCTTTTGAAAAATTTGTTTCCAGTATAAAGTCATGCTTAAAGTGAGGCAGAATTTCAAGATGGAAATGAGGGAGCTATCAGAGCCGCTTGAACTGAAACCTGTGTTTCCTGATGGTGTCAGCTGACCTGCTAGGTTCTTGACAACAACTTTGTGCCTGGTCAGGCTTACAAATTATGAAAAAGGCAATCTTTCTGCAACGGTCAGACAGACTGCACAACATCATCATCCATTCACATACATGGTATATTCTCCAGTCTGAGAATCATTGATCTGAAACATTAGTAATTCAGAAATTCCCTCAATTTATCAACATTTTAGTTCAGTATTTTGACAGTGGAAAGATGGAAGATACAGAACCTAGAAACAGAAAAAATAGAGTCAGGAATAGGCCATTAAATCCTTTTCCTGTTTCATTATTCAGTATGATCATGAATAATCATCCAATTCATTGCCCTGTTCCTGATTTCTCCCCATACTTGGATAAGTAAATTAACTATTTCTCCTGTGTATTGTTTCATCACTGTTTTAAGGTTCAGGTAAATATTTGGGGTGGCAAGGTGGCTCTGTCATTAGCAATGTAGCCTCAAAGCACCAGGGACCTGGGTTCAATTCCAGCCTCAGGCAACTGTCTGTGCAGAGTTAGCACATTCTCCCTGTGTCTGCGTGGGTTTCCTCCAGATTCTCCGGTTTCTTCCCATAATCCAAAGATGTGCAGGCTACTTGGATTGGCCATGCTAAATTGCCAGTAATGTTCAGGAGTGGGTGGCTTATAGGGGGATGGGTCTGGGTGGGTTGCTGCAAGGATGGCGTGGACTTGCTGGGCCAAAGGGTTTGTTTCCACACTGTAAGGGATCTAATCTAATCTAAAATTTAGATCCGTGATAATGGGAACTGCAGATGCTGGAGAATCCGAGACAACAAAGTGTGAAGCTGGATGAACACAACAGGCCAAGCAGCATCTCAGGAGCACAAAAGCTGATGTTTCGGGCCTAGACCCTTCTTCGGAGAGGGGGATGGGGAGAGGGAACTGGAATAAATAGGGAGGGGGGGGGCAGACTGAAGATGGAGAGAAAAGAAGATAGGTGGAGAGGAGAGTATAGGTGGGGAGGTAGGGAGGGGATAGATCAGTCCAGGGAAGATGGACAGGTCAAGGAGGCAGAATGAGGTGGTGGTTAGGAAATGGAGGTGCGAATGGAGGTGGGAGGAAGGGATGGATGAGAGGAAGAACAGGTTAGGGAAGCGGAGACAGGCTGGGCTGGTTTTGGGTTGCAGTGGGGGAAGGGGACGAGCTGGGCTGGTTTTGTGATGCAGTGGGGGGAGGGGAAGAACTGGGTTGGTTTTGGGATGCGGTGGGGGAAGGGGAGATTTTGAAGCTTGTGAAGTCCACATTGATACCGTTGGGCTGCAGGGTTCCCAAGCGGAATATGAGTTGCTGTTCTTGCAACCTTCGGGTGGCTTCATTGTGACACTGCAGGAGGCCCATGATGGACATGTTGTCTAAGGAATGGGAGGGGGAGTTAAAATGGTTCACGACTGGGAGGTTCAGTTGTTTGTTGCGAACTGAGTGGAGGTGTTCTGCAGAGCAGTCCCCAAGCCTCTGCTTGGTTTCCCCAATGTAGAGGAAGCCACACCGGGTACAATGGATACAATATACCACATTGGCAGATGTGCAGGTGAACATCTGCTTGATATGGAAGGTCATCTTGGGGCCTGGGATAGGGGTGAGGCAGGAGGTGTGGGGGCAAGTGTTGCACTTCCTGCGGTTGCAGGGGAACGTGCCAGGTGTGGTAGGGTTGGAGGGCAGTGTGGAGCGAACAAGGGAGTCACGGAGAGAGTGGTCTCTCCAGAAGGCAGACAAGGGTGGGGACGGAAAAATACCTTGGGTGGTGGGGTCGGATTGTAGATGGCGGAAGTGTCGGAGGATGATGCGTTGTATCCGGATGTTGGTGGTGTGGTATGTGAGAATGAGGGGGATCCTCCAGGGGCGGTTGTGGTGGGGGCGGGGTTTGAGGCTTGTGTTGCAGGAAAGGCGGGAGATGTGGTCAAGGGTGTACTTGACCACTGCGGGGGGAAATTGCGGTCCTTAAAGAACGTGGACAGCTGGGATGTGCGGGAGTGGAATGCCTCATCCTGGGAGCAGATGAGGCGGAGGCAGAGGAATTATGTATAGGGGATGGAATTTTTCCAGGAGGGTGGGTGGGAGGAGATGTATTCTAGGTAGCTGTGGGCTAGAAATGGACATCAGTTTCTAACTGGTTACCTGAGATGGAGACTGAGAGGTCCAGGAAGTTGAGGGATGTGTTGGAGATGGCCCAGGTGAACTTGAGGTTGGGGTGGATGGTGTTGGTGAAGTGGATGAACTGTTCGAGCTCCTCTGGGGAGCAAGAGGCTGCGCTGATATAGTCATCAATGTAACGGAGGAAGAGGTGGGGCGTGAGTCCTGTGTAGGTGTGGAAGAGGGACTGTTCCACTTAACCTACAAAGAGGCAGGCATCGCTTGGGCCCATGCGGGTACCCATGGCCACCCCCTTTGTCTGTTGGAAGTGGGAGGAATCGAAAGAGAAGTTGTTGAGGGTGCGGACAAGTACAGCTAGGCGGATGAGGGTGTCGGTGGGTGGGGGGGGGATTGGTCGGGCCTGGGGGACAGGAAGAAGCAGAGGGCCTTGAGGCCATCTGCATGAGGAATACAGGTGTATAGGGACTGGACGTCCATGGTCAAAATGAGGTGTTGGGGGCCAGGGAATTGGAAGTCCTTGAGGAGGTGCAGGGTGTGGGTGGTGTCACAGATGTAGGTGGGGAGTTCCTGGACCAAAGGGGAGAAAATGGAGTCCAGATAGGTGGAGATGAGTTCAGTGGGGCAGGAACAGGCTGAGACAATGGGTCGACCAGGGCAGGCAGGTTTGTGGATTTTGGGAGCCCCTTGCTTCGGACTGACCATTTCCCTCTGTCAGTGGGAGGTCTGGGGGGATGGTGAAGATACGGCCGGGCTCAGTGTGGCTGTCTTCTCTGGGGTTGCTGGCTGTGCAGGTTGTGGGCGGAGCGATGAGGTCGTCAACTATGGGCAGGGTTCCGTCGGCATCAGTGGTGGGCGGGGTTCCGTTTGTGTGGCTCACGTTTGTCCCCCTCCACCCACACATCAACGAATACCAGTCACGTTTGGACATGGAGCAGTTTTTCTGCCTCCTTCGCCTCCACGCTTACGTCTTGAACCGGGAGCCTAACCCTCCCTCCACTGACCCCTTCACCCGCCTCCGACACAAGTCCTCTTCCTGGACAACATCCCCAGGCCTCCTACCCTCCCTCGACCTCTTCATCTCCAACTGCCGTCGAGACATCAACTGCTCTAACTTCTCCCCCGCAGAATGGGCAGCCCTCCGCTCCAACCCCAACCGCACTATCAAACTTGCAGACAAGGGTGGCGCAGTGGTAGTATGGCGTGCTGACCTCTGCATCGCTGAGGCCAAACGCCAACTCTCCGACACGTCCTCTAACCACCCCCTTGATCATGACCCCACTCATGAGCACCAAACCATCATGTCCAACACCATCCATGACATCATCACCTCTGGAGACCTCCCACCCACAGCCTCCAACATCATTGTTCCCCAACCCCACATAGCTCATTTCTATCTCCTTCCCAAAATCCACAAATCTGCCTGCCCTGGTCGACCCATTGTCTCAGCCTGTTCCTGCCCCACCGAACTCATCTCCACCTATCTGGACTCCATTTTCTCCCCTTTGGCCCAAGAACTCCCCACCTACGTCCGTGACACCACCCACGCCCTCCACCTCCTCCAGGACTTCCAAATCCCTTGGCCCCAACATCTCATTTTGACCATGGACATCCAGTCCCTATACACCTGTATTCCTCATGCAGATGGCCTCAAGGTTCTCCACTTCTTCCTGTCCCACAGGCCCGAACAATCCCCCCCCCACCAACAACCTCATCCGCCTAGCCGAACTTGTCCTCACCCTCATCAACTTCTCTTTCGATTCATCCCACTCTCTACAGACAAAGGGGGTGGCCATGGGAACCCGCATGGGCCCAAGCTGTGCCTACCTCTTTGTAAGTTAAGTGGAAAGTCCCTCTTCCGCACCTACACAGGCCCCAAACCGCACCTCTTCCTCCGTTACATTGATGACTGTATCGGCGCCGCCTCTTGCTCCCCAGAGGAGCTCGAACAGTTCATCCACTTCAACACCTTCCACCCCAACCTCAAGTTCACCTGGGCCATCTCCAACACATCCCTCACCTTCTTGGACCTCTCAGCCTCCATCTGAGGTAAGCAGCTAGAAACTGATGTCCAGTTCAAGCCCACTGACTCCCACAGCTACCTAGAATACACCACCTCCCACCCACCCTCCTGCAAAAATTCCATCCCCTCTTCCCAATTCCTCCGCCTCCGCTGCATCTGCTCCCAAGATGAGGCATTCCACTCCCGCACATCCCAGCTGTCCACGTTCTTTAAGGACTGCAACTTTCCCCCCCCCCCGCAGTGGTCGAGAACACCCTTGACCGCGTCTCCTGCATTTCCCGAAACACATCCCTCACACCCCGCCCCCTCCACAACCGCCCCCAGAGGATCCCCCTCGTTCTCACACAGCACCCCTTCAACCTCTGGATACAACGCATCATCCTCCGATGCTTCTGCCATCTACAGTCCGACTCCCCCACCCTAGCTGTTGTTCCATCCCCACCCTTGTCTGCCTTTCAGAGAGACCACTCACTCCATGACTCCCTTGTCTGCTCCACACTCCCCTCCAACCCCACCACACAGGGCACGTACCCCTGCAACCACAGGAAGTGCTACACTTGCCCCCACACCTCCTCCCTCACCCCTATCCCAGGCCCCAAGATGACCTTCCATATCAAGCAGATGTTCACCTGCACATCTGCCAATGTGGTATATTGTATCCATTTTACCCGGTGTGGCTTCCTCTACATTGGGGAAACCAAGAGGAGGCTTGGTGACCGCTTTGCAGAACACCTCCCCTTGGTTCGCAATAAACAACTGCACCTCCCAGTCACGAAACATTTCAACTCCCCCTCCCATTCCTCAGACGACATATCCATCATGGGCCTCCTGCAGTGCCACAATGATGCCACCCGAAGGTTGCAAGAACAGCAACTCTTATTCCGCTTGGGAACCCTGCAGCCCAATGGTATCAATGTGAACTTCACAAGCTTCAAAATCTCCCCTCCCCCCACTGCAGCCCAAAACCAGCCCAGCCTGTCTTCGCTTCCCTAACCTGTTCTTCCTCTCACCCATCCCTTCCTCCCACCTCAAGCTGCACCTCCATTTCCTACCTACCACCTCATCCCACACCTTGACCTGCCCGTCTTCCCTGGACTAACAAATCCCCTCCCTACCTCCTCACCTATACTCTCCGCCCCACCTATCTTCTCTCCATCTTCGGTCCGCCTCCCCCTCTCCCTATTTGTTCCAGTTCCCTCTCCCCATCCCCCTCACTGATGAAGGGTCTAGGCCTGAAACATCAGCTTTTCTGCTCCTGAGATGCTGCTTGGTCTGCTGTGTTCATCCAGCTCCACACTTTGTTATCTTAAAATTTATATCTGTAGTGTTTTCTAGATCTTGAATGGTGGAATAAGTTGGAGTGCCGAATGGCCTACTCCTCTGATATCTAGTTTTTGTTCTTGTGTTCGCCACCAGTTTGAATGTGTTCAGGAAATGATCCTTTTGTCAGGTTCCTAATGCTTGTGGCAAATATCAGCCCTTGATGTCTCAAAATATCACGTAATTTGAAAATTAAGGAGATATTGTTGTCTGGCTAAGGCATTTCTATTTTTTACTTAAACCCTTGATGTTATTTTTAATGATGATGTCAATTTGATCGTAATGATCCCAAAATAAATTATCAAATTATGGCAAAATAAGTTAGGAACCAGTTACCTTTTATTTTTCCAGGAGACAAAAAGATGACCCTTTTGCTAAGAAAATAAATCCACAAAATACCATGGTTTTAAGGAAACAGCAATGCATTACCTTACAAGCTAAAAGAGTAACACAAGCTACAATACAAATGCACCTTATTTTGAATGCCCAGAATTAGCATGTCGTAACCATGGGTAACATGTGATCAAGCACCCATAGCACACAACAAATAGCTGATCCACTCAGGACAGTTGACACAGATTTTTCACTCATTCCATCTGTGTGTTAATAATACATCAAATCTTGTTCAACCTCACAAGGGATGACAATTTTTGCTGATCCAGCTTTGAAACTCCCTCCAAATAATGATTCTATTATAGACTATCTCAGTGACGGCTCCTGGTCGATTCAACCATTCTCCTGTCGTCGAGCTATGCTCCCTTGAATTCCAAGACTGCATTTCAATACTTATTCACAGGTCCAACTGCAGCTTTTCACTGATACTAAGCTTCACTGAGCGAAAGGTTTCCTGTATTTTCCTTGAGTTCTGACCTTGCTCAGTTGTATCAGGCAGGAGCTGCTTATGGATTTTCAAATGCCGCTCTTTCAGCTGCAGTGCAGTATTAACGCTCAAAGACTTTTTTATGCACCCCGCACTGTTTTCCGATATGCAAAGCCTTCCACATTCTCAGCTTCCCAGGACGTACTCTAATTACTGACATTAACTCTTAGCTCTCTCATAATTCCTTGAACACCCTCAGTTCTGACAGCACAAAGCCATTCAAGTGCTCTTGACTGATCTGAATCGTCTGACACAAAATTCATGCAGTTTATCTACCTTTCAAGGACTACAGCTAACAGCTACATCTTAAAGTACATCTCTTTCCTCAAACCAAATGTGTCTTCAGTGATCACTAAACTGTCTGAAGTGACATTAAACATCTAGCAGTAAACCCCGCATCTCTCGCAGACCAAGATTGAGTGTTTCCATCGAACAGCTTAATGTGCTCTGAATATATCACTTCATTAAGAAATATCATCATTTCTGACACAAGTGGACATATCGGAAATGGATTTCATCTGATTGTGCATTAATAATGTGAATGGTTTCTTTGTAAGCCCAACGTTTGTGCCTGTATTTGTCTGTCAAAGCCCAATAATTAAAAAAGGAAACAAACTAATTTGTAGATATTTCCAGATCATTTCTTGAAATTAAATATATTAGCAGGTTTGGGGATGCTGCAAGGAAAATAATTATGAGGTGTAGGAGCAGCCACAATCTTGGTTAATGGCACAAAAAGGCTCATTTGGGCTAAATGGCTTCCTCCTTTCACTTTCCACGTTCTCAGGTTTCATAAAAAGGCAACCCCCTGAATTGACATGATCAACAGTTTGTAATCCATACATTTATAGTACAAAATTGCTTCTGGGTCCTACATATATCGTGGGAGGTAGTTATATATTATCACATCGCTGCTTTTTGAAACAATAAACTGAACAATCACCCAGCTCAGACATTAATCAACATAGTGGCAGCCTGAGTCCCAATGTAAATATGGTAGTGAGTGACAGAGGGCAAAGAGAGTGAAGGATGGAGAGCACTGAGAGCATTGTCAGCACTCAAAGTTAGTATTCTTGCAAAGTTCTTCATGCCTGGATTTACTCCAGCTCTTTGTTCACAGCCATCATTGATTATAATGTGTTATAATTATGTGTTATAATGTGTTATAATTTTCCTCAGCCATATTTTCTGGGCTGCAGTGGGTATTCTAACCTATATTGAAACTGTCTTGCTATTCGCCGGTAAGAGCTTCACACACTTCTTTCAGGTCAAATGTATTGTAGTGCCAGCTTTGGTGATTATTCACATAGCCCTTGTAATGTCTATTGTTAAACATGGAAAATAAACAAACTGTGATCGTGGGTGAGGGAATAACAATATATGTTATATGTATGGCTTTGCAGAAAGCCTATCAGCAAGACTAGATCCACATATTTGGAAGCAACATTTTAACATAAGAATTTATTAAGGAGGTGGGACATAATTGTTAGGTTATGAGGGATAATGGTTATGTAGTCCCAATTGGTTAAAAAAAACAATGCTGACTGTCCAGCTTTTCACGATCTTCCAAAATGACTTGCCTATTTAAATCTGTTAACAAAGCACGATAACAAGGACAACAATAAAATGTAGGAGAAGTACACCCTTCAACCCACTGAGTCTGTTGTGACATTCAATGAGATTATGGATGATCTAATAATCTTCAATTCCAGTTATGTGCCTTGATTTCCTTACTGATTAAATATTTGTCTATCTCAGTCTTGGATATAATTAATGATCCAGTTTCAACAGCCCCTCTGTGATAAAGAATTCCGTGCACTCACCAACCTCAGAAAAAACAAACTCCTCCTCATCTCTCTTAAATATGTGATTCCTCACTCTGATTATGCCTTCTGGTCATAGACTATCCCACAAGGGGAAACAATTTCTCCACATCCACCCTGTCAAGTCCTCCAACAATCTTACATGTTTGAGCACGGTGATCTTTCATTCTTCTAAACTTGAATGAGCTACTCAATCTCTCGTCAGAAAGTAATCCCTTCATACCTTGGACCAACTGAATAAACCTTCTCTGGATTGCTTCCAAAAGGGTCCTGAACCGAAACGTCAGCTTTCCTGCTTCTCTGATGTTGCCTGACCTGCTATGTTCCTTCACCTCCACACTGTGTTATCTCTGACTCCAGCTGGCAGTTTATATTATTCCAAAGCCACAACATCTTTTGTTAGATAAGTGGTCTAGTGATAAGTGGTTTTCAGTGTTCCAGCAGTGGTTTGATTAGTGCTGTGCATAATGATAGCAAAGCCTCCCTAGCTTTATACTTCATTAGAAACATAGTAAAATAGGTGCATTTGGCCACCGTTCAATATAATCATGGCTGATCATTCAATTTCAGTTTCCGCTCTGGCTTTCCCTCTTGATATCCTTTGAACCTTTTAACCACAAGGGAGCTACGTCCAGCTCCTTCCTCAATATGTCAAACAAACTGGCCCCAGTAGCCTTCTGTGGTAGAGAATTACACAGATTCTCAACTCTGAGCAAAGAAATTCTTCCTCATTTCAGCCGGAATGGTTTATCCCTTAATCTTAGACTGTAACCATTAGTTCTGTACTTCCTCAACATCAGGTTCTAATCTTCTAAATAAAGACCAACAATTAATTTGCCTTCTCTATTCCCCACTGATTATGAAACTTAGCTTTTGTGGATGAGGACCTCCAAGTTCTTCTGCTCCTTTGCCGTCTGCACTCTTTTTCCATTTCAATATTATTCCACTCTTTTATTCTTAATGCCTAAGTACATAACCTCTGATATCCCACTTTCTGTTCTACGTACCAAATCTTGTCCACTCACTTAACTCAGATAACTCATAAAAATCATGTGGCTGATTGCAAAGTGGCACGTAGGATCTGTTTGCCAGTGTTATCGCTCACTTCATCTATCAATGTGGAGAAATGTGAGATCATTTACTTTGGAAGTAAAACAGATTGGTGAGAACTTTGATGGAGCAGAAAGAATCTGGCCTTGTACAGAATTCATTCAGAAGCTGATGGATAGGTGTGAGAAGTAATGATGAAAGATGATGGGATTTTATGTTTCATCTCAGGGGAATAAAAAGATGTAGAAGTTTTTGTGATAATGGGAACTACAGATGCTGGAGAATCCAAGATTACAAAGTGTCAAGCTGGATGAACACAGAGGCCAAGCAGCATCTCAGGAGCACAAAAGCTGACGTTTTGGGCCTCGAACCTTCTTCAGAGAGGGGGATGGGGAGAGGGTTCTGGAATAAATAGGGAGGGGGACGTGGACTGAAGATGGAGAGAAAAGAAGATAGGTGGAGAGGAGAGTATAGGTGGGGAGGTAGGGAGGGAATAGGTCAGTCCAGGGAAGACCGACAGGTCAAGGAGGCACGATGAGGTAGTAGGTAGGAAATGGAGGTGCGGCGTGAGGTGGGAGGAAGGGTTGGGTGAGAGGAAGAACAGGTTAGGGAAGCGGAGACAGCCTGGGCTGGTTTTGGGATGCAGTGGGGGGAGGGGAAGAACTGGGCTGGTTTTGGGATGCAGTGGGGGAAGGGGAGATTTTGAAGCTTGTGAAGGCCACATTGATACCATTGGGCTGCAGGGTTCCCAAGCGGAATATGAGTCGCTGTTCCTGCAAACTTCCGGTGGCATCATTGTGGCGCTGCAGGAGGCCCATGATTGACATGTCATCTGAGGAATGGGAGGGGAGTTAAAATGGTTTGCGACTGGGTTGTTTATTGCGACCTTCCACACCTACACAGGCCCCAAACCCCACCTCTTCCTCCGTTACATTGATGACTGTATCAGCCCCGCCTCTTGCTCCCCAGAGGAGCTCGATCAATTCATCCACTTCACCAACAAATTCCATCCCAACCTCAAGTTCACCTGGGCCATCTCCAACACATCCCTCACCTTCCTGGACCTCTCAGTGTCCATCTCAGGTAACCAGCTAGAAACTGATGTCCATTTCAAGCCCACTGACTCCCACAGCTACCTAGAATACTCCTCCTCCCACCAACCCTCCTACAACAATTCCATCCCCTATTCCCAATTCCTCCGCCTCTGCCGCATCTGCTCCCAGGATGAGGCATTCCACTCCCACACATCCCAGATGTCCATTTTCTTCACGGACCGCAACTTTCCCCCCACAGTGGTCGAGAACACCCTTGACCACGTCTCCCACAATTCCCGCAACACATCCCTCACGCCCCGCCCCCGCCACAACCGCTCCAAGAGGATCCCCCTTGTTCTCACTTACCACCCCACCATCCTCCGGATACAATGCATCAGCCTCCGACACTTCCGCCATCTACAATCTGACCCCACCACCCAAGACATTTTTCCATCCCCACCCTTGTCTGCCTTCCGGAGAGACCACTCTCTCCCCGACTCCCTTGTCCGTTCCACGCTCCCCTCCAACCCCACCACACCCGGCACTTTTCGCTGCAACCGCAGGAAGTGCAACACTTGCCCCCACACCACCTCCCTCACCCCCATCCCAGGCCCCAAGATGACTTTCCATATTAAGCAGATGTTCACCTGCACATCTGCCAATCTAGTATACTGTATCCATTGGACCCGGTGTGGCTTCCTCAACATTCGAGAAACCAAGCGGAAGCTTGGGGACCGCTTTGCAGAGCACCTCTGCTCGTTTCGCAATAAACAACTGAACCCCCTAGTCGTGAACCATTTTAACTCCCCTTCCCATTCCTCCGACAACATGTCCATCATAGGCCTCCTGCAGTGCCACAATGATGCCACCTGAAGGTTGCAGGAACAGCGACTCATATTCCGCTTGAGAACCCTGCAGCCCAATGGTATCTATGTGGACTTCACAAGCTTCAAAATCTCCCCTTCCCCCACTGCATCCCAAAACCAGCCCAGCCTGTCTTCGCTTCCCTAACCTGTTCTTCCTCTCACCCATCTCTTCCTCCCACCTCAAACTGCACCTCCATTTCCTACCTACTACCTCATCCCACCTCCTTGACCTGTCCATCTTCCCTGGACTGACCTATCCCCCCCCCCTACCTCCCCACCTGTACTCTCCTCTCCACCTATCTTGTTTTCTCTCCATCTTCGGTTCGCCTCCCCCTCTCTCCCTATTTATTCCAGAACCCTCTCCCCAATTCTCTCTCTGATGAAGGGTCTAGACCCGAAACATCAGCTTTTGTGCTCCTGAGATGCTGCTTGGCCTGCTGTGTTCATCCAGCTTCACACTTCGTTATCTTATGTAGAAGTTTTGCTAATTTTTGAACGCTGGTTAGATTTAATCTCATGGACTCTGAGTTCTGGCCTGTATTTCAAGGCGAGACCATAATAAATTTTACATTCCACTCAAGGACTGAATATTCTCCCAAGTGTTACTGTTACTGTATATAATACCAACACTGTCATTGGCGTGATTTTAATAGAACTAGCTGAAAGTTGAGATAACAAGTCGTAGAACTGGATGAACACAGCAGGCCAAGCAGCAGCAGAGGAGCAGGAAAGCTGACATTTTGGGCCAAGACCCTTCTTCAGAAAAGTTGAATTATTTCTCCCTCAGTGGTTATAGTGAAAGGTTTCAAAGGTGGAGAGGCTCTGAAGCTTCTGAAAGTTGCAGGATACATCAAGGCAATTTTTTCCATTCGATTACTACTGTTACCGTGAACCTTAATGGGTCAGCTAGCATTTTAGGTCAACCAGTACTCCTTGATCCTGGGATATGCCGTGTTAAGTGAATTTGATAATGTTGGCCTTGGATGGGTATGGGGTAGATTCATCACAATTATGCTGGGGCTAAAATTATTAAATTGTAGGGAAACGTTTCAAAGTAAAAAATTCCCCTCCCTTGACGATTGAAAAGATGTTTAAGATGATTAAAGGATTTCACAGGGTTGGTAAGGATTAATTATTTCTGGTGTTCGAGTACAGAACAAGGTGGTATAATCTGAAAGATAATTTGAAGCCATTCAGAGTAATTGTCAAAAAAAAGATTTTTTGTGCATAAAGAATAGTAAAATTTCCTTTCACCAAAGCATTATTGAAAGTAGAACAATTCAAAACTGATACAGAGATTGAGGGTCACAGATCTGAAACTTTAACTCTGTTTTTTTTCTTGATGAAAGCTGAGTGTTTCCAAAAATGCTTGATGTTTATTCCTGATGTAATTTTGCTTGGCATGGGTTTTAAGAGACACTGGATCAAGGTGACTAGATGGGACTAATGTAGAAATCTGTTGTGATCTAACTTAATGATGAAATTGACTCCAGGAGCTGAATGTCAGACTTCAATGTATGCATTTCTAACAAATTTTAGAATTCTAAAATCTGAATGTTGACTGAAAGAGAGATTTTCATTCTTGGGTCCTTGTGACTATTTGTGAGAATCAACATTCTGGGGCTACCATTGATCTGAGACTGAACTGGAAAATCTATACAAATACAGTGGCTACAAGAGCAAGTCAGAGACTATGAATCCTGCAGTAATCGACTCACCACTTGGGTCCCCAAAGTTTGACTGCCATCAAATGACACAAGTCATGTATGTGATGAAATAGTCTGCACTTGTATGGATTTCTCAAAACGTATTCATTATCCGCAAACCAATAATACGATGAAATAATCGGCACTTGCCAGGATGAGTGCAACTCTGACAACACTTGATATTTGACACCAAAGCAGTCAGTTTGATTGATACCCTATCTGTCACCTTCATCAGTCAAACTCTTCCCGACCAAAGTGCTCTGGAGGCAATATGTCCCATTGACAAGGTGCACTGCAGCAACTCACCAAAGAGCTTTTAAAAGTATTTTTCAGGCCTGCAACTTCTATTGCCGAAAAGAACAAGGGCAAAGGATGCACAGGAACACCAGCGCCTGCTAGTTTCCCTCCAAGTCTCTCACACCATGTTGAATTGTAACTATGATGGGGTTAGGGCTAGTGACACATTTGTGCCACACAAATACCAGGTAATGACCATCTTCAGTAAGAGACAAACTAACCACCACCCATTGACATTCATTGATATTAGCAGCGCCGAATCCCCTACAATCAACAAAATTGGGGTTACCACTCACCAGAAACTCAGCTGGGCTCACTATATTAGCACAGTGGTTACAAGAATAGGTCAGAGGCTAGGATTACTGCAGTGAGTAACTCTAGCCTGACTCCTCAAAGCCTGTTCATCATCTACAAGGCATGAGTCAAGAGTGTCATGGATTACCCCTCACCTGCCTGGATGGGTGCAGCTCCAAGAGCACTCAAGAAGCACGACACCATCCAGGTCAAAACAGCCCACTTAATTGGTACTACATCCATAAGCATCTGCTCCCTGTACCAATGACCTCAGTAACAGCAGTGCATACTATCTACAACATGCACTGCAGAAATTCACCAAAGATCTTAAGACAGCATCTTCCAAACTCATGACCATTTCGATCTCGAAAAACAAATGCAGCGGATATCTGGGAACATGACCACCTATGTGTTCATCACTGAGCTACTCACCATCTTGACTTGGAAGTATCTTGCTGTTCTTTATGTGTTTCTGGGTCAAATTCCAGAAATTTCTTCCCTAAGGGCATTGTGGGTCAAACATGCACATGGCGTGCAGCTCACCACCATCTTCTCGAGCAAATGGGGATGGGCAATAAATGCTGGTCAATCAATCCATGCCTCATGAGTAAATAAAAATAAAACTATCCCAGGAAGCAGGCACTCGAAATGTTAACTATGCTTTCTTTCCGCAGTTGCTACCAGACCTATTGAGTTTTCATGTTTCAGTATAGCTCAGCAGCATTTGCTTTTTAAGCTTGCTTATCCACAGGAATGGAGGAAAAAGTTGGCAGAGTTACCAAACTCCCTTTAATCCAGCCACCCCCATATCACTTCCACCTTGCTCTTAACTGGAGGTCCAGATGAGCAGCTGCACAGAGGTGAGCCCTTCTCAGAAAAGGAGAAAGACATCTTCATCTATATCCAGGTCAGGCAGAATAGAAATTGTTGAGGAGGTGAGCATGCAGAATACTCTCTCAAACCTAGACACTGTGCACCAAGAGCCTGCACAACTCAGAAGGGTACAATAAGTGGGGAGGCAGTAGAGTTATGTCACTGGACTTGTAATCCAGAACCACAGACTCATATTCTGGAGATATGGGTTTAAATCCCACTGTAGCAGATGGTCAAATTTGAATTCAATAACAAAAACTAGCCGAATTGTAACCACTATTAGTTGACTCAGTCCTCTAGTCTTGGCCTATACATGAACCTGGACCCACAGTGGTGTTTGGGTCTTAATTCGGGATGGTCAACAGAAGTTGTCTTTGCTGGTGACACTGATATCCAATGAATGAGCTTAAAAAAAGATAATTGGTGGAACACTTTCAGATAGCAAGTCCCATACTCTTACTTCCATAACGTCCTCCTTTGAAACACTCCAGGATCAACAGGCCTTGCAGATTCACTCATTGATGCCCGTGCAGATGCCTTCTCTCGATGTGGGCAGTCAACACTTAGTCCATTGTTATCTCACAGCCACCTGCCACCCTCCACAAATGTTGTTCTTCTCTCCCCTGCTGACAAGTTATTGTCGTTCTTAGCTTTAGTTTTATTTGGATGTCTGGAAAAAAAAACTACGCAATTTAGTGAGATATGGAGGGTGGATTAGGAGTGGGCAAGGTCAAGGCATCAGTGACAACCACCTTATTAACCACTTGCAATGTGTGTTCGCCCAGACTATTGAGAAGACAGGTGTCAGCAGTGATCTTTCATGGGAGCCTCAAGTATTTGTTCTCTCACATAGAGAGAACTAAATCTTAGCTGTGTAAGGGGATATTGATGACCGTGTTGGGCCAAATGGCCTGTCTCCACACTGTAGGGGTTCTATGGTCTATGGCCTATGATCTATAATCACTGGAATGTGTGGCTGAAGAGAAGGCAGTTAAGAGAAGGCTGATGGAGCCGTAAGTGGTTGTGAGCCTTTTGTCCTTAACCCTGAGCAGAGTGGGTGATGAAACTATGTAAGATGTTCCTGTATTGCTGTGAAGGGCTGGCAACAGAGGAGAACAGCTGAAACTGTGTAAAGTCTTGGACGAGTGAAGTGCCTTCCAGGCAATTGATAATTACTTGTCAAAAGAATAATAGCGCTGCCTTATAGAAGCACTTTAAAAAGCAACCATTAACCTAGCAGTGGCTAGGACTCTTCAGTATGACTGATCAAAGTCTTCACAGTTTGTCAACTTCAATAAGCAAGCACCCCCTGCTGCTTTCGCAATCTCTGCATCCTGACGTGCTTCCAACACAGCATGGAATTCCTCTGCTGATAGAAACAAGGGAATCTGCAAAATGGACATTCACTCCTTGTTGCTTTCTTAATTTTTTTCATTTGGCTCCCTATCACAGCCATAATCCAGGTTGGAGATATAGTTCCTTGCTGCCTTCCCATCCCATCCATGGGAAAGCTAGAAAGGTCAAGGGGGTACCTTTATCGGATCACATCAAGATATTGATTCAACATCATTTCTGTGACTTTGTTACATCCAAATGATATGTTAAAGAGAGAATTCCCACTTGTTACTTAAGAACTCGCAGGGGTCAATATTTTTTCAAACGTCGTGATTTACAGGTATTAACTGTTTTTGGTATAGAAGGTGTATGCCACAGAACATAAAGTATATACTGCAGCCATAGCTCTGAGAGTTAACAGGTACAATCATTAACTGGTAGCTGAAAATATTTGTCAATTCAGGCTGAAGAACATTCAGTTAGTATCCAAGTGAAAAATATTTGAAAGTGTAGCGCTGTAACCAAGAATTTAACTTCTTTCTCAGTTAATAGATATCAAAAGATTTCAATTCACATTCACTGCTGCTCCTTTAAATCAGCGTTGCTATTTTTTAAACCATTGATTACGGCTTACTTTTCAGGATGTCCACAGAATCAGTTCAGCATCTTGTGCTGTTATTTAAACAATTAGATTGTCGGGGATCTTGTATGGCATTCTCATCTGACAGCAGTGTTGTTCTTTCAAAGTCCTGAGAGCAGCAGCTGAGATGGCCCAGGTTAACTTGAGGTTGGGGTGGAAGGTGTTGGTGAAGTGGATGAACTGTTCGAGCTCCTCCGGGGAGCAAGAGGCGGCGCTGATACAGTCATCAATGTAACGGAGGAAGAGGTGGGGTTTGGGGCCTGTGTAGGTGCAGAAGAGGGACTGTTCCACGTAAACTACAAAGAGGCAGGCAGAGCTTGGGCCCATGCGGGTACCCATGGCCACCCTCTTTGTCTGTAGGAAGTGATAGGAATCGAAAGAGAAGTTGTTGAGGGTGAGGACGAGTTCGGCTAGGCGGATGAGGGTGTCGGTGAAGGGGGACTGGTTGGGCCTGCAGGACAGGAGGAAGCGGAGGGCCTTGAGGCCATCTGCATGAGGAATACAGGTGTATAGGGACCGTACATAGAGATGAGGAAGGACACCACTTTGATTGGTACAACACATCCGTCCTAGGACAAGCCAAACAGAGACACGCACGAGAATTCCTAGAAGCATGGCATTCCAACCGGAACTCCATCAACAAACACATTGATTTGGAGCCTATCTACCATCCTCTGAGAAAAAGAACAGGAAATGACATGACCAATGCAGTAAATGACATCACCAACCCAAGGAAACCTAAACAGATAAATAGAAAGCGGGACATAACACCAGCGCTTCACTGGAGGCTCACTGTTGATGTTCCCTAGAATGGTGACAAAACATCTGGGAACAAACCTTCCAGCTCAGTGAACCAGCTTACATCTGGAACAAAATAAAGACCCACTCTTCTGTGGACCGAGAGGAGGAGAGTGCTGTGTGGGAGGTGGAAGGAAGACGTCAGGTTGGCTGTGCACCCTTGCAACCGGTGGATCTTAATGCTGGCTTCAGCCTAATGCTGGTTCAGGGGAGCAGCCGACCTGCAACGATGGCTGCGGCAAGTGCTTGTGCCCCAGGTCAGGGGGTCTGGAACACCATCTGTGTTTCCGTGAAGAAGGTGGATGAAAGTGCACCTGTGGACCGCGCCGCCTTCGTGAAGAGGGTCCTGTTGGACTCTTGTGGGTTTGCTGCTGTGGACACTTACTACCTACAGGATTTCCCCGGAGGAGGTTTTTAACGATGTAAACTTCAGCAATGCCAAGATTTGCGAGCGCTTCTTGGAGGTTTTCAAGGAGAAAGGAGGTGAGGGCACCCTCTCTGTATTGATCGCTGTCCCGCTGTTCGTGATGCCAACGCAGAGGAGCCATATGGTGATTGTACACACGTACAACCTGCATGTGCCAGCAGTTGATGTCCTGACCTACCTTGGAAGGTACGTGAAGGTGGAAGGGGACCTAACCGACATCATGGACCCCTTTGGCATCTGGACCAGTAAGAGGCAGGTCAAGATGACGTTGAGGATGGGCGCGGACAGGAATGTTGTACATCCACCGTCCAGCTTTGCGATCGGCGGGAGCAAGGGCTACCTGACCTACGCAGGGCAACCTAAAGTCTGCCATGCCTGTGGTAGGTCAGGTCACGTGGCGGCCGACTGCAAAGTCACGATTTGCAGGAACTGCAGGGAGGAGGGACACCTTGCAAAGGATTGCCCACAATAAAAATGCTGCAACCTTTGCGGGGAAGCGGGCCACCTCTTTAGGGCATGCCCGCGGCGGGAGACCACCTACGCACAGATTGCTGCCGGGGGCAATGCGGGGTCAGCCCCCCCGGAGGAGAGGAAGGCACCAGGGCCCTGCAAGGACCCCACTAATGTGCAGGAGGGCCAGGCCGTGCAAGAGGGCCCAGCCCCGCAGGATGGGCCCAAGACCAGCAAAGCTCCCCTCCAGGCTCCGATACATCCTGACAACCCGGAGTCGATGGAGGCGGTGACAGGCGACCCAGAGGAATGGATGACGGTCCGGAAAGCGAGGAGGAAGGCGCATCAGCGGGCCCAGGAACCGCAACCATCAGGCGGGAAAAGGCAGCTACAGGGGGGCTATAAGAGCTCCTCTGACGAGCGAGATTCAGAGAGGGCCCGCCCAAAGCAGAAGTTAAAGATCTCAAGGGAAAAGGAAAGCAGCACCCTGCTTCCAGGTGATGGGAGGCGTCCTGAGGCTCCCTCCGACACCCAGTCACGTGCTGCTGGGGCCCTGGAGGGCCCCCCGGAACTTCCAGGTGGGAAGGAGGAAACAGTGTGTCCCCAGCCTGACCCAGAGCTGGGCTCTCCTGCCTCCGTACCCCCGACGGGGGGATGCCACCCGGAAGGCAGCACGGACGGTTTCCAGAGCCCGGAGAGCGTCCAGCAGTTAGCCCGGGCAATGGGCATGAAGAGACAGATGGAGGGGCTGGACCTTGGACTTGGGGAGGGTACTGCGGTCATTGCCCACAATGGGGGTACGAGTTGCGAGCATTAATGTGCGCAGCGTCAAATCCACTGCAAGATGTGTGTCCATGTTGGCCTACCTGACCACCGTCAAGGCGGACCTCCTGTTTCTGCAGGAGTACGGGATACCGCACCTTAGCAGGTACAGAAAATGGTCCGGCGCCTGGACCTGTGGGCCTTCGATCTGGTCGGGGGGTAACAACAGTCGGTCCTCGGGCCTGGCTATTCTGCTGCGGGGCGCAACTTCACCATCTCTCAAGTTCAGGAGGTGGTGGGGGGGGGGGGCGCCTCCTAATGGCTGATGTCACCTACAGGAATGCTCCCCTGAGGCTGATCAACGTGTACACCCCAGCGGTACGGAGTGAGCGGTTGGCCATCCTGCAGCGGCTTCCACCCCTGCTGGCTATGTCCAGGCCGGTCATCCTAGGCGGAGACTTCAACTACGTCATCGATGCAGACGGAAGATCCGGCATGGGGACAGCGGGTGGGAGGAGTCAACTGGATGTCATGTCCAGATTCCTGATGGGCACGGTGAAGGATGCCAAGCTGCTCGGCGTCTTCAGCACCCCTACAGATGGAGCGCAGCGGAGGTACACCTGGCCGCGGCCAGACGGGTCTATTCGCTCAAGGATAGACTTCCTGTTTGTGTCACGGGCGTTCTTGGTCAGGTCCACCGGTGTTCTTCTCTGACCACTGCCTCCTGCTGGCCGACTGTCACATACAGGATGACCAGCTGGCCGGCAAGGGGACGTGGAAGCTCAACACGACTCTCTTGACCCCAGAGAACGTCGAGGAGCTTATTTCGGAGTACACCGGTTGGAGAACCGTGAAACCCCTCTTTGAGTCTCCGGGCGACTGGTGGGAGATGGTGAAGGAGAACATCAAGAGGTTTTTTGTCCTCAAGGGGTTTCAGAAGGCGAGAGAGAGGCGGGGAAAGCTGTCGCGACTCCAGAAAAGGGTGCAGAACCTGCTCCTTCTGCAGTTGATGGGGGTCGATGTCACAGAGGACCTCCGCGAGGTGAGGGGCCAGCAAGCCTCGCTCTTCGCCACGGAGGCCTCCAGGATAATCTTTCGGTCCAGGGTCCACTCCGTGGAGCAGGACGAGATGTGCTCGCGTTTCTTCTTTCAGAAGACGCACAAAGAGAGCTCGGCGCTTAGCCGGCTGAAGGAGGACGACGGCTCGGTGACGTCGTCTTGGCCCGACATTTTGAGGATCAGATCCTTCTATGCCGGACTGTACGACACGAAGCCCATGGACAGCATGGCCTCCGAGTCGTTCCTGTCGTCTATCACAGAGGTCTTAGATGATGGCACGAGGGAGTGGCTGGACTGGCCGATATCCCTGGACGAGCTGACGAGAACCCTCGAGTCCTTGGAGAGGAATAAGACTCCCGGGAGCAATGGCTTACTGGTCGAGCTGTATTCCGCTCTGTGGGACCTGGTCGGCCAGGACCTGCTGGAGGTGTACGATAGTGCGCTTCGGGCAATGGAAATGTGCAAGTCCATGAGGAAGGGCATCATCACCCTCATTTACAAGAGGAAGGGGGAGAGGGAAGAAATTAAGAATTGGCGTCCCATTTCACTATTGAACGTGGACTACAATATCCTGGCCAAGGTCATAGCCAACTGGGTCAGGTCTGTCCTGGAGTCGGTGATTCACCCTGACCAAACCTGTGCTGTGCCGGGCAGGAAGATCGCTGAGAGCCTCGCGATCATCAGGGATACGATCGCCTACGTGCAGGACAGGCGGGTGGACACCTGCCTCGTCAGCCTGGACCAGGAGAAGGCCTTCGACAGGGTCTCTCATGCTTACATGAGGGACGTCCTCTCCAAATTAAGGTTCGGGGAGGGCATCCGCAATTGGATCCGGCTGCTCTACACCAACATGGTTAGCGCAGTCTCGATGAACGGGTGGGAATCGGACAGTATTCCCGTCAGATCTGGAGTCAGGCAGGGCTGCCCGCTCTCTCCTTCCTTGTTCGTGTGCTGTGTGGAGCCCTTCGCCACATCCATCAGGAAGGACGTGAGCCTGAAGGGCGTGACTATCCCAGGCAGCGGAGGCCTTCAGGTCCCTGTACATGGACGATGTCGCCGTCTTCTGCACTGATCGTCGGTCGGTGAGTAGGCTGTTGGACATCTGCGGCCCGTTTGAACTGGCCTCGGGTGCCAAAGTCAATAGGGGTAAGAGCGAGGTCACGTTCTTCGGGAACTGGGACGACCGCTCCTTCATCCCCTTCACCGTCAGGACGGACTACCTGAAGGTACTGGGTGTTTGTTTTGATGGAGCTGGGGCGTGCACTAAGACTTGGGAGGAGCGTATCATCAAACTGAAGCAGAAGCTGGGCAGGTGGACGCTCCAGTCCCCCTCCATCGCTGGTAAGAACCTGGTTGTCAGGTGCGAGGAGCTTTCGGTACTGTTGTATGTGGCGCAGGCCTGGCCTATTCCCTGGACCTGCGCCGTTGCGGTCACCCGGGCCATCTTCCACTTCATTTGGGTGTCGAGGATGGACCGGGTCCGCAGGGACATCATGTACAAAGACCTGGAAAATGGGGGAAAGGGCGTACCGAACGCCACCCTCGCCCTGACGGCTACCTTTGTGTGCGGCTGCATCAAACTGTGTGTAGATCCTCAGTACGCAAACACCAAGTGTCACTACTTACTGAGGTTCTACCTGTCCCCGGCGTTGCGAAGGATGGGCCTGGCCTCGTTGCCGCGGAACACTCCGAGCAGTTGGACCGTCCCGTACCACCTGTCCCTCGTGGAGAAATTTTTGAAGGGAAACACCTTTGACCACAAGGCTGTCAGGCAGCGGTCAGCATGTAGTATCCTCAAGACCCTTCGGGAAAAGGATAGGGTGGATCCCGTTGTGTGGTTCCCCATGCAGACTGCCAAAGTCGTTTGGCAGAATGCCTCATCGCCAGAACTTTCAAACAAGCACACGGACATTGCTTGGCTGGCGGTGAGAGGGGCTCTGCCAGTGAGATCCTTTATGCATGCCCGGAATCTCTGTGCCACCGCACGCTGCCCTCAAGGCGGCTGCTGGGGGGACGAGACTGTCAATCACCTCCTTCTGCAGTGTGCCTATGCGCAGGAGGTCTGGAGGGGGATGCAGTGGTATTTGTCGAGGCTCATCCCGAGCAGCTCCGTGACGTGGGACTCCGTGCTCTACGGGCTGTTTTCCGGGACACACATCGAGACCAACATCAACTGCGCCTGGAGGACTATCAATGCGGTGAAAGACGCTCTTTGGTCTGCCAGCTGAAAGAACTGACCCCGACCGAATGTTGCCGACTGGCGCGCTCCAAGGTCCAGGACTACGTGCTGAGGGATGCACTAAAGCTTGGGGCAGTCACCGCCAAGGCGCGGTGGGGAAAGACCATGGTATGAAATCCCTCGTCCAGAATAGAAAAAAGGGCCCTATCTGGTAACTAGGCCCAGCTGGCGCCTTCCCCAACTGGTCAGGGGACCAACTGGGACTGTGCGGGGTGACAACTGCCAGGGTATTTTCTTTGCTTTGTTTTTTTTTCTTTGTTTGTTTTTTTCCTTTAGTTGGTGTACGTACCCCCTGGGTAACCTGGAGCGGCTTGCATGACTGGGTAGGTGTATAAACGTTTTATTTTTTGTACATCTTATGAATAAAGTATATTTTTTCAAATAAAAAAAAGTGACGAAACATCTGAAAACGAACCTTCCAGCTCAGCATGCACACTCACATCCAGAACTACATTGACTGACTGACTGATAGTTTAACTAACTGCTTTGTCAACCTAACTTTATCAAGACTGTGATGGATCTCTTTGGAACTCTCTGCTTCAGAAGGCAGTGGAGTTGCTGTCATTGACTATTTCAAAGATGGATAGATAAGTTCAGCGAGGGAATCAAGGATTATTGGAGTTAAATGAGTACTTTGAAAGACGAATACATCAGACATGATCTTACTGAATGGGAGAGCAGGCCCTCTGTACTGAATGGTCGACTTTGCATCCGGATGAAGACATTTTAAGACTAGATTGTCATGTGTTGCATTGTCTTAAAGGTATAGTGCCTTCCAGAAATCGCTGCAATGTAATCAAACAGGCTTTTGTGGCCACTGCTGTGTTTTGCCCATCTTGGAGAGGGTCTTTTGCGATATTGAGGGAGACCACTCAGTGAATTCTGACAATGAATTCTTTGCTTTTCAGTGACAGAAATACTGCATGCATCATTGAGGCCCTGATGGAGGGCCCATCTGTAGCCTTGCAAAATGGAGTCCCAGGCAAGTTCCCACCAGCTGAAACAGGTTTCACCCTACCGTGCTTTCAGACCTGACAATGGAACGTCTGTTGCCTCCGACAAATCTAGTTAGAGTGTCTGGTTGAATAATCTATTTGAAAGTGGTTGATCAATTTGAAATTCCCCAGAGAGAGACAATAGACAATAGGTGCAGGAATAGACCAATCGGCCCTTCTAGCCAGTACCACCATTCATTATGATCATGGCTGATCATCCACAATCAGTATCCTGTTCCTGCCTTATCCCCGTAACCCTTGATTCCTTTAGCAAAAATTAGTCTTTGAGAAAACAAGTTGATTAATTAGATCCCAACAAGTCATTAAAATATTCAAGAGGTGGATTCCCTGTGATTTTCAAGTTGGTTGCAAAGAATTGTTTTCGCTCTTCAGAATAATTTACTGTAAAATAGATTTTAAAATTGATGCTTACTTATTTGTCTCAGTAATGTTACCTTAGAAGCTATAATACGGTGTTCTGGTGCTATTAAAGATTTGAGTTTTACCTTGAGAATGTTTGCAAATTCTTTGTTTCCATGTACACGTTCCAACAAACTTGCTTTAATCTTAAAGCAAAGCATTAAATGTCTTGTTCATCTAAGGACGTCATCTTTGTTCATTCAAGTAATCCAAGACATGAAAGCCAAGATAATGTAAGTTGGGAGGCCTTATGAAAAATTCCAAAAATGTGATAGACAGTTTCATTCTATAATACACTGATACTATGTAACATTATTTCACTAAATATCAAATAGAAATATTTAACCAATTCTTGGAGTCATTACAGCTGTTTGCTTCAAGTTGTAGAATTGACTGTGCAAAAGATTTGTCATGTGGCGTTTACATACCTCAAAGATGTTTTGATCAAACTTGTGCCTCATACCAATGGCAGCGTAAACAAGATTTGACCAGAAGTGATCTTTGAAAGTTTAACAAGGCCAGGATTTTTTTTTAAAATTCAAAGACAAAACATAGTGAAATCAAAGCATATGTGTCCCAAAGTTGACGACTTCAGTGCTGATGGACAACAGAGTTCTACCCATGCAGTCAAACACTGAGCATGAAGCTAGCAGTGTCATTGGTCCTTGCCAATTCATGCTGCTCTAAAATGTGTCAAACTTGTGCCCGAATCATGAAGAAGCCAAACAGTTCTTTTTAAAGTTTCCAATTTGTAGAAACAGTGAGCATTTTCATCCTTGCCAACTGGAAGCCTTGAAGACACGTGGAACACTTTTTCAGTTTAGATCTTGAACAATGACCAAATCACTTTGGTTTGCGAAGTAATATGTCAATAACACTGCATTAATGCTGATAACCTAGTATTGCCTATTTGTGAGACAGAATTCATTTAATACTGCTTTTATGAGTTGTTCTCTTAATTTAGCAAACCTAATGTTGAATAAATGGATAAATCAGAGTTATTCATGCATTGGGAATTTTAATAATTAATACATTAATAGGTTTCAGGCAGTATTGGTGGTCTGAATCTTGTGAATAATTAAAGTGCATTGCAGATCAGATGAAACCTTCAAGTGAGCTCTGTTTCCCTTATCAGCCTGCACCTAAGGGTCTGACAAAGAGAATATTAAGAACCATTTTATTTAGAAATGTTAATAATGAGGGTGCTGTTTAATTTTGACACAGAGCTGAAATGCCAACAGCAAGTGTTAATTATTTGCAGTTGGTGATTTGTTCACCTGTCGAAATATTACTTGAAATCATTGCTTCAGTTTAACTGTGAACAGATCAGGTGGCAGAATTACATGCAGCTGGCATTGATTTTCAGAATGAAGTGTTGACATTTCTGGAACAATACAGTGTTACTGCAAAACTGTCAGTTTAATGTTGCTCCAGAGGTGGCTTGTAAGATTTCATTACCAATTAGAATGAATCAGATTACTGCGACAGCTTGGAGAAATATTGGTTTCAAAGCACTGATAGTCTGCCTTTAGTTGAAAATTAATATAACAGATATTGGTATTGCGCTGTGCATTTGACTTTAACAAAATGAAGCAATTAATATCATTCCATTTTTTGGGAAATAAATGCATGTCTTTTTTCAGCTTTAAAATGAAGATAGACTAGAACACAAATGTCAGAACTTTGATCAGGGGATTTTCTTTGAAACTAAGAGGAAAATTTGAACAGACATAGATGGACATTAAGAATTTCATTCTGTTTTTGTGAAAGTCTCGTGGGTTACACTGATGCCAAACCCATTTGAAAAGGTGAGCAGCCAAACCAGGTCAAGTAAAGTTTTCCCTTCTCAATTGTTAAATCTGTGTTATATTAATAGATCTCATCTGGGATAGTGGTTCGGACATCACAATACACTCTATAGTAAGTCCCAAGTGGTGATGGAAAAAGCTAAGGAAATATTTACACCCATGGTCCCTCTTCAACACGCCACGTTGAACATGTGCAGTGATCAACATCAGACAGGACACAATTTGGTTCAATTGTTATTTGCCCATGCTAAAATAAGAAGACATGCATCTTTATTTGTACAGCACTGTTCATGAGTACTAGATGTCTCAAAGAGCTTTACAGCCAATTAGGAACTTTCGAACTGCAGTTATTGTTGTATTGTCATAAAGATGACAGCTGATTTCTCCACAGCAAGGTTTCCCCACCAACAACAATGTGATCCCCATCAGATAATTTGTTATTTTTTGTCTTTATTGCCTCTTTTGATGTTAGACATACTGACGTAGGATCTTTCCTGTCCATTAGAACAGGTAGATGAGTGGTGTGAATTGTTCTGAGAAGGTGTTTTATCTCATGCAGAATCTTTACCTTAACTTGCTTAACAAGAGAAGGTAGGCATGGATCATTATTGTCAGAAGTCACTCACTAATGAGTCTGATTGTCCATCTAAGAATTTTTTAAAGCATGAATATCATGATATTGAAGAATTCAACAGACATGTCATTTATGTAAATGATTTGTTTGTGAATAAAGGATGCATGGTTAGTAAGTTGGCAGATGACACCAAAACTGCTGGTGTAGGGGATAGTGAAGAATGTCATCTGAGTATAACAGCTTGATCAGATGGGCCAATGGGCTGAGGAGGGGCAAATGGTGTGTAATTTAGATAAATGTAAGGTGTTGCGTTTTGGTAAGGCGAACGAGGCCACATAACAAAGTGTGTAGCTGGATGAACACAGCAGGCCAAGCAGCATCTCAGGAGCATAAAAGCTCACATTTCGGGCCAAGACCCTTCATCAGAGTGTTCATCCAGCTACACACTTTGTTATCTTGGATTCTCCAGCATCTGCAGTTCCCATTATCTCTGACCCTAAGACTTATGTAGTTAATAATAGGGCCCTGGGGATTGTTACCAAACAAGGAGAGCTAGGGGTACAGGTATGTTGCTCCTTGAAAGTGTAGTTATGGGTTGTGGTGGTGAAGAAGGCGTTCGGCATGCTTGCCTTCATTGGACAGAACATTGAATATCGGAGATTGGATATCATTTTGTGGCTGTACAGGATGTCAGTTAGGCTAGTTTTGAAATACTGTGTTCAATTCTGGTTGCACTGCTATAGGAAAGATGTTATTAACTTCAAAAGCATTCAAAACAGGTTTCTAAGTATTTTGCTGGGATTGTGGCGTTTGAGCTATAGGGAGAGGCTGAATATGTTGGCTCTATTATCCATGCAGCATCGGAGGCTACATGGTGACCTTATACAAGTTTATAAAATGATGACAGGCATGGATAGGGTGAATAGCCAAGGGTATTATTTTTCCCAGGGTCGGGGAGTCTAAAACTACAGGGCATAGGTTTAAGGTGAGAGGGGATATTTTTAAAAGGGACCTGAGAAATAATTTCTTCATGTAGGGGGTAGTGTATGTATGGAATGAGCTTCCAGAGGACATGATGGAGGCTGGTGCAATTACAAAATTTAAAAGGCACCTAGAGAAGTACGTGAATAGGAAGGTTTCAAAAGGGTATGGGCCAAATGCTGACAAGTGAGACGAGACCAGGTTAGGATATCTGTTTGGCATGGATAATTTGGACCAAAGGCTCTTTTTCTATGACTCTACCACAATTAAACTACTCTATACTTTATATATTACATTAGTCAGATATGTGTATCTGGACTAATAATAACCAATTAGTTTCCACCAGAGGATTGTACTTGCAATAGTGTCGTCCTTCATGTGATCTCAGGTAAGATGGAGTCTAAGATCTTTCTGCCGAGCAGGGCACGTTGTATGGTACAGTGATAATACCATGAACATGTCTCTTAAAGGTGTACCAACAGACTCTAAATGCACTGCAGCACCAGCTTTGACTTTGTGCTGGAGTGAAAATTAGCTTTCTTGTTTTGATAATCAGCTGACAATTCTGGTGATTTGCCTCATAGAAAGAGTAAACTAAAGAGGATACAAAGGAACATTTTCATGAAGCTTTCAAAAGAAACGGATACCCAAAAAGCACAATTCATTGTTACCTCCAAGACAGACCACAACAGGAAGATGCAACACGACCAGAATCACTTATCACCCGACCATTCATCAAGGACATTTCAAAGATGACCACAAGATTGCTCAGACCCCTTGGTATCAGAGAATCCCGCAAACCGACAACCACCCTACAACAGCTACTAAAGGATCCCGTACCCAAAACGGGCAAAACTGGTGTAATATACAAAGTACTATGCAAGGACCGTCAAAAACACTCCATAGCCCAAACTGGTAGAAAATTGGTGAATAAATACAAGAACAACATATAGCCACCAAGAGACATGACCAGTTCTCACTTGTCTCACTACATGTGGACAACGATAATCACAAATTCGACTGGAACAATACATCGATAATGTCAGTCAATTCCTAGAGGGCTGGTATTCCAACCAGAATTCCATCAATAAACACATTGAATTAAACCCTGTGTACAAACCACTGAGAAACAGAACCAAAAGTAAACCGAGGCATATAAATTACAAGTGGGACAGAACACCAATACTTCATCGGAGGTACACTGACAACGTTACCTAGCAGGGTGAGAAGACATTTGCAACCAAAAGCAATGGCTTGGCGAGCATGTCTGCAACCTTATCCACAATCCAAGCTACAAATCTTCTTGAAAACTTTAAAATAAACTTTTGGTAAAACACAAGGCTCACATTTAGTCAATCTCGTTAAAGTGTTTATTGGGCAGAATTTTCAATTTCCACAGATGAAAAAGACCAACAGTCACTGATCAACCATCAGCCTAGCGGCGGAAGGAAAAGTTGTGTCATGAGTACAAACAGCACGTGACCCATGACTACCTAGTTCTCTGTTTCTGCTAATGTTAAAAGTTGTGAACAAACATTCATGTGATTGAGTTGAGGAGAAGACAGAGCAAGAAATCTGCTAATCGGAATGAGTACGAGAGAAGTCCATCAATAAAAAATTGAAGGATTCAGCAAAAGACTTTGGAGTACTACAGCAATGTTACTGAGACAAAATCAGGGAAGAAAAGTTGGGAACCATAAACCACAGTTTAGGTGCATGTCGATGAGAATGTGTCAGCCTAATACAGATTTAGATTCCAACATTTGAATCATGTTGGAATCATGTTTCTGGTAGAAACTTCAAGGATCATTACAGAAAAATAAATAAGACATCCACCAACATTTGGAGTAGCATTTTTACCTTAAATTCCTAGATAAAAATCTTCAGAATTCATCAAGACAAGTGTGGAGCTAGAGGAACACAGCAGGCCAAGCAGCATCTCAGGAGCAAGGGTCTAGGCCCGAAATGTCAGCTTTTGTGCTCCTGAGATGCTGCTTGGCCTGCTGTATTCATCCAGCTCCACACTTTGTTATCTGGGAGAGAAAATGGACAAGTTATGGCTCCAGTGTCGCAATGACACCACCTACAAACTGGAGGAGCAACACCTCATGTTTTGCCTCGGGAGCCAACAGCCCGACGGCCTAAACGTTGAATTCGCCACATTGAAATCTCTTCACCCTGGCCTCATCCCATGTCCAACCCTGCATCTCAACCTCACCACCTTGGCCTGACACAACATGTCCATCTTCTCTCCCATCTATTTGCCCTACCCATCCCACTGACCAAACCCCATCCCTCCCTACCTGCATTCACCTGTCACCATCCCACCTACTTTCCCCTGCCCCACCCCTCCTCTCTCTATTTCCTAGCTCCCTTCCTCCTCCCCACTTCTGATGAACAGCCCAGCCCAAAATGTCAATTCTCCTGCTCCGCTGATGCTGCCTGGCCTGTTGTGTTGCTCCAGCTCTACACTGTATTGTCTTCGACTCCAGCATCTACAGTTCTTGCTAATTCTGAGAATTTAGTGAGATGTTTCTGTCCGAATTCAGGAGAGAACTACTGTTTCTCCACTGTGGTAATGGCATCTTTATCTGGAGCCACACTGGAGTCAATTCAACATATCTGAAGTGCTTTGTGCAATTCCAATTTTTATAATGTGTTTCTATTTGCAGTTAATAATGCTTTCTTCTGGACTACATTTGCCTGAGGAAAGCTCTTTCAGATGATGTCTGAGCATTTGGTTCTCTGATCAGTACTCTAAGTACATTAAGGAGTTTTACCCTAATTTAAAGAAATTTGTAAGTCTTAATGAGTTGCTTTGCATGCCAATGTACTGGCCTGTCCGTGGAATGTTCTTGAGTTATAAATGTAGTTTTAATTGGAAGCATCCATAGGATGCTGACACCAGTGGCATTTATTGCTTAGGCTGACTTAGCCTGAGAGGTCCTTCTTTTTAAAATGCTGCAGACAATAAGCCATAGATAATGCCACAGCGCTGCTAAGATAGAAGGATTACGGTTTTCATGTCAAAACGAAGAAACAATAATGTAAGGTCTGAGCCAAATGGTTTATGGACTTGGAGGGCAAGGTTAAGATGATGTTGATCACGTGCACATGCTACTTTTGTCTTATGAGGTGGTAGGATTTGTGGGCTTGGGAGCTTTGTAGAGGAAGCTTTTGTTTGTTGCTATGGTGTTTACTGCAATTACTAAACATTTTGACTATTTGGTCTCCTGGTTGAGAATTTGGATATTTTAGTTGATGGATAGGCTGTCAATCTGGAATACTGCAATGTCCCACAGGATGGTGAGCTTCGTCAGACATGTCAATCATGTCCATCTTGGCATATGACAAGTAGACTATCTCACTTCCAACTGTTAGCTTTTTGAGGTGGTGGTAAGATTTTGGAGAGTTGTGAAGTGAGCCACCCACCACAGTAACACTTAGCTGCTGAATTGTTCTAGTTGTCTCAGCGCTCGCTTGGCTTTTCTACTTGAGTGTCTGATCTTTGACCGTACCTTCTCCCAGGATTTACAGGTTAGTCATTGCAATATATGGAGAAGTAGTAAGGCTGGCATTTGAGCTAGTTATTGCTGAGCACTTAGATGGTGTGAACATTACTTGTCAAATGGATATTGTTTACATCTTAAAAAATGAAAGAACTGTGGATGCTGTAAATCAGAAACAAAAACAAAGTTGCTGGAAAAGCTCAGCCGGTTTGGCAGCAACTATGAAGGAAACAAACAGAATTAATGTTTCAGGTCCAGTGACCCTTCCTCAGAACTGTTCTGAGAACAGAAGCCGTTCTGAGGAAGGGTCACTGGACCCAAAACGTTAACTGTTTTTTTTTCCTTCACAGATGCTGCCAGACCTGCTGAGCTTTTCCAGCAACTTTGTTTTTGTTGCTCACATCGTATTGCATATGGGCATGGGCCTTACTTATCTGCACAGTGCAAACAGATAAAGAAATTTGGAAGTCTTAACGAGTTGCTTTGCATGCCTATGTACTGGCCTGTCTGTGGAATGTTCTCGAGTTTTACATGTAGTTTGAATTGGAAGCATCCATAGGATGCTGTGACACCATTGGCATTTATTGCTCAGGCTGACTTAGCCTGAGAGGTCCTTCTTTTTAAAATGCTGTAGACCATAAGCTGTAGATAAGGCCATTGCGTTATTCACCTGCAGCTTCACCTTTTCTCTGACTAGCCTGTAACATTCTTTTTAAATTTATTCTCATCTTTGCAAGTGGTCATATTTCTGTAACTCCTTTAACGTTGTAATTTCTTGCTGCTACAAATGCCTCCAACTATTATGCACAATTCAAGAACCATCCAGCATTTAAGTGTAAAATTGAAAGTTCCTGTTGGTAATACTATCATACAATGTTGAAACTAGTCTTTGACATTCCTGTCAGCTACTTTATTGGAATAAGTTTATGTCCCGCTACAGATAGCAATTACGAAAAATAAAACCCTTTTAACATTGGGACAGAATTTTTATTGTGTAATTTCCAAATACTAAAACTAGGCATGTTCATTCTTAAGTCTTCTAAACTATCTGAAGAAGGATTGATCTGCTTACAGTATAAAATGATATTATAAATGTGTTTATGTCAATTTTCTGTTTTTGAGCACACTTACCATTTCACTGGTAGTACTGACTAGCAGAAACCATCAAGTATTCAAGTTAAGTGTCTTAAACAAGAGTAATCAAACAAATGTACCTTCAATTTGTATCAGTGGTAATGGGAACTGCAGATGCTGGAGAATCCAAGATAACAAAGTGTGGAGCTGGATGAACACAGCAGGCCAAACAGCACCTCAGGAGCACAAAAGCTGACGTTTCGGGCCGAGAACCTTCATCAGAGAGGTGGATGGGGAGAGGGAACTGGAATAAATAGGGAGAGAGGGGGAGGTGGACCGAAGATGGAGAGAAAAGAAGATAGGTAGAGAGGAGAGTATAGGTGAGGAGGTAGGGAGGGGATAGGCCAGTCCAGGGAAGACAGGCAGGTCAAGGAGGCGGGATGAGGTGGTAGGTAGGAAATGGAGGTGCAGCTTGAGGTGGGAGCAAGGGATGGGTGAGAGAAAAAGGAGTTGGGGAAGCAGCGACAGGCTGGGCTGGTTTTGGGATGCAGTGGGTGGAGGGGATGAGCTGGGCTGGTTTTGTGATGCAGTGGGCGGAGGGGAAGAACTGGGCTGGTTATGGGATGCCGTGGGGGAAGGGGAGATTTTGAAGCTTGTGAAGTCCACATTGATACCAGTGGGCTTCAGGGTTCCCAAGCGGAATAAGAGTTGCTGTTCTTGCAACCTTCGGGTGGCTTCATTGTGGCACTGCAGGAGGCCCATGATGGACACGTCGTCTGCGGAATGGGAGGGGGAGTTAAAAATGGTTTGCAACTGGGAGGTGCAGTTGTTTGTTGAGAAACGAGCGGAGGTGTTCTGCAAAGCGTTCCCCAAGCCTCCGCTTGGTTTCCCCAATGTAGAGGAAGCCACACCGGGTACAATGGATACAATATACCACATTGGCAGATGTGCAGGTCAACATCTGCTTGACATGGAAGATCATCTTGGGGCCTGGGATAGGGGTGAGGGAGGAGGTGTGGGGGCAAGTGTTGCACTTGCTGCGGTTGCAGGGGAAGGTGCCGAGTGTGGTGGGGTTGGAGGGGAGTTTGGAGCGGACAAGAGAGTTGTGGAGAGAGTGGTCTCTCCAGAAGGTAGACAAGGTGGGGATGGAAGAATAACTTGGGTGGTGGTGAAGAACGTGGACATGTGGGATGTACGGGAGTGGAATGCCTCATCCTGGGAGCAGATGCGGCAGAGGCGGAGGAATTGGGAATAGGGGATGGACCGACACCCTCATCCACCTAGCCGAACACATCCTCACCCTCAACAACTTCTCTTTCGATTCTTCCCATTTCCTACAGACAAAGGGGATGGCCATGGGTACCCGCATGGGCCCAAGCTATGCCTGCCTCTTTGTAGGTTACGTGGAACAGTTCCTCTTCTGCATCTTCACAGGCCCCAAACCCCACCTCTTCCTCCGTTACAGTGATGACTGTATCGGCGCCCGCCTCTTCTCCCCAGAGGAGCTCGAACAGTTCATCCACTTCACCAACACCTTCCGTTCCAAACTCACGTTCACCTGGGCCATCTCCAACATATCCCTCACCTTCCTGGACCTCTCAGTCTCCATCTGAGGTAAGCAGCTAGAAACTGATGTCCATTACACGCCCACTGACTCCCACAGCTACTAGAATACACCTCCTCCCACCTACCCTCCGACAAAAATTCCATCCCCTGTTCCCAATTCCTCCGCCTCCGCTGCATCTGCTCCCAAGATGAGGCATTCCACTCCCGCACATCCCAGATGTCCACGTTCTTCAAGGACCACAACTTTCCCCCCGCAGTGGTCGAGTACACCCTTGACCACGTCTCCCGCATTTCCCGCAACACATCCCTCACACCCCGCCCCTGCCACACCCGCCCCCAAGGATCCTCCTCATTCTCACCTACCACCCCACTAACCTCCGGATACAACGTATCATCCTCCGACACTTCCGCCATCTACAATCCGACCTCACCACCCAAGCCATTTTTCCATCCCCACCCTTGCCTGCCTTCCGGAGAGACCACTCTCTCCGTGACTCCCTTGTCCACTCCACACTCCCCTCCAACCTCACCACATCTGGCACCTTCCCCTGCAACTGCAGGAAGTGCTACACTTACCTCCACACCTCCTCCCTCACCCCCATCCCAGGTCCCAAGATGACCTTCCATATTAAGCAGATGTTCACCTGCACATCTGCCAATGTGGTATATTGTATCCATTGTACCCGGTGTGGCTTCCTCTACCTTGGGGAAACCAAGCGGAGGCTTGGGGACCGCTGTGCAGAACACCTCCAC
This sequence comes from Stegostoma tigrinum, assembly GCF_030684315.1. Taxonomy (NCBI): domain Eukaryota; kingdom Metazoa; phylum Chordata; class Chondrichthyes; order Orectolobiformes; family Stegostomatidae; genus Stegostoma; species Stegostoma tigrinum. Next base: position 44,529,368 of record NC_081356.1, on the reverse strand, counting down.
TCATTTCACAACAAACAACTGCACCTCCCAGTCGCAAACCATTTTAACTCCCCCTCCTATTCCTCAGACGACATGTCCAACATGGGCCTCCTGCAGTGCCACAATGATACCACTCGAAGGTTGCAAGAACAGCAACTCATATTCCGCTTGGGAACCCTGCAGCCCAATGGTTTCAATGTGGACTTCACAAGCTTCAAAATCTCCCCTCCACCCACTGCATCCCAAAACCAGCCCAGCCTGTGTCCGCTTCCCCAACCTCTTCTTCCTCTCACCCATCCCTTCCTCCCACCTCAAGCCGCACCTCCATTTCCTACCTACCACCTCATACCACCTCCTTGACCTGTCCGTCTTCCCTGGACTGACCTATCCCCTCCCTACCTCCTTGCCTACACTCTCCTCTCTACCCATCTTCTTTTCTCTCCATCTTCCGTCCGCCTCCCCCTCTCTCCCTATTTATTCCAGTTCCCTCTCCCCATCCCCCTCTCTGATGAAGGGTCTAGGCCCGAAACGTCAGGTTTTGTGCTCCTGAGATGCTGCTTGGCCTGCTGTGTTCATCCAGCTCCACGCTTTGTTATCTCCCTTCAAATTGTACTTGTTTAGTATAGGTACTTTGTGTGAGATAATTTGTCTCCTTCTCCTTCATCATTGAGCAAGTTCTTCCAGTCCTGCTGTTAAAAAAATGATTGCTTCCTTTTCATTTCCAGTATGAACAATGAATGAACTGTGCTCCACTTGTCTGTTCATGTTAAATATCAGCAATACACTGGTGAGAAATTTGGAGTTCTTCCAAAATGAAAGAAAAATAAGAATTTGCATTATTGTGTACCTTAAACAAGCTCAATGGGGGGCCAAATGTGCAGGAATGCTGAAGGTAGATTACCTGCTGTTTGTTCTGCCTAGAGGATCAATATCAGTGTTTCTCAGAATTATTACCCTCAGATATGTGCTCATAGCTCATTATGCTAGAACCATCAACGCCCTGATTCATAGATGAGAGTTTTACCAGTGATTCAAACAATTCAAAATTTACAATCACAAAACAAGTTTCAACAATTGCCACTTTGCATTGGTATGAGAAGGTGAACCATCTCTTTCAAAACTAAGTTGTGTGCAAAAGGTAATTCCCATCATAGAATGAATCAAAAAGGCATAAATCCTTATTCATGTTTATTTCTTTTTCCTTTTTCAACAGCTGCACCATGACTGTTTTGGCAGGCCTCACAGACAGATTTTGAGGACGTCAATAAACTCAAAGTGAGTTCAAGGTTTTTCATTGTTGAATTTTCATTTCTGATGACATTTCATGTGCAACAAATGAAGAGCTGCCACTCTGTCAATGAGTATTTTCAAAGGAACTTCCAGGTCTCCTGAAGTAAAGCTACCGACGTTTGCATCAGTTGTTAACTGACCTTTCATCTTACGTCAAACAACACAGCAGACACACCAATTATATTCTCTCTGACATTAAACCAGGAGATGTTTCGGATGTTGTGATCAGAGATAATGGGAACTGCAGATGCTGGAGAATCCAAGATAACAAAGTCTGGAGCTGGATGAACACAGCAGGCCAAGCAGCATCTTAGGAGCACAAAAGCTGACGTTTCGTGCCTTGACCCTTCATCAGAGAGCCCTATCTGATGGAGGGTCTAGGCCCGAAACGTCAGCTTTTGTGGTCCTAAGATGCTGCTTGGTCTGCTGTGTTCATCCAGCTCCACATTTTGTTATCGATGTTTAGGATGTTGTTAGTTTAAAAGCTGAGTTGTAATATTCAGCAGAATAATATCATATAGATATTTTCAGTGTTCATTTGCTATTATCAGCATCAGCATTCCTGGGCTGAAATGGCAAAGAACATTTAAATTGGTTATAAAATGAAATCACATAGATAATTAGCATTTAATTATCTGGTGACACTTTACATTATAGTGACTCAGCTACAAGGTACTAATGCCTTATTTGAGTTGTGAAATGCAATTAAGTACTTAGTCTTTGAGACCACATTTACAACAGCTTTTAACAAACTTGCAACAACACTTATGATATAAGACGTAAAGCAATACCATAGTAAAATACAGGATTTAATTTTAATCCTGAAAAATAGGTTGCTTGGAGTTGGTGAGCTGTTAAAATTTTCAAAACTTCAAGTATAGCCTTTAAGCTAGCTCAATCTTGAAAAGTTGAATTAGAAGACTTGTTATTTCAATGAAACTTAAAGTTTAAGCCTGCTTTACTGACATTGGCTGAGGATCTGTGTTTTCTGAGTTTAGGGGAAGCCTAACAAACAAGTGGATGGGAGCAGTTTTAGGGAGAATGTATGTTTCTTTATAACATTGCCTGTGGGCCAGTAAGAACAGAAATACTTCCCTGGAGACCTCCAAGTTTACATCATGAGATCAGATTTCTTCGATCCCTCCTACCCCTTACCTCACATGAGCGGCTAGAGCCTTCCCTCACCCTATGGCATTGGGAATTATGCCTCTGCCTCAGGAGAAGATCCCTGTACTCCATGAGCCAAGCTCCCAATAGCAGTTCCAGGCTCTCTATCTGCAGCCTACTTCAGACTAGATGGATAACCTCTTCTCTGGAAGACTCATCTGTCAGCCCAATTTACAGGCTGAGAGTCAGAATGACGGCATAGTGGCAGAGTAGCTGGCACTGCTGCCTTACAGCTCCAGGAACCCGGGTGCGACTCAGCCTTTGGAGCTATTTGTGTGGAGTTTGTATGTTCTGCCTCTGTCTTTGAGGGTATCTTGTGGGTGCTCCGGTTTCCTCCCATTGTTCAAAGATGTGCAGGTTAAGTGGATTGGCCATGCTAAATTTCCCTGTAGTGTCCAGTGATGTGCATGGTTTGGTGCATTAGCCATGGTAAAGGCTGAGTTATGGAGTTAGAGTTTGGGCCTGGGTTTGAGTGAGATGTTGTTTGGAGGATCAGTGCAGACTAGATGGATCAAATGCTTCTTTCCAGAGAAATTCTCTGACTTACAAAAAGGATGTGGAATGCTTGAACGTCTGAGTTTCTTATTCAAAAGTCACCAGCTCACCTAAGAAACTCTCCCCTATAAAGTCAAGATGAATATTTCAATAAAATCGATTCTATTATTTATGTGGTTCGTAGTCTCATGTTCAAAAATAAGGAAGGCTTATTGCAAGCACATGTCCTTAATCTGCCCCCAGATTTATTTCTTCTAAGTTACACAAAAGCAATCAGGAAAAGACCTGCATCAGAGATCCAAATTGTGATGAGTACATTTTGCGTGTCCACAGCATTGTCACTTTTTAAGAAACTTTATTTCCGCAAAACAGCTATTTATAAAAATAAACTCTACTATGGCCCCACTAAATTTAAGTACATTTGAATAATGAAGGAGATACAAAGTTAACGAATCCCTCGTATGCTTCCGTAACTATCAATAAAACACCACTATTCAAAAAGGGTGGGAGGCGAAAGCAGATAATTATCAGCCCATTAACTTAAAACCCATTATTGTAAGAATGGTGCAATCAATTATGAAGGACATAATAGCTGAATATTCGGAAAATCATAATCTAATCAGGCAGAGTTGGCTTGGCTTCATGAGAGGGAAATGCTGTCTGATGAAGTCATTAGAGTTTCTCAAGGATGTCTCAACCAGAGTAAACAGAGAAAATCTAGTAGACATGTTGTATTTGGATTTCCAGAAGGTAAGATACTTCACAAAAGGTAAAGTTATACAATGGCAGCCCATGATGTTTGTGGTAAATTATTGTGGAAAGAAAATTGGCTCATAGCCAGGAAACAGCAAGTGGAGTAAGAGTTCGTTTTCAGTACCATCTATAACCATTGGGGTTCTATAGGGATCAATGTTTGGACTGCAGCTGTTTACAGTTTGTATTACTGACTTCTAGGACGGGAGCAAATGTACTATCGCTAAATTGCAGATGATACAAAAATGGGTGAAAAGGCAAGAGGAATAGAAACAATTTACAGAGTGACATTGACAGATTAAGTAAGCGGGCAAACAGTTGACAAATCAAGTATAATATGGAAAATATGAAATCATTCCCCTTTCCAAAATGAACAAAAGAACAGAGGGAATAAAGGGGTACTTATGCATAAAACACTGAAAGCTAGCACAAAAGCAGTACGTAATCAGGAAGGTCAATGGAATTATGGCCCTTATTTCAAAGAGGTCGGAGTATAAGAATGTGGAAGTCTTACTGCAATTGTGCTCGGTGCTGGTGAGACCACATTTGGAGCGCTGTGAGCAGTTTTTGTCCCTTTATTTCAGGAAAGATATAATTTCATTGGTGACAGTTCAGAGAAGGTTCACTGTGATAATCTCTGGAAAGGAGGAATTGTCTTATGAGCAAAGGTTAAATAAGATAGGACGCTACTCATTGGAGTTCAGGAGACTTAGAGGTTAACTCATTGAAACATATAAGATTCTTAAGATGTTTGATGTAGTAAATGCTGAGAGGAAGCTTCCCCTCAGGGGAAAGTCGTGGGCCAGAGGGTATAGTCTCAGAATAAAGGTGCACTAATTTAATACTGAGATGAGGAGTAATTTATTCTCTGAGAAATGAGAGTCTCTGGAACTCTTTGCTGCAGAGAGCTGTGGGGCCGAGTCTTTGTGAACATTTAAGGCCAAGATAAAATCTTGATCATAAGTGAATCAAGTTAATGGGAAAATTCAAGAAAGTGGGCATGAGGAATATCCATATTTTACCTATTTAACTGTGAACCGATTTAATTGGCAGAGCAAGCTTGATGGGCTGAATGGACTGCTTCAGTTCATATTTCTTATGGTCTAATAGTAATAGTAATCATTTATGAATTATCCAGTCCTACAAAGCAATAAATTGCTCAAATATTATTTTTCTCAATTCCATGATATTTTCCTTCATTGAGGTACATGTTTACTGGAATTAACTGACGTTCATTTTTGAAAAATCTACTCAATTATTTAAAAAGAATCTTTAAAAATGAAGCATATCTATAAGAAATGTTAAATCATATTTAAAAATAAACCATGTCATATATAAATCTTCTCTTTCTTTAGGAAGGTGTAATTTGTATTCAAAATTATATACCTCGGTAATGGTGTTCATTCGAAGAGCTAGAGATACACGGTGGGCTGAACTGTCTCTTTCAGCACCAACTGTCTCATCTGCCTGCGATTCAACAATACCTGCAACTGTAATGCTCATTGTGTACCATTGTTCCAATCCTTGTTGGGGAACCCTGAACTGAAATACCTAAATAACTCCCAAATGAAAGATTTTGCCAACAAGATTACATTTTTGAGATATTTTACTTTCACACAAGTCAAAACTGATGTCATGCAAATTAAAATTAGTTAGAATGGAAATTGTACAGGACAAAAGTAGATTCACTTTGTCATCGTTGAAACAAAGACACCTTAGACAACCACAACTACCTCGGGGTGACATGGTGGCCCAGCGGGCAGCACTGCTGCCTCACAGCACCAGGGACCCGGGTTCGATTCCATCCTTGGACGACTATCTGTGTGGAGTTTACACATTCTCCCGTGTCTGTGTGGATTTCCTCTGGGTGCTCCGGTTTCCTCCCACAGTCCAAAGATGTGCAGTGTAGGTGGATTGGCCATGCTAAATTGCCCATAGTGCCCAGGGATGTGTGGGTTAGACATGGGAAATGCACGGGTATGGGAACGGGTCTGGGAGGGATTCTGTTTGGAAGGGCAGTGTGGTCCTATTGGGCCAAATGGTATGATTCTATGAACTACCTGCATCATAGCTACAGACATGTGTCACCATGTGTAATTTCTAGGTTTTCCAATTCAGTACCTAAGATCTGTCACTTTATCCTTCACTTGATTCAGCCTCAAATCATGTTCATCAGTGGGCATATTCTGAAGTTGGTAGACACGGTCCTTTACCCACTTGACATTCTGCTGCAAACATCCTTTGCTCTGTGCATGACAGCATTGATGGGTCAAATTCTCCAGTGGATTCAAACAGTCCACTCTGTCTACCTTCCACCTCCCACCCCTCCACTACCCCACAAAACCATTTCCACCCCTCACCCTGACTGGAAAAGGGGGTCTGTCCTACAGTTGTTTCGTAGCTGGCTAGTAGGCTGAAGGTAGGTGCATTGGCAGCACCAGTGGGAAAGGTAGACACTACTAATACTGTGTAATGAGGAAGAGTGAATTGATGGGTCACAACTTTCCATGTTTGGATATTGATGATTGGGTGAGGGCAAAGTCTTGCAGATACCATGGCAAGAGGGCTACCGGTGAGAAACAGGGCAATGGGTTACAGTATGGAGACAGAAGCTTCAACTGGTGCAGTTGAGAGCCACTGTCTTAAAAATGTCACTGAGAGTAGGCAGCACAATGCTGCTTCAGTTGGCACTAGTGGAACACAAACTGAGCACCTTTGAGCATGTTACTGCTTAAGGAAGATGGTGGTGTAATGGTAATGTAACTGGCCTAGAACTCCAGAACCCCAAGTTTTGTCCATGAGAAATGCTTTCAAATGCAGCCATGACAGATTTTGACATTTGAATTCAAGAAAAATCTGGGATGAAAAGCAAGCTCAGTTGCAACATGTAAACAGTATTAATTGTCATAAAGACAGTCTGGTTCATTGATGCCCTTTTAGAAAAGAAACCTGCCACCTTTAACTCATCTGGTCTGTGACTCCAGGTTCACGATGTTTTTGACTCTGAAGTGTGCTCTGGGCAATAAATGCTGATCTAACCAGTGACACACCCACAAATAATTTTTTCTAAAGAAGTGCCACTTGGAGTACTCTTAATGAACCCCTCCATTAATTTGCAGATAACTGGGAGGAAAATAATGGAATGAAAGAACAAAGCACAGTGCAGCACAGGAACAGGTCCTTCAGGCTATCAAGCATATATTGATGCATGATGTCTTTTGAAACTGAAAACCTGTTGCCTCCACGCAGTCAATATCAATCTATTTCCTGCCTATTCATGTATCTGTCAAGATGCCTTTTAAACATTGTTATTGCCTCTATCACCTCCATTGTCAGTGCATTCCAGATAATTAATACTCTGAGCATAAACAAATTGCATACCGACCTTAACGGCTGGGTAACCCTATCCGACCCCACCACCTAAGCTATTTTTCCATCCCCACCCTTGTCTGCCTTCCGGAGAGACCATTCTCTCTGTGACTCCCTTGTCCGCTCCAAACTCCCCTCCAACCCCACCACACTCGGCACCTTCCCCTGCAACCGCAGGAAGTGCTACACTTGCCCCCACACCTCCTCCCTCACCCCCATCCCAGGCCCCAAGATGATCTTCCATGTCAAGCAGATGTTGACCTGCACATCTGCCAATGTGGTATATTGTATCCATTGTACCCGGTGTGGCTTCCTCTACATTGGGGAAACCAAGTGGAGGCTTGGGGACTGCTTTGCAGAACACCTCTGCTCATTTCACAACAAACAACTGCAACTCCCAGCCGCGAACCATTTTAACACCCCCTCCCATTCCTCAGACGACATGTCCATCACGGGCCTCCTGCAGTGATGATGCCACCCTAAGGTTGCAAGAACAGCAACTCATATTCCACTTGGGAACCCTGCAGCCCAATGGTATCAATGTGGACTTCACAAGCTTCAAAATCTCCCCTTCCCCCACCGCATCCCAAAACCAGCCCAGTTCTTCCCCTCTACCCACTGCATCCCAAAACCAGCTCAGCCTGTCTCCGCTTCCCTAACCTCTTCTTCCTCTCACCCATCCCTTGCTCCCACCTCAGGCCGCACCTCCATTTCCTACCTACCACCTCATCCCGCCTCCTTGACCTGTCCGTCTTCCCTGGACTGACCTATCCCCTTCCTACCTCCTCACCTATACTCTCCTCTCTACCTATCTTCTTTTCTCTCCATCTTCGGTCCACCTCCCCCTCTCTCCCTATTTATTCCAGTTCCCTCTCCCCATCCCTCTCTCTGAAGAAGGGTTTAGGCCCGAAACGTCAGCTTTTGAGCTCCTAAGATGCTGCTTGGCCTGCTGTGTTCATCCAGCTCCACACTTTGTTATCTTGGATTCTCCAACATCTGCCATTATCACCGTTTAAAACTGGAACTTGTTTTCATGTTAAGTGAATGACTTTTTGGATTGACTCGAGGAGAAGTTCCTTCAATTAGAGAATTGTGAAGCTTAAAAACTCTGCATCCCCGGGCTGTGGATGTTTAGTTGTTGCATATATCTGATGTTGACATCAATTGGTTTTTTGGTCTCAAAGAGAATCAAACAATGGCTGGGAATCAGGCCAGAAAAAAAGGAATTCAGGTCAAGGATTATCCATGCTGTCATTAAATAGAGGAGCGGGCTTAAATATGGCTTACTCCTTCGCCTGTTCTATAGTTCTTTTGGTTGCAACACCTAAGCTGTTGCTTCAGAACGTTAGAATTACTTTTAAAAGTGAAGCGGGAAGATCTTCAAGTGGAATATATTGAGTGTGCATTCCATTAATTAATGATTACGATAAAATAATTATTCATTTACTTTATTTCCTTGGGCTGAATACCAGCCACAGCACAATAAGCTGCTTGCATTAGTGAATTAAATCAGCAGGAACATTAATTTAGAAATATATTTTTCAAATATTTATTTTAGGCAAATTAAAATAAAAGGTCAGGTGGTTTCTTATCTAAAGCAATTTACTAAAGCCTCATTTTTAATAGGGCAGGGAACTTTAGTGATTTATTTTCAAGCTTACTAATTGGCCGTGATGTAAAACTAACAGCAAATACAAAAAATCAAACATTCCTCAGTCTTCCTGTGATCATAAAGCATTGTAAGCAGTCTAAGAGTTGCAGCCACCCTAAAAGTGCTGATGCTTTAAAACCTTTTCTTTACCTTGAACGCGAAATGACTAGACCTGAGATATGTCTCATAAACATATTTTTCTTTTGTAAATGTGCCTAGAATACTTTTTGACATACTGCAAATGTGTCCTCTGTTCTTCATGCACATCTGGCAAATATTTGCCACAACAACTCAATGGTTTGTTTGCCAGACAGAATTAATTACAGATTGTTGGCTGTAGATTGCTTTGCACATCTAGTTCTATGTTCGCTTATTTTCCCATGGACAGAAAGTGCCATGGCAGTAAATCATGTAATCAGGAAAGTAATGATGTCCACTGTAATGTCTGGTGATATGTTTTAGGTTTGAAAAGGCAACATAACCTAAATAGTATATATGTTTGTGGTACGATTGTCTTCATTTGTAGCACATTTTTTGTGAGGTACCAAAAGCTGCATACACAAGCTCTGTAAAGCAATGATGTTCGCTTAGTCAACCAGATAGAGTAATGACTTGAGGATACATTTCCACCCTTATTACCACTCCAGTGCTGCACTCCTTTAATTGTGCAATATATTTAGAAAAGTGGCCAAGTGACTCGTCTGAATCAGGCAGGGGTTTTTGGAGTTCTTTCGGTCTTTTAGGAAAATTGGGGTTCTGCAGCATGGTTCATATTTCCACTGCCACAAAATGATTCAGCTTTCATGCGCATTCCAACCATTTGTACCAGGCAGTAAATAGCCTCATGAGCACTTCATGAGGGAGTGTCAGAGATTATTCACAATTCAGCCCAACAAGCATCGAACATCCTTTTTTGGTGTGATTAGAATGAAGGGTTGTGCAGAATTCAGGAGACAGAGCTTCTAACATTCAAATGTAATGTGAGATTATCTTATTTGCTTCCCGTGATGTCTCAACTAGCAACCTATCAACCAAATTCACTAAAACTAACTGTCTAGTCATTCATCTTGCCATTCTTTATGGGATGTTGCTGTGTACAAATTGTCTGGTACATTTCTCTACTCAGCTATGAGAATGAAATCAAATGCAACTAATATGTATACATTGATTTGCCTTAATGTGAGATTTGTTATAATCAAAGCAAGATTTTTTCTGTAATTTAAATATATTAGTAACCTGCAAACTCTAGATAGCCTAATATTCTATTTTGAAAATTATCCTGGGAAACGTGATACAAGCACTGAAGTATTCATGTCAAATTCTTCTTTCTGCTATATTACCAGGGGCACTAACCCACTTAGATTAAATGAGTTGATGCCTCCATTAAAGTGGTATGGGCTGAATTTGATTTATCATGTTAAGTGTTTGTGAAGTTGAATCTGTGAATGAAACTGTGCTAAAATTCAGTAAAAGAAATAATTTAAAAACCTTGTAGTTAAAGTCCTTGGCATAAGACCGTAAGACATAGGAGTGGAAGTAAGGCCATTTGGCCCATCAGGTCTACTCCGCCATTTAAATCATGGCTGATGGGCATTTCAGCTCCACTTCCCTGCACTCTCCCCGTAGCCCTTGATTCCTTTTGAGATCAAGAATTTGTCGATCTCTGCCTTGAAGGCATCTAACATCCCGGCCTCCACCGCACTCCGTGGCAATGAATTCCACAAGCCCACCACTCTCTGGCTGAAGAAATGTCGTCTCATTTCCTTTTTAAATTTACCCCCTCTAATTTTAAGGCTGTACCCACGGGTTCTAGTCTCCTCGCCTAACGGAAACAACTTCCTCGCGTCCACCCCTTCTAAGCCATACATTATCTTGTAAGTTTCTATTAGATCTCCCCTCAACCTCCTAAACTGTAATGAGTACAATCCCAGGATCCTTAGCTGTTCATCATACGTTAAATCTCCTGTTCCAGGGATCATTCGTGTGAATCTCCGCTGGACACGCTCCAGGGCTAGTAGATCCTTCCTGAGGCGTGGGGCCCAAAATTGGACACAGTATTCTAAGTGGGGCCAAACTAGACCTTTATAAAGCCTCAGAAGCACATTGCTGCTTTTATATTCCAACCCTCTTGAGACAAATGACAACATTACATTTGCTTTCTTAATCATGGACTCTACCTGCAAGTTAACTTTTAGAGAATCCTGGACCAACACTCCCAGATCCCTTTGTACTTCTGCTTTATGAATTTTCTCACTGTTTAGAAAATAGTCCATGCCTGTATTCTTTTTTCCAAAGTGCAAAACCTCACATTTACTCACATTGAAAATTTCCTAAGCCATTTCCTGGACCATTCTCCTAAACTGTCTAAATCTTTCTGCAGCTTCCCCACCTCTTCAGTACTACCTGCCTGTCATGGTGTTACTTAACAAGGTCAATCTGTTTGTTAAATTTGAAGCCCAGATTGATTTCTCCAAGTTAAACCCCCAAGTATTTAGCATTGTTTGGTGTGCATGTTCTGTTTGATGCTCAGGAAAGGCAACTGCATTGTAAAATGTTCACAATTTGATTTGGGCTGTTACCTAAATATGCCTCCTTAGAATGCTATAGCCTTTGCTTTATGCATTTAAAAAAAGTGAGCATGCCCTTATTTGGAATAGTGAACAAAAATTGGTGATAATATTTGGTTTTTCAATTGTCTTCCCTCTTTGAAAGCAAATTCAAAGCTTTTGTTTTCAATGACAGTTGAAGGTTTTCTACAATGCTGAGATCAGGCAGCAGAAGTACTCAAATTGCTGAGGTCAGTTTTCGAACTTGGAGATATAAATTGTGTCCAGGATAAAAATTTTATTAATTTCAAGATTATTTTGCATCTATTTGAATGCGCAAAACAACAGTTCTGTAGTAAATGATTCTGAGCCGGCTGCTATTAGCTATTTTTCCTTATTTGCATAATTTTGATTTAACCATTAAATAAAACTTTTATATTCATCTGGCATTGTTATATAATATGCATGATCATGCTGTTGGCAGTTGTTGTATATTCTTGTTCCATCTGTATATTTGCTGTGAACATTTAACTTTAACTTTAAAGCATCTATTAATTTACAGAAGTTTCCGCACAAATACAATCTTTGCAGAAGATCTTTTCAAACTCGACTCTGTCACTTAGCTCTCAATATAAGGTCTATTTATCCTGTAGCTCCATCCACAGGCTTCAGCAATCTAACACACTTATAAGGATGAATGAACAGACTATTAAATGCGGATCACTCATTATAGAGTATAATGTAAATGCAAAATACAACTTATCCATAATGTACAGTTTGGGAGGTTCCAGTAAATATTGAGGAAAGTTTACAATTTCGTAAAATAACATATGAAAATTTCATTCAGCCTTACCTATTATGATTTGATTGTATTAAAGATGGAAACATATGATTGCTAAGGTTGATTAAGCTGCTAAATAGAAAAATGTTTCTTATTTATTTCATTATTCCATTTGACTGAATTAGTCTTTGTTGAACCTTCTTTTATACTGAGCAGAAAGCAGTAACTCCTCAAGTATGCCTTTCAGGTACTTTATAAAACAGCCTCATACACAGGCAAATTTCCTTTTGGTCTGTCAATACAATCAATCTGTAATGACCATGTAAGTTTATTTATTAATGAAGTCTCCTGACTCACTCCAATCAAAATTGGAAATCTCAGGTATAAAACTGTCTATTGTAATTAGCCTGGTTTATCCCAATCAGAAAATCATAAACTTAGTTTCAACATCAGGCACTCCTCACCAGTATTGTCACTAAAATAGCAATAAAGAAAAATCATTGTTGATCTCCACTCTATGCAAACTATTTCCTGCTTAAACATGGCTCTGTGTTTCAACCAAGTTCCCTGAGCCCGGTTTTTCTAGTGTGAGTGACAGTGAATGAAAGCCAAGGTTGGATGGGTAGGAAGAGCAAATGAATTAAGGGATAAAATAAGTGTTTACGTGCATCGGGTGACTGGTGGGTGGTTGGTAGATAAGGAGGAGGCTGGCAAGTGGGAGAATCAGGAGTTGGATAGGAGAATTAACCATCAGATGTTAAAACTTCCCAAACAATTCCCATGGAGATTCAAAACAGAAGCTCTTTTATTCCAAATGGAAGAGAGACAGAGAAAGTAGAAAACTCTGGTCAGCCAGTTTAATATCTGTCACATGGAAAATGCTAGAAGCTATTGTTAATGAAGAGTAAATAAGTTATAGTAGGGCACTTAGAAAATAGCTAATTTGGGAGTGGAGGGTGTGGATGTGGTGCCAGTGAGATGGGCTGCTGTTTCCTGGATGGTGCCAAGCTTCTTGAGTGTTGTTGGAGTGACACCTAGAGAGGCAAGTAGGGAGGGGGGAAGAATAGTTGGCTTGGAAGAAAACTAATCAGAATGTGTTAGAAGTAGACACCGGGAAGAAACGCAGACTATCTTGAGAGTGGAACAACCTTATTGTAGGAGAGCAATACAACTTACTTATTTTATAAGGTCTAAACAGCCTGCAACAGACTTAACAAGTGACCACAGAGGTAGGCTAGACAGCAGATACTGGGAGTTCAGTGTCAGTCTCAGTGCTATAGAACAACTGAAACCCCAAAACACAAGAAGTACCCAGTTGTGGAAATTGAATACCATGAAAACTTCTGTAAACCTATTAATCACTTCAAGATGATGTGCAGAAGGTTATAAAGATATGAATGAGAAAGTGATCACTGGCATTAGAGCAAAGGCTAATACGTTCTGGGGGAAAATTGATAAGCCAAACCACTCAAGTTTAACCAGAAGCTGTTTATATCAGTGGATATCTCATTAATTTTAAGCTTGATACAGGGGCATGTGGCACTGTCTTATCAGATTGAATGCCATTTACTGAAGAAACGAAAGTTGTAGCCTACAGATATCAGCTCATGTTTGCATGTAAATTATATATTTCAGGTGGAAAACTTAAGGTTAAAGCCATGCTACATGTAACACTACAATGCAAAGTATTTAAAAGACTTGAAAATGCCCATATGATTTACAATCAAAATTTCTCACTTGTAAGTCTGCTTTCATGCCCTGATTTCAACACCCCTGAGACAGAAGGTGCTCAACTAATTACAAAAGACAGTGCACAGATTCAGACCATGATTTAAATCTTGTCATGTCTGTCAGACAATGACTGGAACAAGCACTTGCTGAGCAGTTAGGAACACAAGTCAAACCATTCCAATGAGGCTTTGTAGGCTCAAGGTAGAATCCAAAACAGATATTCCATTGTGAATTAAATATGATATCATGAGAAATATGTTCCATATGACCCTGAGGAACCAGGACTAAGGAAAGTGAAACAAATTCAACAAGAGCAAAAAACTGACTAGCATTTACTAGTGTCAAACTGAAGGATGTTTAAATCAAAAGCACAGTGAATTAGCCAAGGACACACACTTGGATTGCAAAATAATGATGGTGCTCTGAGATAAGTATGACAGAAGACTGCTTTTCCAGCTTCTCTTTGGTAAGATATCCTGGAAAAGATATACCAGGAACATATAGGAGACATGTGGTCCACGGCCAGGACTCAGTGGTAATCAGAACTCTCAAGAGAAACTGAAGATCCCAGAACTTACTGTGAAATCTGAGAGTATTGCAGGATAGTTAGGAATGGGAAACACTGCTTTCATCACTGAGAAATATTCAGATAACAGAAACCAGCAAAGTTTACAACTAGGCATAAATGAGGGAGAAGCGAATGAACAGGAAACCTCAGTCAAAGTAATTGATCAGTCTTCACCTGCAATTGTTCAGACACAAACTGGGAAACAAATTGTAATACTTGTTTGTCATTTGCTATCACATGATGAAACAATCCACGTTCAAGTGGAATGTATCAATGCTTTGTCTTCCAATGAACAATGATCAACATCAGTGACACCAAGCATCCTGAAGTAACATGACTGAGGATGTGAACATACATGGGTCACCAGTGAAGAAGACTTAATCTAATCTTATCTATAAATTGAAGTGAAAAGTTCACATACTTCAACATAGATTCGCAAAAATTAAGAATAAATAGTTAGAATCAGATGACCCAGTTTCAAATCGCACTAGCTCGAAAGTTCATGTCTGAATAGATTGATTACATAACTCCATGGACACCCACGTTGATGCATGACGATGCACATCTAAGGATTTACAACGTGGTCAAGAAGAAATTGTTTGCTCAGAAATCCAGGATGTTGAAAAAAAAAAATCCTTGTTTCAACAGTGTAGCCATTTCCCACAAGCTGAGTTCTTGAGATGAAAGGTCTCATAGGTGATGTTATGGGACAGCTATCCATGTTATCAAGAAAACATTCTAGTGCAAAAGAAAATTAATTGATCAAAAGCCCTCTAGCTGAGAAACTAATTTCAGACCGCACCAAGTCAATATCAGCATCAAAATCAATTGTTGCCAAGGCAAGCATGTACTAATTCTTGAATTCCAAGGAGAATATATTTGGGGAAAAATTGAGAAACCTCCAGTCCAACTGAATTTTGGAAGTTAGAGATTTTCGGAGGAGATACATCATGATAAATGTAACTTGATACATTAATGTATAAAGGTTAACAACAGAAAAAAATAGCTGAGGTGTTCTGTAAGGCAATGACTCCAAAAGGCTTAATTTTGAGGATTGAATTGAACACTGTTCAATCTGATGGTCTCGTGCAATCATAGATGGAAGGATCAGAAAAAAAACTTTGATTGGAAGCAAAGACATCACTGATGTCTCTAACAGTGTCAGTAACAGAGTCTTAGTAACACATGTGGTGTGGTGGTGTAATGGTTATGGCACCTTATATAGTCATACAGCACCAGGAACCCAGCTTTGATTCCTCGGATGACTGTTTCTGTGGAGGTTCTACGTTCTCCCCTTGTCTGCACGAGTTTCCAACGGGTGGTCGAGATTCCTCCTGCAGTCCAAAAATGTACAGGTTAGGTGGATTGGACATGTTAAATTGCCCTGTAGTGTCCAGGATATGCAGGCTATGTGGGCTAGCCATAGTGAATGTGGGGTTATGGAGATAGTGAGAAGGGCTGGGATGCTCTTCAGAGGATTGGTGCAGACTTGATAGGCCAAATGACCTCTTACTACACTGTAGGGATTCTATGATCCTCACCAGCGTAGTCTTATTAACAGTCTAAGTAAAACAAAAGATCTTTAGAAATCTGAAACAGATCAGAAATTACTGAAAAGACTCAGCAGGTCTGGCAGCATGTGTGGAGAAAAATCAAAGAGAGCCCAGTGACCCTCCTTCAGAGTACTCTTAAGAGGATAGAAGTGAGCTAGCTTCTTGTTATCAAGGATTAAACTACCTCTTGTTAAGTGTCTCTTGTTAATACACTCTTGGAGATGTGCATCTAATGATGTCATTCAAATAGATTTTGTGGGGTTTTAAGCCCAACCTACCCAGAGGTGTACAATAACATATCTGTACATGTTGGTTCAAAAATAGCTGCAAGTAGCCTTGTCAACATAGTCAAGAAATGAGGAGTGGTGGCAGCATCCTTTAACCTATGAACATTGTATCCTGCACTTATGGTCCATATGAATTACCTCTGTATATTTAGGCAATGCATTGGAACATTGAAATGCTTCCATCATGATGGAGCTACTTGTTTAAAACAATGCATAAAGATCACTAATTAAACAGCACAATTTCTATTTTTCATGAACATTAGGTCAAGGAACCAACAAGAGAACAAGCTGACCTTGTGTTATGCGAGACAATTAATGAACAAATTGTGGTATGAAATCCTTTGGGGAAGAGTGATCATAGTATGGTTGAATTCTTCATTTAGATGGAAAGTGACACAATTAAAACTGAAACTCGGGTCCTGACCTTAAAGAAAGCTATCTTTTATGGTATGAGGCATGCATCAGCTAGGATAAGCTGGCTAAGGATGATTAAAGTGTTGATGGTGGATAGGCAATGGCACACATTTAAAGAACACAATGATGAAATTCAACAATTGTACTTCCCTATCTGTCATAAGAGTAAAGTAGTGAAGGTGGCTCAACCATAGCTAACAAGGGAAATCAGGGATAGTGTTAAAGCCAAAGAGAAGGCACATGAATTGCCCAGAAAAAGCAGTAAACCTGAGGACTGGGAGAAAAATAAAATTCAAAGAGGAGGACAGAGTATTTAATTCGGAAGGGGAAAATAGAAGATGAATGTAAGCTGCAGAAAACTTAAAAAAAGACTGCAAAAGCGTCTACGGACATGTTAAGGGAAAAGAAAGACTAGTGTAGACAAATGTAGGACCCTTGCAGTTAGAATCAGGTGAATTCATAATTGACAACAAGCAGATGGAACTAGTTGAACAAATACTTTGGATCTGCCTTCATAAAGGAGGACACAAATAGCCTTCAGGAAATGCTAGGGGACAGACGGTCAAGCATGTAGGATGAATTGAAGGAGATCTTTGTTGATCGGGGAATGGTATTGGGGAAATTGATGGGATTAAAACTTTGGGGTGGCATGGTGGCTTAGTGGTTAGCACTGTTGCCTCACAGCACAGGGATCCGGGTTCAATTCCACCCTCGGGCAACTGTTTGTGAACTTACAGGCTGGATAGCCTGACATCAGTGGTGGGAAAATGCTGGAGTCAATTATTAAGGTGTTATAAATGAGCATTTGGAAAATGGTGACAGAATCAGTCCTAGTCAGCATGGATTCATGAAACGGAAATCATGTTTGACAAAAGTTCTGGAATTTTTTGAGGATGTGATAACAAGGGTGAATTTTGAAGAATGAGGAGGGATCTCATAGAAACATATAAAATCCTGATAGGACCGGGCAGGCTAATTGCAGGAAGAATGTTACTAATGTTGTTGAAGCCCAGAACTAGAGGGATCACAGCCTCAGAATAAGGAGTAAACCATTCAGAACTGGAGATGAAGAACAATTTCTTCATTCAGAGAGTTGTGAACCTGTGAAATTCTCTCCCACTGGAAGCTGTTGGGGCCAGTTCTTTATGTACATTCAAGAGGGAGCCGAGCAGCTGCGTTCTTTCTTCCTATCAATTTTATAAGCTGCTTAATTCATAGATTTGTTTTGAATTGGGTGGATTATTTATTTATTTCATTGTCCATTTTTGAATTGAATTTCCTTGAAACATAATTGAATTGGATTGGCAGAAACTGACATAGACCATTCAGCCCCTTCAACCTGTTCAACATTCACTGATTCCCTGCTTGATCTCATACATTTCAAATCATTCTAAATGTTACTAGCTTGTTTGATTGAAGCAAGGATGAAATAATGAGCAGACTTTGTGGTGATGAACAATGCCGGAAGCATCCTTTATTTGCATTTCCATTACACAGTTTGTTGTCTCATTCTGAATCCTTATGAATTATGCAGGACAATATATTAACTGAACGATTATTTGTTGATTGCTGGATGAGATTACACTGATGAGAGCAATCATAGCTCACATGAAGTTAGCAGTTTCTACCTTTTATTCCCACTCAGCAAGGTCAGCACATCTTATAAAATCCCAATGTGGGTTAGCTTGCTGTCAAACTGAATCAATTAGACTTACCTAGTGAAGGTTGTATAGTTGGCTAATGTCTTGAAGCATTTTCACAATAGCAAAAAGCAAATTGCCTTTGGGCTTTGCTTTGTTGCTGTTCTTTTGTTTTCTCTTAATATTGTCTTCTAACTGAATTCTTGTCAGTTTTCCAGTCGAATTGATATTTTGAATTGGTTAATTCTTCTTCACTGTGAACTGTATAAAACTAAAGACCCCAAGAGTAGATGAAAGTATGGATTTTTGGCCCATCAATTTTGTGGTTTGCTTGGACTTCTTGACATTTTACATCAAGATCACAGAGGGATACAGACCCCCATGTGTAGTCTTGCTTCTAGCATCTTTTATCAGTTGAAATCTGTTGCAAGGATTAAAAAGACTGATAAGAAATGAGATTTTTGATCTTGTTATATTACAGAAATGTTTCAACTGCAATGACCCACAAGCAGTGCTGGTTTCAGTGCTGCACAAGGCCAGTTTGTCAGATAATTTATGAAAACACTCAGAAATGCATTTCATATTGATGCAGCATAGCTGTTTGGATTAGCATGATAGCATGTTCAGTTCTGAAAACTAATTGTGCTAGTTTGCTTCAACCTATTAAATTGATTGCTCTGTTAGCTACTGATGCTTTTACTTTGGTATTTAGTTTCCTGACATCCATCACTAAAGTACCTTTTATTGGTTTATGGTATGTGAGCATCATTTGCAAGTCCAGCAGCTATTGCATACCCCTAAATACCCTTTTATAAATAAAAGACAACTATGACTGCTGAAATCTGAAAGTAAAGCAGAAATTTCTGGAGAAACTCAGCAGGTCTGGCAGGATCAGTGGAGAGAAAGCAGAGTTAATGTTTCAAGTCCAGTGAACCTTCTTCAGAGTAACCCCAAAGATGAACGTAGCTACCTTCTTAAACAGCTTCAATCCGAGAGTCTAAGTGCTGTAAGTGAGGGAGTTCCAGTAGTTTTACTTCATGACAGTGAAGGAACAATGTTATAATTCCAAGTCAGCATGGTGCGTGAAATGAAAGGGGAATGTACAGGTGGTGATGTCTGTTGAAATTCTGACTTCTACTTTCTGGAAAAAATGGGTTTGAAAAAATGGGAAGAAGGTACTGCCAAAGAAAATTTGCTGCAGTGCATCTTCTGAATGGCACATGTGGCTGCTACCACATTTTTTTTTGTTGTGGAGAGAGTGAGTTTTTATGTGGTGGTTTAGACTTTTACCAAGTGAATCTCTTCATGTGGATAATCTTGGACTTCTTGGGTTTTGTGGAGACTGTTCTATCACAATCTTGATATGTGCCATGTAGAGTTGAACAGGATTTGGGGAGTGAAGAAGTGAGCTACTTAATTTAAAAATTCCCAGACTCCTCCTAGATGTTGTAACCATAGCATTTCTATGGCTGGCCCAGCTAATCATTTGCTCAGTGGACACTACTTGGGTTTAGCTGGTGGGAGTGGTAATTCAGTTGAGCAGCTAGGGCAACGTTTGGACTCTTTTCTTGGACATGATTATTACATGGTACTTGTATGTCACAAATATTACTTGCCACTTATATTGCCAAGCCTGCATATCAATTAAGAGTTGTGGCTTGTCTCTGCAAATTTGTGAATGGTCCTAAACATTGCAGAAACATCCCCACTTCTCATGTGGATACGCTATTGAAGCAGCTGAAGATGGTTGGACCGGGAACAGTGCCCTGAGGAATTCCTGTAGCAGTGTACTGGGGTTGAACTAATTGGGCTTCAACAGCCACAACCATCTTCCTTTATGGTAAGTGCAAAGAAATTTCCCTGTAATTCCCATATTTCAAAATTCAGTTAAATTTTGCACAACCTGTTGAAGGCCACTCTTAATAAATGCTGCCCTGATGTTCATCACTTTCATTCTCACCTCTCTTGAATTCACTAAAAATGTCTGTTTGAGCTAAGGTTATAAGATTACAAGTGGACCCTCCTTTCTTCGCAGCCTCATGTGTGAGGAATATGAATGAGGGCTATCTCCTATCCTTTAAGCAACAATCACCTCAGTGCTCAACTGGATAAAGAAAAACCATTAGATATAATCATTTGGACAATGGAACTAGTGCTATGAAATGTATTTGTCCAGGTAGCCTCTAATCGTGTAAACTGCATACCTAAAATCCACCATCTATAACCATATCACGGGTAACTGAGTAGTTAGAGAGTACATGTATGTGACAAGTCAGTTAACACTTCATGTGTTTATGCAGCTGTTTTATCTTCATACCAGTAACACTGATCTTGTTTTTATTCTTGTAGTGATTATTCTGCGTAAGAATAATTAACTGGAGATTTTGACGTACAAACAGAAAAGGTATAAGAAGAGATTTTGCAAGCGCAGACTTTGAGGTTTTATGTATTGCATTTACTGATGCAAAAGTACATTGGGCAGACCAATGGATAATTAGTTGGAGATCACATTTCCACCCAGAACATAATACCACGAACTGACTTTGACATGACTTAACAGGGATTAACATATGTCACATTTATTTACACTGAATAAAGTATAACCATTGCTACCAATCAGTGATATCACTTGGAGACATTTCAGAGTCTGGGAAAAGGGGATAAAGAGAGTCCCAGGATAATAAAATGTGAGGCTGGATGAACACAGCAGGCCAAGCAGCATCTCAGGAGCACAAAAGCTGACGTTTCGGGCCTAGACCCTTCATCAGAGAGGGGGATGGGGGGAGGGAACTGGAATAAATAGGGAGAGAGGGGGAGGCGGACCGAAGATGGAGAGTAAAGAAGATAGGTGGAGAGAGTGTAGGTGGGGAGGTAGGGAGGGGATAGGTCAGTCCAGGGAAGACGGACAGGTCAAGGAGGTGGGATGAGGTTAGTAGGTAGCTGGGGGTGCGGCTTGGGGTGGGAGGAAGGGATGGGTGAGAGGAAGAACCGGTTAGGGAGGCAGAGACAGGTTGGACTGGTTTTGGGATGCAGTGGGTGGGGGGGAAGAGCTGGGCTGGTTGTGTGGTGCAGTGGGGGGAGGGGATGAACTGGGCTGGTTTAGGGATGCAGTGGGGGAAGGGGAGATTTTGAAACTGGTGAAGTCCACATTGATACCATATGGCTGCAGGGTTCCCAGGCGGAATATGAGTTGCTGTTCCTGCAACCTTCGGGTGGCATCATTGTGGCAGTGCAGGAGGCCCATGATGGACATGTCATCAAGAGAATGGGAGGGGGAGTGGAAATGGTTTGCGACTGGGAGGTGCAGTTGTTTGTTGCGAACTGAGCGGAGGTGTTCTGCAAAGCGGTCCCCAAGCCTCCGCTTGGTTTCCCCAATGTAGAGGAAGCCGCACCGGGTACAGTGGATGCAGTATACCACATTGGCAGATGTGCAGGTGAACCTCTGCTTAATGTGGAACTCTCTCCACCTATCTTCTTTACTCTCCATCTTCGGTCCGCCTCCCCCTCTCTCCCTATTTATTCCAGTTCCCTCCCCCCATCCCCCTCTCTG
The DNA here is from genome assembly GCF_030684315.1 of Stegostoma tigrinum. Lineage (NCBI taxonomy): Eukaryota > Metazoa > Chordata > Chondrichthyes > Orectolobiformes > Stegostomatidae > Stegostoma > Stegostoma tigrinum. The sequence goes on along the minus strand of NC_081356.1, from coordinate 44,507,594 downwards.
ATGAAGGGTCTAGGCCCGAAACGTCAGCTTTTGTGCTCCTGAGATGCTGCTTGGCCTGCTGTGTTCATCCAGCCTCACATTTTATTATCTTGGAATCTCCAGCATCTGCAGTTCCCATTATCTCTGATAAAGAGAGTCCCCTGAGTTTTGATTTTCCAATGCTAGAGCTAGTGCTCGATGAGTCTTGAACATTGCCCATATGCTATGAATTGATTAATAGCGCTGTGCTAGGCTGTTGCCTGACTAGTGTGGGGCAGCTCTCCCAAGATGGACACAAATTCTCAGATATTAGAGCAGTGCACTTTAAAAGTCAGCCAGCATTTGGTCATTGCTGCTGCATAGGTCAATGCCAGATAGCATGTCTGGTTTTATTCTTATTTGACTTTTCTGTAGTGTTTGGTACGTTTAAGTGACACGCTTAACAATTTTAGAGGATATGTGAAGTCAACTGGATGATATTTAAAAGGGAACAACATCGTCATGGCTGCGGACGTTGCATGGAATCTGGATCATATTGGAATATGAACAAGCAAAATGGATTTGTAGTGTCAATCTAGCCGTTTCATTGTTGTCAACATTGAGAATTTATCTAGATCCATTAATCAATTGAATTTACATCTCCTCAGCTGCTATGGTGGGACTTGAATTTGTGTCTCTGAAGCATTAGTCTGATCTTTTGAATTGTCAGTTCTGTAGTATCACCACTAACTGTCCTTCGAGGGAAACCTTTGCAGTTCCATTTCAGAACAGGGAATTTCACGATGAAAAATGCAGCATATAGAATGAAGATACCCAAATTTGCATTTGAACAGCTGGTCCAAAGACTTTCCATGTTGATGATTGTAAGAGACAGCATACTTTACCTTTTAGAATGCGTCTTCAATGGGAAAATTTTAGGTTTGCTAAGTCCTGAGGCAAAGAAGATATAAACTAAGAATTCCACAAATCCAGGTCCAGGTACTCCTGGTATGAACTGAAGTACACATGTAGTGTATGTTCTGTGCAACCCCAGAATGAGCTGAAGAAATGTGTATCATCCCAATGAAAGTCAAATGCAAGTAATCAAGATCTGAAGAAATTCCATTATTTCTGATTTCTTATATGTCCTTGGCAATATGTCCTCCAATTTATAGCATGCAGCTTGTCAGCATCTGTTCATTAAGATGGAAGTGTTTGATTAAAGGAACATTACTCAACTGAGATTCCTGGCCAAGATTTCTAGCAATATCTTGGGACTAACCACATATAGTGAACATATTTACTGTCATACTGAAAAGGCCATTCCTGATAGTTCGCCTTGAATTCAGAATGCAATCCTTTTCAACACCATTGCAGAGCTAGATTACGAGTACCATGTCATTGGCTTTCCAGTGAGAAGTTCATTCCACATGGTCTGTCTGCTGATGCAAGCAGTGCAGCAGAAAGCTGTAAGGAAAGCCGGATTTGACCTGCAACACCACAGGCAATGTTTGTGTCTGGCATTACCTGTCCACGAAAAGGTGGAAAGTAGAGTCCCATGGATCAATTCCGGAAGCACTGCTGCTCATGATTTACATTAAGAATTTGGAATACGAAACAATGTGTCTTTATTTGCAGCTGATGATATTTGAGGAGTCAATATTGAGAACAAGAAGTGATGAGGGGACATTAAAATTTGAAGAATGGACGTATAATTGGTAACCAAGTTTCAACCTATTCTGATTTAGTAAGAAAAATATGGAGGTCACATATTACCTGAGAAGTAAAAGTCTGAATGGTGTCAAGCAACACCAGAAGTGTAGACATGAGTTAATAAGGCCAAAACAAAAGTCAACCAAGCAGTAGAGTTCGTATCCAGAGACAGACAGAATTGAAAAATAGAATTCTGCAAAACTTCTTTCTAATGTTGCTCTACCTATCAAGGAAGGATGATTAAATTCAGTCTCCATTTTCTTGAAAAGAGAAAACTGAGCATTAACTGAACAGAGATGTTTAAAATTAGGAAAGATTTTGAGATAATAGACACAGAGTTCCATGTGTAGAGAACAGCCGAACTTAGGAATAATGGAATTTCTAACCAAATTCATCCAATTCTTTTCACTACAGCATCTGCTGCCTTAAGGAATGGATGAGAAGGATAGTATAAGATGGTTCTCAAACTGGTTTTACTGGAAATGTGCAGAGAATCTGCATAATATTGTTTCAGAGATAATAGGAACTGCAGATGCTAGAGAATCCGAGAAAACTGATGTTTTGGGCCGAGAGCCTGATGAAGGGTCTAGGCCCAACATGTCAGTTTCCTTGCTCCTAAGGTGCTGCTTGGCCTGCTGTGTTCTTCCAGCTCTATACCTTGTTAACTCTGCATAATATTGTTCATGGGTTACATTGGTGTCATTTCACATCAGTCACATACTGTTTGTGTCAGATATGTATATGTATACTTAGCTCCAAATTCGCACTGTAAAAGGAACCGTAGACTCATGCATTGTGCTTCCAAGAGACTAGAAAGCCCCATATACCCCCCAGAATCCTGTAAAGGCCAAATCCTGATAAGATCAATCAATCTGTTAGAGTTCCAAAAATAATACTCTAAACCATTAAGCTCCTAGTTGAGAGGGACAAACTGGCTCCCCTTCTCTATTCATACGTTCCCTCAAGTTGTTATCAAAGGAATAATTTAAGAAAGATCCCTTCGTTTTCAATGCCTTTGTCACAAATCATTATTTTTTAAAAGGAGCAACTTAAAACAGGGTCTATTGAATTAAAACAAGACTGAAAGTATCAACTATTAAATATGAAAGGAAATAACACAATTCACACACACAGATTAGAAATGAGACAGGAAGACAAAAGATAAAAGTGCAAGTGATGGATCAGTCTCTGAATTGCTCATGACAAGCAGATATAAGTCATCACAACATTATTGCATGACACTGGTAACCTTGCCATTAGCAGTCAAACAGTTGATTTTCAGATTCTTGGTTTTACAGATTAGTTAAAATTCTGTTGTTCTGATTCCTTTCATCAATAACTGAATTTCAAGCATTCCGAGTGAAAGACAGTTTTTCGCTGCAGTGTAGGAGTTTTTGAAATGGCTGTTTTCAAAGCTGTGTTCCTCACAGCATTCTACTCTGCACATTAAGATCTGTCTAACACAGACAGAGCAATACATGCATGTCAATCAGAGGTGGTAGGATCTGCCGATGTTGGACTCTGAGATAACAAGGTGTGGAGCTGGATGAACACAGCAGGCCACGCAGCATCAGAGGGGCAGGAAAGCTGACATTTTGGGTCTAGATTCTTCTTCAGAAATGGGGGAGGGGAAGGGGGCTCTGAAATAAATAGAGAATGGGGAGGTGATGATAGAAGGTGGATAGAGGAGCAGATAGGTGGAAGAAAAGACAGACAGGTCAAGGAGGTGGGGACGATGAGGTCGGGGGCACAGAGATTTTGAAGCTTGTGAAGTCCACATTGAGACCATTGGCCTGCAGGGTTCCCAAGCGAAATATGAGATGCTGTTTCTCCAGCCTTCGGGTGGCATCGTTGTGGCACTGGAGGAGGCCAGGATGGATATGTCGTCCAAGAAGTGGGAGGGAGACTTGAAGTGGTTTGTGACTGGGAGGTGCAGTCATTTGTCACAAAAAAGTATAGGTGCTCCACTGTTGTCTCCAAGCCTATGCTTGGTTTCACTGATGTGGAAGAGGCCCCATCAGTTACAGTGGATACAATATACCACATTAGCAGATGTGCAGGTGAATATCTGTTTAATGTGGAAAGTTTTCTTGGGGCCTGGGATGGGAGTGATGGGGGAGGGGTAGGGGCAGGTGTAACATTTCCTGCGGTTGCAGGGAAAGCTGCCGGGGTGGTGGGGCTGGTGGGGAATGTGGAGCAGATGAGGGAGTCGCGGAGAGAGCAGTCCCTCTGGAAGGCAGATAAGGCAATAACACCAAAGACAGAATTCCCTTTGTCCTCACGTATCATCCCTTCAACCTCCCATTCAAAGCATCAGTCTCTGCCACTTCCACCACCTGCATCACAGATTCCACCACAATCTGACCCCAATACCAAGGACATATTTCCCTCCCCACCCTAATCTGCAAAACAGATTCAAATTCACCCTGTGTCAGTCATTATTTTCGTGTCCACTTGAAATTTGATTTTGTTTTTGGTTCTGCTGTCTTTTTTCGTTCCGTTTCTTCCCTTGCTCCATCTGTCTTCAATGCAGTAACTCATAATGGGGACAAGTCTCATTGCTGACATGAGTCCTTCTTGTTGATGCTACTTTACTTTTCCAACTGTTTTGCATGGGTCAGAAAGATCTTTAATCCGTCCTCTAAGCTTTATGCTCAGACCTTGACCAGTCAAGTAGCTAGTTGAAATTGCTCATGCCTTGTGTAGGTATATTCTCCTGTAGCTAACTTGTGCTGAGCTCGCAGGGGTGAAGTTATTTAATACAGTATGCTTAATGTATTGAGGCATTAAGACAGCATCAACATTAACATAGGGAAATCTAGTATGTAATAAAATGTGAGGCTGGATGAACACAGCAGGCCCAGCAGCATCTCAGGAGCACAAAAGCTGACGTTTCGGGCCTGGACCCTTCATCAGAGAGGGGGATGGGGTGAGCATTCTGGAATAAATAGGGAGAGAGGGGGAGGCAGACCGAAGATGGAGGGAAAAGTAGATAGATGGAGAGGACAGGATAGGTGGCGAGGTAGGGAGGGGATAGGTCATTCCAGGGAAGACGGACAGGTCAAGGAGGTGGGATGAGGTTAGTAGGTAGGAGATGAAGGTGCGGCTTGGGGTGGGAGGAAGGGATGGGTGAGAGGAAGAACAGGTTACGGAGGCAGAGACAGGTTGGACTGGTTTTCGGATGCAGTGAGTGGAGAGGAAGAGCTGGGCTGGTTGTGTGGTGCAGTGGGGGGAGGGGACGAACTGGGCTGCTTTTGGGATGTGGTGGGGGAAGGGGAGATTTTGAAGCTGGTGAAGTCCACATTGATACCACTGGGCTGCAGGGTTCCCAAGCAGAATATGAGTTGCTGTTCCTGCAACCTTCGGGTGGCATCATTGGGGCACTGCAGGAGGCCCATGATGGACATGTCATCTAAAGATTGGGAGGGGGAGTGGAAATGGTTTGCGACTGCGAGGTGTAGTTGTTTATTGCGAACTGAGCGGAGGTGTTCTGCAAAGCGGTCCCCAAGCCTCCGCTTGGTTTCCCCAATGTAGAGGAAGCCACACTGTGTACAATGGATGGAGTATACCACATTGGCAGATGTGCAGGTGAACCTCTGCTTAATATGGAAAGTCATCTTGGGGCCTGGGATAGGGGTGAGGGAGGAGGTGTGGGGGCAAATGTAGCATTTCCTGCGGTTGCAGCGGAAGGTGCCGGGTGTGGTGGGGTTGGAAGGCAGTGTGGAGCGAACAAGGGAGTCACGGAGAGAGTGGTCTCTCCGGAAAGCAGACAAGGGTGGTGGGGTCGGATTGTAGATGGTGGAAGTGTCAGAGGATGATGCGTTGTATCCGGAGGTTGGTGGGGTGGTGTGTGAGAAAGAGGGGAATCCTCTTTGGGCGGTTGTGGCGGGGACGGGGTGTGAAGGATGTGTTGCAGGAAATGCGGGAGACGTGGTCAAGGGTGTTCTCGACCACTGTGGGGGGAAACCACCACACCCGGCACCTTCCCCTGCAACCGCAGGAAATGCTACACTTGTCCCCACACCTCCTCCCTCACCCATATCCCAGGCCCCAAGATGACTTTCCATATTAAGCAGAGGTTCACCTGCACATCTGCCAATGTGGTATACTCCATCCATTGTACCCGGTGTGGCTCCCTCTACATTAGGGAAACCAAGCGGAGGCTTGGGGACCACTTTGCAGAACACCTCCGCACGGTTTGCAATAAACAACTACACCTCGCAATCGCAAACCATTTCCACTCCCCCTCCCATTCTTTAGATGACATGTCCATCATGGGCCTCCTGCAGTGCCACAATGATGCCACCCGAAGGTTGCAGGAACAGCAACTCATATTCCGCTTGGGAACCCTGCAGCCCAGTGGTGTCAATGTGGACTTCACCAGCTTCAAAATCTCCCCTTCCCCCACCGCATCCCTAAACCAGCCCAGTTCGTCCCCTCCCCCCACTGCACCACACAACCAGCCCAGCTCTTCCCCCCCACCCACTGCATCCCAAAACCAGTCCAACCTGTCTCTGCCTCCCTAACCTGTTCTTCCTCTCACCCATCCCTTCCTCCCACCCCAAGCCGCACCTCCATCTCTTACCTACTAACCTCATCCCACCTCCTTGACCTGTCCATCTTCCCTGGAATGACCTATCCCCTCCCTACCTCCCCACCTATACTCTCCTCTCCACCTATCTTTATTTCCCTCCATCTTCGGTCTGCCTCCCCCTCTCTCCCTATTTATTTCCAGAACCCTCACCCCATCCCCCTCTCTGATGAAGGGTCCAGGCCCGAAACGTCAGCTTTTGTGCTCCTGAGATGCTGCTGGGCCTGCTGTGTTCATCCAGCCTCACATTTTATTATCTTGGATTCTCCAGCATCTGCAGTTCCCATTATCACTGAAATCTAGTATGTGTCAAGTTAGATTTAGTATTTTCAAAATGAGGGACACTACAGACGCTTGAAACTTTCTGTCCTGGTAATTTTTTTGACACTGTCAATGTGGTTGAGGGGACCTGATGTGGTGAATAGGAAGATTGAGCACTGGTGCAAAATAGGAGAGCCCTGGTGGACTATAAGATGATAATTCTGTTGATGTGAATTTTTAAAAACAAAAGTCTATTCAAACTGAGGTGTTCAAGTGGTCACACAAAGTTGCTACAGAATAGTACAGAACTGAATTATGATATTTAGTCTGTGATTATTTGTTTGCTTTAACGTTGCTTGAACAGTGTGGATCAAGTATTAGTGATTGATTGGTTGAACACTGCAGATCAGGTATTTGTGATTGATTGGTTGAACAGTGTGGATCAGGTACTTGTGATTGACTGCTTGGCCACGTGACTGCGGCATGAGGTTCTTGAGCCTGCCTTTCTGTGAGAGCTGTGCAGCTTTGGAATTCTCTCTTTCCAATACCACTGCAGATGACGGTGTCATTGCATATTTTTAAGATGGACATTTATATATCCTTGTCAGGCAATGGAATCAAATGTTTTTGGAGAATGTAATGTTTGAAAACAAGCAGACTTGATTGAATGGGTGAATAAGCCTCAAGGGACATATGTCCTACAATAGGTTCTGCTATAACACGTTTCTCCGATGTGAATTGGCTTTAATGTGATTGAAGAATACAGACTACTATTTTTAGAATACAAACTTTCCTTACCTGTGTTGACTATAATGTGATTCCAGCCCTATTAGTTTAAATGGCACAGCTATTGTGTGATTTTCTTATTGCACGCGATAGTTCCATTCTCATGCTATCATGTTTTATCAGAACCAACTGTACCTCTGCTCTTAATTCATATGAAAGTTGAATGCTGTCATACTTGATCCGACCAAAAAGACATTCGTCGTTATCTGCCTTGGAATATTACACTCCAGTGTCCATTCCTGCCTCCAAGTAATGCCCAGTACCAACAATTGAAGTTAAAATACAGTTCAAGGCTGGAAAGCAGAAATTGCATCATGAGAAGTTAATTCTAGTTGTGTAATAGGGTGATAAAACATGGCACATCATTACTGGAAGTGTGTTGAGTTGGCTGGATTACATTGTAACGTGATGCCAATAGTGTGAATTAAATTCTTCCATACCAGCTGAGGTTAACATGTAGATCCTTTATTCAGCAACATGCCCTGAATTTCAGTTTAGAAAGACACTTTCACACTGTCATTATTTTTCCTCATTGGTTTACCAAACAAAAATGAGATAAAGAGCAGTGTTCTAACTCATTCTTATTATGAATGAAATATGTTAAAACATGATCATCTTCTGTCATTGCATAGGCCATTATATTTTAAAGGTTTTGTTTTAATTTGGAATCATTAAAAGAGCAAAGAAAAATCTAATGGATTAAGAAGGAAAAAGTATGCCATGTTATTATTTTAGTAATGCTATTAATATAGATTTCAAGTCCTTATGCTGACTATGGATTGTACAGGAAGTAGGGGCTTGGGATGGTAGACAGTAGTCCTTGATACTATCTTCCATTGCATTCACTACAAACAGATTTTCTAAACAGATCTGGCATGACCTGTCAAATGATGCTGGTAATTTTTACCCATTGTTAAGTGGGCTCTGTGCTGAATTACCTAAAATGAGATTATCGTAGTCCAATAGGAAACGAATACATTGGTGATGCCACTCCAAAATTAACAGCCCGTGCTATTGAGACTCAAAGTAAAAAAGAATGGGAAGTCTGTGTGAGAGATGTATAGTCAGTACTCTATGTTAAAATGTAAATAAAGTGTTCCCAGAATGCAATGGGAATAAGAATATACTATTCTTACATACCCTTAAAAATATGATGCAGCACACACAGAAGGAGCAATCCAGCTAGATAGAGCATCCTAAAAAGTGCAGGACAGGTACCCAACACCCAGAGAATCAATGGGAGTTATAGTCCATGAGATGTAACAATATAGGTTTGAATTGAGTTGAATATTTCTATGACAAAGAGAAACTTGTTTAGCAAGTGATTGGGTGGTTGTTAGGAATAGGCAGGATTGAAGATTTGAGGTTGCAATCAGATAGTGGTGGAGCAAGTTCAAGGGGCTGAATGGGCTGTACCTGCTCCTGATCTACATGTTTACATGAGTGCAAAGGTATATCAGCAACAGCAGAAAATGTGCTGTTGCAACATGTATAGATTCACAATGCCTGATATGACAAATGCGGATAAAGATATATTCATCATGATAGAGTTAGGGACATGGAACATAGAACAATACAGCGCAGAACAGGCCCTTGGGCCCTCGATGTTACGCCGACCTGTGAACTGATCTAAGCCCCTCCCCCTACACTATCCCATCATTATCCATATGCTTATCCAAGGACTGTTTAAATGCCCCTAATGTGGCTGAGTTAACTACATTGGCAGACAGGGCGTTCCACGTCCTTACCACTCTTTGAGTAAAGAACCTGCCTCTGACGTCTGTCTTAAATCCATCACCCTCAATTTGTAGCTATGCCCCCTTGTACAAGCTGAAGTCATCATCCTCGGAAAAAGACTCTCACTGTCCACCCTATCTAATCGTCTGATCATCTTGTATGTCTCTGTTAAATCCCCCCTTAATGTTCTTCTCTCCAATGAGAACAGACCCAAGTCCCTCAGCCTTTCTTCATAAGGCCTTCGCTCCAGACCAGGCAACATCCTGGTAAATGTCCTCTGCACCTTTTCTAATGCTTCCACATCCTTCCTGTAATGGGGCGACCAGAACTGCACGCAGTGTTTCAAGCAAGGCCACTCTAGCGTTTTGTACAGTTGCAGCGTGACATCACGGTTCCAGAACTCAATCCCTCTACCAATAAAACCTAACACACCGTAAGCTGCTTTAACAGCACGATCAACCTGGGTGGCAACTTTCAGGGATATTGAAATAGAAACTTTATCAACTCTTCAGTGGCATTACTATGAGAAGATGCACCTCATATTTGTGATTAAATATCCAGCTAGTAGAGATAGCCATGTTGTGGATACAACTAATTTGTAGGACAGACATTTACTGGAGAGAAAAATTAAAATAATAGATTCTGGACATCTGAAATAAGATCAGAAAAAGCAGGAAAAACTCTGAAGCTCTGGTACCTGTTGGGACAGAAACAGTGTTAGTGCTTCAAGTCCATTTTGATTCCTCTTTAAGTTGAACCATCTGTGCTGATTGAAGTGAGCTGGTAAAAGCATTAATTCCACTTCAATTTTGTTCAGACTTGGTTCCGCTGATACACAGGACTGGAATAAATTGCTCCCACGTTAATTTCTGTTCTGAACCAAGTGCACTTTCTGTTCGATTCTCCAAGTTTCTCTGCCTCTGTTGCATCCCTTCTAATGATGACACTTTCGACAGGGTTGCCTCAGTAATGCCCACCTTTTTTTCCTGAAGTAAGATTCTTTGCAACCGTGATTGACATTGCCTTTGGCCATGCCTGACACATTTCCCACACTTTTCCCCTCACCTCTTCTGTTCCCTTCCACAACACTGATAGGGTTCCCCTGGTCCTCACTTTCTGCCCCACTATCTGCATCCAAAGGATCACAATCCATCATTTATACCACATCCAATGGGATGCCACCACCATACACGTATTCCCTTCCCCTGCCCTGGCAGCATTTTGCAGGGGTTATTTTCTCTGGTCCGCTGCTCCAATCCCAACATTTCCTCACACCTGTTTGGCACTTGCCTAACCAATTGCAGAAGGAACAACACCTTCCTGGTTCTCTCCTCTTTCCTCACTGTCCAAGGCACCAGACACACCTTCCAGGTGAAGCAGCAATTTACTTGCACTTCACACATTCAAGTCCACTGTATTTGCTGCTCCCAACGTGGCCTCCTTTATCTGGGGGAGACAAAACACAGATTGGATGACTGCTTTGTGGAACACCTATATTCTGTCTGTAAAATGACCCTGAGCTCTCAGTTGTCTACTGTTTCAACACACCACTATATTTCCTATTCAACATTTCTGCCTCAGGTCCTGTTGTGTTCCAGCAAGGATCAGCACAAGCTGGAAGAACAGCATCCTATTTTTGGCTTGGAAACCCTGCAGCCTTTAGGACTCAGAGTGAGTTCAATGATTTTAGAGCCTGAATATTTCCTTCCATGTCCTTTCCCTTAGGCATTGTCATGACATGGGCAGCTTTCAGCACTGCCAACCAATTTTCACCAACTCATGGTCCCCACATTCAGGTTTTTCCATTCCGGGCTCAAAATCGTACATCCTTTTGTCTACTGTTGAAACTGTTTTTCTGGGCTCTGTCTCTACCTATCAACATACTGCTTTCCCCTTCTCTAGCCCTTACCTTCAGTATTTGTACCACCCTTTCCAAGCTACTGTATATTCTGAAGAAGCATTAAGTCTGTTTTCTTTCTATCAATGCTCCGAGACCTGAGTTTCTTCAGCAATTTCTTTTTTTGGTCTACTTAATATTGGTTTTGTGGCTAGATCAGTAAACACTCCTAAAATCATTTCTTGACACAACTCTGCATTCCAACTATGCACCCCCTACTACGTTGCAAAGCCGTGCAAATTTGACGTCTGACACAATGCCACAATTTATGTTTAGATTGCAACGAGAGGCATTGCTGCCAAGTGTATAGTTTTTGGTCTAAAACACAGCATGCTCAAAATATTTAACTGGCCAAACAGCATCTGTGGAGAGAGCACAGCAGGGTTCATGCAAGGACAAAGCGCTGCAAATGCAGTTGATGGAGTGAACATACCGGACAAATGATCTTGCATCAATTTTTGATGGTCTGCACTGGTTTTTACAGGATCACTGTTTTATGTTAATGGGTTTCACTGCACTGAGTTGCTGCAATGATGTACAAAATGGCAACAATAAAAAACTGAATTAGCACTTTTTTAAGGTGTACTTAATAATAACTGAGTGTATCATGTAAAATCAACAAAGTTGCCAACCATTGAATGGTTTTAGTCTGATAAACCCTCTGCTAAATAGTCAATATCAATTCAGATCAACTTCTGGCATGAATTGTATAAACTGGCAGACTAGCAAAAATATGAAGTCTAACTGAATTTTCAGAACATGTTAAAGTAGGCACCCTTTCTCATTAGAGACCAGTATCCGTAAATTGTGAATGTCTGAATCAACTTCATTTTCAATTGTCACTCCTTTTCTAACTCAACTATCAAATGACACGGTCCCATTGTGGACACAGGGATGAAGCTTGAGCTGTTAGGTCACAAATTCCATTATTGCTTCTGAGTACAAGGTCATATTGATTTTATTCAACAGAGTAGCCTCTGGTAGAGTAGTATGTGATGGTAGCTGGCAAACAGGAGGTGAATTCCTTTATGTTGATGGCCATTATCAAAGATTTAAAATGACAAATTTATTCATTTGCTGAGAAAATTGAATCCAATCAAAGTTTTCAAATACTCATGGAAATCAATTCAGTCCATCAGGAAATCAGTCTCTCCTTTCTAATTTATTTATTGGCCCTGTTGATAGTGAAATTCTATTCAAGCATATTGAAGGTTCATACTCTCGTGCATTCTAAAACTACAATTATTGTGCATTGTTCAAGAAATGTAGATAGCTTCATACTGAAAATTTTTCAGTGAAGATTGAAATATATTATTGAATTCGGAAATGTTGTATACCAAAATCAATCATTTGCTAGTGTTTCTGCTTGAATTAGCATCCGAAGAATTTGCCTGGAGATGGGATTGATGAATTCTTAGATTTAATTGCCCTGATGTGGATTTGATCTCTTGAACAGAGAGAGAGAGAGAGAGATAAAGAGATAAAGAGAGTGTTGAATATAACAGATCAACAACCTTTCCTTAGGTAACTGAACAAATTAAAATATTTGCTGAGAAAAATTATGTTTTCTTTTTAGGGAAAAAATGGGCTTCATGCTCTTAACACCATTTTATTTTCAATGCTTCATTGTGATGAGGAAACAACGGAGCTGGAATTTGCTCTTTGGCCTGTGCAGATGCAGTTAAGTGAAGGTCAGAAGCCTGCACTGATTGAGGAATGCAATTAAAAACTGCAGATGAGAACATTATAAGAAGATAAGAAATAGGAGCAGGAGTAGGTCCATAAGACCATAAGACATAGGAGTGGAAGTAAGGCCATTCGGCCCATCAAGTCCACTCCACCATTTAAATTGTGGCTGATGGGCATTTCAACTCCACTTCCCTGCACTCTCCCCGTAGCCCTTGATTCCTTCTGAGATCAAGAATTTGCCGATCTCTGTTTTGAAGGCATCCAACATCCCAGCCTCCACTGCACTCCGTGGCAATGAATTCCACAAGCCCATCACTCTCTGGCTGAAGAAATGTCATCTCATTTCAGTTTTAAATTTACCCCCTCTTATTTAAAGGCTGTGCCCATGGGTCCTAGTCTCCCTGCCTAACGGAAACAACTTCCTAGCATCACCCCTTCTAAACCATACATTATCTTGTAAGTTTCTATTAGATCTCCCCTCAGCCTTCTAAACTGTAATGAGTACAATCCAGGATCCTTAGCCGTTCATCATACGTTAAACCGACCATTCCAGAGATCATCCGTGTGAATCTCCGCTGGACACGCTCCAGGGCTAGTATGTCCTTCCTGAAGTGTGGGGCCCAAAATTGGACACAGTATTCTAAGTGGGGCCAAACTAGAGCTTTGGAAAGCCTCAGAAGCACATCGCTGCTTTTATATTCCAACCTTCTTGAGATAAACGACAACATTACTTTCACTTTCTTAATCACGGACTCTACCTGCAAGTTAACCTTTAGAGAATCCTGGACCAACACTCCCAGATCCCTTTGTATTTCTGCTTTGCGAATTTTGTCATCATTTAGAAAATAGTCCATGCCTGTATTCTTTTTTCCAAAGTGCAAAACCTCACATTTACTCACATTGAATTTCATCAGCCATTTCCTGGACCACTCTCCTAAACTGTCTAAAGCTTTCTGCAGCTTCCCCACCTCCTCAGTACTACCTGCCTGTCCACCTATCTTCGTATCATTGGCAAACTTCGCCAGAATGCCCCCAGTCCCTTCATCCAGATCATTAATCTATAAGGTGAACAGCTGTGGCCTCAACACTGAACCCTGCGGGACACCACTCGTCACTGGTTGCCATTCCGAAAAAGAGCCTTTTATCCCGACTCTCTGCCTTCTGTCAGACAGCCAATCCTCAATCCAAGCCAGTAGCTCACCTTGAACACTATGGGCCCTCACCTTACTCAGCAGCCTCCCATGAGGCACCGTATCAAAGGCCTTTTGGAAGTCTAGATAGATAACATCTACTGGGTTTCCCTGGTCTAACATACTTGTTACCTCTTCAAAGAATTCTAACAAGTCTGTCAGGCACGACCTCCCCTTACTAAATCCATGCTGACTTGTTCTAATCTGACCCTGCACTACAAAGAATTTAGAAATCTCATCCTTGACAATGGATTCTAGAATTTTACCAACTACCGAGGTTAGGCTAATCAGCCTATAATTTTCCATCTTTTGCCTTGATCCTTTCTTAAACAAGGGAGTTACAACAGCAATTTTCCAATCATCTGGGACTTTCCCTGACTCCGGTGACTTTTGAAAGATCACGACCAAAGCCTCCGCTATTTCCTCAGCCACCTCCCTCAGAACTCTAGCATGTAGCCCATCGGGGCCAGGAGATTTATCAATTTTTAGACCCTTTAGCTTTTCTAGCACTTTCTCTTTTGTAATGCCTACCATACTCAACTCTGCCCCCTGGCTTTCCATAATTGTTGGCATACTACTCATGTCTTCCACTGTGAAGACTGACGCAAAGTACTTAAGTTCTTCAGCTATTCCCTTATCTCCCATCACTCGCCTTCCAGCATCAATTCAGAGCAGCCCAATATCTACTTTTGCCTCTCGTTTGTTTCTTATGTATTGAAAGAAGCTTTTACAATCATTTCTAATATTAGTAGCTAGCCTACCTTCATAATTGATCCTCTCCTTCTTTATTGCTCTCTTCGTTATCGTCTGTTTGTTTTCGTAGCCTTCCCAATCTTCTGATTTCCCAGTGTTCTCGGCCGGTTTATAGGCTTTCTCTTTTGCTTTGATACATTTCCTGACTTCCTTCGTCAGCCATGGCTGTCTAATCCCACCCTGGATAATCCTGCTTTTCTTTGGGATGAACCTCTGTACTGTGTCCTCAATTACACCCAGAAACTCCTGCCATTGTTGGTCTGCTATCTTCCCCGCTAAGCTCTGTTTCCAGTCAATTTTCGTCAATTCCTCTCTCATGCTGCTGTAATTTCCTTTATTTAACTGTAACACCATTACATCCGATTTTACCTTCTCTCTTTCAAACTGCAGACTGAACTCTACCATATTATGATCGCTGCCTCCTAAGTGTTCCCTCACTTTAAGGTCTTTTATAAAGTCTGGCTCATTACATAGCACTAAGTCCAGAATAGCCTGCTCCCTTGTGGGCTCCATCACAAGCTGTTCCAAAAAGCCATCCTGCAAACATTCCATGAACTCCCTTTCTTTGGATTCACCGGCAACATTATTCACCCAATCCACCTGCATATTGAAGTTCCCCATGATCACTGTGACCTTGCCTTTCTGACATGCCCTCTGTATTTCTCGGTGCATCTTGCGCCCCTGGCCCTGATCACTGTTAGAAAGCCTGTACATAACTCCCATTATAGTTTTTTTGCCTTTGTGGTTCCTCAATTCCACCCACACAGACTCCATATCTTCTGACCCTGTGTCATTCAGTGCCGTAGATTTAATTCCAATCTTAACTAACAAGGCAACACCACCCCCTCTGCCCACCTCCCTGTCTTTTCGATATGTTGTGAATCCTTGGATGTTTAACTGCCAGTCCTGAGCTCCTTGCAACCATGTCGCTGTGATGCCGACCACATCATAATCATTCAAGAGGATTTGTGCTGTTAATTCATCTACTTTGTTGCGAATACTACAAGCATTTAGATAAAGTGCCTTCATGCTAACTTTCTTATCATTATTAGAGAGGTTGGAAATCCCAAGATGTCTTAAGATATCCTTCCTTTTTGCTGTATTCTGAGTCTGCCTTGTGCTTAAATTCACCTGCACACATGCTATCCTGTTGCTTATCTTTCCATTTAACTTCATACTCCCTGTCACTTTCACTTTCCCTTCCCCCCGACTCAGAAGTTTAAAGTCCTACTGACCACCCTATTTATCCTTTTCGCTAGAACACTGGTTCCAGATCGGTTCAGGTGGAGACCATCCCAACGGTACAGATGCCCCCGGTCCCAAAACTGATGCCAATGCCCCATGAAATGGAATCCCTCTTTCCCACACCAATCCCTTAGCTACATGCTTACTTCCCTAACTTTCTTTTCCCTGTACCAATTAGCACGTGGCTCAGGCAGTGATCCAGAGATTATGACCCTTCAGGACCTGCACTTCAATTTCTTTCCTAGTGCTTCATAATCCCTGAACAGGTCCTCTACCCTCGCTTTGCCTATGTTGTTAGTCCCAACGTGGGCCACTACAACTGGATCCTCCCCCTCCTGCTCCAATATCCTTTCAACCCGGTCGGAGATGTCCCGCACCCTGGCACCGGGCAGGCAACACACCATGCGGGACTCCCGATCCGGCTTGCATAGGATACTATCTGTTCCCCTAATAATAGAATCCCCCATAACAACTACCTGTCTTTTTGCTCCCGCCTCTTGAATGGCCTTCTGCACCATGGTGCCGTGGTCAGCTGCCTCATCCTGTCCACAGTCCTTTTCCTCATCTGTCCAGGGAGCAAGAATCTCATACCTGTTGGTCAAGGTCAAGGGCTGAGGCTCCTACACTCCTGAACTCAGAATCCCCCTGCCTGCCTCACTTACAGTCACACCTTGTCCCTGAACACTTTCTGAATTTGAGTTATTTAATCTACTGGGTGTGACTGCCTCCTGAAACAAAGTGTCCAGGTAACTCTCCCCCTCCCGGATGTGCCGCAGAGTTTGAAGCTCAGATTCCAGGTCATTTACTCTGAACAGGAGTTCTTCCAGCAACCAACACTTGCTGCAGATGTGGTCGCTGTCATTCACAATGGGATCGGCCAGTTCCCACATCATACAGCTACAGCACATCACCTATCCAGCCATTACTACTTATTTAGTTAACTTTTACAAGTTATGTATTAAATGCTTTCTAGTACTTCTCTGCTACACTCTTTTTCAATTAAGCAATTAAACTTTTAATCAATTACACAATACACAAGGATATAAATTGAAAAGCCTTACCTTAACAACACATGACAGTCCTTCTCGGTTGGAGCTCCCGCTGTTTCTGCTGCTGGAACAGGAATGGAGGGCTCCACCGGTCAAGGTGGGTATTTGCTCATCGTTAAAGCAGAGACTCACCCACCTGTAGGCCTCTGATCGATGCTCCTGCTCTTCCTGCTGCGAGTCTGTGGACTTTTAATTAGGTTAGAGGAGGAGGGAGGGAGGCCCTACTGTATTGGACCTGGGGCTTCAAGGTAAGTGCTTAAATAACGGTCACTTACCTTCCCAACTGCCTCTCTGCTCCGACTTCACTTCCGCCCAGCTCTCGCCGCTCTCTGCTGAAGAAAAAGTCATCTGGACTATTGAGCTTGCTCTGCCATTCAGTAAGAT
The DNA here is from genome assembly GCF_030684315.1 of Stegostoma tigrinum. Lineage (NCBI taxonomy): Eukaryota > Metazoa > Chordata > Chondrichthyes > Orectolobiformes > Stegostomatidae > Stegostoma > Stegostoma tigrinum. The sequence continues at coordinate 44,490,341 of NC_081356.1, read as the reverse complement.
CATGGCTGATCTCTTCAGAGACTCAGCTCCACTTACCTCCCTGCTCACCATAACCCTTGAATCCTTAGCTTTCAGAAATTTGTCAATCCTTGTCTTCTAAACATTCAATTAGGTACCCTCGACTGCTTTAGTGGGAAGGGAATTCCACAGATTCACAACCATTTGGGTGAAGATGTTCCTCCTCAACTCAATCCTAAATCTGCTCTTGCTTATTTTGAGGCTATGCCCTCTAGATTTAGTGTCATCCACCAGTGGAAATACTCTGTCTGCTTCTATCCACCTATTCCCTTCATAATTTTATGTGTTTCTATAAGATCCCCCCTCGTTCTTCTAAATTCCAATGAGTACAGTCCCAGTCTACTCATACTCTTGTCATAAGGCAACCCTATCAATTCCAAAATCAATTTAGTGAACCTCCTCTGCACTTCCTTCAGTGCCAGTACAACCTTTCAAAAGTAAGGAGACCAAAACTGTACACGGTACTCCAGGTCTGACCTCACCAGCACCCTATACAGCTGCAGAATAATCTTCCTGTTTTTAAACACCATTCATCTTGTAATGAAGGACAATATTCCATTTGTTCACTGTGATTTTTGTGATTCATGCTCGAGGACACCCAGGTCCCTCTGCACAGCAGCATTCTGCATTTAAATAACAGATTGCTGTTATTCCTACCAAAATGGATGACCTCACATTTACTTGAAGGCTTTACTTAGGAGGGATGCCAGGACTGGAGAAACAACAGATCACCTTGTTAGTTATATTAAACTTTTAAACCATTCAATAAAAAATAAAACCACTGGGCAGGCCAGTTTTTTGGAGCATGGCTGAAGCCAGACATGGTGGGAGATCTTCAAAACTCAGCTACAGGTCCAATCGACCTGTATGTCACAGGGCAGTTGCCTCCTGGCAACTGTTAGACTGTCCTCTCGATTCCTTGGGGACAACTGAGATGTTCCAATTTACATCTGACAATCAGCCTTTGAGCAATATTGGTGACATGCTGCTACCCATACCATTGTCATGCATGCAAATGTACAGATTGCCTCCATTAACACACCACTCTTTCCCTGACCACCCCCTTCCTCCTCCATGCAAATACCCTGGAGTTGATTTAGTGAGTGAGTACATCTGCCAGCCATGCCACATCCCAAATCTGCCTGCTTCCATGCTTACCCCTACAGAAGCCTTAAAATATCAGCCCCGGGTTTCATTCCTTGCATTGTTAATTTCCCAGGCATCAGTCAAGGGAAAAGCAAAGGAGGTAAAACTGTTGTCACCTAGAAATTGAACCAGGTGACCAGGCTGCATTATCAATATTCCTGAGCATCCAGAACACACAGTTCTTGGAATCTTTAACCTTTTTAAGAAACTCAAGGCACCAGGATGCATGAGCAGTAAGTAGTGTGCAGCCATCAATAAGCGTGTTACCTCAAGATGAGTTACGCTACGATCTGTCATGAATGTGATCTCTTTAGCAGGGAAAGTATCCTGCAAAATGACTAAATATGACTCTTGACTCTTTATTTCATTAGGCTGACCAATCTGATCAGCATTATTGTTGCAGAAGAACTGCAGGTGTATACTTGTATTCGGGAAGAGCAACAAATTTAGATGTTCCAGAATTTATTGCAGATGCGACTAAATTATGAGTTTTGAGAATGAAAAGTGTGAATACAATGAGAATAGCTTGCTATTATTTGGTCATGTCCACTCGTCAGAGGGCTGATAAACCTTTGGTCAAGAGAAGAACATGGTCTTTGATTACATCTCCTGTGGTTTTATGACCTTTGTTGCTTAATTCACCCATTTTGGTGTCAATTGCTATATACAATTGTTCTAAACGATATGAAAGAGATGTTAAGAGAGCAATTTCGCGGGTATATTATGGTTTTATGTTTTCACTGGACGAAAAATAGCATGCATAGAAAGGTTGAACAGAGACAAATGTAATGGAGTAGAAAACATCATTTCTTCCTCACTTAAAGAAAAACTTCTGCTTGACAAATTTTGTTTCTCTCAAGTGCTAGAGTGGAAATAATGGTCAATATTTATTGCTAGCAATTAATGCAGCTGATGATCCATACATTTGATGGTCATATCACCGAAATTGTTCACTGAGTCAGAATGTTTTAGTTCTCCAGCTCAACATACAATTTATGTTTGTGAAAAATAGTGTTTGCAGTTAATCAACATTAAGTAGATGCATAAAGATTAATCACATGTAAATTTTGTTAAAAATCTTCCTCTGAGCAGTTTTAGAAGTTGATTGTTTACTTTCGTGGATGTTTGATGCAGATCTAAAGGGAATAAACTGTTGTGACCAATTTTTTTTGTCAAAGCATAAATTAACAAACTTGTCTATGTTAATGATACAAACTTATGAATTTCTTAGCTGCTGTTTCGTTGGCCGGATCAGACTTCCAATGATGCCAGTCTTAAAGCTTAAAAAGAGTTGTGCAGGTGACCATGTGTAAATGTAAACAAAATAAATCATTAGCAAATCTGCCATTTGTTTGATTACTGAAAACTCATCAAATAGATTCTAGTGGTGAATCTTACTAGTAACTTATTGACGCATTGCAACTCTTCATTAAAAGTTAAACTGTAAAATTGTAGGAAACTTTGAGAATGTATTGATTTTGCATATGTAATTTTTTTGTAATTAATCTTCAACTGATTCTTTTAATAAGGAGTGCTTTATGATGCAAGACAAATTTAAGAAGATTAAGATGTTGTTCTTTTGCAATAATTAATGTATGAACAGTTAACACTTTAAGAATGGAACAAAATGTTTTGAAAAAATAAGAGATTCGCTTTGTTCCAATGTAGTTTTTCTGTTACTTGAAAATTATGCTTGTCACGCTGTGCATGTGAATGTGTATACAACAAATAATGTGACTTTTAATGATTAGTTTCAGAGAAGACAATTCATTACCTGCCAAAGAATATTTGTCTGAGTTTACCAGATTTGAAACGTTAACCCTATCTCTGTCTCCACAGCTGGCTCCATAATTTTCTGTATTTCTTTCAGATTTCCAGTATCCGCAGTATTTTTCTTTTAGACAAATGAGTCTCCTCTACAAATAGTTCACTTGCCTTCTCCGGTTGACTGTTGTTCTTTATTATTGATGGAGTACGTGCCCCATATATAGTATAATATTTCATTGGAAACTCTGAAAGAAGGTGTTTCATATTTTTACATTGGCAATCTGTAACCTCCCATGTACAAAGGGGTAAGCTTAAAGAACAAGTTGTATCTTCAAATTTCAGTCAGCAGCTGAGTTGCCGGGCTCAGTCTTTGTGCAAAAGAGGTTCATGATCACCTTACTCTTTTAAATTGGGCAGGCTTGAAGGCAGGGAGAAGAGTTGAAAGATATTATTGGCAGTGGACCAAGGAAGCTTGGATTTCTTCATTGAACAAGGAGAAATATTAGAGAACAGTGCCTGATGATGCTTGATGTGGTCCTGATTGATTCGGTGATGAATAGTTCAGCGAGTAGTAGGTCCTATGTACTCAAGTCTGTGCCTGTTGGACATTGAAGAAAGAAAGAGCGCAATAATGGTTTACCAGGTTAATGTCTAGAGTATTAGAATAGTCTTACAAGGAGATTGTGTCTTATTTCCTAGAGTTTCAAAGCATTAGGGATAAAGTTATTGAAGCTTACTGAATTCTTCTCGTGCATGACAGGGTAATTTAGACAAGATGTTTCCACTGGCTAGTGAGTTAAAGCTTAGTTTCATAATCTCAGGATAAGCAATGATCCAGTTAAACCGATGATGATAACGCATTTCTTCGCTAGGAGGGTGGTAAATTTTTGGAAATCTCTCAGCTTGGAGGCCTGTGGAAGCTTCGTAATTGAGCAAGTTCAAGCTAGCAAACAATGCATTTCTGGAGATGAATGATGTCAGGTGATATAAAAATACTGCAGGGACAAAGCTTTGAGGCGGATGATTAGCCATCTAAATGAATGGCAGGGCAGACTAAATGGCATACTCCTGCTCCTACATTCCTCTGAATATGTGAACCACAGTAGGAACGATCACGATGGGTGAGAATGAGAACTTTAATATAGACAAGGATAATAAAGTTAAACATGTGAAGGTGAAAAAGGAGATTTTTTGTTTGCTGGTATATTACCTTGATGAACAGAGATTGAAAGGCAAGTTTTGAAAGTCCCATTGCAAGATGTTTGGAGGAGAGTTGTTTTTTCCCAGATGCAAACTGCACAAGTTGGAGCGATGATATTGTTATGAGTAATGAACAATGTAATTACCGATCAAAGTTAACTTTGACGTCGAAAGAAAGGCAAATCGAAAAGCCCTGTCAGCTGATTAAGGCCATGGGGTTTGCTGACAATGTAGATAGAATATAGATAGGAATGAAGGTCAGAAGGCTATGAATTCAAAACACAGAAGAAAGTAAGCTATACTTATATTTAGAAATAATGGGGAGTCTTAGTGCAGGAGCTGAGGATGGGAAACAGTGAGTATGTGTCAGTGAAATACAAAATCATGCTTGAGAGGTCAAATGAAATTTAGTCTCGAAATGTAAATGAATGGGAGAACCAGGCCTGGAATGAGGAAAAGTGGTGATTGAGTCATATGCCAAGAAAAACAAAATTTGTCTACCCACTTGTAAGACAATTGTTGATTTACATGCATCCATTACTGTTTCAGAATCTCAAAATAGATTTTGAATTGCATTTTTATATTATTGTATTATTTTCTATTTCTGTCATACAATTATTGAATGTTATAGCACATAAGGGAGGTTATTTCATGCATTGTGTCTTCACCAACTCTTTGACACCTGAGTCAATGACTTTGACTCCCTTGCTCTTTCCTCATCGTCCTGCAAATCTTTCCACTTTAAACATTTATCTAGTTTCATTTTCAGAGTTTCCTTGGAAGTACTTTCACAACTCTTTCAAACCCTTCATTTTGGATCACTCTAAAATATGGTGTAAGTGGTTCCTTTTTTAAGAAAGCAATTTTCCAAAATTTATAGTAAAGTACTTCATGATTTTGAATATCGCAATTAAATATTCCTTTAATCTCTCCACATAAAGAGAACTATCCTTGCTCCATTCTCTTAACTTCACTGGAGCCCTTCATTCCTGGCCCTCTACAATTAAATTTTCCGCACGAGTGTGCATGAGTTTCAAAGGTATTCTGATCTTTGCTAATGCTGTAGTGATTGGCAAATGATTTGACCCAAAGTTGGCTGTATATAAATATGGTATCTGCACATTCATTGGGTTTAGTTTTAGTTTTACAAGGGAATGTGTGTATTATAGGCATGACGAGTGTTTGATGCCCATCTTCAATTTCCTTTGGTTTGTTCGGCCTTTTGAGGATCTATATGTGTCAACCACATTGCTATGAGTCTGGAGTTACATGAAGGTCAGACTTGGTCAAAATTAGCATATTTCCTTCACTAAAAGGCATAAAGGACAGTGATTATAATTGTCGTAGTCACCAACAATGAGAAAAACTTTATATCCAAAGTTTATAAACAAATTTAAGTTTCAGGAGCGACAGTGATGGCATTTGGACCCTTGTTCCCAGAACAAAAGCCCAGGCCTTTGAAACTGAGGGTCTCTCAGCAGAGTCATAGAGTCATGCAACACAGAAACAGACCCTTTGGTCCAACCACTCCATGTTGACCGTCATCCCAACTAAACTAGGCCCATGTGCTTGTGCTTAGCCCATGTCCCTCCAAACAGTTCCTATTCATCTACCTATCTAAATATCTTTTAAACATTCTAACTGTCATCACAGTCATCATTTTCTTTGCAAGTCCATTTCTCACATGAACCACTCTTTGTGCAAAAAAAATTGCCTCATGTCTTTTTTAAACCTTTCCCCTCTCAACTTAAAAATGTGTCCCTTAGTCTTGAAATTCCCCACTCAAGGGAAAAATAACATCTGCTATTTACCTTTTTGATAACCCTCATCATTTTGTAAACCTCCATAAAGTCAACTCACAATCTCCCACACACCTGTGAAAAAAAGTCCCAGCTTATTCGCCTCTTCTTATAACTCAAATCTTCCATTCCCAGCAACATTCCTGGTAAATCTTTTCTGAATGCTCTCCACTGTAATAATATCCTTCTTATAACAGGGCAACCAGAACTGGACACTGCACTCCAGAAGAGGCCTGAACAACAACCTGTACAACTTCAACATAATGCCCTACCTCATATATTGAAAGATCTGAGCAGTGAAGACAAACATGCTAAATGTCTTCTTAATCACCTTATTGATATGTGATGCAAACTTCAAAGAATTATATGCCTGAACCCCTTTGTGTCTCTTTCCACAACACTACCCAAGTCCGTAATTCTACTTGTATAAGTTTTGCCTATGTTTTTACAAAATACCTCACGTTTTTTCAAATTAAACTCTATTTGCCACTCTTCAGCTCATTAACCCAATTAATAAAGATTGATGTGTAATCTTAATCTACTTCACTGTCCAGTATACTACCAATTGTTCACAAATTTACTAGCCATGCTTTCTACATTCTTTCTAAATCAATTATATAACTGACAAACAAAACTGGACGCAGCACCGATCCCTGTGGAACACTGCTGGTCACAGGTATTCAGTCTGAAAAATAACCCTCCACCATTACTCGCATCTCCTGTCGTTAAGCCGATCTTGTGTCCAACTGGCAAACCCACCCTGAATCCCACATGATCTAACTCTGCTAGTTCGCCTACCATGCAGAACCTTGTCAAAAGCTTCACTAAAGTCCAAGTAAACAATTTCTACTGCTCTGCTCTCATCAATCTTGGTTACTTCCTCATAAAAAACTCAATCAAGTTTGTGAGACACGATTTCCCTCACACAAAATCATACCGACTACTCCTAATTATCCCTTTCCTCTCCAAATGCATATAAATCCTATCTTTCAGAATCACTTCCAACAATTTACCCACCTTAACCAGCTTTAATTGTCCAGAATCTGTTCTCAGATCTCCTTTGGAATATTGTAAAATAATGTTAATTTAACTTGGTTTGCATTTTTAAAGTGAATTTAAATGTTAAATTTAAAACAGGAGAAATATGATTTTTTTTAAAGTACATTCTAAGTGAAGTGGTGCTGGTTAACAATGTGCATGACTTGTATCTATTTATTTGCTTCATCACAGTCACACTCACAGGTCTGTAGTTCCCAGGCTTCTCCTTACAACCTTTCTTAAACAAAGGCACAATATTAGCCACTCTCCAGTGTTCCGATACCTCACCCCCAATTACAGATGATTGAAATATTTCTGCAATAGGCCCTACAACTTCCTTCCCAACATCCCACAATGTCCTGCAATACACTAGATCAGGCTCTGGAGATTTACACAACTTTATAACATCTCCAGCACTTGCTCTTCTGTAAATTTGAACTGTTTTCAAAATATCAATATTTATTTCCCTGAGTTCTCTACCCTCCATTTCTTTCTCCACAATAAAAACTGATGTAAAATATTCATTTAATATCTCTTTCCTCTCCTGAAGTTCAACACAAAGACAACCTCTTTGATCTTTAAGGAGCACTATTTTTTTTCTAGTTGTTTTCTTGCTCTTAGTGCACTTGTAAAAACACTTTGGATTATCATTCACCATATTTGCCAGGCTATATCGTATCCTCAGTTTGCCTTCCTCATCTCCCTCTTAAGAATGAGCCTTCAGTCTTTATACTTACCAAAAAATTCACTTGAACCCAGTTGTTTATATGCAATATATGATTCTTTATTCTTGACGAGAATGTCAATATCTTTATTTATCCATTGTTCCTAATCCTACATGTAAAGATCAGTTAATAAAGCATGTAGTACAAGAACAAGGAGGTAATTTTGAACAGGACACTTATTACATCTCAGCTGAGTATTGCACATAGTTGTGGGTGCCACATTATAGGATAGATGTAAATGTGTTAGAGAGAATGTAAAGAGATTTACAAGAATGGATTCAACAGATAAGTAACTTCTGTTATGAGGATCTGCATGGAGGCTTTCAAAATCATGAGCAAGGTAGCAGTGGAGGCAGGGAGAAACTGTTGCACTCGCAACAGGATCAAAAACAAGTGGGCAACGATTTGGAGTGATTTGCAAATGATGGAAATGGGAGGAGTTTAAAAAATCCTTTGCATGTACCGGGTGGCTGGGGCCTGGATTGCACTGCCTGGAATTGTTGGCGGAGGCAGAGTCAATTGAGGTTTTCACGTGGGCATTGAATGATCATTTCAATAGAAACAATGTGAGGATTACAGGAAAAGGGCAGGGAGTAACACTCATTTGGACAGCCAGGGTACAGATAAAGGGCTGAATGGCTTCCTTCTGTGCTCTTACCCATCTGTGATTCTGTGTATCACAAGTTGACTGATATTATCTTAATACCACCAACCCCTCATGACGTTGTTAAAACATCATCCATAAAATCTAAATTATTTTGTTTCATTTTTTGAATGATATATTTTTAAGTCTTGACATTTGAATAATTAGGTCTTTTCATAAAATTCATTCAATAAAAATAATCTGAAACGTAGGTAAATAGAAATGGAATTTGAGGCCAGGGCAATGCACTGTATGCCAGTATGAAACTAGCTTTACTTGACCAGAATCCATTCTTCAATCTCCTTTGGAATTTTGAAAATAAAATTGATTTACCTTGGTTTGCATTTTTAAAGTGAATTTAAATATTAAATCTAAAACAGAAGAAATATGAAAATGACGAAAAAGTGCATTCTCAGTGAAGTGGTGCTAATTAATATTGTGCATGACTTGTACCTATTTATTTGCATCATCACTGAACTACTGATGAGAATCGTACACACATTAAAATACTCCACAGGGTCTGTCAGTAGAAATCATTGTGCCTTCAGGTCTAATTGAGTACTAAACTCAATTCTTGCGAAGCAGATGTCATCAAATCTCAATTATCTGTTGACCTTGAAAACCAAGATTTAATAAGTGGACCATCACTCCATTTGGCATCGTTGAGGCAGCATTGAAGCAAAGAAAATTGCTCCACTGAAGCATCCAACGGTGAGATTATGTGCAAATGCTTAGGTCAGTATCGTGTGATGCATAGACAAAACAGTTACCTGTCTCGCTATAGGTACATAGCACTAGTCACAGATCAGGAATGTTTGGTATAGCCATGAGAAGTTCTCTTCATAAAATAGCCTGATTTGAAACATGCAACCTTTGACTTCCTGCTGCTCTGATGAAGCAGAGGGAGAAAATCCTGCCACAAAGGCAACAAAATTAGGAAAGAGGTTTTTTTAAAAAAAGCCAAATTGTAAAGGAAAGAAGTCAAAAAGTGAAGTCAATCCATAAAGCACAGTTAGTCCTCATTGTTGCAAAGGAATAGGAAACACTAAGTATTTAATTGGTATTAATGGTGTGCTGCAAATAGAGTGCAGGAACCAATTAAATGGCAAATGAAATAAATGAAATTTGAAAACGAGTCCCAGAACTTGCTAGTTTGAGAAGAATGAATGAATATTTGCAATGAGAAGTGAAAATAAGGCGCACTGAGGTGATCATGAATCTTGCACCATATTTTTGTACAGACCTATAATTTTAGTGAAAATGTGTTTTCCTTCAAGAGTTGACCCCAATTTCAATGTCTTAGTATGTCTAGTTTTTTTTTCTGACCATAGCGGCTCATAATGGATTATCATGTTTGGCGAAGTTTTTAACATCTGATTTGTCTACTTCTTCTGAACCAGACAGATATTCAGACCAACTTTGAGATAGAAACCGACACTCGAGTTGCAATTACCCAGGATGTCAGTACGGATTTTTTGTGTGTACTGGTTAGAGAACAGAATAGGGGCATGCCCAGTGCCCTTGTAGGACACACAACCAAAAGCTATCTTTCAGACATGTGAAAGTTGACGTTTCAAGTACATGATCCTCAGCCCATTTTGGTATTTATTTTCTATATGATTTGCCAACAATAATTCTTAGTGTTTTTGCCTTCTGTTGTTTTTATTTTGCCTGCAGTGTCTTCAGCAACTTTAATAGTTTTCGATAGTTATCTTCTGAAGTGGTATATTTCACAGGATGACTTTGCGTGTCAATCTGATAGTGCATCCTTCCACATCATTATTATCTATATCTGTCCTTTCCCAGGGAAATGCCCTTATGTTAGCAGCTATGATGTTGTGGAATGCTCCCTAGGAATGATGCTGCCAACAGATATTCCTGACCACATCAGTACAATAAGGGAGAGCTTGATTGGCCGTTAGGTAGAATGGATCTTTAGCAGCTGGCCAATAATCTCTGCTGATTTGCGGGAATGGTGAATGACAGTGACACAGATCAAAAGCAACACAACTTTAATTTCAATATTTTTCAAACATGGTGTCATATCTTGACCTGAGTTAGTACATCTGAAAATTCTGGCTGACACTTGTATTCCCCTTGTCTCTTCAATTTTACCTGCATTTTCCATGTCACTTAGCTAACTTGAAACTTTTTAATGTTTTCCAAATAATGGCAATACATTTCAGTACCTCGGTGCTCTTGTGTTTCATCCCAAAAGTGTCCTTTTGGTTCCGAGATGGTATTTCTGGAGCATCAATGAGATTTTGGTGTGAGTCCTGCCAGGCACCATTATGGCAAAGGCATATGTACCAGGAACACCCATTGAATCTGTTGAGAGTAGATGAAAATGAGCTTGAAAAGCTGATTTGAAGTCAGCATAGCATTTTGCAGCTCAGAACTCAAGCTAATGCCATGTTTTAAATGCACACAGCTGGTCAGACATAGGACTATCCAACAAGCACAATATAGTGGGGCCATCACATATTTTCACTGCAGCTACTATTTTTTTTTCCACTGCTCTTGGTGTGATTGTTTGAGTCTTTGAAGATTTCTAGCATTCAGAAAAGTGAAAATTGTCCATAGCACACTATGGCACAGGCTGAAAGGCTTCAAGCACACAAAGATTCTGCAAAGCCATTTACTCCAAGATTTGGTGATTGTAGGCGCACCCTCTTTGATCATCATATGACAGTGAGAATTAGATGAGATGACATAAAAAAAGAAAATCTGGGAGAAGAAGAATGATTGGAAGGAGGCCAGAAGCCCCAACCATCCAGAATGTTTAACAGATGCTGCCCATCCTGCTGAGTTTTACCAGCAATTTCTGATTTTGATAGTGCAAATATAGACCTGGCAATGCACGGAATGATTCTTGACAAAGAAGTAAGAGGAAGAAATGATGCAATGAACACAGTCTTGCTGTGATGAGGCTGTGGATACACATTTCAACTGAATGGGAGAATAAGAATTGCAACACCATTGTCATATTGAATATTACTGACAGCAGTAATTTCTTAATCTTAATAAATTAATTTAGTTGAACCCTTTTCAGATCTGGGTTCAACAACTCGCCAACAGTCAACAAAAAAAAGGGTGGCAGAGCTTGAACAATAAAGATCATAATCCCAAAAGCCATCACTATTCCACGTCCACAATGCCTCCCCAATACCTACTCACCTAAACCAGAGAGTGCTGCCTTTGCAATTTAAATAATTAATCTGTTGGAGGATAGGTTATTGAACCATGGTGAGACCGTTCCAGAGGTAAGAGGTTGTGTATCTGCAGCCACGCGCCATTTATCCAATCATAAGAACAGAGGAAATAGGAGCAGATGAAAACTCTTTGACCCGAATGGTCAGCTTCACCGTTCAATAAATATGCGGCTGATTTTTAAATTAACTCCAATTTCCTGCTCTATCCCCATGTTCCTTAATTTCCTAAATGTAAAGATATTCAAAGACTGTGCATCCCAGCTATTTAGTGTCTGGAATTCCATGAAATACAAACCTGTCAGTAAAGAAATTTATCCACACCTTAATCCGAAATAGTTGACGCTTGATTCAAGTTTAGACTCTCCATGTAGGCAAACTTCCATATATTATCTACTCACTAAGCCTCTTAAGAGGGCCATGTATTTTAAAGAGCTCCTAAAGTACAGGAACTATTCGCCCTGTTTACTCAAACTCTTTTCACAGAAGAATTCTCTTGCCCTGAAAATCAGTTTTGAGAACTCTGTTACATTTCCTCCAAGGTGGGTAGATCCTTTCCAAGGGGAGGAAACAAAGAACTACTCACAGAATTGCAGATATTATCTCACCAAAACATTGTGCAATTGTAGTCAGATTTCAATCAAGGGTAATGATAGAGGTTCTCCAGCATCTGCAGTTCCCATTATCTCTAATGATAGAGGTTTTCTGCTTCTGAGTCACAAGGTTCCAGGTTCAAGTCCCACTCCAGGGCTAGATAAATGCAAGCTCTTATTTTTCTCCTTCACTGCCATACACAATCTTTTGGCTATTATACCACTTGTTTTCCTATTTGCGTATTGTACTTGTTCATTAACTTTCTGTGATTAGTAAAGCAGAAAATCTAGCCAAGTCAGTTAAAATCTAAACATTTCCCTGTTTCTCATTATTCAAAGAATCACCCATGTTTCCAAAGCTCTTCCAAAATTGATCATTTCACATTTCCCACTGTTTTATATGATCTGCTTCTTCCTGTCTGTTCAGCTGAAGTGTGTAAGGTGCTCTGAAGCCAGTTCCTCATAATTCAATTTACCACATACCTCTGAATTTTCAGTAAACCTGGATATATTCAACTCCGCTAAGCCATAGACATCAATTGTAAAAATCTGAGATTCAAGCTCTGATTCTTGCAATAACCCCACTGGTTACAGCCTGCCAACCTGAAAATGACCTTATTTCCTTAATTTCTTTTATCATTCAGCATCAATCTCATGAGTCTGTTATGTGGAACCTTGTGACATGCTTTTTGAAATTTCATTGCACCATATCCCATTTATGTTGCCAGCTTATTACTCTCAAGTTCTCAAAGAAAACCTCCATTTTTTAAATTGAGGATGGCCCTGAGTAATCATCATATAACTGTATAAATACTGTTACCAATTCCCTGATAACAGCAATGTGGTTGATGCTCAGTTGCCCTCTGAAATGGCCTAGCAAGCCACTCAGTCGTATCAATCATTACAAAGTCTCAACAAACAATCAAAACTGGATGGGACAACCTGACAGTGAGCTAGGTGCCGAAAAAGACAATGGCAGAAACAGCCCTGTCAATGGTGCAAAATCCTCCTCACTAACATCTGGAAGCTAGTACCAAAAGTGGGAGAGTTGTCTTATAAAACAGTCATGCAAAAGCCTGATGTAGTCAAACCACAGGATAATACCTGATGGACAATAATAGAGACCGCACCAGCACAATCCTAGGGTACATTCTGTCCTGGTAGCAGAGGTTGCGGCACAGGAGCATACAACCTGGAGACGTTTCCCTGAGAGCCAACAACTTTTTCTCCAGAGCCCACAAAGCCTCATGGCATCAGGTTAAACATGGGCAAGGAAACCTCCTGCTGGTTACTATGTGCGGTCTTCCTTCAGCTGATGAATCAGAACTCCTCCACATTGAACAACTCTTGGAGGAAGCCCTAAGGAGGTCAAAGGCACAAAATGTACTTTGGGTGGGGGATTTCAATTTCCACCACCACAGTCGCTCAGCAGCAGCACTAATTATCAAGCTGGTTGGGTCTGAAAGGATATAACTGTTAGACTGGGTTCGCAGTAGGTAGTGAGAGAATCAACAAGAGGGAAAAATGTACTGACCTCATACTTACTGATGTGCCAATTGCAGATGCATCTGTGAATATGTCTGACCACCCCACAATCTCTATGCCATCTATAAATTGAGAATACCCTTCATTGTGTTGTCTGGCACTATTATGCCAGTAAATCAGACAGACTTCGAACAGATCTAGCAAATGAACACCGGACATCACTGAGGCAATGTGGTCCATCAACAGTTTCCGAATTGTACTCCAGCACAATCTACTACCTCATGGCCAAACATAACTCGAATCAACCATTACCGTCAAGCCAGGTGATCAACTTTTATTCAATGAAGAATGAAGAAGGGCATACCAGGAGCAGCCCTATGCATACCTAAAAAGGACCTGCCATCTGGTGAAGTTACCCAAACAGGACTACTTGCATGCTAAACAGCTTAAGCAATAAATGATAGACAGAGATGAGTGACCTCACAACCAATGAATTTGAAGTAGGCTGTACAGTTTTACCGCATCCAGTTGTGAGTGGTGGTGAACAATTAAATAAGTCACAGGAGGAGGAGGAGTCTCCACAAATATCCCTATCATCAAAGATGGAAGAGCTCAACATGTCAGTGTAAAAGATAAGGCTGAAGCATTTCTTATCATTTTCAGCCAGAATTGCTGAGCAGATAATCCATCTTGGCATCCTCCAGTGGTACCCAGCATCATAAACACTAGTCTTCAGTCAATTTAATTCACTCCATATGATAACAAAAAGCATTTGGAGATACTGGATAGTCCAAAGGCTATTTAGGGTGGCACGGTGGCTCAGTGGTTAGCACTGCTGCCTCATAGCAGCAGGGACCCGGATTCAATTCCAGCCTCGGGTGACTGTCTGTGTGGCGTTTACACATTCTTCCTGTGTCTGTGTGGGTTTCCTCCGGGCGCTCCAGTTTCCTCCCATAGTCCAAAGATGTGCAGGTTAGGTGGTTTGGCCATGCTAAATTGCCCATAGTGTTCAGAGATGTGTAGATTAGGGGGATGGATCTGGGTGGGATGTTCTGAGGTTCAGTGTGGACTTGTTGGGCTGAAGGGCCTGTTTTCACACTGCAGGGGTTCTATATCTCTGACAGTGTTCCAGCAGTAGCACCAAAGATGTGCTCCATAGCTTGCTGCTCCCCGAGTCAAGCTGTTGCAGTAGAATTACAGTACTGATATCTAGTTGGCAATGGGGAAAATTGCCTAATTATGCCCAGCATAAAAAAAAAACAGGAACAAATCCAACCCAGCCAAACCTGCTCCATCAGTCTACTCTTGATCGTTGATATAAGCTGGTCAAGATGGTGGCAGAATAGGACTTCTGAGCCAGAGTTCATCCATTCCATTAGTTTCTTTTTCTTCTTTCTCTCTCCTTTCACTTATTTTTTACTTTTTAATTTTACCTCCCATACTCAGGCACCGTCAGCGATGTCAGGGCTGAAAGCCAGCATGGACGTGAATCCTGACCTCAGTGTGCACTCGATTCCCAGACTTGAGGTGAAGTGTAATGCAGTCTGGGTTGGAGGGACTGTTACTTTGAACTCTCACTTCTTTATTTTGCCAAATTATTGCTGGACTTTTGATTTTTTTTTTACTTTTTTATCTTTATCCCTATGAATTTGTATTTAAGAATCTGTACCCGGGTATCTTGGTACCTAAGATGGCATTGTTACTAGTTACTTGTCAACTTTGGACTGTATTCGTGTGAGTACATGTGACAATAAAGCAGATTCTAAGATTCTATATTCTAAAGAGATGGAAGATGCCAACTATTAAGCAGACCTTGCACAGCAATAAACTGCTCAGTCACACCCAGTTTGGGTTCTGACAGAGCTGCTCAGCTCTTGACCTCCTACAGCCTTGGCTCAAAAATGGGTAAAAGAGCTAAACCCCGCCATTGACATCAAGGCTTCTTTCAGCCAAGCATGGCATCAAGCAGCCCAAGTAAAACTGGAATCATTTGGCCTGGAGGGTAACTTCTCCATGGTTGGAATCTAACCTGGCACAATGGAAACTGACTGTCATTCATCAGTTATCTCAGCCCCAGGACATCTCTGCTAAATTTCTGCAGGAGTTCCTCAGAGTAGCATTCTAGGTTTAACCATCTTCAACTGCTTCATCAATGACCTTCCCTCCATCATAATTTCAGAAGTGGGGTTATTTGCTGATGAGTACATGATGTTCAACTTCATTCACATCTCCGTCAGATACTGAATCAGTCCATGTGACAAGTACCATTTGAGTCATGAAAATACCAGGCAATGACCATCTCTGATACAAGACAATCTAACTACCACCTCTTGACATTGAATGGAGTTACCATCACTGAATCTCCCACTATCGACATCTTTACAGTTACCATTGACCAGAAACTCAACTGGACACGCCACATAAATACTTTGGCTACAAGAATAGGTCAGAGTCTAGGAATACTGAGGCCA
Organism: Stegostoma tigrinum; assembly: GCF_030684315.1. Lineage (NCBI taxonomy): Eukaryota > Metazoa > Chordata > Chondrichthyes > Orectolobiformes > Stegostomatidae > Stegostoma > Stegostoma tigrinum. Next base: position 44,474,247 of record NC_081356.1, on the reverse strand, counting down.
GTTACTGAGTAAGTTACTGAAAATAAGTAATTTATTTGCCCACTTGCCTGGTGGGTGCAACTTCAACAATACTTTCAGAAGCTTGGCACCACGGGACAAGACATCCGGCTTGATTGAAACGTAGAAACATAGGAGAAGGAGCTAGAGGAGGCCATGTGGCCCTTTGAGCCTGCTCCACCATTCTTCATGATCATGGATGATTGTCCAATGCAGTAGCCTAATCCTGCTTTCTCCCCATAACCATTGATTCCATTCACCCCAAGTGCTATATCTAGTGTACATTCAATGTTTTGGCATCATCTACTTCCTGTGTTAATGAATTCCACAGGCTCACCACTTTTTGGGTGAAGAAATGTCTCCTCATCTCCATCTTGGAACATCTACCCTGAATCCTCGCACTGTGACCCCTGGTTTCTCGACACACTCACCATCAGGAACATTCTCCCTGCATCTACCCTGTCCAGTGCTGTTAGAACTTTATAAGTCTCTATGAGAACCCCTCTCATTTGTCCGAACTCTAGCAAAAATAATCCCAACCTAGTCAATGTCTCCTCATACATCAGACCTGCAATCCCCAGAATCAGCCTGGTAAATCTTTGCTGCACTCCCTTGTGAGCAAGAGCATCCTTCCTCAGGAAAGGAGACCAAAACTGCACATAATATTTTAGGTGTGGTCTCACCAAAGCCCTGTACAAGTGCAACAACAGATCCCTGTTCCTGTGCTCAAAACCTCTCACAATGAAGGATAATGTACCATTTGCCTTCTTTACTGCCTGCTGCAGCTGCCTGCTTACCTTCAGCGACTGGTGCACAAGGATGCCCAGATCCCATTGCACACTCCCCTGTCCCAATTTACAGCCATTCAGGTAGTAATCTGCTGCCTTGTTTTTGCTTCTGAGGTAAATGACCTCACACTTATCCAAATTATACTGCATCAGCCATTGATTTGCCCGCTCAGATGGAATGACATCCACTCCCTCCACCACCGATGCTCAGTAACAGCAGTGTGTACTAACTACAGTATGCTGCAGAAATTCACCAAAGATCCTCAGATAGCACCTTCCAAAGCCACAACCACTTTGATCTAGAAGGACAAGGACAGCAAATACATGGCAACTCCACCATATGCAAGTTCTCCTCCAAATCACTCACTGTCCTGACTTATTAATACTGTTCATTCACTGTTACTTGGTCAAAATCCTAGAATTCCCTCCAGAAGGGAATTTTGGGTCAAACTACAGCACATTGACTGCAGCAGGTCAAGGAAGCAGCTCACCACCACATTCTCAAGGGCAGCTAAGGATGGGCAATAAATTTTGCCCGAGATGCTCATATCACGTGTGAATTAAAAAGAAATGAATTGAAGTTGATGTCAGGTCAAAGAAACTAAATTTTTAGTACTACTTTTATTTTTATCATGCATGTGGGTGTTACTGGCTAGGCCAGCATTCATTGTTCACCTATAATTGCCAGGGGACAATTAAGAGTCAACCATATTGCTGTGGGTCTGCAAGGCAAACCAAACAAGTATAACAGTTTCCTTCCCCAGACTATTAACAGTCAGCTTGGGGACCTTGTGTGACTCCTAATTCAGATTTTGTTTGAATTGAATTCAAATTCCACCATCTTCCAAGCTGGGATTTGAACTCAGGTCCCCAGAACATTACTTGAGACTCTGGATTAATAGTCGAGAAATAATACAACTCAAACCTACCGCTGAAGAGTGATGTGAACATTTTTGACTGTATAACCCATTGAGGCTACTCGAGCATTAAACAATTTTTGAAAAATCAAGAGCAATATATCCATTGTCAACATAACTGCCTCTTCAAAAACCATGAAGTGGCTATTTGCAGGGATCTACAATCCCACAAATTTCTCCAGAACTATTTCTTTGCCATTGACTGGTGACGCTAATGATCCATGACTAACTTCTTCTTAATTATTATCTATTTGTTGTTCTTCAAAGATAACATCGCAAAAGGTAATGTGCATGTATTTTGCCCATTAACAGCACTATTACCCCTTGCCACCCCTGAACTGTCTCGACATGATTAGAGGTTCATTGAACATGGGTTTTGGTTTCCATCCCTTTCCTTGGCATCAGTCTAAAAGTGTTATCAGGCTGTTGGAAAGCCACTTTGATCACAAGATAAGCTTGTGTCTAAGTATATGGAGCGTCTGTTTCCACCTTTGTAACAACCCCCACAGCTCTGCCTCAATCTACCTGAAGCTGAAAGTCTCAACAATATCTTTACTGACTTAAGACCGAACTATTTGAATGTGGATCAGCCTCCTGCATTTAAACCTTGTTAAATTTACATCCTGTAAATCAGCAATAATAATTATTCCATCACAGGTAGACTTGCTGTCAGCAGCCCCAAGTTTTACAGCCATGGAATTCCCTTAACTTCTCCACCTCTTTTCTACTCCTTCCTTCCCTTAGACAGTCCTTTAAAACGCCTTCATTTATCCCTTATCCTTCACATCACCTCCTATCACTAGGTGTCATGTGTTTTTGATAACACATTTATAAATCATCACAGGATGTTTTGTTACTGTGTGCTTAGAATTTGCTGAATGCTAGCAGCTAAAAAGAAAGGGAGAAATAACGATTTTATAATTTAATGATGAACAGGTGCAACGTTTAAGAAACTGCATTGTTATTTAATCTTCTATCCTATGTTTTCACTTTCTGGAATTATCTGCAAAATCCTCGATGTGCTTATTCCCTAGGTCTTCATTTACTTAGAGCAGATGGCTCACCTGATGCTAACTCATTCGTAATAGTTCAACAACTTGTCAACTGTTCATTTGGCTCTCACTTGTTACAATCGTGTTCAATCAACTATGCAAGGCAGATTATAGTCCTAGATTTTCATTTAAAGTTCTACCTTGCTTACATATAGTGAAGAAGCCTCTGCAAATGTTTTACTATCAATGATAACGACTCCTGGTGACCACAAAGTGCCATGTTCAGATGTATCTGAGTATATAGTTGATCTGCATGAAAGCTTGAGTCAAGCGTGCAATGTCAGGATGTCCCCAGTCTCAAATTGGGGGGAAATAAAGCAAAATACTGAGGACGTTGGAAATCTGAAACAAACACAGGGAATGCTGTCGAAATTCAGAAGAATATCTGTGGAGAGAGAAACTGTTACCATTTAATACCTGGTATGACTCCTCTTCAGAAACAGAATAAAACCATTTATCCATCTCTCTGAAACTCTTACACATGTCCATGCCCCATGCAGAAAAATCTCATGGCATTACATAGCCTACATGTCACCATATGCCCCTCTACCCACCCCAGGCTGCCTCATATCTTCCATGTCAGTTTATTATCATCAGGTTTTAAAGAGATGATTTCATTGGAACTTAGAAAATGCTTAAAGAAACAGACCGGATTGATACAAATAAGAATTTTCCTGGTTGATGAGCCTAAAACCGGGGTCATAATTTGAAAGTAGGAAGATACCACTTAGTTTGATGTTGAGGAGAAATTATTTTACTGAGATGGTTGTAACACTTTGTCATTGTCACCCAGAGGGCTACTTTTTGAATTTATTGACGATATAAGTTGAGAGACTTCTCATTCACATTGATATAAAAGGTTATGGAGGAGGGTAAAAGACGCTGGAGTGATCGATCAGCTAGGATCATATTGAATGGTAAGGCAGGCTTGATGGCCTGAATGGCCTAATACCTTTCCTATATACACACTCCCATGGGTCCTCATATCTCCAAAGCACCCATGGCCCATCATGCACCCTTCACCAAATTGTGTGCATTACCATTTGCTGTCCCCATTACTTCCCAACTTAACTGCTATCAACAATGGTCAGACCCCAGGAACTCAGCTGCCAAAAAAAAAGCAGTGTGTCTATTGAAGATATCAGTATTGGCCTGGATATTCCAAGGAAGCAGGTGTCATGGTTTATTGCTGCTCAGTTCCTAATTTGTTTCTGTTGGGACTGAGACCTGCATTTCTAGCTGATGATTCTGAATCCACCTCCTTCAGAAGTACAGAAGAATTCTCCGAATCAAGCAGTTTACTCGTCGTACAAGATAGTCAGAACAAAGTCAATTTATACCCTCTTTTGACAGAGGCAGTGTATCGTGTTCTGAGACTTAAATATCCCGCAGCACAGGCAGATACATTGATAATGGCTATGAAAGGGTAAACAGACGAGATAGGCATGAAAGATAATAAAATATGAGGCTGGATGAACACAGCAGGCCCAGCATGCAGTTCCCATTATCAAAGATAGGCATGAAGTTTGGGTGGAATTTGGTTATAGTAGGAGGGTACCATGTTGGGAGAGTTCAAAACTGCCAGTTTTATAGTGTGGCTGATAAATGGAGTGCTTAGTATAGGTTGGACTGTGGGATTAGCATAAGAGGGTAGGGAGATGACATTGAGGTTGGTGGAGGTTCAAGCCAGAGTTGTCAGATTATTGAGTCGAGAGTTAGGGCATGTGGGATTGGTTGTCAGGGTCCATGACATGTACAGTCAGACAGAAAGTTTATTTGGTCATTGGGCAAATGGTAGGACAGGGAGTAGGGGTGGTCAGCTCATTAGTTACCCAGAAGTTAAACTTGCCTTTCAATCATCGATTTCCTGAGTAATTATTAATTGCAGCAGAACGGTCTGAAACCATCAGCCCTTAATGGATTATTGCAGAGGATTCCAGGAGCATGGGAACAGGTCATTATTTAATTTCCTGAGCAGTTGCTGTAGAGGCTGCAACTGTTGTGATATACTTCAGCCTGTGCTGCTCAAACAATTCAATGGCCATTGGAATAGCTAGTTTTTTTTAAACACTCTACACATTGAAATTCTTTCAATTCACCTATCATACAAACAATCTTCTGTAAATTCTTAAATAGCTTGTGTAGTTTCAGTGGTTTCATGCAATATTTTGCCATATTCTTGTCTATTTCATGCGATCCCCCCAACCATACCAAAGTATCCTGGAACCATGTCTGTAGAACTACAATGAGTTGGTACCCTGGCCATTTAAAATAAATTCAGTGGAACAGACCTTGTTTGACCCAGTCTGCTTTGCATATTCTGGATTCCAGATAACAGAGATGTCAAATCTGTTTTAAGTTGCGATAGATGACTAATTAAATCATAGAATTCCTACAGTGTGGAAGCAGGCCATTCAGTCAATTGAGCCCACACTGACCCTCTGAAGAGCATTCCATCCGGACCCACCCCATCTCTCATTTCCCAGCCTAGACACTATGGGCAATTTAGCATGGCTAATCAACCTAAACTGGTGATGTTTAGACAGTGGGAGGAAACCGGAGCACCCGGAGGAAACCCATGCCGACAAGGAGACAATGTGCAAACTCCACATATATGGTCGCATGGAATTTAACTCACGTCCCTGGGCAGTGTGAGGTAGCAGTGCTAGTCACTCAGCCACCATGCTACCCAAAATCACCCATCTGCCTAAAGCTATGGATAATCATAAGCTCACTTTTGTGAAAATTGAAAATAATACATGTAGAAGGATGGCAAAAATCCAGGGCTGTGAATCTTAAGAATTTGATAGGTTAGTCCATTCATTTGAGAATTGGCTGATGTTCTTTGTGTGCAAAATGACACAGATATTTGATGGCAGAATTTGATGGATGCTCTCTGAGGTTCAGTCATTTATCGGAAAAACAATCCACTGTGAAACTTGAGTTAATGAAAATGTATTTTATGCTTCACGTACAGTGGAAACAAATTCCTGCCATTTGGATAACAGCTGCATGATTTTTTTGTACCAGAAACAATAGCTTCCATGATCTCAAAGGATCACACATCTGCAAGTCCATGAATCATTTTGCTAACTGCTTATTTATTCAGTTCCCAATTACAGACTTGATTTATGAAGTGGGAATTAAGTAAATGCAGCAAAAAATTGAGAACAACAATTCAAAAAATGTAAAACATGACAATGTTTTAAGAAATGATCACAGAGAAAATAACGCAAAACATCCCATCAAATCACTCAGAATATTTTTATACTACTTTTGGCTGACACTTCACTCAGATCAATTGTGTGCAGCTAAATATAATCACTTCTGAAATGTTTACAAATACCCAGTGCAAAAACCAATAAAATTGGCTGTGTGATGCTATCAATTTTGCAAGATGTTTTCTGCACATAGGTCTGAACTTGTGCAGTCAAGTATGGAATGTTCAGGGCACTGTGGATAAATTTGATGCATGAGACATAGTATGCAGAGAAACAAGCTCTGTAGCACTGTTGTTAGTTGCTGGGCTGCCTCTTAATGCCTCAAAAGATCATCCCGTGTTACAGGCCAAATTGAAGCATTTGAATGAAGTATTGAGTACCTTTTGAAGGAGGTGATCAGCAGTTCGGGTTCATCATTGAATGACTTAAGCAAAGAATGAGGCTGTGTTGTCATTAGGATGAACTCAGTAACCAAGAGAACTCAAGAAAGATAAATAAACCATTTTGTACCCACTTACCTCTGCTCTTGAGGAAACACATTTTTATCAATTTTACTCCTAATTGTTCACACCAACTCCTAAGCACCTGACTGGATGGTCCTCTTGTGTAAATGTAGCAACGATGTGAAGGTGCTGGTTTTCGAATGAGGTGGACTAGGTCAGTAATCACAAGATATCAGGTTTTAGTCCAACAGGTTTATTTGAAAACGCAAGCTTTTGGAGCTGAGACACTTTGTCAGATGAAACGAGAAAGGAGCAGACAGAACACTAAATTTAGAAGTAAAAGATCAAAGGGCCACACCACTGATGAGGATGTATTAAACAAACCGAAGATGCTATTTAATCTTCAATCAGTTAGAAGGTTTTAATTGATTAATATGTGGACTGAAAACCCAAATTTGTTCAAGTCACTGGCCTGAGAGACCGGAAGGTTTTATCAGTGTAAAGAAGAGTGACATTTTAGGCCAGACAAGGCATGTTAGGTGTAAAGCCTTGTTTCTATTTTAGTTTGGAGTTTTTGGATGGGTGTTATTCCAAAAGTACACATTTATGAACTTCCACATTGACTGCATGTCTATAAGTTGATTGATGTTTGAACATAATAGAATGCATGCGCAGATTTACCCCGGGGGTCTGTATATGCATGTGTGAAAGGGAGAGAGAAAGAGTGGAAGTGAGAGAGAGAGAGATAGTGGGTGTGAGATGGAGAGACAGAGAGAGATAGTGAGAGCGCGAGAGGGAGAGAGAGAGAGATACTGAGAGTCGAGAGGAAGAGAGAGATCGTGAGACAGTGAGAGGGGAGAAATAGTGAGAGTGAGAGGGAGAGAGAGAGATAGTGAGAGTGCGAGGGTGAGAGAGAGAGAGATAGAGTGAGAGAGGGAGAGAGAGAGAGAAAGATAGTGAGAGTGAGAGAGGGAGAGAGAGAGAGAAAGATAGTGAGAGTGAGAGAGGGAGAGAGAGAGAGAAAGATAGTGAGAGTGAGAGAGGGAGAGAGAGAGAGAAAGATAGTGAGAGTGAGAGAGGGAGAGAGAGAGAGAAAGATAGTGAGAGTGAGAGAGGGAGAGAGAGAGAGAAAGATAGTGAGAGTGAGAGAGGGAGAGAGAGAGAGAAAGATAGTGAGAGTGAGAGAGGGAGAGAGAGAGAGAAAGATAGTGAGAGTGAGAGAGAGAGAGAGAAAGAGAAAGATAGTGAGAGTGAGAGAGGGAGAGAGAGAGAGAAAGATAGTAAGAGTACGAGAGGGAGAGAGAGAGAGAAAGATAGTAAGAGTACGAGAGGGAGAGAGAGAGAGAAAGATAGTGAGAGTGTGAGGGAGAGAGAGAGAGAAAGATAGTGAGAGTACGAGAGGGAGAGAGAGAGAGAAAGATAGTGAGAGTGCGAGAGGGGGAGAGAGGGAGAGAGAAAAATAGTGAGAGTGCGAGAGGGGGAGAGAGAGAGAGAAAGATAGTAAGAGTGCGAGAGGGAGAGAAAGATAGTGACAGTGAGAGAGGGAGAGAGAGAGAGAGAAAGGTAGTGAGAGTGTGAGAGGGGGAGAGAGAGAGAAAGATGGTGAGAGAGGGAGAGAGAGAGAGAAAGATAGTGAGAGTGAGAAAGGGAGAGAGAGAGAAAGATAGAGAGAGTGAGAGGGAGAGAGAGAGAAAGATAGTGAGAGTGAGAGAGGGGGAGAGAGAGAAAGATAGTGAGAGAGGGAGTGAGAGTGAGAGGGAGAGAGAGAGAAAGATAATGAGAGTGCGAGATGGAGAGAGAGAGAGAAAGATAGTGAGAGTGAGAGGGAGAGAGAGAGAAAGATAATGAGAGTGCGAGAGGGAGAGAGAGATAGTGAAAGTGGAAGAGAGAGAGAAAGATAGTGAGAGTGCGAGAGGGAGACAGAGAGAGAAAGATAGTGAGAGTGAGAGAGGGAGAGAGAGAGAAAGATAGTGAGAGTGCGAGAGGGAGAGAGAGAGAGAAAGATAGTGAGAGTGAGAGAGGGAGACAGAGAGAGAAAGATAATGAGAGTGCGAGAGAGAGAGAGAGAGAGAGAAAGATAATGAGAGTGCGAGAGGGAGAGAGAGAGAGAAAGATAATGAGAGTACGAGAGGGGGAGAGAGGGAGAGAGAAAAATAGTGAGAGTGCGAGAGGGGGAGAGAGAGAGAGAAAGATAATGAGAGTGCGAGAGGGAGTGAGAGAGATAAAGATAGTGAGAGTGCGAGAGGGAGAGAAAGATAGTGACAGTGAGAGAGGGAGAGAGAGAGAGAGAGAAAGGTAGTGAGAGTGCGAGAGGGGGAGAGAGAGAGAAAGGTAGTGAGAGTGCGAGAGGGGGAGAGAGAGAGAAAGATAGTGAGAGTGAGAGAGGGAGAGAGAGAGAGAAAGATAGTGAGAGTGAGAGGGAGAGAGAGAGAAAGATAGTGAGAGTGAGAGAGGGAGAGAGAGAGAGAAAGATAGTGAGAGTGCGAGAGGGAGGGAGAGAGAGAAAGATAGTGAGAGTGCGAGAGGGAGGGAGAGAGAGAAAGATAGTGAGAGTGTGAGAGGGGGAGAGAGAGAGAAAGATAGTGACAGTGCGAGAGGGGGAGAGAGAGAGAAAGATAGTGAGAGTGAGAGGGAGAGAGAGAGAAAGATAATGAGAGTGCGAGAGGGAGAGAGAGATAGTGAAAGTGGAAGAGAGAGAGAAAGATAGTGAGAGTGCGAGAGGGAGAGAGAGAGAGAGAAAGATAGTGAGAGTGAGAGGGAGAGAGAGAGAAAGATAATGAGAGTGCGAGAGGGAGAGAGAGATAGTGAAAGTGGAAGAGAGAGAGAAAGATAGTGAGAGTGAGAGAGGGAGAGAGAGAGAGAGAAAGATAGTGAGAGTGAGAGAGGGAGAGAGAGAGAGAGAAAGATAGTGAGAGTGCGAGAGGGAGAGAGAGAGAGAAAGATAGTGAGAGTGCGAGAGTGAGAGAGAGAGAGAAAGATAGTGAGAGTGAGAGAGGGAGACAGAGAGAGAAAGATAATGAGAGTGCGAGAGGGAGAGAGAGAGAGAAAGATAATGAGAGTACGAGAGGGAGAGAGAGAGAGAAAGATAGTGAGAGTGCGAGAGGGAGAGAGAGATAGTGAGAGTGTGAGAGGGAGAGAGAGATAGTGAGAGTGGAAGAGAGAGAGAAAGATAGTGAGAGTGAGAGAGGGAGAGAGAGAGAGAAAGATAGTGAGAGGGAGAGAGAGAGAGAAAGATAGTGAGAGTGAGAGGGAGAGAGAGAGAGAAAGATAGTAAGAGTGAGAGAGGGAGACAGAGAGAGAAAGATAATGAGAGTGCGAGAGGGAGAGAGAGAGAGAAAGGTAGTGAGAATGCGAGAGGGAGAGAGAGAGAAAGATAGTGAGAGTGCGAGAGGGAGAGAGAGATAGTGAGAGTGGAAGAGAGAGAGAAAGATAGTGAGAGTGTGAGAGGGAGAGAGAGATAGTGAGAGTGGAAGAAAGAGAGAAAGATAGTGAGAGTGCGAGACGGAGAGAGAGATAGTGAGAGTGTGAGAGGGAGAGAGAGATAGTGAGAGTGGAAGAGAGAGAGAAAGATAGTGAGAGTGCGAGAGGGAGAGAGAGATAGTGAGAGTGTGAGAGGGAGAGAGAGATAGTGAGAGTGGAAGAGAGAGAGAAAGATAGTGAGAGGGAGAGAGGGAGTGAGAGTGAGAGGGAGAGAGAGAGAGAAAGATAGTGAGAGTGAGAGGGAGAGAGAGAGAAAGATAATGAGAGTGCGAGAGGGAGAGAGAGATAGTGAAAGTGGAAGAGAGAGAGAAAGATAGTGAGAGTGCGAGAGGGAGAGAGAGAGAGAAAGATAGTGAGAGTGAGAGGGAGAGAGAGAGAGAAAGATAGTGAGAGTGAGAGGGAGAGAGAGAGAGAGATAGTGAAAGTGGAAGAGAGAGAGAAAGATAGTGAGAGTGCGAGAGGGAGAGAGAGAGAGAAAGATAGTGAGAGTGAGAGGGAGAGAGAGAGAAAGATAATGAGAGTGCGAGAGGGAGAGAGAGATAGTGAAAGTGGAAGAGAGAGAGAAAGATTGTGAGAGGGGGAGAGAGAGAGAAAGATAGTGACAGTGCGAGAGGGGGAGAGAGAGAGAAAGATAGTGAGAGTGAGAGAGGGAGTGAGAGTGAGAGGGAGAGAGAGAGAGAAAGATAGTGAGAGTGAGAGGGAGAGAGAGAGAAAGATAATGAGAGTGCGAGAGGGAGAGAGAGATAGTGAAAGTGGAAGAGAGAGAGAAAGATAGTGAGAGTGCGAGAGGGAGAGAGAGAGAGAAAGATAGTGAGAGTGAGAGAGGGAGAGAGAGAGAGAGAAAGATAGGGAGAGAGAGAGAGAGAAAGATAGTGAGAGTGCGAGAGGGAGAGAGAGAGAGAAAGATAGTGAGAGTGCGAGAGTGAGAGAGAGAGAGAAAGATAGTGAGAGTGAGAGAGGGAGACAGAGAGAGAAAGATAATGAGAGTGCGAGAGGGAGAGAGAGAGAGAAAGATAATGAGTACGAGAGGGAGAGAGAGAGAGAAAGATAGTGAGAGTGCGAGAGGGAGAGAGAGATAGTGAGAGTGCGAGAGGGAGAGTGTGAGAGGGAGAGAGATAGTGAGAGTGGAAGAGAGAGAGAAAGATAGTGAGAGTGAGAGAGGGAGTGAGAGTGAGAGGGAGAGAGAGACAGAAAGATAGTGAGAGTGAGAGGGAGAGAGAGAGAAAGATAATGAGAGTGCGAGAGGGAGAGAGAGATAGTGAAAGTGGAAGAGAGAGAGAAAGATAGTGAGAGTGCGAGAGGGAGAGAGAGAGAGAAAGATAGTGAGAGTGAGAGGGAGAGAGAGAGAAAGATAATGAGAGTGCGAGAGGGAGAGAGAGATAGTGAAAGTGGAAGAGAGAGAGAAAGATAGTGAGAGTGCGAGAGGGAGAGAGAGAGAGAAAGATAGTGAGAGTGAGAGAGGGAGAGAGAGAGAGAGAAAGATAGTGAGAGTGAGAGAGGGAGAGAGAGAGAGAGAAAGATAGTGAGAGTGCGAGAGGGAGAGAGAGAGAGAAAGATAGTGAGAGTGCGAGAGTGAGAGAGAGAGAGAAAGATAGTGAGAGTGAGAGAGGGAGACAGAGAGAGAAAGATAATGAGAGTGCGAGAGGGAGAGAGAGAGAGAAAGATAATGAGAGTACGAGAGGGAGAGAGAGAGAGAAAGATAGTGAGAGTGCGAGAGGGAGAGAGAGATAGTGAGAGTGGAAGAGAGAGAGAAAGATAGTGAGAGTGCGAGAGGGAGAGAGAGATAGTGAGAGTGTGAGAGGGAGAGAGAGATAGTGAGAGTGGAAGAGAGAGAGAAAGATAGTGAGAGTGAGAGAGGGAGAGAGAGAGAGAAAGATAGTGAGAGGGAGAGAGAGAGAGAAAGATAGTGAGAGTGAGAGGGAGAGAGAGAGAGAAAGATAGTAAGAGTGAGAGAGGGAGACAGAGAGAGAAAGATAATGAGAGTGCGAGAGGGAGAGAGAGAGAGAAAGGTAGTGAGAATGCGAGAGGGAGAGAGAGAGAAAGATAGTGAGAGTGCGAGAGGGAGAGAGAGATAGTGAGAGTGGAAGAGAGAGAGAAAGATAGTGAGAGTGTGAGAGGGAGAGAGAGATAGTGAGAGTGGAAGAAAGAGAGAAAGATAGTGAGAGTGCGAGACGGAGAGAGAGATAGTGAGAGTGGAAGAGAGAGAGAAAGATAGTGAGAGTGCGAGAGGGAGAGAGAGATAGTGAGAGTGTGAGAGGGAGAGAGAGATAGTGAGAGTGGAAGAGAGAGAGAAAGATAGTGAGAGTGAGAGAGGGAGAGAGAGAGAGAAAGATAGTGAGAGTGAGAGAGGGAGAGAGAGAGAGAAAGATAGAGAGAGTGAGAGGGAGAGAGAGAGAAAGATAGTGAGAGTGAGAGAGGGGGAGAGAGAGAAAGATAGTGAGAGAGGGAGTGAGAGTGAGAGGGAGAGAGAGAGAAAGATAATGAGAGTGCGAGATGGAGAGAGAGAGAGAAAGATAGTGAGAGTGAGAGGGAGAGAGAGAGAAAGATAATGAGAGTGCGAGAGGGAGAGAGAGATAGTGAAAGTGGAAGAGAGAGAGAAAGATAGTGAGAGTGCGAGAGGGAGACAGAGAGAGAAAGATAGTGAGAGTGAGAGAGGGAGAGAGAGAGAAAGATAGTGAGAGTGCGAGAGGGAGAGAGAGAGAGAAAGATAGTGAGAGTGAGAGAGGGAGACAGAGAGAGAAAGATAATGAGAGTGCGAGAGAGAGAGAGAGAGAGAGAGAAAGATAATGAGAGTGCGAGAGGGAGAGAGAGAGAGAAAGATAATGAGAGTACGAGAGGGGGAGAGAGGGAGAGAGAAAAATAGTGAGAGTGCGAGAGGGGGAGAGAGAGAGAGAAAGATAATGAGAGTGCGAGAGGGAGTGAGAGAGATAAAGATAGTGAGAGTGCGAGAGGGAGAGAAAGATAGTGACAGTGAGAGAGGGAGAGAGAGAGAGAGAGAAAGGTAGTGAGAGTGCGAGAGGGGGAGAGAGAGAGAAAGGTAGTGAGAGTGCGAGAGGGGGAGAGAGAGAGAAAGATAGTGAGAGTGAGAGAGGGAGAGAGAGAGAGAAAGATAGTGAGAGTGAGAGGGAGAGAGAGAGAAAGATAGTGAGAGTGAGAGAGGGAGAGAGAGAGAGAAAGATAGTGAGAGTGCGAGAGGGAGGGAGAGAGAGAAAGATAGTGAGAGTGCGAGAGGGAGGGAGAGAGAGAAAGATAGTGAGAGTGTGAGAGGGGGAGAGAGAGAGAAAGATAGTGACAGTGCGAGAGGGGGAGAGAGAGAGAAAGATAGTGAGAGTGAGAGGGAGAGAGAGAGAAAGATAATGAGAGTGCGAGAGGGAGAGAGAGATAGTGAAAGTGGAAGAGAGAGAGAAAGATAGTGAGAGTGCGAGAGGGAGAGAGAGAGAGAGAAAGATAGTGAGAGTGAGAGGGAGAGAGAGAGAAAGATAATGAGAGTGCGAGAGGGAGAGAGAGATAGTGAAAGTGGAAGAGAGAGAGAAAGATAGTGAGAGTGAGAGAGGGAGAGAGAGAGAGAGAAAGATAGTGAGAGTGAGAGAGGGAGAGAGAGAGAGAGAAAGATAGTGAGAGTGCGAGAGGGAGAGAGAGAGAGAAAGATAGTGAGAGTGCGAGAGTGACAGAGAGAGAGAGAAAGATAGTGAGAGTGAGAGAGGGAGACAGAGAGAGAAAGATAATGAGAGTGAGAGAGGGAGACAGAGAGAGAAAGATAATGAGAGTGCGAGAGGGAGAGAGAGAGAGAAAGATAATGAGAGTACGAGAGGGAGAGAGAGAGAGAAAGATAGTGAGAGTGCGAGAGGGAGAGAGAGATAGTGAGAGTGTGAGAGGGAGAGAGAGATAGTGAGAGTGGAAGAGAGAGAGAAAGATAGTGAGAGTGAGAGAGGGAGAGAGAGAGAGAAAGATAGTGAGAGGGAGAGAGAGAGAGAAAGATAGTGAGAGTGAGAGGGAGAGAGAGAGAGAAAGATAGTAAGAGTGAGAGAGGGAGACAGAGAGAGAAAGATAATGAGAGTGCGAGAGGGAGAGAGAGAGAGAAAGGTAGTGAGAATGCGAGAGGGAGAGAGAGAGAAAGATAGTGAGAGTGCGAGAGGGAGAGAGAGATAGTGAGAGTGGAAGAGAGAGAGAAAGATAGTGAGAGTGTGAGAGGGAGAGAGAGATAGTGAGAGTGGAAGAAAGAGAGAAAGATAGTGAGAGTGCGAGACGGAGAGAGAGATAGTGAGAGTGTGAGAGGGAGAGAGAGATAGTGAGAGTGGAAGAGAGAGAGAAAGATAGTGAGAGTGCGAGAGGGAGAGAGAGATAGTGAGAGTGTGAGAGGGAGAGAGAGATAGTGAGAGTGGAAGAGAGAGAGAAAGATAGTGAGAGGGAGAGAGGGAGTGAGAGTGAGAGGGAGAGAGAGAGAGAAAGATAGTGAGAGTGAGAGGGAGAGAGAGAGAAAGATAATGAGAGTGCGAGAGGGAGAGAGAGATAGTGAAAGTGGAAGAGAGAGAGAAAGATAGTGAGAGTGCGAGAGGGAGAGAGAGAGAGAAAGATAGTGAGAGTGAGAGGGAGAGAGAGAGAGAAAGATAGTGAGAGTGAGAGGGAGAGAGAGAGAGAGATAGTGAAAGTGGAAGAGAGAGAGAAAGATAGTGAGAGTGCGAGAGGGAGAGAGAGAGAGAAAGATAGTGAGAGTGAGAGGGAGAGAGAGAGAAAGATAATGAGAGTGCGAGAGGGAGAGAGAGATAGTGAAAGTGGAAGAGAGAGAGAAAGATAGTGAGAGTGTGAGAGGGGGAGAGAGAGAGAAAGATAGTGACAGTGCGAGAGGGGGAGAGAGAGAGAAAGATAGTGAGAGTGAGAGAGGGAGTGAGAGTGAGAGGGAGAGAGAGAGAGAAAGATAGTGAGAGTGAGAGGGAGAGAGAGAGAAAGATAATGAGAGTGCGAGAGGGAGAGAGAGATAGTGAAAGTGGAAGAGAGAGAGAAAGATAGTGAGAGTGCGAGAGGGAGAGAGAGAGAGAAAGATAGTGAGAGTGAGAGAGGGAGAGAGAGAGAGAGAAAGATAGTGAGAGTGCGAGAGGGAGAGAGAGAGAGAAAGATAGTGAGAGTGCGAGAGTGAGAGAGAGAGAGAAAGATAGTGAGAGTGAGAGAGGGAGACAGAGAGAGAAAGATAATGAGAGTGCGAGAGGGAGAGAGAGAGAGAAAGATAATGAGTACGAGAGGGAGAGAGAGAGAGAAAGATAGTGAGAGTGCGAGAGGGAGAGAGAGATAGTGAGAGTGCGAGAGGGAGAGTGTGAGAGGGAGAGAGATAGTGAGAGTGGAAGAGAGAGAGAAAGATAGTGAGAGTGAGAGAGGGAGTGAGAGTGAGAGGGAGAGAGAGACAGAAAGATAGTGAGAGTGAGAGGGAGAGAGAGAGAAAGATAATGAGAGTGCGAGAGGGAGAGAGAGATAGTGAAAGTGGAAGAGAGAGAGAAAGATAGTGAGAGTGCGAGAGGGAGAGAGAGAGAGAAAGATAGTGAGAGTGAGAGGGAGAGAGAGAGAAAGACAATGAGAGTGCGAGAGGGAGAGAGAGATAGTGAAAGTGGAAGAGAGAGAGAAAGATAGTGAGAGTGCGAGAGGGAGAGAGAGAGAGAAAGATAGTGAGAGTGAGAGAGGGAGAGAGAGAGAGAGAAAGATAGTGAGAGTGCGAGAGGGAGAGAGAGAGAGAAAGATAGTGAGAGTGCGAGAGTGAGAGAGAGAGAGAAAGATAGTGAGAGTGAGAGAGGGAGACAGAGAGAGAAAGATAATGAGAGTGCGAGAGGGAGAGAGAGAGAGAAAGATAATGAGAGTACGAGAGGGAGAGAGAGAGAGAAAGATAGTGAGAGTGCGAGAGGGAGAGAGAGATAGTGAGAGTGGAAGAGAGAGAGAAAGATAGTGAGAGTGCGAGAGGGAGAGAGAGATAGTGAGAGTGTGAGAGGGAGAGAGAGATAGTGAGAGTGGAAGAGAGAGAGAAAGATAGTGAGAGTGAGAGAGGGAGAGAGAGAGAGAAAGATAGTGAGAGGGAGAGAGAGAGAGAAAGATAGTGAGAGTGAGAGGGAGAGAGAGAGAGAAAGATAGTAAGAGTGAGAGAGGGAGACAGAGAGAGAAAGATAATGAGAGTGCGAGAGGGAGAGAGAGAGAGAAAGGTAGTGAGAATGCGAGAGGGAGAGAGAGAGAAAGATAGTGAGAGTGCGAGAGGGAGAGAGAGATAGTGAGAGTGGAAGAGAGAGAGAAAGATAGTGAGAGTGTGAGAGGGAGAGAGAGATAGTGAGAGTGGAAGAAAGAGAGAAAGATAGTGAGAGTGCGAGACGGAGAGAGAGATAGTGAGAGTGGAAGAGAGAGAGAAAGATAGTGAGAGTGCGAGAGGGAGAGAGAGATAGTGAGAGTGTGAGAGGGAGAGAGAGATAGTGAGAGTGGAAGAGAGAGAGAAAGATAGTGAGAGTGAGAGAGGGAGTGAGAGTGAGAGGGAGAGAGAGAGAGAAAGATAGTGAGAGTGAGAGGGAGAGAGAGAGAAAGATAATGAGAGTGCGAGAGGGAGAGAGAGATAGTGAAAGTGGAAGAGAGAGAGAAAGATAGTGAGAGTGCGAGAGGGAGAGAGAGAGAGAAAGATAGTGAGAGTGAGAGGGAGAGAGAGAGAGAAAGATAGTGAGAGTGCGAGAGGGAGAGAGAGTGAGAAAGATAATGAGAGTACGAGAGGGAGAGAGAGAGAGAAAGATAGTGAGAGTGCGAGAGGGAGAGAGAGATAGTGAGAGTGCGAGAGGGAGAGAGAGATAGTGAGAGTGGAAGAGAGAGAGAAAGATAGTGAGAGTGCGAGAGGGAGAGAGAGATAGTGAGAGCATGAGAGGGAGAGAGAGATAGTGAGAGTGGAAGAGAGAGAGAAAGATAGTGAGAGTGAGAGAGGGAGAGAGAGAGAGAAAGATAGTGAGAGGGAGAGAGAGAGAGAAAGATAGTGAGAGTGAGAGGGAGAGAGAGAGAGAAAGATAGTGAGAGTGAGAGGGAGAGAGAGAGAGAAAGATAGTAAGAGTGAGAGAGGGAGACAGAGAGAGAAAGATAATGAGAGTGCGAGAGGGAGAGAGAGAGAGAAAGGTAGTGAGAATGCGAGAGGGAGAGAGAGAGAAAGATAGTGAGAGTGCGAGAGGGAGAGAGAGATAGTGAGAGTGGAAGAGAGAGAGAAAGATAGTGAGAGTGTGAGAGGGAGAGAGAGATAGTGAGAGTGGAAGAAAGAGAGAAAGATAGTGAGAGTGCGAGACGGAGAGAGAGATAGTGAGAGTGTGAGAGGGAGAGAGAGATAGTGAGAGTGGAAGAGAGAGAGAAAGATAGTGAGAGTGCGAGAGGGAGAGAGAGATAGTGAGAGTGTGAGAGGGAGAGAGAGATAGTGAGAGTGGAAGAGAGAGAGAAAGATAGTGAGAGTGCGAGAGGGAGAGAGAGATAGTGAGAGTGTGAGAGGGAGAGAGAGATAGTGAGAGTGGAAGAGAGAGAGAAAGATAGTGAGAGTGAGAGAGGGAGTGAGAGTGAGAGGGAGAGAGAGAGAGAAAGATAGTGAGAGTGAGAGGGAGAGAGAGAGAAAGATAATGAGAGTGCGAGAGGGAGAGAGAGATAGTGAAAGTGGAAGAGAGAGAGAAAGATAGTGAGAGTGCGAGAGGGAGAGAGAGAGAGAAAGATAGTGAGAGTGAGAGGGAGAGAGAGAGAAAGATAATGAGAGTGCGAGAGGGAGAGAGAGATAGTGTAAGTGGAAGAGAGAGAGAAAGATAGTGAGAGTGAGAGAGAGAGAGAGAGAAAGATAGTGAGAGTGAGAGGGAGAGAGAGAGAGAAAGATAGTGAGAGTGCGAGAGGGAGAGAGAGAGAGAAAGATAATGAGAGTACGAGAGGGAGAGAGAGAGAGAAAGATAGTGAGAGTGCGAGAGGGAGAGAGAGATAGTGAGAGTGGAAGAGAGAGAGAAAGATAGTGAGAGTGCGAGAGGGAGAGAGAGAGAGAGATAGTGAAAGTGGAAGAGAGAGAGAAAGAAAGATAGTGAGAGTGAGAGGGAGAGAGAGAGAAAGATAATGAGAGTGCGAGAGGGAGAGAGAGATAGTGAAAGTGGAAGAGAGAGAGAAAGATAGTGAGAGTGTGAGAGGGGGAGAGAGAGAGAAAGATAGTGACAGTGCGAGAGGGGGAGAGAGAGAGAAAGATAGTGAGAGTGAGAGAGGGAGTGAGAGTGAGAGGGAGAGAGAGAGAGAAAGATAGTGAGAGTGAGAGGGAGAGAGAGAGAAAGATAATGAGAGTGCGAGAGGGAGTGAGAGATAGTGAAAGTGGAAGAGAGAGAGAAAGATAGTGAGAGTGCGAGAGGGAGAGAGAGAGAGAAAGATAGTGAGAGTGAGAGGGAGAGAGAGAGAAAGATAATGAGAGTGCGAGAGGGAGAGAGAGATAGTGAAAGTGGAAGAGAGAGAGAAAGATAGTGAGAGTGCGAGAGGGAGAGAGAGAGAGAAAGATAGTGAGAGTGAGAGAGGGAGAGAGAGAGAGAGAAAGATAGTGAGAGTGCGAGAGGGAGAGAGAGAGAGAAAGATAGTGAGAGTGCGAGAGTGAGAGAGAGAGAGAAAGATAGTGAGAGTGAGAGAGGGAGACAGAGAGAGAAAGATAATGAGAGTGCGAGAGGGAGAGAGAGAGAGAAAGATAATGAGAGTACGAGAGGGAGAGAGAGAGAGAAAGATATTGAGAGTGCGAGAGGGAGAGAGAGATAGTGAGAGTGGAAGAGAGAGAGAAAGATAGTGAGAGTGTGAGAGGGAGAGAGAGATAGTGAGAGTGTGAGAGGGAGAGAGAGATAGTGAGAGGGGAAGAGAGAGAGAAAGATAGTGAGAGTGAGAGAGGGAGAGAGAGAGAGAAAGATAGTGAGAGGGAGAGAGAGAGAGAAAGATAGTAAGAGTGAGAGAGGGAGACAGAGAGAGAAAGATAATGAGAGTGCGAGAGGGAGAGAGAGAGAGAGAAAGGTAGTGAGAATGCGAGAGGGAGAGAGAGAGAAAGATAGTGAGAGTGCGAGAGGGAGAGAGAGATAGTGAGAGTGGAAGAGAGAGAGAAAGATAGTGAGAGTGTGAGAGGGAGAGAGAGATAGTGAGAGTGGAAGAAAGAGAGAAAGATAGTGAGAGTGCGAGATGGAGAGAGAGATAGTGAGAGTGTGAGAGGGAGAGAGAGATAGTGAGAGTGGAAGAGAGAGAGAAAGATAGTGAGAGTGCGAGAGGGAGAGAGAGATAGTGAGAGTGTGAGAGGGAGAGAGAGATAGTGAGAGTGGAAGAGAGAGAGAAAGATAGTGAGAGTGCGAGAGGGAGAGAGAGATAGTGAGAGTGTGAGAGGGAGAGAGATAGTGAGAGTGGAAGAGAGAGAGAAACATAGTGAGAGTGAGAGAGGGAGTGAGAGTGAGAGGGAGAGAGAGAGAGAAAGATAGTGAGAGTGAGAGGGAGAGAGAGAGAAAGATAATGAGAGTGCGAGAGGGAGAGAGAGATAGTGAAAGTGGAAGAGAGAGAGAAAGATAGTGAGAGTGCGAGAGGGAGAGAGAGAGAGAAAGATAGTGAGAGTGAGAGGGAGAGAGAGAAAGATAATGAGAGTGCGAGAGGGAGAGAGAGATAGTGAAAGTGGAAGAGAGAGAGAAAGATAGTGAGAGTGCGAGAGGGAGAGAGAGAGAGAAAGATAGTGAGAGTGAGAGAGGGAGAGAGAGAGAGAGAAAGATAGTGAGAGTGAGAGAGGGAGAGAGAGAGAGAGAAAGATAGTGAGAGTGCGAGAGGGAGAGAGAGAGAGAAAGATAGTGAGAGTGCGAGAGTGAGAGAGAGAGAGAAAGATAGTGAGAGTGAGAGAGGGAGACAGAGAGAGAAAGATAATGAGAGTGCGAGAGGGAGAGAGAGAGAGAAAGATAATGAGAGTACGAGAGGGAGAGAGAGAGAGAAAGATAGTGAGAGTGTGAGAGGGAGAGAGAGATAGTGAGAGTGGAAGAGAGAGAGAAAGATAGTGAGAGTGCGAGAGGGAGAGAGAGATAGTGAGAGTGTGAGAGGGAGAGAGAGATAGTGAGAGTGGAAGAGAGAGAGAAAGATAGTGAGAGTGAGAGAGGGAGAGAGAGAGAGAAAGATAGTGAGAGGGAGAGAGAGAGAGAAAGATAGTGAGAGTGAGAGGGAGAGAGAGAGAGAAAGATAGTAAGAGTGAGAGAGGCAGACAGAGAGAGAAAGATAATGAGAGTGCGAGAGGGAGAGAGAGAGAGAAAGGTAGTGAGAATGCGAGAGGGAGAGAGAGAGAAAGATAGTGAGAGTGCGAGAGGGAGAGACAGATAGTGAGAGTGGAAGAGAGAGAGAAAGATAGTGAGAGTGTGAGAGGGAGAGAGAGATAGTGAGAGTGGAAGAAAGAGAGAAAGATAGTGAGAGTGCGAGACGGAGAGAGAGATAGTGAGAGTGTGAGAGGGAGAGAGAGATAGTGAGAGTGGAAGAGAGAAAGAGACAGTGCAAGGGCGAGAGGGAGAGAGAGACAGCGCGAGAGCGAGAGAGAGAGACAGTGCGAGAGCGAATGGGAGGGAGCGAGAGACAGTGCGAGAGCGAGTGGGAGGGAGCGAGAGACAGTGCGAGAGCGAGTCGGAGGGAGAGAGAGAGTGCGAGAGCGAGTGGGAGAGAGAGAGAGAGAGAGAGAGACAGCGCGAGAGCGAGAGGGAGAGAGAGACAGCGCGAGAGCGAGAGGGAGAGAGAGACAGCGCGAGAGCGAGAGGAGGAGAGAGAGAGACAGCGCGAGAGCGAAAGGGAGAGAGACACAGCTAGAGAGCGAGAGGGAGAGAGACACAGCCCGAAACCGAGTGGGAGAGAGAGAGAGAGAGAGAGAGAGAGACAGAGCGAGAGCGAGAGAGATAGAGGGAGAGAGAGAGAGAGAGACAGAGCGAGAGCGAGAGAGATAGAGGGAGAGAGAGAGAGAGAGACAGCGCGAGAGCGAGAGGGAGAGAGAGAGAGAGAGACAGCGCGAGAGCGAGAGGGAGAGAGAGAGAGAGAGACAGCGCGAGAGCGAGAGGGAGAGAGAGAGAGAGAGACAGCGCGAGAGCGAGAGGGAGAGAGAGAGAGAGAGACAGCGCGAGAGCGAGAGGGAGAGAGAGAGAGAGAGACAGCGCGAGAGCGAGAGGGAGAGAGAGAGAGAGACAGCGCGAGAGCGAGAGGGAGAGAGAGAGAGAGACAGCGCGAGAGCGAGAGGGAGAGAGAGAGAGAGACAGCGCGAGAGCGAGAGGGAGAGAGAGAGAGAGAGACAGCGCGAGAGCGAGAGGGAGGGAGAGAGAGAGACAGCGCGAGAGCGAGAGGGAGAGAGAGAGAGAGACAACGCGAGAGCGAGAGGGAGAGAGAGAGAGAGACAGCGCGAGGGCGAGAGGGAGAGAGAGACAGCGCGAGAGCGAGAGGGAGAGAGAGACAGCGCGAGAGCGAGAGGGAGAGAGAGACAGCGCGAGAGCGAGAGGGAGAGAGAGAGAGAGACAGCGCGAGTGCGAGAGGGAGAGAGAGAGAGACAGCGCGAGTGCGAGAGGGAGAGAGAGAGAGAGACTGCGCGAGTGCGAGGAGAGAGAGAGAGACTGCGCGAGTGCGAGAGGGAGAGAGAGAGAGAGAGACTGCGCGAGTGCGAGAGGGAGAGAGAGAGAGAGAGACTGCGCGAGAGCGAGAGGGAGAGAGAGAGAGACTGTGCGAGAGTGAGAGAGAGAGTGTGCGAGAGTGAGAGAAGAGAGAGCGCGAGAGCGAGAGGGAGAGAGAGAGAGAGAGAGACAGCGCGAGAGCGAGAGGGAGAGAGAGAGAGACAGCGCGAGAGCGAGAGAGAGATAGAGAGAGACAGCGCGAGAGCGAGAGGGAGAGAGAGAGAGAGACAGCGCGAGAGCGAGAGGGAGAGAGAGAGAGAGACAGCGCGAGAGCGAGAGGGAGAGAGAGAGAGAGAGACAGCGCGAGAGCGAGAGGGAGGGAGAGAGAGAGACAGCGCGAGAGCGAGAGGGAGAGAGAGAGAGAGACAACGCGAGAGCGAGAGGGAGAGAGAGAGAGAGACAGCGCGAGGGCGAGAGGGAGAGAGAGACAGCGCGAGAGCGAGAGGGAGAGAGAGACAGCGCGAGAGCGAGAGGGAGAGAGAGACAGCGCGAGAGCGAGAGGGAGAGAGAGAGAGAGACAGCGCGAGTGCGAGAGGGAGAGAGAGAGAGACAGCGCGAGTGCGAGAGGGAGAGAGAGAGAGAGACTGCGCGAGTGCGAGGAGAGAGAGAGAGACTGCGCGAGTGCGAGAGGGAGAGAGAGAGAGAGAGACTGCGCGAGTGCGAGAGGGAGAGAGAGAGAGAGAGACTGCGCGAGAGCGAGAGGGAGAGAGAGAGAGACTGTGCGAGAGTGAGAGAGAGAGTGTGCGAGAGTGAGAGAAGAGAGAGCGCGAGAGCGAGAGGGAGAGAGAGAGAGAGAGAGACAGCGCGAGAGCGAGAGGGAGAGAGAGAGAGACAGCGCGAGAGCGAGAGAGAGATAGAGAGAGACAGCGCGAGAGCGAGAGGGAGAGAGAGAGAGAGACAGCGCGAG
Source organism: Stegostoma tigrinum (assembly GCF_030684315.1). Taxonomy (NCBI): domain Eukaryota; kingdom Metazoa; phylum Chordata; class Chondrichthyes; order Orectolobiformes; family Stegostomatidae; genus Stegostoma; species Stegostoma tigrinum. Next base: position 44,451,800 of record NC_081356.1, on the reverse strand, counting down.
TGCGAGAGGGAGAGAGAGAGAGACAGCGCGAGTGCGAGAGGGAGAGAGAGAGAGAGACTGCGCGAGTGCGAGGAGAGAGAGAGAGACTGCACGAGTGCGAGAGGGAGAGAGAGAGAGAGAGACTGCGCGAGAGGGAGAGAGAGAGAGACTGTGCGAGAGTGAGAGAGAGAGTGTGCGAGAGTGAGAGAAGAGAGAGCGCGAGAGCGAGAGGGAGAGAGAGAGAGAGAGAGACAGCGCGAGAGCGAGAGGGAGAGAGAGAGAGACAGCGCGAGAGCGAGAGAGAGATAGAGAGAGACAGCGCGAGAGCGAGAGAGAGATAGAGAGAGACAGCGCGAGAGCGAGAGAGAGATAGAGAGAGACAGCGCGAGAGCGAGAGGGAGAGAGAGAGAGACAGCGCGAGTGCGAGAGGGAGAGAGAGAGAGAGACTGCGCGAGTGCGAGGAGAGAGAGAGAGACTGCACGAGTGCGAGAGGGAGAGAGAGAGAGAGAGACTGCGCGAGAGGGAGAGAGAGAGAGACTGTGCGAGAGTGAGAGAGAGAGTGTGCGAGAGTGAGAGAAGAGAGAGCGCGAGAGCGAGAGGGAGAGAGAGAGAGAGAGAGACAGCGCGAGAGCGAGAGGGAGAGAGAGAGAGACAGCGCGAGAGCGAGAGAGAGATAGAGAGAGACAGCGCGAGAGCGAGAGGGAGAGAGAGAGAGAGACAGCGCGAGTGCGAGAGGGAGAGAGAGAGAGACAGCGCGAGTGCGAGAGGGAGAGAGAGAGAGAGACTGCGCGAGTGCGAGGAGAGAGAGAGAGACTGCGCGAGTGCGAGAGGGAGAGAGAGAGAGAGACTGCGCGAGTGCGAGAGGGAGAGAGAGAGAGAGAGACTGCGCGAGAGCGAGAGGGAGAGAGAGAGAGACTGTGCGAGAGTGAGAGAGAGAGTGTGCGAGAGTGAGAGAAGAGAGAGCGCGAGAGCGAGAGGGAGAGAGAGAGAGAGAGAGACAGAGCGAGAGGGAGAGAGAGAGAGACAGCGCGAGAGCGAGAGAGAGATAGAGAGAGACAGCGCGAGTGCGAGAGGGAGAGAGAGAGAGAGACTGCGCGAGTGCGAGAGGGAGACAGAGAGACTGCGCGAGTGCGAGAGGGAGAGAGAGAGAGAGACTGCGCGAGTGCGAGAGGGAGAGAGAGAGACTGCGCGAGTGCGAGAGGGAGAGAGAGAGACTGCGCGAGTGCGAGAGGGAGAGAGAGAGAGAGACTGCGCGAGTGCGAGAGGGAGAGAGAGAGAGAGACTGCGCGAGTGCGAGGAGAGAGAGAGAGAGAGACTGCGCGAGTGCGAGAGGGAGAGAGAGAGAGAGACTGCGCGAGAGCGAGAGGGAGAGAGAGAGAGACTGTGCGAGAGTGAGAGAGAGAGTGCGCGAGAGCGAGAGAGAGAGTGCGCGAGAGCGAGAGAGAGAGTGCGCGAGAGCGAGAGGGAGAGAGAGAGAGACAGCGCGAGAGCGAGAGAGAGATAGAGAGAGACAGCGCGAGAGCGAGAGGGAGAGAGAGAGAGACTGTGCGAGAGTGAGAGAGAGAGTGCGCGAGAGCGAGAGAGAGAGTGCGCGAGAGAGAGAGAGAGACAGCGCGAGAGCGAGAGGGAGAGAGAGAGAGACAGCGCGAGAGCGAGAGAGAGATAGAGAGAGACAGCGCGAGAGCGAGAGGGAGAGAGAGAGAGACAGCGCGAGAGCGAGAGGGAGAGAGAGAGACTGCGCGAGTGCGAGAGGGAGACAGAGAGACTGCGCGAGTGCGAGAGGGAGAGAGAGAGAGAGACTGCGCGAGTGCGAGAGGGAGAGAGAGAGAGAGACTGCGCGAGTGCGAGGAGAGAGAGAGAGAGACTGCGTGAGTGCGAGAGGGAGAGAGAGAGAGAGAGACTGCGCGAGAGCGAGAGGGAGAGAGAGAGAGACTGTGCGAGAGTGAGAGAGAGAGTGCGCGAGAGCGAGATGGAGACAGAGAGAGACTGTGCGAGAGTGAGAGAGAGAGTGTGCGAGAGTGAGAGAGAGAGTGCGCGAGAGTGAGAGAGAGAGTGCGCGAGAGCGAGAGGGAGAGAGAGAGAGACTGTGCAAGAGTGAGAGAGAGAGTGTGCGAGAGTGAGAGAAGAGAGAGCGCGAGAGCGAGAGGGAGAGAGAGAGAGAGAGAGACAGCGCGAGAGCGAGAGGGAGAGAGAGAGAGACAGCGCGAGAGCGAGAGAGAGATAGAGAGAGACAGCGCGAGAGCGAGAGGGAGAGAGAGAGAGAGACAGTGCGAGAGGGAGAGAGAGAGAGACAGCGCGAGTGCGAGAGGGAGAGAGAGAGAGAGACTGCGCGAGTGCGAGGAGAGAGAGAGACTGCACGAGTGCGAGAGGGAGAGAGAGAGAGAGAGACTGCGCGAGAGCGAGAGGGAGAGAGAGAGAGACTGTGCGAGAGTGAGAGAGAGAGTGTGCGAGAGTGAGAGAAGAGAGAGCGCGAGAGCGAGAGGGAGAGAGAGAGAGAGAGAGACAGCGCGAGAGCGAGAGGGAGAGAGAGAGAGACAGCGCGAGAGCGAGAGAGAGATAGAGAGAGACAGCGCGAGAGCGAGAGGGAGAGAGAGAGAGAGACAGCGCGAGTGCGAGAGGGAGAGAGAGAGAGACAGCGCGAGTGCGAGAGGGAGAGAGAGAGAGAGACTGCGCGAGTGCGAGGAGAGAGAGAGACTGCGCGAGTGCGAGAGGGAGAGAGAGAGAGAGAGACTGCGCGAGTGCGAGAGGGAGAGAGAGAGAGAGAGAGACTGCGCGAGAGCGAGAGGGAGAGAGAGAGAGACTGTGCGAGAGTGAGAGAGAGAGTGTGCGAGAGTGAGAGAGAGAGTGTGCGAGAGTGAGAGAAGAGAGAGCGCGAGAGCGAGAGGGAGAGAGAGAGAGAGAGAGACAGCGCGAGAGCGAGAGGGAGAGAGAGAGAGACAGCGCGAGAGCGAGAGAGAGATAGAGAGAGACAGCGCGAGAGCGAGAGAGAGATAGAGAGAGACAGCGCGAGTGCGAGAGGGAGAGAGAGAGAGAGACTGCGCGAGTGCGAGAGAGAGACAGAGAGACTGCGCGAGTGCGAGAGGGAGAGAGAGAGAGAGACTGCGCGAGTGCGAGAGGGAGAGAGAGAGACTGCGCGAGTGCGAGAGGGAGAGAGAGAGAGAGACTGCGCGAGTGCGAGAGGGAGAGAGAGAGAGAGACTGCGCGAGTGCGAGGAGAGAGAGAGAGAGAGACTGCGCGAGTGCGAGAGGGAGAGAGAGAGAGACAGCGCGAGAGCGAGAGAGAGATAGAGAGAGACAGCGCGAGTGCGAGAGGGAGAGAGAGAGAGAGACTGCGCGAGTGCGAGAGAGAGACAGAGAGACTGCGCGACTGCGAGAGGGAGAGAGAGACAGAGAGACTGCGCGACTGCGAGAGGGAGAGAGAGAGAGAGACTGCGCGAGTGCGAGAGGGAGAGAGAGAGACTGCGCGAGTGCGAGAGGGAGAGAGAGAGAGAGACTGCGCGAGTGCGAGAGGGAGAGAGAGAGAGAGACTGCGCGAGTGCGAGGAGAGAGAGAGAGAGAGACTGCGCGAGTGCGAGAGGGAGAGAGAGAGACTGCGCGAGAGCGAGAGGGAGAGAGAGAGAGACTGTGCGAGAGTGAGAGAGAGAGTGCGCGAGAGCGAGAGAGAGAGTGCGCGAGAGCGAGAGAGAGAGTGCGCGAGAGCGAGAGGGAGAGAGAGAGAGACTGTGCGAGAGTGAGAGAGAGAGTGCGCGAGAGTGAGAGAAGAGAGAGCGCGAGAGCGAGAGGGAGAGAGAGAGACAGCGCGAGAGCGAGAGGGAGAGAGAGAGAGACAGCGCGAGAGCGAGAGAGAGATAGAGAGAGACAGCGCGAGAGCGAGAGGGAGAGAGAGAGAGACAGCGCGAGAGCGAGAGGGAGACAGAGAGACTGCGCGAGTGCGAGAGGGAGAGAGAGAGAGAGAGACTGCGCGAGTGCGAGAGGGAGACAGAGAGACTGCGCGAGTGCGAGAGGGAGAGAGAGAGAGAGACTGCGCGAGTGCGAGAGGGAGAGAGAGAGACTGCGCGAGTGCGAGAGGGAGAGAGAGAGAGAGACTGCGCGAGTGCGAGAGGGAGAGAGAGAGAGAGACTGCGCGAGTGCGAGGAGAGAGAGAGAGAGAGACTGCGCGAGTGCGAGAGGGAGAGAGAGAGAGACAGCGCGAGAGCGAGAGAGAGATAGAGAGAGACAGCGCGAGTGCGAGAGGGAGAGAGAGAGAGAGACTGCGCGAGTGCGAGAGAGAGACAGAGAGACTGCGCGACTGCGAGAGGGAGAGAGAGAGAGAGACTGCGCGAGTGCGAGAGGGAGAGAGAGAGACTGCGCGAGTGCGAGAGGGAGAGAGAGAGAGAGACTGCGCGAGTGCGAGAGGGAGAGAGAGAGAGAGACTGCGCGAGTGCGAGGAGAGAGAGAGAGAGAGACTGCGCGAGTGCGAGAGGGAGAGAGAGAGACTGCGCGAGAGCGAGAGGGAGAGAGAGAGAGACTGTGCGAGAGTGAGAGAGAGAGTGCGCGAGAGCGAGAGAGAGAGTGCGCGAGAGCGAGAGAGAGAGTGCGCGAGAGCGAGAGGGAGAGAGAGAGAGACTGTGCGAGAGTGAGAGAGAGAGTGTGCGAGAGTGAGAGAGAGAGTGCGCGAGAGTGAGAGAAGAGAGAGCGCGAGAGCGAGAGGGAGAGAGAGAGAGAGAGAGACAGCGCGAGAGCGAGAGGGAGAGAGAGAGAGACAGCGCGAGAGCGAGAGAGAGATAGAGAGAGACAGCGCGAGAGCGAGAGGGAGAGAGAGAGACTGCGCGAGTGCGAGAGGGAGAGAGAGAGACTGCGCGAGTGCGAGAGGGAGAGAGAGAGAGAGACTGCGCGAGTGCGAGAGGGAGAGAGAGAGAGAGACTGCGCGAGTGCGAGGAGAGAGAGAGAGAGAGACTGCGCGAGTGCGAGAGGGAGAGAGAGAGAGAGAGACTGCGCGAGAGCGAGAGGGAGAGAGAGAGACACTGTGCGAGAGTGAGAGAGAGAGTGCGCGAGAGTGAGAGAGAGAGTGCGCGAGAGCGAGAGAGAGAGTGCGCGAGAGCGAGAGGGAGAGAGAGAGAGACTGTGCGAGAGTGAGAGAGAGAGTGCGCGAGAGTGAGAGAGAGAGTGCGCGAGAGTGAGAGAGAGAGAGCGCGAGAGCGAGAGGGAGAGAGCGCGAGAGCGAGAGGGAGAGAGAGAGAGAGAGACAGCGCGAGAGCGAGAGGGAGAGAGAGAGAGACAGCGCGAGAGCGAGAGAGAGATAGAGAGAGACAGCGCGAGAGCGAGAGGGAGAGAGAGAGAGACAGCGCGAGAGCGAGAGGGAGAGAGAGAGACTGCGCGAGTGCGAGAGGGAGAGAGAGAGAGAGACTGCGCGAGTGCGAGAGGGAGACAGAGAGACTGCGCGAGTGCGAGAGGGAGAGAGAGAGAGAGACTGCGCGAGTGCGAGAGGGAGAGAGAGAGAGAGAGACTGCGCGAGTGCGTGGAGAGAGAGAGAGAGACTGCGTGAGTGCGAGAGGGAGAGAGAGAGAGAGACACTGCGCGAGAGCGAGAGGGAGAGAGAGAGAGACTGTGCGAGAGTGAGAGAGAGAGTGCGCGAGAGCGAGATGGAGACAGAGAGAGACTGTGCGAGAGTGAGAGAGAGAGTGTGCGAGAGTGAGAGAGAGAGTGCGCGAGAGCGAGAGGGAGAGAGAGAGAGACTGTGCGAGAGTGAGAGAGAGAGTGCGCGAGAGTGAGAGAGAGAGTGCGCGAGAGTGAGAGAGAGAGAGCGCGAGAGTGAGAGAGAGAGAGCGCGAGAGCGAGAGTGAGAGAGAGAGTGAGAGACGGCGCGAGAGGGAGAGAGAGAGTGAGAGACGGCGCGAGAGGGAGAGAGAGAGAGAGAGACGGCGCGAGAGCGAGAGGGAGAGAGAGAGAGACAGCGCGAGAGCGAGAGGGAGAGAGAGAGACGGCGCGAGAGGGAGAGAGAGAGAGAGAGACGGCGCGAGAGCGAGAGGGAGAGAGAGAGACGGCGCGAGAGGGAGAGTGAGAGAGAGAGAGAGACGGCGCGAGAGGGAGAGAGTGACAGCGCGAGAGCGAGAGTGAGAGAGAGAGAGAGCGAGACAGCGCGAGAGCGAGAGGGAGAGAGAGAGAGAGAGAGACAGCGCGAGAGCGAGAGGGAGAGAGAGAGAGACAGCGCGAGAGCGAGAGGGAGAGAGAGAGAGAGAGAGAGACAGCGCGAGAGCGAGAGGGAGAGAGAGAGAGAGAGAGACAGCGCGAGAGCGAGAGGGAGAGAGAGAGAGACAGCGCGAGAGCGAGAGGGAGAGAGAGAGAGACAGCGCGAGAGCGAGAGGGAGAGAGAGAGAGAGATAGAGCGAGAGGGAGAGAGAGAGAGAGACAGCGCGAGAGCGAGAGGGAGAGAGAGAGAGAGACAGCGCGAGAGCGAGAGGGAGAGAGAGAGAGAGACAGCGCGAGAGCGAGAGGGAGAGAGAGAGAGACAGCGCGAGAGCGAGAGGGAGAGAGAGAGAGACAGCGCTAGAGAGCGAGAGGGAGAGAGACACAGCGCGAGACCGAGTGGGAGAGAGAGATAGAGCGAGAGGGGGGGAGAGAGAGAGAGACAGCGCGAGAGCGAGAGGGAGAGAGAGAGAGACAGCGCGAGAGCGAGAGAGAGATAGAGAGAGACAGCGCGAGAGCGAGAGGGAGATAGAGAGAGACAGTGCGAGAGCGAGAGGGAGACAGAGAGACTGCGCGAGTGTGAGAGGGAGAGAGAGAGAGAGATAGAGCGAGAGGGAGAGAGAGAGAGAGACAGCGCGAGAGCGAGAGGGAGAGAGAGAGAGACAGCGCGAGAGCGAGAGGGAGAGAGAGAGAGACAGCGCGAGAGCGAGAGGGAAAGAGAGAGAGACAGCGCGAGAGCGAGAGAGAGATAGAGAGAGACAGCGCGAGAGCGAGAGGGAGAGAGAGAGAGACAGCGCGAGAGCGAGAGGGAGACAGAGAGACTGCGCGAGTGCGAGAGGGAGAGAGAGAGAGAGACTGCGTGAGTGCGAGAGGGAGAGAGAGAGAGAGACTGCGCGAGTGCGAGGAGAGAGAGAGAGAGACTGCGCGAGTGCGAGAGGGAGAGAGAGAGAGAGAGACTGCGCGAGTGCGAGAGGGAGAGAGAGAGAGAGAGACTGCGCGAGAGCGAGAGGGAGAGAGAGAGAGACTGTGCGAGAGTGAGAGAGAGAGTGCGCGAGAGCGAGAGGGAGAGAGAGAGAGAGTGCGCGAGAGTGAGAGAGAGAGTGCGCGAGAGTGCGAGAGAGAGAGCGCGAGAGCGAGAGTGAGAGAGAGAGTGAGAGACGGCGCGAGAGGGGGAGAGAGAGAGAGAGACGGCGCGAGAGCGAGAGGGAGAGAGAGAGAGACAGCGCGAGAGCGAGAGGGAGAGAGAGAGACGGCGCGAGAGGGAGTGAGAGAGACGGCGCGAGAGGGAGAGTGAGAGAGAGAGAGAGACGGCGCGAGAGGGAGAGAGAGAGAGAGAGAGACGGCGCGAGAGCGAGAGGGAGAGAGAGAGACGGCGCGAGAGGGAGAGTGAGAGAGAGAGAGAGAGACGGCGTGAGAGGGAGAGAGTGACAGCGCGAGAGCGAGAGTGAGAGAGAGAGAGAGAGAGAGACAGCGCGAGAGCGAGAGGGAGAGAGAGAGAGAGAGACAGCGCGAGAGCGAGAGGGAGAGAGAGAGAGAGACAGCGCGAGAGCGAGAGGGAGACAGAGAGACTGCGCGAGTGCGAGAGGGAGAGAGAGAGAGAGACTGCGCGAGTGCGAGAGGGAGAGAGAGAGAGAGACTGCGCGAGTGCGAGAGGGAGAGAGAGAGAGAGAATGCGCGAGTGCGAGGAGAGAGAGAGAGAGACTGCGCGAGTGCGAGAGGGAGAGAGAGAGAGAGAGAGACTGCGCGAGTGCGAGAGGGAGAGAGAGAGAGAGAGACTGCGCGAGAGCGAGAGGGAGAGAGAGAGAGACTGTGCGAGAGTGAGAGAGAGAGTGTGCGAGAGTGAGAGAGAGAGTGTGCGAGAGTGAGAGAGAGAGTGTGCGAGAGTGAGAGAGAGAGTGCGCGAGAGCGAGAGGGAGAGAGAGAGAGAGTGCGCGAGAGAGTGAGAGAGAGAGTGCGCGAGAGTGAGAGAGAGAGAGCGCGAGAGCGAGAGTGAGAGAGAGAGAGAGAGAGAGAGCGAGAGCGAGAGTGAGAGAGAGAGTGAGAGACGGCGCGAGAGGGAGAGAGAGAGAGAGAGACGGCGCGAGAGCGAGAGGGAGAGAGAGAGAGACAGCGCGAGAGCGAGAGGGAGAGAGAGAGACGGCGCGAGAGCGAGAGAGAGAGACGGCGCGAGAGGGAGAGAGAGAGACGGCGCGAGAGGGAGAGTGAGAGAGAGAGAGAGACGGCGCGAGAGGGAGAGTGAGAGAGAGAGAGAGACGGCGCGAGAGCGAGAGAGTGACAGCGCGAGAGCGAGAGTGAGAGAGAGAGAGAGAGAGAGACAGCGCGAGAGGGAGAGAGAGAGAGAGAGACAGCGCGAGAGCGAGAGGGAGAGAGAGAGAGAGGGAGAGAGAGAGAGAGAAAGCGCGAGAGCGAGAGGGAGAGAGAGAGAGAGACAGCGCGAGAGCGAGAGGGAGAGAGAGAGAGAGACAGCGCGAGAGCGAGAGGGAGAGAGAGAGAGAGACAGCGCGAGAGCGAGAGGGAGAGAGAGAGAGAGAGACAGCGCGAGAGCGAGAGGGAGAGAGAGAGAGAGAGACAGCGCGAGAGCGAGAGGGAGAGAGAGAGAGAGACAGCGCGAGAGCGAGAGGGAGAGAGAGAGAGACAGCGCGAGAGCGAGAGGGAGAGAGAGAGAGAGAGACAGCGCGAGAGCGAGAGGGAGAGAGAGAGAGACAGCGCGAGAGCGAGAGGGAGAGAGAGAGAGACAGCGCGAGAGCGAGAGGGAGAGAGAGAGAGACAGCGCGAGAGCGCGAGGGGGAGAGAGAGAGACAGCGCGAGAGCGAGAGCGAGAGAGAGAGAGACAGCGCGAGAGCGAGAGCGAGAGAGAGAGAGACAGCGCGAGAGCGAGAGGGAGAGAGAGAGAGACAGCGCGAGAGCGCGAGGGGGAGAGAGAGAGACAGCGCGAGAGCGAGAGGGAGAGAGAGAGAGACAGCGCTAGAGAGCGAGAGGGAGAGAGACACAGCGCGAGACCGAGTGGGAGAGAGAGAGAGAGAGACAGCGCGAGAGCGAGAGGGGGAGAGAGAGAGAGAGACAGCGCGAGAGCGAGAGGGGGAGAGAGAGAGAGAGACAGCGCGAGAGCGAGAGGGGGAGAGAGAGAGAGAGACAGCGCGAGAGCGAGAGGGGGAGAGAGAGAGAGAGACAGCGTGAGAGCGAGAGGGGGAGAGAGAGAGAGAGACAGCGCGAGAGCGAGAGGGCGAGAGAGAGAGAGAGACAGCGCGAGAGCGAGAGGGAGAGAGAGAGAGAGAGAGAGAGACAGCGCGAGAGCGAGAGAGAGATAGAGAGAGACAGCGCGAGTGCGAGAGGGAGAGAGAGAGAGAGACAGTGCGAGACCGAGAGGGAGGGAGAGAGTGCGAGACCGAGAGGGAGGGAGAGAGTGCGAGACCGAGAGGGAGGGAGAGAGTGCGAGACCGAGAGGGAGGGAGAGAGTGCGAGACCGAGAGGGAGAGAGAGAGTGCAAGAGCGAGTGGGAGAGAGAGAGAGAGAGAGACAGCGCGAGAGCGAGAGGGGGAGAGAGTGAGACAGCGCGAGAGCGAGAGGGAGAGGGAGAGAGACAGCGCTAGAGAGCGAGAGGGAGAGAGACACAGCGCGAGACCGAGTGGGAGAGAGAGAGAGAGAGAGATAGAGCGAGAGGGGGAGAGAGAGAGAGAGACAGCGCGAGAGCGAGAGGGGGAGAGAGAGAGAGAGACAGCGCGAGAGCGAGAGGGGGAGAGAGAGAGAGAGACAGCGCGAGAGCGAGAGGGAGAGAGAGAGAGAGAGAGAGAGACAGCGCGAGAGCGAGAGAGAGATAGAGAGAGACAGCGCGAGAGCGAGAGGGAGATAGAGAAAGACAGTGCGAGACCGAGAGGGAGGGAGAGAGTGCGAGACCGAGTGGGAGAGAGAGAGTGCGAGAGCGAGTGGGAGAGAGAAAGAGAGAGACAGCGCGAGAGCGAGAGGGAGAGAGAGACAGCGCGAGAGCGAGTGGGAGAGAGAGAGAGAGACAGCGCGAGAGCGAGAGAGAGATAGAGAGAGACAGCGCGAGTGCGAGAGGGAGAGAGAGAGAGAGACAGTGCGAGACCGAGAGGGAGGGAGAGAGTGCGAGACCGAGAGGGAGGGAGAGAGTGCGAGACCGAGAGGGAGGGAGAGAGTGCGAGACCGAGAGGGAGAGAGAGAGTGCAAGAGCGAGTGGGAGAGAGAGAGAGAGAGAGACAGCGCGAGAGCGAGAGGGGGAGAGAGTGAGACAGCGCGAGAGCGAGAGGGAGAGGGAGAGAGACAGCGCTAGAGAGCGAGAGGGAGAGAGACACAGCGCGAGACCGAGTGGGAGAGAGAGAGAGAGAGAGATAGAGCGAGAGGGGGAGAGAGAGAGAGAGACAGCGCGAGAGCGAGAGGGGGAGAGAGAGAGAGAGACAGCGCGAGAGCGAGAGGGGGAGAGAGAGAGAGAGACAGCGCGAGAGCGAGAGGGGGAGAGAGAGAGAGAGACAGCGCGAGAGCGAGAGGGAGAGAGAGAGAGAGAGAGAGAGACAGCGCGAGAGCGAGAGAGAGATAGAGAGAGACAGCGCGAGAGCGAGAGGGAGATAGAGAAAGACAGTGCGAGACCGAGAGGGAGGGAGAGAGTGCGAGACCGAGTGGGAGAGAGAGAGTGCGAGAGCGAGTGGGAGAGAGAAAGAGAGAGACAGCGCGAGAGCGAGAGGGAGAGAGAGACAGCGCGAGAGCGAGTGGGAGAGAGAAAGAGAGCCACAGCTAGAGAGCGAGAGGGAGAGAGACACAGCGCGAGACCGAGTGGGGGAGAGAGAGAGAGAGATAGAGCGAGAGGGAGAGAGAGAGAGAGAGACAGCGCGAGAGCGCGAGGGGGAGAGAGTGAGACTGCGCGAGTGCGAGAGGGAGAGAGAGAGAGAGAGACAGTGCGAGACCGAGAGGGAGGGAGAGAGTGCGAGACCGAGAGGGAGGGAGAGAGTGCGAGACCGAGAGGGAGGGAGAGAGTGCGAGACCGAGAGGGAGAGAGAGAGAGCGAGTGGGAGAGAGAGAGAGAGAGACAGCGCGAGAGCGAGAGGGAGAGAGAGAGAGAGAGAGAGACAGCGCGAGAGCGAGAGGGAGAGAGAGAGAGAGAGACAGCGCGAGAGCGAGAGGGAGAGAGAGAGAGAGAGAGACAGCGCGAGAGCGAGAGGGAGAGAGAGAGTGCGAGAGCGAGAGGGAGAGAGAGAGAGAGAGACAGCGCGAGAGCGAGAGGGAGAGAGAGAGAGAGAGACAGCGCGAGAGCGAGAGGGAGAGAGAGAGAGAGAGACAGCGCGAGAGCGAGAGGGAGAGAGAGAGAGAGAGACAGCGCGAGAGCGAGAGGGAGAGAGAGAGAGAGAGACAGCGCGAGAGCGAGAGGGAGAGAGAGAGAGAGAGAGACAGCGCGAGAGCGAGAGAGAGATAGAGAGAGACAGCGCGAGAGCGAGAGGGAGACAGAGAGACTGCGCGAGTGTGAGAGGGAGAGAGAGAGAGAGACAGCGCAAGAGCGAGAGGGAGTGAGAGAGAGTGAGAGAGAGACAGCGCGAGAGCGAGAGGGAGAGAGAGAGACAGCGCGAGAGCGAGAGGGAGAGAGAGACAGCGCGAGAGCGAGAGAGAGAGAGAGAGACAGCGCGAGAGCGAGTGGGAGAGAGAGAGACGGCGCGAGAGGGAGAGTGAGAGAGAGAGAGAGACAGCGCGAGAGCGAGAGGGAGAGAGAGAGAGAGAGACAGCGCGAGAGCGAGAGGGAGAGAGAGAGAGAGAGACAGCGCGAGAGCGAGAGGGAGAGAGAGAGAGAGAGACAGCGCGAGAGCGAGAGAGAGATAGAGAGAGACAGCGCGAGAGCGAGAGGGAGACAGAGAGACTGCGCGAGTGTGAGAGGGAGAGAGAGAGAGAGACAGCGCAAGAGCGAGAGGGAGTGAGAGAGAGTGAGAGAGAGACAGCGCGAGAGGGAGAGAGAGAGACAGCGCGAGAGCGAGAGGGAGAGAGAGACAGCGCGAGAGCGAGAGGGAGAGAGAGAGACAGCGCGAGAGCGAGTGGGAGAGAGAGAGACGGCGCGAGAGGGAGAGTGAGAGAGAGAGAGAGACAGCGCGAGAGCGAGAGGGAGAGAGAGAGAGAGACAGACAGCGCGAGAGCGAGAGGGAGAGAGAGAGAGAGACAGACAGCGCGAGAGCGAGAGGGAGAGAGAGAGAGAGAGACAGCGCGAGAGCGAGAGGGAGAGAGAGAGAGAGAGAGACAGCGCGAGAGCGAGAGGGAGAGAGAGAGAGAGAGACAGCGCGAGAGCGAGAGGGAGAGGGAGAGAGAGAGAGAGAGACAGCGCGAGAGCGAGAGGGAGAGAGAGAGAGAGAGACAGCGCGAGAGCGAGAGGGAGTGAGAGAGAGTGAGAGAGAGACAGCGCGAGAGCGAGAGGGAGAGAGAGAGACAGCGCGAGAGTGAGAGGGAGAGAGAGACAGCGCGAGAGCGAGTGGGAGAGAGAGAGACGGCGCGAGAGGGAGAGTGAGAGAGAGAGACAGCGCGAGAGCGAGAGGGAGAGAGAGAGACAGCGCGAGAGCGAGAGGGAGATAGAGACAGCGCGAGAGCGAGAGAGAGAGAGAGAGACAGCGCGAGAGCGAGTGGGAGAGAGAGAGACGGCGCGAGAGGGAGAGTGAGAGAGAGAGAGAGACAGCGCGAGAGCGAGAGGGAGAGAGAGAGAGAGAGACAGCGCGAGTGCGAGAGGGAGAGAGAGAGAGAGAGAGAGACAGCGCGAGAGCGAGAGGGAGAGAGAGAGAGAGAGACAGCGCGAGAGCGAGAGAGAGATAGAGAGAGACAGCGCGAGAGCGAGAGGGAGACAGAGAGACTGCGCGAGTGTGAGAGGGAGAGAGAGAGAGAGACAGCGCAAGAGCGAGAGGGAGTGAGAGAGAGTGAGAGAGAGACAGCGCGAGAGCGAGAGGGTGAGAGAGAGACAGCGCGAGAGCGAGAGGGAGAGAGAGACAGCGCGAGAGCGAGAGGGAGAGAGAGAGACAGCGCGAGAGCGAGTGGGAGAGAGAGAGACGGCGCGAGAGGGAGAGTGAGAGAGAGAGAGAGACAGCGCGAGAGCGAGAGGGAGAGAGAGAGAGAGAGACAGCGCGAGAGCGAGAGGGAGAGAGAGAGAGAGAGACAGCGCGAGAGCGAGAGGGAGAGAGAGAGAGAGAGACAGCGCGAGAGCGAGAGGGAGAGAGAGAGAGAGAGACAGCGCGAGAGCGAGAGGGAGAGAGAGAGAGAGAGACAGCGCGAGAGCGAGAGGGAGAGAGAGAGAGAGAGACAGCGCGAGAGCGAGAGGGAGAGAGAGAGAGAGAGACAGCGCGAGAGCGAGAGGGAGAGAGAGAGAGAGAGACAGCGCGAGAGCGAGAGGGAGAGAGAGAGAGAGAGACAGCGCGAGAGCGAGAGGGAGAGAGAGAGAGAGAGACAGCGCGAGAGCGAGAGGGAGAGAGAGAGAGAGAGACAGCGCGAGAGCGAGAGGGAGAGAGAGAGAGAGAGACAGCGCGAGAGCGAGAGGGAGAGAGAGAGAGAGAGACAGCGCGAGAGCGAGAGGGAGAGAGAGAGAGAGAGACAGCGCGAGAGCGAGAGGGAGAGAGAGAGAGAGAGACAGCGCGAGAGCGAGAGGGAGAGAGAGAGAGAGAGACAGCGCGAGAGCGAGAGGGAGAGAGAGAGAGAGAGACAGCGCGAGAGCGAGAGGGAGTGAGAGAGAGTGAGAGAGAGACAGCGCGAGAGCGAGAGGGAGAGAGAGAGACAGCGCGAGAGTGAGAGGGAGAGAGAGACAGCGCGAGAGCGAGAGGGAGAGAGATAGAGCGCGAGAGCAAGAGGGAGAGAGAGAGAGACAGTGTGAGACCGAGTGGGAGAGAGAGAGTGCGAGAGCGAGTGGGAGAGAGAGAGAGAGAGACAGTGCGAGAGGGAGAGAGAGACAGTGCGAGAGGGAGAGAGAGACAGCGCGAGAGGGAGAGAGACACAGCGCGAGACCGAGTGGGAGAGAGAGAGAGACTGTGCGAGAGTGAGAGAGAGAGTGTGCGAGAGTGAGAGAGAGAGTGTGCGAGAGCGAGAGGGAGAGAGAGAGAGACTGTGCGAGAGTGAGAGAGAGAGTGTGCGAGAGTGAGAGAGAGAGTGCGCGAGAGTGAGAGAGAGAGTGCGCGAGAGTGAGAGAGAGAGAGCGCGAGAGCGAGAGTGAGAGAGAGAGTGAGAGACGGCGCGAGAGGGAGAGAGAGAGAGAGAGACTGCGCGAGAGCGAGAGGGAGAGAGAGAGAGACTGTGCGAGAGTGAGAGAGAGAGTGCGCGAGAGCGAGAGGGCGAGAGAGAGAGACTGTGCGAGAGTGAGAGAGAGAGTGCGCGAGAGTGAGAGAGAGAGTGCGCGGAGAGTGAGAGAGAGAGAGCGCGAGAGCGAGAGTGAGAGAGAGAGTGAGAGACGGCGCGAGAGGGAGAGAGAGAGAGAGAGACGGCGCGAGAGCCAGAGGGAGAGAGAGAGAGAGATAGAGCGAGAGGGAGAGAGAGAGAGAGAGACAGCGCGAGAGCGAGAGGGAGAGAGAGAGAGAGAGAGACAGCGCGAGAGCGAGAGGGAGAGAGAGAGAGAGAGAGACAGCGCGAGAGCGAGAGGGAGAGAGAGAGAGAGAGAGACAGCGCGAGAGCGAGAGGGAGAGAGAGAGAGAGAGAGACAGCGCGAGAGCGAGAGGGAGAGAGAGAGAGACAGCGCGAGAGCGAGAGAGAGATAGAGAGAGACAGCGCGAGAGCGAGAGGGAGAGAGATAGAGCGCGAGAGCGAGAGGGAGAGAGATAGAGCGCGAGAGCAAGAGGGAGAGAGAGAGAGACAGTGTGAGACCGAGTGGGAGAGAGAGAGTGCGAGAGCGAGTGGGAGAGAGAGAGAGAGAGAGACAGTGCGAGAGGGAGAGAGAGACAGCGCGAGAGGGAGAGAGAGACAGCGCGAGAGGGAGAGAGAGACAGCGCGAGAGGGAGAGAGAGACAGCGCGAGAGGGAGAGAGACACAGCGCGAGACCGAGTGGGAGAGAGAGAGAGACTGTGCGAGAGTGAGAGAGAGAGTGTGCGAGAGTGAGAGAGAGAGTGTGCGAGAGCGAGAGGGAGAGAGAGAGAGACTGTGCGAGAGTGAGAGAGAGAGTGCGCGAGAGTGAGAGAGAGAGTGCGCGAGAGTGAGAGAGAGAGAGCGCGAGAGCGAGAGTGAGAGAGAGAGTGAGAGACGGCGCGAGAGGGAGAGAGAGAGAGGGAGACTGCGCGAGAGCGAGAGGGAGAGAGAGAGAGACTGTGCGAGAGTGAGAGAGAGAGTGCGCGAGAGCGAGAGGGAGAGAGAGTGAGACTGTGCGAGAGTGAGAGAGAGAGTGTGCGAGAGTGAGAGAGAGAGTGCGCGAGAGCGAGAGGGAGAGAGAGAGACTGTGCGAGAGTGAGAGAGAGAGTGTGCGAGAGTGAGAGAGAGAGTGTGCGAGAGTGAGAGAGAGAGAGCGCGAGACGGCGCGAGAGGGAGAGAGAGAGAGAGAGATGGCGCGAGAGCCAGAGGGAGAGAGAGAGAGAGATAGAGCGAGAGGGAGAGAGAGAGAGAGAGACAGCGCGAGAGCGAGAGGGAGAGAGAGAGAGACAGCGCGAGAGCGAGAGAGAGATAGAGAGAGACAGCGCGAGAGCGAGAGAGAGATAGAGAGAGACAGCGCGAGAGCGAGAGGGAGAGAGAGAGAGACAGCGCGAGAGCGAGAGGGAGACAGAGAGACTGCGCGAGTGCGAGAGGGAGAGAGAGAGAGAGACTGCGCGAGTGCGAGAGGGAGACAGAGAGACTGCGCGAGTGCGAGAGGGAGAGAGAGAGAGAGACTGCGCGAGTGCGAGAGGGAGAGAGAGAGAGAGACTGCGCGAGTGCGAGGAGAGAGAGAGAGAGACTGCGCGAGTGCGAGGAGAGAGAGAGAGAGACTGCGCGAGTGCGAGAGGGAGAGAGAGAAAGAGAGACTGCGCGAGAGCGAGAGGGAGAGAGAGAGAGACTGTGCGAGAGTGAGAGAGAGAGTGTGCGAGAGTGAGAGAGAGAGTGTGCGAGAGTGAGAGAGAGAGTGCGCGAGAGTGAGAGAGAGAGTGCGCGAGAGCGAGAGGGAGAGAGAGAGAGACTGTGCGAGAGTGAGAGAGAGAGTGCGCGAGAGTGAGAGAGAGAGTGCGCGAGAGCGAGAGGGAGAGAGAGAGAGAGACTGTGCGAGAGTGAGAGAGAGAGTGTGCGAGAGTGAGAGAGAGAGTGCGCGAGAGTGAGAGAGAGAGTGCGCGAGAGTGAGAGAGAGAGTGCGCGAGAGAGAGAGCGCGAGAGCGAGAGTGAGAGAGAGAGTGAGAGACAGCGCGAGAGGGAGAGAGAGAGAGAGAGACGGCGCGAGAGCGAGAGGGAGAGAGAGAGAGACGGCGCGAGAGCGAGAGGGAGAGAGAGAGAGAGAGAGCGCGAGAGCGAGAGGGAGAGAGAGAGACGGCGCGAGAGGGAGAGTGAGAGAGAGAGAGACGGCGCGAGAGGGAGAGAGAGAGAGAGAGACGGCGCGAGAGCGAGAGGGAGAGAGAGAGACGGCGCGAGAGGGAGAGTGATAGAGAGAGAGAGACGGCGCGAGAGGGAGAGAGAGACAGCGCGAGAGCGAGAGGGAGAGAGAGAGAGAGAGACAGCGCGAGAGGGAGAGAGAGAGAGAGAGACAGCGCGAGAGCAAGAGGGAGAGAGAGAGACGGCGCGAGAGGGAGAGTGATAGAGAGAGAGAGACGGCGCGAGAGGGAGAGAGAGACAGCGCGAGAGCGAGAGGGAGAGAGAGAGAGAGAGACAGCGCGAGAGCGAGAGGGAGGGAGAGAGAGAGAGACAGCGCGAGAGCGAGAGGGAGAGAGAGAGAGAGAGACAGCGCGAGAGCGAGAGGGAGAGAGAGAGAGAGACAGCGCGAGAGCGAGAGGGAGAGAGAGAGAGAGACAGCGCGAGAGCGAGAGGGAGAGAGAGAGAGAGAGACTGCGCGAGAGCGAGAGGGAGAGAGAGAGAGACAGCGGTAGAGAGCGAGGGGGAGAGAGAGAGACAGCGCGAGACCGAGTGGGAGAGAGAGAGAGAGAGATAGAGCGAGAGGGGGAGAGAGAGAGAGAGACAGCGCGAGAGCGAGAGGGGGAGAGAGAGAGAGAGACAGCGCGAGAGCGAGAGGGTGAGAGAGAGAGAGAGAAAGAGCGAGAGGGAGAGAGAGAGAGAGAGAGAGAGAGACAGCGCGAGAGCGAGAGGGAGAGAGAGACAGCGCGAGAGCGAGAGAGAGAGAGAGACAGCGCGAGAGCGAGAGGGAGAGAGAGACAGCGTGAGAGCGAGAGGCAGAGAGAGACAGCGCGAGAGCGAGAGGGAGAGAGATACAGCGCGAGAGCGAGAGGGGGAGAGAGAGAGACAGCGCGAGAGCGAGAGGGAGAGAGACACAGCTAGAGAGCGAGAGGGAGAGAGACACAGCGCGAGACCGAGTGGAGGAGAGAGAGAGAGAGATAGAGCGAGAGGGAGAGAGAGAGAGAGAGACAGCGCGAGAGCGCGAGGGGGAGAGAGTGAGACAGCGCGAGAGCGAGAGGGAGAGAGAGAGAGAGACAGCGCTAGAGAGCGAGAGGGAGAGAGACACAGCGCGAGACCGAGTGGGAGAGAGAGATAGAGCGAGAGGGGGAGAGAGAGAGAGAGACAGCGCGAGAGCGAGAGGGAGAGGGAGAGAGAGAGAGAGAGAGAGACAGCGTGAGAGCGAGAGAGAGATAGAGAGAGACAGCGCGAGAGCGAGAGAGAGATAGAGAGAGACAGCGCGAGAGGGAGATAGAGAGAGACAGCGCGAGAGCGAGAGGGAGAGAGAGAGAGAGACAGTGCGAGACCGAGAGGGAGGGAGAGAGTGCGAGACCGAGAGGGAGGGAGAGAGTGCGAGACCGAGAGGGAGGGAGAGAGTGCGAGACCGAAAGGAAGGGAGTGAGTGCGAGACCGAGAGGGAGAGAGAGAGTGCGAGAGCGAGTGCGAGAGAGAGAGAGAGAGAGAGACAGCGCGAGAGCGAGAGGGAGAGAGAGCGAGAGAGAGACAGCGCGAGAGCGAGAGGGAGAGAGAGAGAGAGAGACAGCGCGAGAGCGAGAGGGAGAGAGAGAGAGAGAGACAGCGCGAGAGCGAGAGGGAGAGAGAGAGAGAGAGACAGCGCGAGAGCGAGAGGGAGTGAGAGAGAGAGAGAGAGAGAGACAGCGCGAGAGCGAGAGGGAGAGAGAGAGACAGCGCGAGAGCGAGAGGGAGAGAGAGAGACAGCGCGAGAGCGAGAGGGAGTGAGAGAGACAGCGCGAGAGCGAGAGGGAGAGAGAGAGACAGCGCGAGAGCGAGAGGGAGAGAGAGAGACAGCGCGAGAGCGAGAGGGAGTGAGAGAGACAGCGCGAGAGCGAGAGGGAGAGAGAGAGACAGCGCGAGAGCGAGAGGAGTGAGAGAGAGAGAGAGAGAGAGACAGCGCGAGAGCGAGAGGGTGAGAGAGAGACAGCGCGAGAGCGAGAGGGAGAGAGAGAGACAGCGCGAGAGCGAGAGGGAGAGAGAGAGACGGCGCGAGAGCGAGAGGGAGAGAGAGAGAGAGACAGCGCGAGAGCGAGAGGGAGAGAGATAGAGCGCGAGAGCAAGAGGGAGAGAGAGAGAGACAGTGTGAGACCGAGAGGGAGAGAGAGAGTGCGAGAGCGAGTGGGAGAGAGAGAGAGAGAGAGAGTGCGAGAGGGAGAGAGAGACAGTGCGAGAGGGAGAGAGAGACAGTGCGAGAGGGAGAGAGAGACAGCGCGAGAGGGAGAGAGAGACAGCGCGAGAGGGAGAGAGAGACAGCGCGAGAGGGAGAGAGACACAGCGCGAGAGGGAGAGAGACACAGCGCGAGAGGGTGAGAGACACAGCGCGAGACCGAGTGGGAGAGAGAGAGAGAGAGATAGAGCGAGAGGGGGAGAGAGAGAGAGAGACAGCGCGAGAGCGAGAGGGAGAGAGAGAGAGAGAGAGAGAGACAGCGCGAGAGCGAGAGAGAGATAGAGAGAGACAGCGCGAGAGCGAGAGAGAGATAGAGAGAGACAGTGCGAGACCGAGAGGGAGGGAGAGAGTGCGAGACCGAGAGGGAGGGAGAGAGTGCGAGACCCAGAGGGAGAGAGAGAGTGCGAGAGCGAGTGGGAGAGAGAAAGAGAGAGACAGCGCGAGAGCGAGAGGGAGAGAGAGACAGCGCGAGAGCGAGAGAGAGAGAGAGACAGCGTGAGAGCGAGTGGGAGGGAGAGTGCGAGAGCGAGAGCGAGAGAGAGAGAGAGAGAGACAGCGCGAAGAGCGAGAGGGAGA
Organism: Stegostoma tigrinum; assembly: GCF_030684315.1. NCBI lineage: Eukaryota > Metazoa > Chordata > Chondrichthyes > Orectolobiformes > Stegostomatidae > Stegostoma > Stegostoma tigrinum. The sequence goes on along the minus strand of NC_081356.1, from coordinate 44,432,393 downwards.
GAGAGAGAGAGAGAGACAGCGCGAGAGCGAGAGGGAGAGAGACAGCGCGAGAGCGAGAGAGAGATAGAGTGATACAGCGCGAGAGCGAGAGGGAGAGAGAGAGAGACAGTGCGAGAGCGAGAGGGAGAGAGAGACAGCGTGAGAGCGAGAGGCAGAGAGAGACAGCGCGAGAGCGAGAGGGAGAGAGAGACAGCGCGAGAGCGAGAGGGGGAGAGAGAGAGACAGCGCGGAGAGCGAGAGGGAGAGAGACACAGCTAGAGAGCGAGAGGGAGAGAGACACAGCGCGAGACCGAGTGGGGGAGAGAGAGAGAGAGATAGAGCGAGAGGGAGAGAGAGAGAGAGAGACAGCGCGAGAGCGAGAGGGAGAGAGAGAGAGAGAGACAGCGCGAGAGCGAGAGGGAGAGAGAGACAGCGCGAGAGCGAGAGGGAGAGAGAGCGAGAGAGGACAGCGCGAGAGCGAGAGAGAGAGACAGCGCGGAGAGCGAGAGGGAGAGAGAGCGAGAGAGACAGCGCGAGAGCGAGAGAGAGAGAGACAGCGCGAGAGCGAGAGAGAGAGAGACAGCGCGAGAGCGAGAGAGAGATAGAGAGAGACAGCGCGAGAGCGAGAGGGAGAGAGAGAGAGACAGCGCGAGAGCGAGAGGGAGAGAGAGAGAGACAGCGCGAGAGCGAGAGGGAGAGAGAGACAGCGCGAGAGCGAGAGGGAGAGAGAGAGAGAGAGAGACAGCGCGAGAGCGAGAGGGAGAGAGAGAGAGACAGCGCGAGAGCGAGAGGGAGAGAGAGAGAGAGACAGCGCGAGAGCGAGAGGAGAGAGAGAGACGGCGCGAGAGGGAGAGTGATAGAGAGAGAGAGACGGCGCGAGAGGGAGAGAGAGACGGCGCGAGAGCGAGAGGGAGAGAGAGAGAGAGAGAGACAGCGCGAGAGCGAGAGGGAGAGAGAGAGAGAGACAGCGCGAGAGCGAGAGGGAGAGAGAGAGACGGCGCGAGAGGGAGAGTGATAGAGAGAGAGAGACGGCGCGAGAGGGAGAGAGAGACAGCGCGAGAGCGAGAGGGAGAGAGAGAGAGAGAGACAGCGCGAGAGCGAGAGGGAGAGAGAGAGAGAGACAGCGCGAGAGCGAGAGGGAGAGAGAGAGAGAGACAGCGCGAGAGCGAGAGGGAGAGAGAGAGAGACAGCGCGAGAGCGAGAGGGAGAGAGAGAGAGACAGCGCTAGAGAGCAAGGGGGAGAGAGAGAGACAGCGCGAGACCGAGTGGGAGAGAGAGAGAGAGAGAGATAGAGCGAGAGGGGGAGAGAGAGAGAGAGACAGCGCGAGAGCGAGAGGGGGAGAGAGAGAGAGAGACAGCGCGAGAGCGAGAGGGGGAGAGAGAGAGAGAGACAGCGCGAGAGCGAGAGGGGGAGAGAGAGAGAGAGACAGCGCGAGAGCGAGAGGGTGAGAGAGAGAGAGAGACAGCGCGAGAGCGAGAGGGAGAGAGAGAGAGACAGCGCGAGAGCGAGAGGGAGAGAGAGACAGAGCGAGAGAGAGAGAGAGACAGCGTGAGAGCGAGTGGGAGGGAGAGTGCGAGAGCGAGAGGGAGAGAGAGAGATAGAGAGACAGCGCGAGAGCGAGAGGGAGAGAGAGAGAGACAGCGCGAGAGCGAGAGGGAGAGAGAGAGAGACAGCGCTAGAGAGCGAGGGGGAGAGAGAGAGACAGCGCGAGACCGAGTGGGAGAGAGAGAGAGAGAGATAGAGCGAGAGGGGGAGAGAGAGAGAGAGACAGCGCGAGAGCGAGAGGGGGAGAGAGAGAGAGAGACAGCGCGAGAGCGAGAGGGTGAGAGAGAGAGAGAGAAAGCGCGAGAGCGAGAGGGAGAGAGAGAGAGAGAGAGAGAGAGACAGCGCGAGAGCGAGAGGGAGAGAGAGACAGCGTGAGAGCGAGAGGCAGAGAGAGACAGCGCGAGAGCGAGAGGGAGAGAGAGACAGCGCGAGAGCGAGAGGGGGAGAGAGAGAGACAGCGCGAGAGCGAGAGGGGAGAGAGACACAGCTAGAGAGCGAGAGGGAGAGAGACACAGCGCGAGACCGAGTGGAGGAGAGAGAGAGAGAGATAGAGCGAGAGGGAGAGAGAGAGAGAGAGACAGCGCGAGAGCGCGAGGGGGAGAGAGTGAGACAGCGCGAGAGCGAGAGGGAGAGAGAGAGAGACTGCGCTAGAGAGCGAGAGGGAGAGAGACACAGCGCGAGACCGAGTGGAGAGAGAGATAGAGCGAGAGGGGGAGAGAGAGAGAGAGACAGCGCGAGAGCGAGAGGGAGAGAGAGAGAGAGAGAGAGACAGCGTGAGAGCGAGAGAGAGATAGAGAGAGACAGCGCGAGAGCGAGAGAGAGAGATAGAGAGAGACAGCGCGAGAGCGAGAGGGAGATAGAGAGAGACAGCGCGAGAGCGAGAGGGAGAGAGAGAGAGAGACAGTGCGAGACGAGAGGGAGGGAGAGAGTGCGAGACCGAGAGGGAGGAGAGAGTGCGAGACCGAGAGGGAGGGAGAGAGTGCGAGACCGAGAGGGAGGAGAGAGTGCGAGACCGAGAGGGAGAGAGAGAGTGCGAGAGCGAGTGGGAGAGAGAGAGAGAGAGAGACAGCGCGAGAGCGAGAGGGAGAGAGAGCGAGAGAGAGACAGCGCGAGAGCGAGAGGGAGAGAGAGAGAGAGAGACAGCGCGGAGAGCGAGAGGGAGAGAGAGAGAGAGAGACAGCGCGAGAGCGAGAGGGAGTGAGAGAGAGAGAGAGAGACAGCGCGAGAGCGAGAGGGAGAGAGAGAGACAGCGCGAGAGCGAGAGGGAGAGAGAGAGACAGCGCGAGAGCGAGAGGGTGAGAGAGAGACAGCGCGAGAGCGAGAGGGAGAGAGAGAGACAGCGCGAGAGCGAGAGGGAGAGAGAGACAGCGCGAGAGCGAGAGGGAGAGAGAGAGACAGCGCGAGAGCGAGAGGGAGAGAGAGACAGCGCGAGAGCGAGAGGGAGAGAGAGAGACAGCGCGAGAGCGAGAGGGAGAGAGAGAGACGGCGCGAGAGCGAGAGGGAGAGAGAGAGAGAGACAGCGCGAGAGCGAGAGGGAGAGAGATAGAGCGCGAGAGCAAGAGGGAGAGAGAGAGAGACAGTGTGAGACCGAGAGGGAGAGAGAGAGTGCGAGAGCGAGTGGGAGAGAGAGAGAGAGAGACAGTGCGAGAAGGAGAGAGAGACAGTGCGAGAAGGAGAGAGAGACAGTGCGAGAGGGAGAGAGAGACAGCGCGAGAGCGAGAGAGAGACAGCGCGAGAGGGAGAGAGACACAGCGCGAGACCGAGTGGGAGAGAGAGAGAGAGAGATAGAGCGAGAGGGGGAGAGAGAGAGAGAGAGACAGCGCGAGAGCGAGAGGGAGAGAGAGAGAGAGAGAGAGACAGCGCGAGAGCGAGAGAGAGATAGAGAGAGACAGCGCGAGAGCGAGAGAGAGATAGAGAGAGACAGCGCGAGAGCGAGAGAGAGATAGAGAGAGACAGTGCGAGACCGAGAGGGAGGGAGAGAGTGCGAGACCGAGAGGGAGGGAGAGAGTGCGAGACCGAGAGGGAGAGAGAGAGTGCGAGAGCGAGTGGGAGAGAGAAAGAGAGAGACAGCGCGAGAGCGAGAGGGAGAGAGAGACAGCGCGAGAGCGAGAGGGAGAGAGAGACAGCGTGAGAGCGAGTGGGAGGGAGAGTGCGAGAGCGAGAGCGAGAGAGAGAGAGAGAGAGACAGCGTGAGAGCGAGAGGGAGAGAGAGAGAGACAGCGCGAGAGCGAGAGGGAGAGAGACAGCGCGAGAGCGAGAGAGAGATAGAGTGATACAGCGCGAGAGCGAGAGGGAGAGAGAGAGAGAGAGACAGCGCGAGAGCGAGAGGGAGAGAGAAAGAGAGAGAGAGACAGCGCGAGAGCGAGAGGGAGAGAGACAGCGCGAGAGCGAGAGAGAGATAGAGTGATACAGCGCGAGAGCGAGAGGGAGAGAGAGAGAGACAGCGCGAGAGCGAGAGGGAGAGAGAGACAGCGCGAGAGCGAGAGCGAGAGAGAGACAGCGCGAGAGCGAGAGGGGGAGAGAGAGAGACAGCGCGAGAGCGAGAGGGAGAGAGACACAGCTAGAGAGCGAGAGGGAGAGAGACACAGCGCGAGAGCGAGTGGGGGAGAGAGAGAGAGAGATAGAGCGAGAGGGAGAGAGAGAGAGAGAGAGACAGCGCGAGAGCGAGAGGGAGAGAGAGAGAGAGACAGAGCGAGAGGGAGAGAGAGAGAGAGAGACAGCGCGAGAGCGAGAGAGAGAGAGACAGCGCGAGAGCGAGAGAGAGATAGAGAGAGACAGCGCGAGAGCGAGAGGGAGAGAGAGAGAGACAGCGCGAGAGCGAGAGGGAGAGAGAGAGAGAGAGAGACAGCGCGAGAGCGAGAGGGAGAGAGAGAGAGAGAGAGAGACAGCGCGAGTGCGAGAGGGAGAGAGAGAGAGAGAGAGAGACAGCGCGAGTGCGAGAGGGAGAGAGAGAGAGAGAGAGAGACAGCGCGAGAGCGAGAGGGAGAGAGAGAGAGAGACAGCGCGAGAGCGAGAGGGAGAGAGAGAGAGAGAGAGAGAGAGAGACAGCGCGAGAGCGAGAGGGAGAGAGAGAGAGAGAGAGACAGCGCGAGAGCGAGAGGGAGAGAGAGAGAGAGAGAGACAGCGCGAGAGCGAGAGGGAGAGAGAGAGAGAGAGAGACAGCGCGAGAGCGAGAGGGAGAGAGAGAGAGAGAGAGACAGCGCGAGAGCGAGAGGGAGAGAGAGAGAGAGAGAGACAGCGCGAGAGCGAGAGGGAGAGAGAGAGAGAGGGAGACAGCGCTAGAGGGAGAGAGAGAGAGAGAGAGAGAGACAGCGCGAGAGCGAGAGGGAGAGAGAGAGAGAGAGAGAGAGATAGAGCGAGAGGGAGAGAGAGAGAGAGAGACAGCGCGAGAGCGAGAGGGAGAGAGACAGAGCGAGAGAGAGATAGAGAGATACAGCGCGAGAGCGAGAGGGAGATAGAGAGATACAGCGCGAGAGCGAGAGGGAGAGAGAGAGAGACAGCGCGAGAGCGAGAGGGAGAGAGAGACAGCGTGAGAGCGAGAGGCAGAGAGAGACAGCGCGAGAGCGAGATAGAGAGAGAGACAGCGCGAGAGCGAGAGGGGAGAGAGTGAGACAGCGCGAAAGCGAGAGGGAGAGAGACACAGCTAGAGAGCGAGAGGGAGAGAGACACAGCGCGAGACCGAGTGGGGAGAGAGAGAGAGAGATAGAGCGAGAGGGAGAGAGAGAGAGACAGCGCGAGAGCGAGAGGGAGAGAGAGAGAGACAGCGCGAGAGCGAGAGGGAGAGAGAGAGAGGGAGACAGAGCGAGAGGGCGAGAGAGAGAGAGAGAGACAGCGCGAGAGCGAGAGGGCGAGAGAGAGAGAGAGACAGCGCGAGAGCGAGAGGGAGAGAGAGAGAGAGAGAGAGAGACAGCGCGAGAGTGAGAGAGAGAGAGACAGCGAGAGAGCGAGAGGGAGAGAGAGAGATAAAGAGAGAGAGCGCGAGAGCGAGAGGGAGAGAGAGAGAGAGAGAGAGAGAGCGCGAGAGCGAGAGGGAGAGAGAGAGAGAGAGCGCGAGAGCGAGAGGGAGAGAGAGAGAGAGAGAGAGACAGCGCGAGAGCGAGAGGGAGAGAGCGAGAGAGAGAGACAGCGCGAGAGCGAGAGGGAGAGACAGAGAGAGAGAGAGACAGTGCGAGAGCGAGAGGGAGAGAGAGAGAGAGAGACAGTGCGAGAGCGAGAGGGAGAGAGAGAGAGAGAGACAGCGCGAGAGCGAGAGGGAGAGAGACAGAGCGAGAGAGAGATAGAGAGATACAGCGCGAGAGTGAGAGGGAGATAGAGAGATACAGCGCGAGAGCGAGAGGGAGAGAGAGAGAGACAGCGCGAGAGCGAGAGGGAGAGAGAGACAGCGTGAGAGCGAGAGGCAGAGAGAGACAGCGCGAGAGCGAGATAGAGAGAGAGACAGCGCGAGAGCGAGAGGGGGAGAGAGTGAGACAGCGCGAAAGCGAGAGGGAGAGAGACACAGCTAGAGAGCGAGAGGGAGAGAGACACAGCGCGAGACCGAGTGGGGGAGAGAGAGAGAGAGAGATAGAGCGAGAGGGAGAGAGAGAGAGACAGCGCGAGAGCGAGAGGGAGAGAGAGAGAGACAGCGCGAGAGCGAGAGGGAGAGAGAGAGAGAGAGACAGCGCGAGAGCGAGAGGGAGAGAGAGAGAGAGAGAGACAGCACGAGAGCGAGAGAGAGAGAGACAGCGCGAGAGCGAGAGGGAGAGAGAGAGAGAGAGACAGCGCGAGAGCGAGAGAGAGAGAGACAGCGCGAGAGCGAGAGAGAGATAGAGAGAGACAGCGCGAGAGCGAGAGGGAGAGAGAGAGAGACAGCGCGAGAGCGAGAGGGAGAGAGAGAGAGAGAGAGAGAGACAGCGCGAGAGCGAGAGAGAGAGAGAGAGAGACAGCGCGAGAGCGAGAGGGAGAGAGAGAGAGAGAGAGAGAGACAGCGCGAGAGCGAGAGAGAGAGAGAGAGAGAGACAGCGCGAGAGCGAGAGGGAGAGAGAGAGAGAGAGAGAGAGACAGCGCGAGAGCGAGAGGGAGAGAGAGAGAGAGAGACAGCGCGAGAGCGAGAGGGAGAGAGAGAGAGACAGCGCGAGAGCGAGAGGGAGAGAGAGAGAGAGAGACAGCGCGAGAGGGAGAGAGAGAGAGAGAGACAGCGCGAGAGCGAGAGGGAGAGAGAGAGAGACAGCGCTAGAGGGAGAGAGAGAGAGAGAGACAGCGCGAGAGCGAGAGAGAGAGAGACAGCGCGAGAGCGAGAGAGAGATAGAGAGAGACAGCGCGAGAGCGAGAGGGAGAGAGAGAGAGACAGCGCGAGAGCGAGAGGGAGAGAGAGAGAGAGAGAGAGAGACAGCGCGAGAGCGAGAGAGAGAGAGAGAGAGACAGCGCGAGAGCGAGAGGGAGAGAGAGAGAGAGAGAGAGAGACAGCGCGAGAGCGAGAGAGAGAGAGAGAGAGAGACAGCGCGAGAGCGAGAGGGAGAGAGAGAGAGAGAGAGAGACAGCGCGAGAGCGAGAGGGAGAGAGAGAGAGAGAGACAGCGCGAGAGCGAGAGGGAGAGAGAGAGAGACAGCGCGAGAGCGAGAGGGAGAGAGAGAGAGAGAGACAGCGCGAGAGGGAGAGAGAGAGAGAGAGACAGCGCGAGAGCGAGAGGGAGAGAGAGAGAGACAGCGCTAGAGGGAGAGAGAGAGACAGCGCGAGAGCGAGAGGGAGAGAGAGAGAGAGAGAGAGATAGAGCGAGAGAGAGAGACAGCGCGAGAGCGAGGGAGAGAGAGAGGGAGAGAGAGAGACAGTGCGAGAGCAAGAGGGAGAGAGAGAGAGAGAGAGACAGTGCGAGAGGGCGAGAGAGAGAGAGTGAGAGAGAGAGAGACAGCGAGAGGGAGAGAGAGAGAGACAGCGCGAGAGCGAGAGGGAGAGAGAGAGAGAGAGAGAGAGAGAGAGAGAGCACGAGAGCGAGAGGGAGAGAGAGAGAGAGAGAGACAGCGCGAGAGCGAGAGGGAGAGAGAGAGAGATAGAGCGAGAGGAGAGAGCGAGAGAGAGAGACAGCGCGAGAGCGAGAGGGAGAGAGAGCGAGAGAGAGAGAGACAGCGCGAGAGCGAGAGAGAGATAGAGAGAGACAGCGCGAGAGCGAGAGGGAGAGAGAGAGAGACAGCGCGAGAGCGAGAGGGAGAGACAGAGAGAGAGAGAGACAGTGCGAGAGCGAGAGGGAGAGAGAGAGAGAGAGACAGTGCGAGTGCGAGAGGGAGAGAGAGAGAGAGAGAGACAGTGCGTGAGCGAGAGGGAGAGAGAGGGAGAGAGAGAGACAGTGCGAGAGCGAGAGGGAGAGAGAGAGAGAGAGACAGTGCGAGAGCGAGAGAGAGAGAGAGAGAGAGAGACAGCGAGAGGGAGAGAGAGAGAGAGAGACAGCGCGAGAGCGAGAGGAGAGAGAGAGAGAGAGAGAGAGACAGCGCGAGAGCGAGAGGGAGAGAGAGAGAGAGAGAGATAGAGGGAGAGAGAGAGAGACAGCGCGAGAGCGAGAGGGAGAGAGAGAGAGAGAGAGAGACAGCGCGAGAGCGAGAGGGGGGAGAGAGAGAGAGAGAGACAGCGCGAGAGCGAGAGGGAGAGAGAGAGAGAGACAGTGCGAGAGCGAGAGGGAGAGAGAGAGAGAGAGAGAGAGACAGCGCGAGAGCGAGAGTGAGAGAGAGACAGCGCGAGAGCGAGAGGGAGAGAGAGACAGCGCGAGAGCGAGAGGGAGAGAGAGACAGTGCGAGAGCGAGTGGGAGGGAGAGAGAGTGCGAGAGCGAGTGGGAGAGAGAGAGAGTGCGAGAGCGAGTGGGAGAGAGAGAGAGAGACAGTGCGAGAGCGAGAGGGAGAGAGAGACAGCGTGAGAGCAAGAGGCAGAGAGAGACAGCGCGAAGGCGAGAGGGAGAGAGAGTAAGCGTGAGAGTGAGAGCGAGATAGAGACAGCGCGAAGGCGAGAGGGAGAGAGAGACAGCGTGAGAGCGAGAGGGAGAGAGAGAGAGAGAGAGAGCGAGAGGGAGAGAGACACAGCGCGAGATCGAGTCGGGAGAGAGAGAGAGAGAGAGAGAGAGACACCGCGAGAGCGAGAGGGAGAGAGAGAGAGAGAGAGATAGAGCGAGAGGGAGAGAGAGAGAGAGAGAGACAGCGAGAGAGAGATAGAGAGAGACAGCGCGAGAGCGAGAGGGAGAGAGAGAGAGACAGCGCGAGAGCGAGAGGGAGAGAGAGAGAGACAGCGCGAGAGCCAGAGGGAGAGAGAGACAGTGCGAGAGCGAGAGGGGGAGAGAGAGAGTGCGAGAGGGAGAGAGAGAGTGCGAGAGGGAGAGAGAGAGTGCGAGAGTGAGAGGGAGAGAGAGAGAGAGAGACAGCGTGAGAGCGAGAAGGAGAGAGAGAGAGAGAGAGAGAGAGACAGCGTGAGAGCGAGTGGGAGAGAGAGTGTGCGAGAGCGAGTGCGAGCGAGAGAGAAACAGTGCAAGATTGAGAGAGAGAGAGAGAGTGCCAGAGCTAGTGGGAGAGAGAGAGAGACAGTGCGAAATCGAGAGAGAGAGAGAGACAGTGCAAGAGCGAGTGGGAGAGAGAGAGAGAAAGTGCGAGAGCGAGTGGGAGAGAGAGAGAGACAGCGCAAGAGGGAGATAGAGAGTGCGAGAGAGAGTGGGAGAGAGAGAGAGACAGCGCGAGAGTGAGTGGGAGAGAGAGAGAGACAGTGGGAGCGCGAGTGGGAGAGAGAGAGAGTGCGAGAGCGAGTGGGAGAGAGAGAGAGACAGTGTGAGATTGAGAGTGCGAGAGCGAGTGGGAGAGAGAGAGAGACAGTGCGAAATCGAGAGAGAGAGAGACAGTGCGAGAGCGAGTGGGAGAGAGAGAGAGAGAAAGTGCGAGAGCGAGTGGGAGAGAGAGAGAGACAGCGCAAGAGGGAGAGAGAGAGTGCGAGAGAGAGTGGGAGAGAGAGAGAGAGACAGCGCGAGAGTGAGTGGGAGAGAGAGAGACAGTGGGAGCGCGAGTGGGAGAGAGAGAGTGCGAGAGCGAGTGGGAGAGAGAGAGAGACAGTGCGAGATTGAGAGTGCGAGAGCTAGTGGGAGAGAGAGAGAGACAGTGCGAAATTGAGAGAGAGAGAGACAGTGCGAAATCGAGAGAGAGAGAGACAGTGCTAGAGCGAGTGGGAGAGAGAGAGAGAAACTGCGAGAGCGAGTGGGAGAGAGAGAGAGAAAGTGCGAGAGCGAGTGGGAGAGAGAGAGAGCGACAGCGCGAGAGCGAGAGGGAGAGAGAGAGACGGCGCGAGAGGGAGAGAGAGAGAGACGGTGTGAGAGCGAGAGGGAGAGAGAGAGAGAGTGAGGGAGAGAGAGAGAGAGTGCGAGAGCGAGAGGGAGAGAGAGAGAGTGCGAGAGGGAGAGAGAGAGTGCGAGAGCGAGAGAGAGAGAGCGATAGCGCGAGAGCGAGAGAGAGAGAGCGATAGCGCGAGAGCGAGAGAGAGAGAGCGATAGCGCGAGAGCAAGAGAGAGAGAGAGTGCGAGAGCGAGAGGGAGAGAGAGAGTGCGAGAGCGAGAGAGAGAGAGCGACAGCGCGAGAGCGAGAGGGAGAGAGAGAGACGGCGCGAGAGGGAGAGAGAGAGAGACGGCGCGAGAGCGAGAGGGAGAGAGAGAGAGAGACAGCGCGAGAGCGAGTAGGAGAGAGAGAGTGCGAGAGCGAGTGGGAGCGAGAGAGAGAAAGTGCGAGAGCGAGTGGGAGAGAGAGAGAGAGACAGCGCGAGAGTGGGTGGGAGAGAGAGAGAGAGAGACAGTGGGAGCGCGAGTGGGAGAGAGAGAGAGAGTGCGAGAGTGAGTGGGAGAGAGAGAGAGACAGTGCGAGATTGAGAGTGCGAGATTGAGAGTGCGAGAGCGAGTGGGAGAGAGAGAGAGTGCAAAATTGAGAGAGAGAGAGACAGTGCGAAATCGAGAGAGAGAGAGACAGTGCGAGAGCGAGTGGGAGAGAGAGAGAGACAGCGCAAGAGGGAGAGAGAGAGTGTGAGAGAGAGTGGGAGAGAGAGAGAGACACAGCACGAGAGTGGGTGGGAGAGAGAGAGAGACAGCGCGAGAGCGAGAGGGAGAGAGAGAGAGAGAGAGACGGCGCGAGAGCGAGAGGGAGAGAGAGAGAGAGACTGCGCGAGAGCGAGAGGGAGAGAGAGAGAGACGGCGCGAGAGCGAGAGGGAGAGAGAGAGAGAGACGGCGCGAGAGTGAGAGAGAGACAGACGGTGTGAGAGCGAGAGGGAGAGAGAGAGAGAGTGAGGGAGAGAGAGAGAGTGCGAGAGCGAGAGGGAGAGAGAGAGAGTGCGAGAGGGAGAGAGAGAGTGCGAGAGCGCGAGAGAGAGAGCGATAGCGCGAGAGCGCGAGAGAGAGAGCGATAGCGCGAGAGCGAGAGAGAGAGAGCGATAGCGCGAGAGCGAGAGAGAGAGAGCGATAGCGCGAGAGCAAGAGAGAGAGAGAGTGCGAGAGCGAGAGGGAGAGAGAGAGTGCGAGAGCGAGAGAGAGAGAGCGACAGCGCGAGAGCGAGAGGGAGAGAGAGAGACGGCGCGAGAGGGAGAGAGAGAGAGACGGCGCGAGAGCGAGAGGGAGAGAGAGAGAGAGACAGCGCGAGAGCGAGTAGGAGAGAGAGAGTGCGAGAGCGAGTGGGAGCGAGAGAGAAACAGTGCGAGATTGAGAGAGAGAGAGAGAGAGTGCCAGAGCTAGTGGGAGAGAGAGAGAGACAGTGCGAAATCGAGAGAGAGAGAGACAGTGCGAAATCGAGAGAGAGAGAGACAGTGCGAGAGCGAGTGGGAGAGAGAGAGAGAAAGTGTGAGAGCGAGTGGGAGAGAGAGAGAGACAGCGCAAGAGGGAGAGAGAGAGTGCGAGAGAGAGTGGGAGAGAGAGAGAGAGACAGCGCGAGAGTGGGTGGGAGAGAGAGAGAGACAGTGGGAGCGCGAGTGGGAGAGAGAGAGAGTGCGAGAGCGAGTGGGAGAGAGAGAGAGAGACAGCGCAAGAGGGAGAGAGAGAGAGAGAGACGGCGCAAGAGGGAGAGTGAGGGAGAGAGAGAGAGAGTGCGAGAGCGAGAGGGAGAGAGAGTGTGTGAGAGCGAGTGGGAGCGAGTGGGAGAGAGAGTGTGTGAGAGCGAGTGGGAGCGAGAGAGAAACAGTGCAAGATTGAGAGAGAGAGAGAGAGAGTGCCAGAGCTAGTGGGAGAGAGAGAGAGACAGTGCGAAATCGAGAGAGAGAGAGACAGTGCAAGAGCGAGTGGGAGAGAGAGAGAGAAAGTGCGAGAGCGAGTGGGAGAGAGAGAGAGAGACAGCGCGAGAGTGAGTGGGAGAGAGAGAGAGAGACAGTGGGAGCGCGAGTGGGAGAGAGAGAGTGCGAGAGCGAGTGGGAGAGAGAGTGAGACAGTGCGAGATTGAGAGTGCGAGAGCTAGTGGGAGAGAGAGAGAGACAGTGCGAAATCGAGAGAGAGAGAGACAGTGCGAAATCGAGAGAGAGAGAGACAGTGCGAGAGCGAGTGGGAGAGAGAGAGAGAAAGTGCGAGAGCGAGTGGGAGAGAGAGAGAGAGACAGCGCAAGAGGGAGAGAGAGAGTGTGAGAGAGAGTGGGGGAGAGAGAGAGAGAGACAGCATGAGAGTGGGTGGGAGAGAGAGAGAGACAGTGGGAGCGCGAGTGGGAGAGAGAGAGAGTGCGAGAGCGAGTGGGAGAGAGAGAGAGACAGTGCGAGATTGAGAGTGCGAGAGTTAGTGGGAGAGAGAGAGAGACAGTGCGAAATTGAGAGAGAGAGAGACAGTGCGAAATCGAGAGAGAGAGAGACAGTGCGAAATCGAGAGAGAGAGAGACAGTGCGAAATCGAGAGAGAGAGAGACAGTGCGAAATCGAGAGAGAGAGAGACAGTGCGAGAGCGAGTGGGAGAGAGAGAGAGAAAGTGCGAGAGCGAGTGGGAGAGAGAGAGAGAGACAGCGCAAGAGGGAGAGAGAGAGTGTGAGAGAGAGTGGGGGAGAGAGAGAGAGAGAGACAGCACGAGAGTGGGTGGGAGAGAGAGAGAGACAGTGGGAGCGCGAGTGGGAGAGAGAGAGAGTGCGAGACCGAGTGGGAGAGAGAGAGAGAGACAGCGCAAGAGGAGAGAGAGAGAGAGAGACGGTGCAAGAGCGAGAGTGAGAGAGAGAGAGAGACGGTGTGAGAGTGAGAGGGAGAGAGAGAGAGAGCGAGTGGGACGGAGAGAGAGTGCGAGAGCGAGTGGGAGAGAGAGAGAGTGCGAGAGCGAGTGGGAGAGAGAGAGAGAGACAGCGCGAGAGCGAGAGGGAGAGAGAGACAGCGTGAGAGCGAGAGGCAGAGAGAGACAGCGCGAGAGCGAGAGGGAGAGAGAGACAGCGCGAGAGCGAGAGGGGGAGAGAGAGAGACAGCGCGAGAGCGAGAGGGGGAGAGAGAGAGACAGCGCGAGAGCGAGAGGGGGAGAGAGAGAGACAGCGCGAGAGCAAGAGGGGGAGAGAGAGAGACAGCGCGAGAGCGAGAGGGAGAGAGACACTGCTAGAGAGCGAGAGGGAGAGAGACACAGCGCGAGACCGAGTGGGAGAGAGAGAGAGAGAGATAGAGCGAGAGGGAGAGAGAGAGAGAGAGAGAGACAGTGCGAGAGCGAGAGGGAGAGAGAGAGAGACAGCGCTAGAGAGCGAGGGGGAGAGAGAGAGACAGCGCGAGACCGAGTGGGAGAGAGAGAGAGAGAGATAGAGCGAGAGGGGGAGAGAGAGAGAGAGACAGCGCGAGAGCGAGAGGGTGAGAGAGAGAGAGAAAGCGCGAGAGCGAGAGGAGAGAGAGAGAGAGAGAGAGAGAGACAGCGCGAGAGCGAGAGGGAGAGAGAGACAGCGCGAGAGCGAGAGAGAGAGAGAGACAGCGCGAGAGCGAGAGGGAGAGAGAGACAGCGTGAGAGCGAGAGGCAGAGAGAGACAGCGCGAGAGCGAGAGGGAGAGAGAGACAGCGCGAGAGCGAGAGGGGGAGAGAGAGAGACAGCGCGAGAGCGAGAGGGAGAGAGACACAGCTAGAGAGCGAGAGGGAGAGAGACACAGCGCGAGACCGAGTGGAGGAGAGAGAGAGAGAGATAGAGCGAGAGGGAGAGAGAGAGAGAGAGACAGCGCGAGAGCGCGAGGGGGAGAGAGTGAGACAGCGCGAGAGCGAGAGGGAGAGAGAGAGAGACAGCGCTAGAGAGCGAGAGGGAGAGAGACACAGCGCGAGACCGAGTGGGAGAGAGAGATAGAGCGAGAGGGGGAGAGAGAGAGAGAGAGAGCACGAGAGCGAGAGGGAGAGAGAGAGAGAGAGAGAGACAGCGTGAGAGCGAGAGAGAGATAGAGAGAGACAGCGCGAGCGCGAGAGAGAGATAGAGAGAGACAGCGCGAGAGCGAGAGGGAGATAGAGAGAGACAGCGCGAGAGCGAGAGGGAGAGAGAGAGAGAGACAGTGCGAGACCGAGAGGGAGGGAGAGAGTGCGAGACCGAGAGGGAGGGAGAGAGTGCGAGAGCGAGTGGGAGAGAGAGAGAGAGAGAGAGACAGCGCGAGAGCGAGAGGGAGAGAGAGAGAGAGAGAGAGACAGCGCGAGAGCGAGAGGGAGAGAGAGAGAGAGAGAGACAGCGCGAGAGCGAGAGGGAGAGAGAGCGAGAGAGAGACAGCGCGAGAGCGAGAGGGAGAGAGAGAGAGAGAGACAGCGCGAGAGCGAGAGGGAGAGAGAGAGAGAGAGAGAGAGAGACAGCGCGAGAGCGAGAGGGAGTGAGAGAGAGAGAGAGAGAGACAGCGCGAGAGCGAGAGGGAGAGAGAGAGACAGCGCGAGAGCGAGAGGGAGAGAGAGAGACAGCACGAGAGCGAGAGGGAGTGAGAGAGAGAGAGAGAGAGAGACAGCGCGAGAGCGAGAGGGAGAGAGAGAGACCGAGCGAGAGGGAGAGAGACACAGCGCGAGAGCGAGAGGGAGAGAGAGAGACAGCGCGAGAGCGAGAGGGAGAGAGAGAGACGGCGCGAGAGCGAGAGGGAGAGAGAGAGAGAGACAGCGCGAGAGCGAGAGGGAGAGAGATAGAGCGCGAGAGCAAGAGGGAGAGAGAGAGAGACAGTGTGAGACCGAGAGGGAGAGAGAGAGTGCGAGAGCGAGTGGGAGAGAGAGAGACAGCGCGAGAGGGAGAGAGAGACAGCGCGAGAGGGAGAGAGAGACAGCGCGAGAGGGAGAGAGACACAGCGCGAGACCGAGTGGGAGAGAGAGAGAGAGAGATAGAGCGAGAGGGGGAGAGAGAGAGAGAGACAGCGCGAGAGCGAGAGGGAGAGAGAGAGAGAGAGAGACAGCGCGAGAGCGAGAGAGAGATAGAGAGAGACAGCGCGAGAGCGAGAGAGAGATAGAGAGAGACAGTGCGAGACCGAGAGGGAGGGAGAGAGTGCGAGACCGAGAGGGAGGGAGAGAGTGCGAGACCGAGAGGGAGAGAGAGAGAGTGCGAGAGCGAGTGGGAGAGAGAAAGAGAGAGACAGCGCGAGAGCGAGAGGGAGAGAGAGACAGCGCGAGAGCGAGAGAGAGAGAGAGACAGCGTGAGAGCGAGTGGGAGGGAGAGTGCGAGAGCGAGAGCGAGAGAGAGAGAGAGAGAGACAGCGCGAGAGCGAGAGGGAGAGAGAGAGAGAGAGACAGCGCGAGAGCGAGAGGGAGAGAGACAGCGCGAGAGCGAGAGAGAGATAGAGTGATACAGCGCGAGAGCGAGAGGGAGAGAGAGAGAGAGAGACAGCGCGAGAGCGAGAGGGAGAGAGAGAGAGAGAGACAGCGCGAGAGCGAGAGGGAGAGAGACAGCGCGAGAGCGAGAGAGAGATAGAGTGATACAGCGCGAGAGCGAGAGGGAGAGAGAGAGAGACAGCGCGTGAGCGAGAGGGAGAGAGAGACAGCGTGAGAGCGAGAGGGAGAGAGAGACAGCGCGAGAGCGAGAGGGAAAGAGAGAGAGAGACAGCGCGAGAGCGAGAGGGAGAGAGACACAGCTAGAGAGCGAGAGGGAGAGAGACACAGCGCGAGACCGAGTGGGGGAGAGAGAGAGAGAGATAGAGCGAGAGGGAGAGAGAGAGAGAGAGACAGCGCGAGAGCGAGAGGGAGAGAGAGAGAGAGAGACAGCGCGAGAGCGAGAGGGAGAGAGAGAGAGAGAGACTGCGCGAGAGCGAGAGAGAGAGAGACAGCGCGAGAGCGAGAGAGAGATAGAGAGAGACAGCGCGAGAGCGAGAGGGAGAGAGAGAGAGACAGCGCGAGAGCGAGAGGGAGAGAGAGAGAGAGAGAGAGAGAGACAGCGCGAGAGCGAGAGGGAGAGAGAGAGAGAGAGAGAGACAGCGCGAGAGCGAGAGGGAGAGAGAGAGAGAGAGAGAGACAGCGCGAGAGCGAGAGGGAGAGAGAGAGAGAGACAGCGCGAGAGCGAGAGGGAGAGAGAGAGAGAGAGAGAGAGAGACAGCGCGAGAGCGAGAGGGAGAGAGAGAGAGAGAGAGACAGCGCGAGAGCGAGAGGGAGAGAGAGAGAGAGAGAGACAGCGCGAGAGCGAGAGGGAGAGAGAGAGAGAGGGAGACAGCGCTAGAGGGAGAGAGAGAGAGAGAGAGACAGCGCGAGAGCGAGAGGGAGAGAGAGAGAGAGAGATAGAGCGAGAGGGAGAGAGAGAGAGAGACAGCGCGAGAGCGAGGGAGAGAGAGAGGGAGAGAGAGAGACAGTGCGAGAGCAAGAGGGAGAGAGAGAGAGAGAGAGACAGTGCGAGAGCGAGAGGGAGAGAGAGAGAGGGAGACAGAGCGAGAGGGCGAGAGAGAGAGAGAGACAGCGCGAGAGCGAGAGGGAGAGAGAGAGAGAGAGCGCGAGAGCGAGAGGGAGAGAGAGAGAGAGAGAGAGAGACAGCGCGAGAGCGAGAGTGAGAGAGAGAGAGACAGCGAGAGAGAGAGAGAGAGAGAGAGAGAGCGCCAGAGCGAGAGGGAGAGAGAGAGAGAGAGAGAGAGAGCGCGAGAGCGAGAGGGAGAGAGAGAGAGAGAGAGAGAGAGCGCGAGAGCGAGAGGGAGAGAGAGAGAGAGAGAGAGAGACAGCGCGAGAGCGAGAGGGAGAGAGCGAGAGATATAGCGAGAGGGAGAGAGCGAGAGAGAGAGACAGCGCGAGAGCGAGAGGGAGAGAGAGAGAGACAGCGCAAGAGCGAGAGGGAGAGACAGAGAGAGAGAGAGACAGTGCGAGAGCGAGAGGGAGAGAGAGAGAGAGAGACAGCGCGAGAGCGAGAGGGAGAGAGACAGCGCGAGAGCGAGAGAGAGATAGAGAGATACAGCGCGAGAGCGAGAGGGAGAGAGAGAGAGACAGCGCGAGAGCGAGAGGGAGAGAGAGACAGCGTGAGAGCGAGAGGCAGAGAGAGACAGCGCGAGAGCGAGAGGGAGAGAGAGACAGCGCGAGAGCGTGAGGGGGAGAGAGAGAGACAGAGCGAGAGCGAGAGGGAGAGAGACACAGCTAGAGAGCGAGAGGGAGAGAGACACAGCGCGAGACCGAGTGGGGGAGAGAGAGAGAGAGATAGAGCGAGAGGGAGAGAGAGAGAGACAGCGCGAGAGCGAGAGGGAGAGAGAGAGACAGCGCGAGAGCGAGAGGGAGAGAGAGAGAGAGAGACAGAGCGAGAGCGAGAGAGAGAGAGACAGCGCGAGAGCGAGAGGGAGAGAGAGAGAGAGAGACAGCGCGAGAGCGAGAGAGAGATAGAGAGAGACAGCGCGAGAGCGAGAGGGAGAGAGAGAGAGACAGCGCGAGAGCGAGAGGGAGAGAGAGAGAGAGACAGCGCGAGAGCGAGAGGGAGAGAGAGAGAGAGAGACAGCGCGAGAGCGAGAGAGAGAGAGACAGCGCGAGAGCGAGAGAGAGATAGAGAGAGACAGCGCGAGAGCGAGAGGGAGAGAGAGAGAGACAGCGCGAGAGCGAGAGGGAGAGAGAGAGAGAGAGAGAGACAGCGCGAGAGCGAGAGGGAGAAAGAGAGAGACAGCGCGAGAGCGAGAGAGAGAGAGAGACAGCGCGAGAGCGAGAGGGAGAGACAGAGAGAGAGAGAGACAGTGCGAGAGCGAGAGGGAGAGAGAGAGAGAGAGAGAGAGACAGCGCGAGAGCGAGAGGGAGAGAGAGAGAGAGAGAGAGAGACAGCGCGAGAGGGAGAGAGAGAGAGAGAGAGAGAGACAGCGCGAGAGCGAGAGGGAGAGAGAGAGAGAGAGACAGCGCGAGAGCGAGAGGGAGAGAGAGAGAGAGAGAGACAGTGCTAGAGGGAGAGAGAGAGAGAGAGAGACAGAGCGAGAGGGAGAGAGAGAGAGAGAGAGAGATAGAGCGAGAGAGAGAGACAGCGCGAGAGCGAGAGAGAGAGACAGCGCGAGAGCGAGAGAGAGAGACAGCGCGAGAGCGAGAGAGAGAGACAGCGCGAGAGCAAGAGGGAGAGAGAGAGAGAGAGAGACAGTGCGAGAGCAAGAGGGAGAGAGAGAGAGAGAGAGACAGTGCGAGAGGGCGAGAGAGAGAGAGTGAGAGAGAGAGAGACAGCGAGAGGGAGAGAGAGAGAGAGAGACAGCGCGAGAGCGAGAGGGAGAGAGAGAGAGAGAGAGAGAGAGAGCGCGAGAGCGAGAGGGATAGAGAGAGAGAGAGAGAGACAGCGCGAGAGCGAGAGGGAGAGAGAGAGAGATAGAGCGAGAGGGAGAGAGCGAGAGAGAGAGACAGCGCGAGAGCGAGAGGGAGAGAGAGCGAGATAGAGAGAGACAGCGCGAGAGCGAGAGAGAGATAGAGAGAGACAGCGCGAGAGCGAGAGGGAGAGAGAGAGAGACAGCGCGAGAGCGAGAGGGAGAGACAGAGAGAGAGAGAGACAGTGCGAGAGCGAGAGGGAGAGAGAGAGAGAGAGACAGTGCGAGTGCGAGAGGGAGAGAGAGAGAGAGAGAGAGAGACAGTGCGAGAGCGAGAGGGAGAGGGAGAGAGAGAGAGACAGCGCGAGAGCGAGAGGGAGAGAGAGAGACAGCGCGAGAGCGAGAGGGAGAGAGAGAGAGAGAGAGACAGCGCGAGAGCGAGAGGGGGAGAGAGAGAGAGAGAGACAGCGCGAGAGCGAGAGGGAGAGAGAGAGAGAGACAGTGCGAGAGCGAGAGGGAGAGAGAGAGAGAGAGAGAGACAGCGCGAGAGCGAGAGTGAGAGAGAGACAGCGCGAGAGCGAGAGGGAGAGAGAGACAGCGCGAGAGCGAGAGGGAGAGAGAGACAGCGCGAGAGCGAGTGGGAGGGAGAGAGAGTGCGAGAGCGAGTGGGAGGGAGAGAGAGTGCGAGAGCGAGTGGGAGAGAGAGAGAGAGACAGTGCGAGAGCGAGAGGGAGAGAGAGACAGCGTGAGAGCGAGAGGCAGAGAGAGACAGCGCGAAGGCGAGAGGGAGAGAGAGACAGCGTGAGAGCGAGAGGGAGAGAGAGAGAGAGAGAGCGAGAGGGAGAGAGACACAGCGTGAGAGCGAGAGGGAGAGAGAGAGAGAGAGAGCGAGAGGGAGAGAGACACAGCGCGAGACCGAGTCGGGGAGAGAGAGAGAGAGAGAGAGAGAGACACCGCGAGAGCGAGAGGGAGAGAGAGAGAGAGAGAGACAGCGAGAGAGAGATAGAGAGAGACAGCGCGAGAGCGAGAGGGAGAGAGAGAGAGACAGCGCGAGAGCGAGAGGGGGAGAGAGAGAGACAGCGCGAGAGCCAGAGGGAGAGAGAGACAGTGCGAGAGCGAGAGGGGGAGAGAGAGAGTGCGAGAGGGAGAGAGAGAGTGCGAGAGTGAGAGGGAGAGAGAGAGAGAGAGAGAGACAGCGTGAGAGCGAGAAGGAGAGAGAGAGAGAGAGAGAGACAGCGTGAGAGCGAGTGGGAGAGAGAGTGTGCGAGAGCGAGTGCGAGCGAGAGAGAAACAGTGCAAGATTGAGAGAGAGAGAGAGAGTGCCAGAGCTAGTGGGAGAGAGAGAGAGACAGTGCGAAATCGAGAGAGAGAGAGAGACAGTGCAAGAGCGAGTGGGAGAGAGAGAGAGAAAGTGCGAGAGCGAGTGGGAGAGAGAGAGAGACAGCGCAAGAGGGAGATAGAGAGTGCGAGAGAGAGTGGGAGAGAGAGAGAGACAGCGCGAGAGTGAGTGGGAGAGAGAGAGAGACAGTG
The DNA here is from genome assembly GCF_030684315.1 of Stegostoma tigrinum. Lineage (NCBI taxonomy): Eukaryota > Metazoa > Chordata > Chondrichthyes > Orectolobiformes > Stegostomatidae > Stegostoma > Stegostoma tigrinum. Next base: position 44,412,766 of record NC_081356.1, on the reverse strand, counting down.
GGAGCGCGAGTGGGAGAGAGAGAGAGTGCGAGAGCGAGTGGGAGAGAGAGAGAGACAGTGTGAGATTGAGAGTGCGAGAGCGAGTGGGAGAGAGAGAGAGACAGTGCGAAATCGAGAGAGAGAGAGACAGTGCGAGAGCGAGTGGGAGAGAGAGAGAGAGAAAGTGCGAGAGCGAGTGGGAGAGAGAGAGAGACAGCGCAAGAGGGAGAGAGAGAGTGCGAGAGAGAGTGGGAGAGAGAGAGAGAGACAGCGCGAGAGTGAGTGGGAGAGAGAGAGACAGTGGGAGCGCGAGTGGGAGAGAGAGAGTGCGAGAGCGAGTGGGAGAGAGAGAGAGACAGTGCGAGATTGAGAGTGCGAGAGCTAGTGGGAGAGAGAGAGAGACAGTGCGAAATTGAGAGAGAGAGAGACAGTGCGAAATCGAGAGAGAGAGAGACAGTGCTAGAGCGAGTGGGAGAGAGAGAGAGAAACTGCGAGAGCGAGTGGGAGAGAGAGAGAGAAAGTGCGAGAGCGAGTGGGAGAGAGAGAGAGAGACAGCGCGAGAGTGGGTGGGAGAGAGAGAGAGAGAGACAGTGGGAGCGCGAGTGGGAGAGAGAGAGAGAGTGCGAGAGTGAGTGGGAGAGAGAGAGAGACAGTGCGAGATTGAGAGTGCGAGATTGAGAGTGCGAGAGCGAGTGGGAGAGAGAGAGAGTGCGAAATTGAGAGAGAGAGAGACAGTGCGAAATCGAGAGAGAGAGAGACAGTGCGAGAGCGAGTGGGAGAGAGAGAGAGACAGTGCGAGAGCGAGAGGGAGAGAGAGAGAGACGGCGCGAGAGCGAGAGGGAGAGAGAGAGAGAGAGACGGCGCGAGAGCGAGAGGGAGAGAGAGAGAGAGACAGCGCGAGAGCGAGAGGGAGAGAGAGAGAGACAGCGCGAGAGCGAGAGGGAGAGAGAGAGAGACGGCGCGAGAGCGAGAGGGAGAGAGAGAGAGAGACGGCGCGAGAGTGAGAGAGAGAGAGACGGTGTGAGAGCGAGAGGGAGAGAGAGAGAGAGTGAGGGAGAGAGAGAGAGAGTGCGAGAGCGAGAGGGAGAGAGAGAGAGTGCGAGAGGGAGAGAGAGTGCGAGAGCGAGAGAGAGAGAGCGATAGCGCGAGAGCGAGAGAGAGAGAGCGATAGCGCGAGAGCGAGAGAGAGAGAGCGATAGCGCGAGAGCAAGAGAGAGAGAGAGTGCGAGAGCGAGAGGGAGAGAGAGAGTGCGAGAGCGAGAGAGAGAGAGCGACAGCGCGAGAGCGAGAGGGAGAGAGAGAGACGGCGCGAGAGGGAGAGAGAGAGAGACGGCGCGAGAGCGAGAGGGAGAGAGAGAGAGAGACAGCGCGAGAGCGAGTAGGAGAGAGAGAGTGCGAGAGCGAGTGGGAGCGAGAGAGAAACAGTGCGAGATTGAGAGAGAGAGAGAGAGAGTGCCAGAGCTAGTGGGAGAGAGAGAGAGACAGTGCGAAATCGAGAGAGAGAGAGACAGTGCGAAATCGAGAGAGAGAGAGACAGTGCGAGAGCGAGTGGGAGAGAGAGAGAGAAAGTGTGAGAGCGAGTGGGAGAGAGAGAGAGACAGCGCAAGAGGGAGAGAGAGAGTGCGAGAGAGAGTGGGAGAGAGAGAGAGAGACAGCGCGAGAGTGGGTGGGAGAGAGAGAGAGACAGTGGGAGCGCGAGTGGGAGAGAGAGAGTGCGAGAGCGAGTGGGAGAGAGAGAGAGACAGCGCAAGAGGGAGAGAGAGAGAGAGAGACGGCGCAAGAGGGAGAGTGAGGGAGAGAGAGAGAGAGTGCGAGAGCGAGAGGGAGAGAGAGTGTGTGAGAGCGAGTGGGAGCGAGAGAGAAACAGTGCAAGATTGAGAGAGAGAGAGAGAGAGTGCCAGAGCTAGTGGGAGAGAGAGAGAGACAGTGCGAAATCGAGAGAGAGAGAGAGAGACAGTGCAAGAGCGAGTGGGAGAGAGAGAGAGAGAAAGTGCGAGAGCGAGTGGGAGAGAGAGAGAGAGACAGTGGGAGCGCGAGTGGGAGAGAGAGAGTGCGAGAGCGAGTGGGAGAGAGAGAGAGACAGTGCGAGATTGAGAGTGCGAGAGCTAGTGGGAGAGAGAGAGAGACAGTGCGAAATTGAGAGAGAGAGAGACAGTGCGAAATTGAGAGAGAGAGAGACAGTGCGAAATTGAGAGAGAGAGAGACAGTGCGAAATCGAGAGAGAGAGAGACAGTGCGAGAGCGAGTGGGAGAGAGAGAGAGAGAAAGTGCGAGAGCGAGTGGGAGAGAGAGAGAGACAGCGCAAGAGGGAGAGAGAGAGTGTGAGAGAGAGTGGGAGAGAGAGAGAGAGACAGCACGAGAGTGGGTGGGAGAGAGAGAGAGACAGTGGGAGCGCGAGTGGGAGAGAGAGAGAGTGCGAGACCGAGTGGGAGAGAGAGAGAGAGACAGCGCGAGAGGGAGAGAGAGAGTGTGAGAGAGAGTGGGAGAGAGAGAGAGAGACAGCACGAGAGTGGGTGGGAGAGAGAGAGAGACAGTGGGAGCGCGAGTGGGAGAGAGAGAGAGTGCGAGACCGAGTGGGAGAGAGAGAGAGAGACAGCGCAAGAGGGAGAGAGAGAGAGAGAGAGACGGTGCAAGAGCGAGAGTGAGAGAGAGAGAGAGACGGTGTGAGAGTGAGAGGGAGAGAGAGAGAGAGCGAGTGGGACGGAGAGAGAGTGCGAGAGCGAGTGGGAGAGAGAGAGAGCGCGAGAGCGAGTGGGAGAGAGAGAGAGACAGCGCGAGAGCGAGAGGGAGAGAGAGACAGCGCGAGAGCGAGAGGCAGAGAGAGACAGCGCGAGAGCGAGAGGGAGAGAGAGACAGCGCGAGAGCGAGAGGGAGAGAGAGACAGCGCGAGAGCGAGAGGGGGAGAGAGAGAGACAGCGCGAGAGCGAGAGGGAGAGAGACACTGCTAGAGAGCGAGAGGGAGAGAGACACAGCGCGAGACCGAGTGGGAGAGAGAGAGAGAGAGATAGAGCGAGAGGGAGAGAGAGAGAGAGACAGTGCGAGAGCGAGAGGGAGAGAGAGAGAGAGAGACAGTGCGAGAGCGAGAGGGAGAGAGAGAGAGGGAGACAGAGCGAGAGGGAGAGAGAGAGAGAGAGAGAGAGAGAGAGAGACAGTGCGAGAGCGAGAGGGAGAGAGAGAGAGAGAGACAGTGCGAGAGCGAGAGGGAGAGAGAGAGAGAGAGAGAGAGACAGTGGAAGAGCGAGAGGGAGAGAGAGAGAGAGAGAGAGAGACAGTGCGAGAGGGAGAGGGAGAGAGAGAGAGAGAGAGACAGTGCGAGAGCGAGAGGGAGAGAGAGAGAGAGTGCGAGAGCGAGAGGGAGAGAGAGAGAGAGAGAGTGCGAGAGCGAGAGGGAGAGAGAGAGAGAGACAGACAGTGCGAGAGCGAGAGGGAGAGAGAGAGAGAGAGAGAGACAGTGCGAGAGCGAGAGGGAGAGAGAGAGAGAGAGAGTGCGAGAGCGAGAGGGAGAGAGAGAGAGAGACAGACAGTGCGAGAGCGAGAGGGAGAGAGAGAGAGACAGTGCGAGAGCGAGAGGGAGAGAGAGAGAGAGAGAGAGACAGTGCGAGAGGGAGAGAGAGAGAGAGAGAGAGAGAGAGAGACAGTGCGAGAGCGAGAGGGAGAGAGAGAGAGAGAGAGAGAGACAGTGCGAGAGCGAGAGGGAGAGAGAGAGAGAGAGAGAGACAGTGCGAGAGCGAGAGAGAGAGAGAGAGAGAGACAGTGCGAGAGCGAGAGGGAGAGAGAGAGATAGAGAGAGAGACAGTGCGAGAGCGAGAGGGAGAGAGAGAGAGAGAGAGACAGTGCGAGAGCGAGAGGGAGAGAGAGAGAGAGAGAGAGAGAGACAGTGCGAGAGCGAGAGGGAGAGAGAGAGAGAGAGAGAGAGAGACAGTGCGAGAGCGAGAGGGAGAGAGAGAGAGAGAGAGAGAGAGAGAGACAGTGCGAGAGCGAGAGAGAGAGAGAGAGAGAGACAGTGCGAGAGCGAGAGGGAGAGAGAGAGAGAGAGAGAGAGACAGTGCGAGAGCGAGAGAGAGAGAGAGAGAGAGACAGTGCGAGAGCGAGAGGGAGAGAGAGAGAGAGAGAGAGAGACAGCGCGAGAGGGAGAGAGAGAGAGAGAGAGACAGTGCGAGAGCGAGAGGGAGAGAGAGAGAGAGAGAGAGAGAGACAGTGCGAGAGCGAGAGGGAGAGAGAGAGAGAGAGAGAGAGACAGTGCGAGAGCGAGAGGGAGAGAGAGAGAGAGAGAGAGAGACAGTGCGAGAGCGAGAGGGAGAGAGAGAGAGAGAGAGAGAGAGAGACAGTGCGAGAGCGAGAGGGAGAGAGAGAGAGAGAGAGAGAGAGAGAGACAGCGCGAGAGGGAGAGAGAGAGAGAGAGAGAGAGAGAGACAGTGCGAGAGCGAGAAGGAGAGAGAGAGAGAGAGACAGTGCGAGAGCGAGAGAGAGAGAGAGAGAGAGAGACAGTGCGAGAGCGAGAGGGAGAGAGAGAGATAGAGAGAGAGACAGTGCGAGAGCGAGAGGGAGAGAGAGAGAGAGAGAGACAGTGCGAGAGCGAGAGGGAGAGAGAGAGAGAGAGAGAGAGAGACAGTGCGAGAGCGAGAGGGAGAGAGAGAGAGAGAGACAGTGCGAGAGCGAGAGGGAGAGAGAGAGAGAGAGAGACAGTGGAAGAGCGAGAGGGAGAGAGAGAGATAGAGAGAGAGACAGTGCGAGAGCGAGAGGGAGAGAGAGAGAGAGAGACAGTGCGAGAGCGAGAGGGAGAGAGAGAGAGAGAGACAGTGCGAGAGCGAGAGGGAGAGAGAGAGAGGGAGACAGAGCGAGAGGGAGAGAGAGAGAGAGAGAGAGAGAGAGAGAGACAGTGCGAGAGCGAGAGGGAGAGAGAGAGAGAGAGACAGTGCGAGAGCGAGAGGGAGAGAGAGAGAGAGAGAGAGAGACAGTGGAAGAGCGAGAGGGAGAGAGAGAGAGAGAGAGAGAGAGACAGTGCGAGAGGGAGAGGGAGAGAGAGAGAGAGAGAGACAGTGCGAGAGCGAGAGGGAGAGAGAGAGAGAGTGCGAGAGCGAGAGGGAGAGAGAGAGAGAGAGAGTGCGAGAGCGAGAGGGAGAGAGAGAGAGAGACAGACAGTGCGAGAGCGAGAGGGAGAGAGAGAGAGAGAGAGACAGTGCGAGAGCGAGAGGGAGAGAGAGAGAGAGAGAGTGCGAGAGCGAGAGGGAGAGAGAGAGAGAGACAGACAGTGCGAGAGCGAGAGGGAGAGAGAGAGAGACAGTGCGAGAGCGAGAGGGAGAGAGAGAGAGAGAGAGAGACAGTGCGAGAGGGAGAGAGAGAGAGAGAGAGAGAGAGAGAGACAGTGCGAGAGCGAGAGGGAGAGAGAGAGAGAGAGAGAGAGACAGTGCGAGAGCGAGAGGGAGAGAGAGAGAGAGAGAGAGACAGTGCGAGAGCGAGAGAGAGAGAGAGAGAGAGACAGTGCGAGAGCGAGAGGGAGAGAGAGAGATAGAGAGAGAGACAGTGCGAGAGCGAGAGGGAGAGAGAGAGAGAGAGAGACAGTGCGAGAGCGAGAGGGAGAGAGAGAGAGAGAGAGAGAGAGACAGTGCGAGAGCGAGAGGGAGAGAGAGAGAGAGAGAGAGAGAGACAGTGCGAGAGCGAGAGGGAGAGAGAGAGAGAGAGAGAGAGAGAGACAGTGCGAGAGCGAGAGGGAGAGAGAGAGAGAGAGAGAGAGAGAGACAGTGCGAGAGCGAGAGAGAGAGAGAGAGAGAGACAGTGCGAGAGCGAGAGGGAGAGAGAGAGAGAGAGAGAGAGACAGTGCGAGAGCGAGAGAGAGAGAGAGAGAGAGACAGTGCGAGAGCGAGAGGGAGAGAGAGAGAGAGAGAGAGAGACAGCGCGAGAGGGAGAGAGAGAGAGAGAGAGAGACAGTGCGAGAGCGAGAGGGAGAGAGAGAGAGAGAGAGAGAGAGACAGTGCGAGAGCGAGAGGGAGAGAGAGAGAGAGAGAGAGAGACAGTGCGAGAGCGAGAGGGAGAGAGAGAGAGAGAGAGAGAGACAGTGCGAGAGCGAGAGGGAGAGAGAGAGAGAGAGAGAGAGAGAGACAGTGCGAGAGCGAGAGGGAGAGAGAGAGAGAGAGAGAGAGAGAGAGACAGCGCGAGAGGGAGAGAGAGAGAGAGAGAGAGAGAGACAGTGCGAGAGCGAGAAGGAGAGAGAGAGAGAGAGACAGTGCGAGAGCGAGAGAGAGAGAGAGAGAGAGAGACAGTGCGAGAGCGAGAGGGAGAGAGAGAGATAGAGAGAGAGACAGTGCGAGAGCGAGAGGGAGAGAGAGAGAGAGAGAGACAGTGCGAGAGCGAGAGGGAGAGAGAGAGAGAGAGAGAGAGAGACAGTGCGAGAGCGAGAGGGAGAGAGAGAGAGACAGTGCGAGAGCGAGAGGGAGAGAGAGAGAGACAGTGCGAGAGCGAGAGGGAGAGAGAGAGAGAGAGAGAGAGAGACAGTGCGAGAGCGAGAGAGAGAGAGAGAGAGAGAGACAGTGCGAGAGCGAGAGGGAGAGAGAGAGAGAGAGAGAGAGACAGCGCGAGAGGGAGAGAGAGAGAGAGAGAGACAGTGCGAGAGCGAGAGGGAGAGAGAGAGAGAGAGAGAGAGAGAGAGAGACAGTGCGAGAGCGAGAGGGAGAGAGAGAGAGAGAGAGAGAGACAGTGCGAGAGCGAGAGGGAGAGAGAGAGAGAGAGAGAGAGAGAGACAGTGCGAGAGCGAGAGGGAGAGAGAGAGAGAGAGAGACAGCGCGAGAGGGAGAGAGAGAGAGAGAGAGACAGTGCGAGAGCGAGAGGGAGAGAGAGAGAGAGAGAGAGAGAGACAGTGCGAGAGCGAGAGGGAGAGAGAGAGAGAGAGAGAGAGAGACAGTGCGAGAGGGAGAGAGAGAGAGAGACAGACAGTGCGAGAGCGAGAGGGAGAGAGAGAGAGAGAGAGAGAGAGACAGTGCGAGAGCGAGAGGGAGAGAGAGAGAGAGAGAGAGAGAGACAGTGCGAGAGCGAGAGGGAGAGAGAGAGAGAGAGAGAGAGACAGTGCGAGAGCGAGAGGGAGAGAGAGAGAGAGAGAGAGAGACAGTGCGAGAGCGATAGGGAGAGAGAGAGAGAGAGAGAGAGACAGTGCGAGAGCGAGAGGGAGAGAGAGAGAGAGAGAGAGAGAGACAGCGCGAGAGCGAGAGAGAGAGAGAGAGAGACAGCGCGAGAGCGAGAGAGAGAGAGAGAGAGAGAGAGAGACAGCGCGAGAGCGAGAGGGGGAGAGAGAGAGAGAGAGAGAGACAGCGCGAGAGCGAGAGGGAGAGAGAGAGAGAGAGAGAGAGAGACAGCGCGAGAGCGAGAGAGAGAGAGAGAGAGACAGCGCGAGAGCGAGAGAGAGAGAGAGAGAGAGAGAGAGACAGCGTGAGAGCGAGTGGCAGAGAGAGACAGCGCGAGAGCGAGAGGGAGAGAGAGACAGCGTGAGAGCGAGAGGCAGAGAGAGACAGCGCGAGAGCGAGAGGGAGAGAGAGACACCGCGAGAGCGAGAGGGGGAGAGAGAGAGACAGTGCGAGAGCGAGAGGGAGAGAGACACAGCTAGAGAGCGATAGGGAGAGAGACACAGCGCGAGACCGAGTGGGAGAGAGAGAGAGAGAGACAGCGCGAGAGCGAGAGGGAGAGAGAGAGAGAGAGAGAGATAGAGGGAGAGAGAGAGAGAGACAGCGCGAGAGCGAGAGGGAGAGAGAGAGAGAGAGAGAGACAGCGCGAGAGCGAGAGGGAGAGAGAGAGAGAGAGAGAGACAGCGCGAGAGCGAGAGGGAGAGAGAGAGAGAGAGACAGCGCGAGAGCGAGAGGGAGAGTGAGACAGCGCGAGAGCGAGAGGGAGAGAGAGACAGTGCGAGAGCGAGTGGGAGGGAGCGAGAGACAGTGTGAGAGCGAGTGGGAGGGAGAGAGAGTGCGAGAGCGAGTGGGAGAGAGAGAGAGAGTGCGAGAGCGAGTGGGAGAGAGAGAGAGAGACAGCGCGAGAGCGAGAGGGAGAGAGAGACAGCGTGGGAGCGAGTGGCAGAGAGAGACAGCGCGAGAGCGAGAGGGAGAGAGAGACACCGCGAGAGGGGGGAGAGAGAGAGACAGTGCGAGAGCGAGAGGGAGAGAGACACAGCTAGAGAGCGAGAGGGAGAGAGACACAGCGCGAGAGCGAGAGGGAGAGAGAGAGAGAGAGAGACAGCGCGAGAGCGAGAGAGAGAGAGAGAGAGAGAGAGAGAGAGACAGCGCGAGAGCGAGAGAGAGATAGAGAGAGACAGCGCGAGAGCGAGAGAGAGATAGAGAGAGACAGCGCGAGAGCGAGAGGGAGAGAGAGAGAGAGAGAGAGACAGCGCGAGAGCGAGAGGGAGAGAGAGAGAGAGACAGCGCGAGAGCGAGAGGGAGAGAGAGAGTGAGAGAGACAGCGCGAGAGCGAGAGGGAGAGAGAGAGAGAGAGAGACAGCGCGAGAGGGAGAGAGAGCGAGAGAGAGACAGCGCGAGAGCGAGAGGGAGAGAGAGAGAGAGACAGCGCGAGAGCGAGAGGGAGAGAGAGACAGTGCGAGAGCGAGTGGGAGGGAGCGAGAGACAGTGTGAGAGCGAGTGGGAGGGAGAGAGAGTGCGAGAGCGAGTGGGAGAGAGAGAGAGTGCGAGAGCGAGTGGGAGAGAGAGAGAGAGACAGCGCGTGAGCGAGAGGGAGAGAGAGACAGCGTGAGAGCGAGATGCAGAGACTGACAGCGCGAAAGCGAGAGGGAGAGAGAGACAGCGCGAGAGCGAGAGGTAGAGAGAGACAGCGCGAGAGCGAGAGGGGGAGAGAGAGAGATAGCGCGAGAACGAGAGGGAGAGAGAGAGAGAGAGATAGAGCGAGAGAGAGAGAGAGAGACAGAGCCAGAGCGAGAGAGAGAGAGAGAGACAGAGCCAGAGCGAGAGCGAGAGAGAGAGAGAGAGACAGAGCCAGAGCGAGAGAGAGAGAGAGAGAGAGACAGAGCCAGAGCGAGAGAGAGAGAGAGAGAGAGAGAGAGACAGAGCCAGAGGGAGAGAGAGAGAGAGAGAGAGACAGCGCGAGAGCGAGAGGGAGAGAGAGAGAGAGACAGAGCGAGAGCGAGAGGGAGAGAGAGAGAGACAGCGCGAGAGCGAGAGGGAGAGAGAGAGAGACAGCGCTAGAGAGCAAGGGGGAGAGAGAGAGACAGCGCGAGAGCGAGAGGGAGAGAGAGAGAGAGAGAGACAGCGCGAGAGCGAGAGAGAGAGAGAGAGAGAGAGAGAGACAGCGCGAGAGCGAGAGAGAGATAGAGAGAGACAGCGCGAGAGCGAGAGAGAGATAGAGAGAGACAGCGCGAGAGCGAGAGGGAGAGAGAGAGAGAGAGAGAGACAGCGCGAGAGCGAGAGGGAGAGAGAGAGAGAGACAGCGCGAGAGCGAGAGGGAGAGAGAGAGTGAGAGAGACAGCGCGAGAGCGAGAGGGAGAGAGAGAGAGAGAGAGACAGCGCGAGAGGGAGAGAGAGCGAGAGAGAGACAGCGCGAGAGCGAGAGGGAGAGAGAGAGAGAGACAGCGCGAGAGCGAGAGGGAGAGAGAGACAGTGCGAGAGCGAGTGGGAGGGAGCGAGAGACAGTGTGAGAGCGAGTGGGAGGGAGAGAGAGTGCGAGAGCGAGTGGGAGAGAGAGAGAGTGCGAGAGCGAGTGGGAGAGAGAGAGAGAGACAGCGCGTGAGCGAGAGGGAGAGAGAGACAGCGTGAGAGCGAGAGGCAGAGACTGACAGCGCGAAAGCGAGAGGGAGAGAGAGACAGCGCGAGAGCGAGAGGTAGAGAGAGACAGCGCGAGAGCGAGAGGGGGAGAGAGAGAGATAGCGCGAGAACGAGAGGGAGAGAGAGAGAGAGAGATAGAGCGAGAGAGAGAGAGAGAGACAGAGCCAGAGCGAGAGAGAGAGAGAGAGACAGAGCCAGAGCGAGAGCGAGAGAGAGAGAGAGACAGAGCCAGAGCGAGAGAGAGAGAGAGAGAGAGACAGAGCCAGAGCGAGAGAGAGAGAGAGAGAGAGAGAGAGACAGAGCCAGAGGGAGAGAGAGAGAGAGAGAGAGACAGCGCGAGAGCGAGAGGGAGAGAGAGAGAGAGACAGAGCGAGAGGGAGAGAGAGAGAGAGAGAGAGACAGCGCGAGAGCGAGCGGGAGAGAGAGAGAGAGAGAGACAGCGCGAGAGCGAGCGGGAGAGAGAGAGAGAGAGAGACAGTGCGAGAGCGAGAGAGAGATAGAGAGAGACAGCGCGAGAGGGAGAGAGAGAGAGACAGCGCAAGAGCGAGTGGGAGAGAGAGAGACTGCGCGAGTGCGAGAGCGAGAGAGAGATAGAGAGAGACAGCGCGAGAGGGAGAGAGAGAGAGACAGCGCGAGAGCGAGTGGGAGAGAGAGAGACTGCGCGAGTGCAAGAGGGAGAGAGAGAGAGAGAGACTGCGCGAGAGCGAGAGGGAGAAAGAGAGAGACAGCGCGAGAGTGAGAGAGAGAGAGCGCGAGAGTGAGAGAGAGAGTGCGCAAGAGTGAGAGAGAGAGTGCGCGAGAGTGAGAGAGAGAGAGCGCGAGAGCGAGAGTGAGAGAGAGAGACGGCGCGAGAGGGAGAGAGAGAGAGAGAGACGGCGCGAGAGCGAGAGGGAGAGAGAGAGACGGCGCGAGAGGGAGAGTGAGAGAGAGAGACGGTGTGAGAGGGAGAGAGAGAGAGTGCGAGAGCGAGTGGGAGAGAGAGAGAGACAGCGCGAGAGCGCGAGAGCGAGATGGGGAGAGAGAGAGAGACAGCGCGAGAGTGAGAGGGCGAGAGACAAAGCGCGAGACCGAGTGGGAGAGAGAGAGAGGCGAGACAGCGCGAGAGCGAGAGGGAGAGAGAGAGAGAGACAGCGCGAGAGCGAGAGGGGAGAGAGAGAGACAGCGCGAGAGCGAGCGGGAGAGAGAGAGAGAGAGACAGCGCGAGAGCGAGAGGGAGAGAGAGAGAGAGAGACAGCGCGAGAGCGAGCGGGAGAGAGAGAGAGAGAGACAGCGCGAGAGCGAGAGGGAGAGAGAGAGAGAGAGACAGCGCGAGAGCGAGAGGGGGAGAGAGAGAGAGAGAGACAGCGCGAGAGCGAGAGGGAGAGAGAGAGAGAGAGACAGCGCGAGAGCGAGAGGGAGAGAGAGAGAGAGACAGCGCGAGAGCGAGCGGGAGAGAGAGAGAGAGACAGCGCGAGAGCGAGAGGGAGAGAGAGAGAGAGACAGCGCGAGAGCGAGAGGGAGAGAGAGAGAGAGACAGCGCGAGAGCGAGAGGGAGAGAGAGACAGTGCGAGAGCGAGAGGGGGGAGTGAGAGAGTGCGCGAGAGGGAGAGAGAGAGTGCGAGAGCGAGAGGGAGAGAGAGAGAGAGAGACAGCGTGAGAGCGAGAAGGAGAGAGAGAGAGAGAGAGAGAGACAGCGTGAGAGCGAGTGGGAGAGAGAGTGTGCGAGAGCGAGTGGGTGCGAGAGAGAAACAGTGCAAGATTGAGAGAGAGAGAGAGAGTGCCAGAGCTA